>NW_027466449.1:925000-1525000 GCF_050575085.1 Anarhichas minor | reverse complement strand
CACCACACAAATGGCGGACCGTGGGATTTGTGTACAGCAGCATGTAATGTCATGTTTGAGGAATCTGGGCGTAGAACACGAGCCCCTCGAATCCATTAGCTTGTCAAATTGTTTTTGAACGGCTTTGATTTTTGCTTTTATCCTCGTCTGTCGCTCGGTAAGAGTGAGGCGAGGCTGTTATCGTGCACTGTAAATGGAAATCAAGTCTCAAGCCCGTAGTACAATTGCATGGGAGGCTCTTTGAGTGGGGCATAACAAAGAATACGCTTTATCAATTTACAGTAAGTGAGTTTCAAGGACAAGTCCAATAGCATTAAGAATGCTATGACTGAATTAATGCGGACAGATTATTTGGGTTTTACTTCAATCTCAGCATGATTCTAGTTCAATTTGATGGTTGCTTGGCTTGATTAAATTGCACAGTAAGTTTTTGGGGATTTGAATATAAGGAGTTGTGTGTGGTGAGAAAGCTCAACATTTTGGGTGATACATTTTTCGAAAAAATCGTATCTTCTTATTAGAAGGTTAGATAGGTCGATATCAATCCTATTTCTGTGCATTAAGTAGCTGGGGTCTGGAGGGGTTTAGCCTTAGCCTAGCACAAAGCCTTAAGTCTTTATGCTACTTTATACGTCTACCGGGGCAGCTGTGGCTCAGGGGTTACAGCGGGTTGTCCTTTAATCACATGGTTGCCTTTCAATCCCCAAATCCTACTGTCTGCATGTCAAAGTGTCCTTGAGCCAGACACATTAGAGCCCCAAGTTGCTCCGTAGCAGTGGTGTATAGTAACGAAGTAGAAATACTTCGTTACTGTACTTAAGTCGTTTTTTTGGATATCTGTACTTTACTTTACTATTTATATTTCTGTTGACTTTTACTTTTACTTCACTACATTTTGCAAAGAAAACTGATACTTTTAGAATCATTCTATACACTGTAGCTTATTTACATTCTATTAGAATGTAAAGAAGTTACATTAATGTAGCTTCTTTACATTCTAATAGAATGTAGCTTCTTTACATATAATGTAAAGAAGCTACATTGTATTAGAATTGTCTTTTGAAGATGAACAGGACATTTTTCAGTTTCCAGTAATGACTGGGTTGTTACTTTCGGTGCTGCTTTAGTATTGATCATGTTTTGATATTTGAGTCATTTTGTGGATGATGAGATGGAGTTATGATGGTAGCAGTCGCCCAATTGCAGATTCAGCTTGAGCAAAACCTTTGTCTATTGTGTTCAAATCAGGCCCATAGGAGTTTACAAGGCAGGTGTCCTTTCTCAAAACACTGACCTGATGCATCAAGTGGATATTTTTTGCTGAACACAATATTATGCATTTGCCCTCTACATCCTCTAGTCGGAATGAGCATACTTATAAACGCACTGTTACAACTCCTTCATAGTGTCAAATTGCTTTTCGGAGAATTATGATGATAAGTTCATAGTAGATGCAAAAGTATACTTATGTACAATATATTATGTTGAACATTGTTGCTCCTGGATGGATCAAAGCCAACCCAATTATTTTCAACACAGCTCCATGTCCTTGGTCATGGTGGCCACAGCACTTAAAAGAATAAACTTCTACTCAAGTAGTATTCTAATAGGTGACTTTTACTTTTACTGGAGTAATTTTCCAGTAAGGTATCTTTACTTTTACTCAAGTATGGCTTTTGAGTACTTTATACACCACTGCTCCGTAGGCACTTTGAAGTAGCGCACTGCTCCTAAATGCTTAGGCTGAGTTAAATGCAGAGATCGAATTTCACGTATGTACCTATGACGATAAAAATAAAGTTTTTTTTACTCCTCCTACAGTTCAGAGGTAATATTGTATCTTCACATTCTCCAGTTACAAACATTAAAATGCTATTTATACAGTGACACATCAGTATTAAGTCTAGTAATGTAATATATGATAATATGTCAGTCATATTTAGCTGATAATACATATACTAAAGTGGGATTTTAAATGCTTTACATATCTGTTCATTTTGGGTTTGAACAGACGAGAACATATTAATTAGTGAGTATTTTTTCACGTTGGACTGAGACAGAATGGCTTAGCGAGGCCAATAATGTCCAGCCTCCAGATATCTCCCCAAGTTTGTTGTTGTTGAATCGAAAAGATGGAGCTAGTATCAGGGGAAGTCGTTAACCTGATAATTGCATCCCTGCATGCTGCTAAAGTATCCTCCACATGGGCCTGAATGTAATGCATGATTCCAGAAGTAAACATACTCAATGTAATGGCCTCATCCAGGCTGAGATGTGCCTGATATGCATTCTATCTCACTATCTACAGATGCGGGGACACCAGGGGCTGCATGGTGCAATAACAAATATCCTAATGTGTAAAATATGTGTTTATTCTCTGAATCAAGCCTCTTCCCCTCACCACTAACCCACTTCCTGAAATAGATCTGCTCCATTCACTCTCTGAAGTCTTCCAAAGAGGAAAAAAGTGCTTCTGGCTGCCCATGTCCTACATAATGTAATTATGTAAACCAAACCAAGAGAAAGAACCCGCCCACAACACAATCTACCACGCAATCAATGGCAGATGATCATTGAGAGAGCTAAAAATGCACAGAGATGCTTCTGGTTCAGCGTGGTGCTGCTGTCGCGGATACAGCCAGCCTGAGTCGTTTGTTGATATTGATTTTTTTAAAATGTGCCCGTACGGACGACAGGATTCAAGAAGTTCTTCAAGTACCGAGAGGAGCATGTGTGAGAGCCCGGCACTGCGTCTTGTCTGACAGCAGATTGCTTTCTCGAGACCGAAATGACGAGGGCTATTTTCTGTCCTCTTAACCAAACCACTTGGTGCTTCAATCTTCATGAAATGCACCTTGAAAGCCCTGCTCGTCATTCAGCGGTGGGCAATGGGCCGCCCCCATAATATTCTCCCTCACACACACACACACACACACACACACTCATGCACTCGCTGATGGTCGGTAAATTGCAGTTTCATAGAATACTTTTACAATGAAGGTCTAAAGAGGACAGAGCTTAGGGAGGGAGAAGACGTAATAGGAACAGCTTTGCGTGCCTTATCTATGTGACAGCATGTCTGTAACACAGCTCATTGGTCCAGCCATTGCCCGTCCTCTTTCAGATGCCTCCATTGATTATATTGGCTCACTTGGGGACCGCTTATGCCATTCCAGCGTGGTTCAATCTGCAAGCGTCTACATCACTCATTTGCTTTCTCCCTCTTTTTTTTTTATTTCTATTTTCTTAAGGAGTCCTGGGTTACACACATGAGCACACACACTAAGAACCCCCACATCGTAGCCCATTGGTGCCATTAAAGCCAGAGGCATTCTCCTCAGCAACGCCTGTCAGGTCAATGAAGACGCACGTAAAGTGAAGTGATTGCATTTTCTCACTATCGAGCCTTCTCTTTGACACATTACATGTTCACGTAACGGATCATTTCAGAGCCTGACCTCCTTCGGAGATGGTTTTTTTTGGTAATTCTTTTACGAGATGTTGACGCTTTAACATGTGTGTCTGAGTGAGGAAGGGAGCCAAATGATATGGTTTTGTACGCACTGTGTGTTTCATGGCAAACACTTCCGAGCCCAGGTGTTTAGAACCACCATTAAGGCCGCACGGCCATTTCATAAAGTTTAGCTTCTCCCAGGAGCATTCATCACAGTTCCCCTAATGTTTCCAAGACAGCTGACTGAATTGAAGTGACGAAGAAAACGCTCTACTTTCTCTTCGGTTGGGTTCTCAATAGCTAAATGTCACATCTAATGTGTGTCTCGTTGGCGATTTTTCAAACTTTTATTTCACAGGATATTGAAGCCCTAATGTGAAGCAACTGACATTTTCTGACTTTGATGACTCCAAAGGGTAGTATCATAAAAAAGACACTGCAATAGGATTTCTACATTCTACACTCTGCATTTGACAGAACAATTGTAACAAGTGTGGATCCAGGCAGCATAACTTGTGGCATATTGTTTTGCTTCTGTGTCTAAAGGGAAGTAAGCAGGACAGATAATAACTTACCAACCAGGCTAACATAAACACGATGGCATGGCATTTCCATCTGATTATCTGGCTAGAGAGACGCTATGACCCCCAGCGTGTGATTCTGATTGTTGGAGTTGATTCTCGATTCAAAATCAGTTCAGTAAGCAGTGAAGGGAACACTTTTTTCCAGTGCCAAACCATTCACACGTGTTTTTAGTCCACTGATGAAAATCTAAAAAATAACTCGCAGTTAAATCCTCACACAGTGAATTCCACTTATTCTGGGCAGATCTGACCTAACTGGCAGGTGGTAGCACAGACTGTTTGATTTAGGTACTTCTGTTTGCACCTGTTAGGGTGGGACAAATTGAACCTTTATCATTCCTATTGGTTCAAGAAAGCCGATGCATCACGTACACTCCAACATCAACCTGATACAGAGGTCTAATCAACCAGTAACTGAAAACACCTGTGGGGTGTGCAGGGCCTTACTTACAGTCATCCCATATGGAGAGATTGTCGTGTTGTTATTTTAACTTGAATACCGTACATGTTTAAGGATAGAGTAATATAGTGCCAGTGAACTAGAATACATTCTCCATTTCTATTATTTAAATTCAAGTTCAACTTTGAGCCACTGCTTTGTGTTATGCCCTTTGCATTTGGCGCCCACAGTGAATATTAGATGAAGGTATCAGTCATTCACCAACAGAAATCTCGTGGCTGCATTGGTTGAGTTACTGCAAATGAGTAGGGAGTAGCTAGTCCCCTTGCGTGGCGGACAGAATTGGGGCATCAGCAAGACACTGCGGGGATATAGGCATATGGCTCAGCAACACTTGAGCTACATTCAAAAACGTTTGTTCATCGAGTGCTCTGAACTGCCCTCATTATGTTGTCCAGTCAGACAGTCGACTGTATTTCCTCATTAGAACTGGTGTCCCGACGTGGCCTCGGCCTCTATGACCGGAGGCCATGTTGTAGATTGGAAGTGGGTAAAGTGGCAGCTCTCCCAGCTCAGAGGAACTGGGGGATGGCAAACGAGGTGGCCAATTAATATTTCAACAATACATCCTCTGTGGCCTGAGATTGACTGACTAAACTACTAACTGTCACAACAGTTATCTTCAAAAACTGCCATGCGGGTAGGAATTCAAAATGCTCGGTTTAGAAAGGGATTTCGTATTCATCGCTCACTTTTGCATTCTGCATAGAATTGGTTACAGAAGCAATTAACACTGGAGGAAAATGAAATGAATATAAATAAGGCCGAGGGACAACATGTCGACGTAATCAGGCACCTTCTCTTCTCCAACTTTGTTTAGTCTTTGGATTAGGAAGTTAAACTGAGCAAACCTATTCAGAATATGAGAGGATGGATCGGCAACACCGTTCCTCCCAGAGTGGTTGTTTTCCCACAGACCTACGGTTAATAAATGGCTTTTGTATAGCGCCCTTCCAGTATTCCGGCTGTACACTACATGTCATCTTTCACCCATTCACACACATCCATACACTGATGGCAGAGGCCACCATGCAGATGCCACCTGCACTAAACTAATTCACATTCACACTCGTTCATACACCGATGGCACAGCCTTCGGGAGCAGTTCGGACCACCAATCCTCCGATTGGAAGACGACTCACTCTACCTCTGAGCCACAGCCGCCCTGATCTTTACCCAACAGGTGTTGACTTCACCCCTACTTTGGCAGCCAACACTCTAAAAGTATGTGTTGGACTCTAGGGTCCTAGTAGTATATCAAGTTGCCAGATGGTTCTTGTTCCTGTCCAATCTCAGATTGGAACACTTTGCATCTGAGTGTGATGAGATTGGGTTTAAAGAAAATACTTCACCCACAAAATGACTATTTGTGTAACAATTACTCACCCCGTGTTAACTTGAATTCTTAAAGAAAACTTTGTTTTTCTCACATGCCTCCACGGTGAATGGACTATCAAAAAAACGGAGAAAAGTCTTGTCATTCTGGATGTTTAAACCTAATAGACTAATAATAAGACATCTGAACTCTTGAGGATTGAATCATGAGCTCCTTGAGGAGGATATGCTGGTCTGCACTGGTCCAGGGAGGAGTGTTAATATTATGCCCAGAAAAGTTTAAATATTTGAAAGTTAGGTGATGATTTGCCATAGATTTGTCCTTAATCACACCTAAATTATATCACACTCTTGACTTCATGTCAAAAGCCCATTCTATGTGAAAACAAGACAGCCATGTAACATCCCTGATCCACAACCAGCGAAGTAAAGCTCATTATTTTGCCATCCATGGTGATACATTCGGTCTGATCCGCAGCTACCTGCCAGAAAGTTGTGGAGTTCATTTGAAGTTTTCCTTTGTTTTCACTCCTCTCTTGCTGTAACATTTCAGTGGCATGTTGACAGGTTTATCTTGGAAGCTGATGAGGCGCACCTTGGTGTGTTTGGACTTCCTGATTAGTTGACATAAAATAGGGAAATTGTGGCATGTGGTGAAAACGCTGCATGCTGTTATGGGAAATGCACCTGCTCAGGTTGAGTGAATTGGTTTCTCTGTCTCACTCGTTTACATTAACATTAGAGAGTGGTAATTATGTCAAAATATGGCAAGCAATTATTTTCTATGACTCTTTTTTTAGACTCCTAATTTGAGTATTGTAGTATAAGTGGATATTTACCATCATATTATCATAAAGCAGTGTAGATATGACTTGTGAGTACATTCTTTGGGAAGACCGTAAAGGCCTTGAAGATCTCTGCACATACATGCTTGATCCTCTTCATTCCACTTCTGCAAAGGTTGAAACAAAAAATAAAAAAACTCCATCACACAAGGCTGGATTTAAAGCTGCCCCCGGACCCTCAGGGGCCCCAAAGGAACCAAGTTGACTGTGTGGCCATTAGTTTGTGCCAATTTGATTAATTGTTCATTTCAGAGTTGAACTTCATCCTTAGTTTAAGAAACAGTATATTCGGCAAAAATTATTGACTCGTGGTCGACTAAATAGCTTTATCCAGAGCTTTTAACCACATCTCACGCTATAGACAAACAAATCCCTGCAGTATTTCAACTCTAATACTGCATCCATACAATCTAAATTTCATTATAAAAAACAACTACTAACTAATGGCAGGGCAAGAATACGCAAAATGTGACAAAACTGCTAAAACACTGAGAGCCAGTCAAAAAAAATGCATCTGTTTTATAATCCTCATATGAGGCGTTGGCCTATGTTTACGTTCGCCATCTTCATGTTTGCTGTGACACGAAATGGTGGCTGTAGGCCGGGAGAGCGTGCGGTAGCTCCGGGAAACGAACCCTCAGGGCTGTTGCAGCTTAAAGTCCGCTAGCACAAACCCCTGCACCGGGGGTCTGATCCCCTGGTGACTGTCCGGACTCCCCACCGCATCAGCACACTTACTGTTGCTGCCGTTACATAGCTTAGACCCGATGCTCCACCATCCCTGTGCTGAGGTTTGTGCTGGCTAAATGTGAGCTAACTGCTAACCGCTAACTGACGGTCTGTCTCCCGAAACTCCCGCCCACCTTCCTCTCGGCGAAGTAGTCTGACGGTGACGGGGAAGACAAATTATTAGTCTGAGTCATTTATGCCAATTTGGATTTAATCCAATGAACAAACTTTAAGAAAAAAGCATGATTATCTAATTCTTGATTTGTTTAAAAAACATCCAAAATTCCACTTCTTTAAGTTGGCTTTTCTATAATTATATAGAAGTTCAAGGGTTGATCTGTGTGGTAACTAGTTGCTCTATGCTTTCTGTGTTCTAAATTGTCTTTTAATGTGTTTTTGATAATTGTTTTTTTCTTGTATGCATTTTGTGCTTGGTATTAATGTTTTCTGTGCTGTATCCTGTGTTAAAAAAGGTGCTATATAATTAAAATCATACATAATCACTAGCTGGTTAGTATATTCCTTTTTGTAGATATCTACGCAACACAATACATACACGTCTTTGGCATAACGTCAACACTGTCACCTCCTCACGTTCCGTTGACAACAAACGTTCCAGCATGATCTCACACATTGCATCTTTAAAGGTAACAGGATACACAGCAAACAGCTCCGCTTTGCCCTGTGGGCCTCCTGTGAGTTTAACCCATACCTGCCACTACAAAGCAATAAAAGTGGGTGCATTTTGTATTTGAATGTATTTCCATAGAAAACACTTGAGCGTGCAACAAGCATGCATCTGTGATTTTCACTATGGCAGGGTGTGACACATGGGTGTAAACGTTGGTCTCAGAGAAAACTCAGTTGTAGCACCATACTGTAACTAAATCAGCATGACTCATACTCGCATCACTCCAACCAAATGATGTGTTGACAGTGATCAGTCATTCCAGTTTGTCCTCAGAAACGTGATCGTAAAGGCAGCTTTGAAAGATTTAGTGGGAAATGATATCACATGCGAGGACTTTGCTTTGCTAAATGAATTGATCTAATCAGAGATATGCATGTAGGAGCTTTTAAGCAGCACCTGGAGGCAGCATCACTCTTTGCCATGTGAGCAGATATTGTTTCAGTCGAGGGCTTGTGAGGGTTGATATATATATATATATATATTTTTTTTTTTCATATCCATGTGCAATGGAGTTGCAGGCTTTGAGTTTCCACGCTCTCTTCCTCCTCTCTCTCTCTATCTATGTAGGGCAGCCCGTGGATCAGCTGACATCCCCATCCTCCCACTTGCCCACACAATCTTGTTAAAGCATGCAGTTAATCTGAAGAGGAAAATGACTCTCTTCACAAGCAAGGGACTCTTTCATCACCCTTTTGTATTGCCCACATCACGTTGTCAAACGAATATCGGATTCTCCCAAACCTCAGGTGCTTAGGAGAAGCGGCGCCCTCGTCTTGGCTCTGCCTGATGTCATTTGCCTGGGAGTGGCTTTGTGAATTGGGCATTAAACCACACTCTAGGAGCCCAGATAGCATTATGTCGCGGGAAGAATCAACATCTCAATGGGGGACTCTCCATTAATTTTTCTCTTCTCTCTTTCAGAAGTTGGCTCCACCATCAATAATTTAGACCAAAGTGCCGCCACAAAGATGAAACAGAGGAAATAAAGCAGTGCTCTCTGGAAAGTCTTCTGGAAGAAGCCTACAGTCGTCGATTTAGAAAATCTTGATCATATCATATGTATTTTCATAATCAAGCACGAACAGAAGGGAGGAGACACACAGAAATACTCTTTTGCTCCTCTATTTCTCTTTATGCTTCTGCCTTTTTTTTCATTGAGAGCCGAGTGAAAACAAAGAGCCTCGGCTGCTGCCTGGCAGGCCAGTTGAAGTGCAGCAATTTGATGGATACAGATACAGGGCAGCGCGGGAAAGGCCTCTGTTTCAATTGCCACTCGCTGCCCGCCGTCGCTCTTCATTCCCCGGCCTGGTCAAGTAAGAGTACACAAAGAGGTCGTGAAAAACGTCAAAGAGACACAGAGAGGGTCATCCATAAATGCAGGAGGGGCTGCATCTAAGCCCTCGTTTGACGGTATTGTCTGGATTGAGGTGAGAGTGGATGGGGGGGGGGGGGGGGGATTGTGCTGCGGCTGCTTGTCCCCACTCTGAAATAGCTGGAAACCTCAAGACCCTGAGCTTCAGGGCTTAAACATTTCTCGGCCCTTGTGGGCTCTCAAAAGAGCCACTCACTTCTATGGGCTGTGGAGGTACATCTCGAAAGCACCTTTCATCCTCTCGGAAGAGAGAAAGTGAGAGCGAATCATGTTAAACTCGAACAACTCCCACATAATCACGAGTGTGCTTTTTCAGACACAATAAAAATGTACCGAGCTCTCAAACAGGGCTGATTGTGCTCAAGAGGAAAATGAACCTTGGAAAAATGAAGCAAACCTCTTCACTCTCCTCCTACTTGTTATGCTGTTTGAGGTGTGTCTAGATTGCCTTCAACTGACTATTCATTACACAGCCACAGCCGGAAGCTGACTAAATCTTTTAAATGAATTTATCAAATGGCTTACTTCCTCATTGAATCAGAGGAGACGTATCATAGAGAGGATTTCCATCCCTGAAACCAACAAATGAGAAAGTTCAATACTGCAACTGTGTTGCCGTCTCACAGGGGTTTTTTTCTTCTTCTTCTATGTACCAGGCATGCATGTTCCAGTCAAGTAAACACTGTACATGTGTGTGGTGCTATGGTTGACTTGACAACACTGCCATCTCATGGTGATCAGAGTAAAAAAAGAACACATTGCCTTTTCTGAAACATCTTTATTAGAAAAGGTGTATTAATCAAGCAAGGCATGTTATCATCATCTGCCATATTTACACAATCCATATGCTATCTCCCGTCAAAGCCTTCACCATTACAATAATTGTATTAAAAATGCACTACGTAATGAGATCAACACAAGCTATTAATGTTGTTGAAAAACATCGAGCATGAAGCAACGTGATTTGGTTCCAGCTCTCTTGTTAATGCTCTCGTATATCAAAGAGATTGACAGTTTGTGTTGAACTTGTGGAACTATAGTTTTCTTCAGCGTAGAAAACTCCTCTGACTGAAACATCACTTCTTGGAGAGGTTTTTATCAAAGGGGGTTGCATAAATTCCTCTCTGATCTTTTCAGTGGGGACCTATTCTCTTCTCTTCTGGTCTATTTCTAGTCACTGAACCTCCAGAGAGCCGAGACTGTCTCCGAGCGAGGCTGAGATGCAGAAGAGATGGCAGATGGGTTTGACTTTTCTCTTGGTGTGTGAAAGGCATCCTCGCTCCCCCCCAAGGGCGAAAGTCGTGCCTCACGGCATTTTGAGCCTTTCTATACCTGGGCACCTTTCTGATCTTCCTCCCTCTCAGTGCTCGTCTCTGTGTCTGTATGACAGCTCGGCTCCTCTCCACCTGCTTCCTCCTCCTCCTCCTCCTCCTCCTCCCCACCCCACTGGGTTTGACACCGGAGCACCAGAGCGGAACACCTCCCCAACCCCGATTCCCCAACCCGCTGCTCGCACTGCACCACAAAGATCCTGTAAAGCTCCAAGAGGACGACAAGGATGTTCTTGCAGGTGAAGAAGATCATGAGCTGGTTGAGCACCCGCTCTTGGACCATGAGGTAGAGCCGGTAGAGCAGAAACGGGCCATCTTGGACTCCCACTGTGAGCAGCAAGCTCCACACTTCGCTAGAGCAGCAGGAGGCAGACGACGAGGGAGCAGCAGGGCGGCGGGCGAGACCACCCGCACTCTTCTGCGGAGGCTCACCCTCTGGGAGTTGCGTCTGGGTCAGCACCAGAGGGAACTGCATGAGCGCCCAAGAGAAGAGGCCCAGGCCCATGTAGACAACCGTTTGGTTGGTTTTAACCTCGGGCTCCTTGAAGGTGTCCAAGATGTCCAGGATGTCGGCGCCCAGTCCCACATAGACCATGAGGAGCTGGGAGAGCTGGTCACGGGACATGTCCCCCTTGGGCATCAGCCAGCGACCCAGAACCAACACTATGAGCATGGTCTGCTCCAGGCCAACGACCCAGTTCTTCGGGTCCAGCTCCACGATGGCCTGGGTGAAGGAAACAGCAATGTCTGGTTACGACAAAGGTGTTCGACAATTCATTTTTCACAGTTTGTGTTACAGAGCAGGGACATTTCCTTTGGATTCTCATTGGCTTTCCCTGATATTGCAATTACTTTTTGATCAATCATCCATAGAGATATTATTATTTTAAATCTTGGTATGTGGTATTGTCAATCATCCATTCAACAAGACCTCTCCTCTCTATTCTTGCTGTAACTTGTGAGTCAGCTCCTCGTTGTGGCAGGGATCATTGAGTTTATCCCGATAGCACCCCTTGACATTTCACAACGTTACCGAAACGCGGTAAACGTCTTCCACTTTCAAAAGCTGCCACCCAGCCTCGAGCACAGCCAAGGGGCAAAAAAGTTCCCAAATCCTACATGAAAGAGACTGCACTAAAATCACCCCAGAAGGGGAGAGATCTGAGAGTTTTTCCGAGCAGGAGCCTATCTGGACCTCATCTCACTGTGTCAATTACACATTTCCTGGAACTAATAGTTTATCCACCCCCTTGATAGATTTAAATCTTATCTGATATCAGGTGTTGCTTTAATGTGGCTGCGTGGAGGGTGAGGCGGGGAGGGCAGTTTTGTGGTGGGGCGCCTACCGCTGTGATTGGGATACGAGCCAGCAAATGAA
The DNA here is from genome assembly GCF_050575085.1 of Anarhichas minor. Lineage (NCBI taxonomy): Eukaryota > Metazoa > Chordata > Actinopteri > Perciformes > Anarhichadidae > Anarhichas > Anarhichas minor. Next base: position 1,512,821 of record NW_027466449.1, on the reverse strand, counting down.
GCTCCAGGCCCGAGGAATTGTTGACAGGCAGCTTGGACTGCAGCAGGCTCAGCTCCAGGAACCAAATGGATGGGATGACAGTACTGAGGTAAAGGAAAACCATGGGGGAGAACCTAAAAGAGGGCCGCCAAAGGAGAGGGAGAGTGGTCGGGGAGGAAAGGTGGGGGTAGGTTAGTTTTAGGGACATCCTTTTTTATTTATTTGCCACCCACTTGAGAAGAAAGAGTCCCTTTTTTTTTCCTCCAAAAGAAGCATCGAATTTCAGACAGGCAATTATTCTCATCATATATGCAAATCCCTCTTGACAGTGCAAAGCCTTCTCCACGAGGAGAGAACTTCAAAGTAAGACTCAGTGAGAAAGAGAGAGGCCTGAAGAAAGCTTGTGTCTGTGGATGTTCACTGTATGTGTCAGAGCTACAGCTTTTGAATGAGACGCAGCTTGATGTTGAATGAGGTGTGACACTAAATGCTCATATCCTTTGGAGACTCGCGTAATAGAGGTTGGTGTCAGTTTATGTTTACTCAAGCCAAATATATATTTTTTCAATCCAGCTGGACAGAAACGGCTTGAGCCGGCAGCAGCAGCAGACATTTTCTCCGCCACTGGAAAGGAGAACAGTGTGACAGAGACGTGATGGCAGGTTCAGAACATAAGCTCAGAGGAAGACAGAGCAATAGCACCGCGGAGGAATAGATTTGTTTTTGATAGACAGTGAAAGACAGAACGAGCTGCAGAGGATAACAGAGAATTTAGTGGCAGAGAATATTTTCGGCCGTACACAAGCTGCCTCTCACCCTCCTGAGCAGATGGGTTGTAAAGTGTTCAGAAGTTATTTACTCTCCCTCACGAAACAGGTTTACAAAGTCCTGCTCACAGCACCACAATCCTCATGTCACCACTTTAGAAATAGAAAAAAAGATGGTTTGTACATGCTTATTTAGCCTAAAAACACATTTTTGTTTGTTATAGCTGAAGCAGATCCAGGATCCTTTTTAGAGATATCAAAGTAAACTACTGAGCCTCTAAAAACGGTTGTATAATGTCTTCAGTGTTTATTTGTCTCTTGTGAGTCTGTGATGGAAGATTTCTATGTTAATCGGGAGAAGAGAGAGTTGTTCACAAATCAATAACAAAGTCTTCAAAAGATTAAAAGTTGTCTTTGTCCATTTATTTGCTTGCAACGGAAGAGTGCACCACAGATACTCATTCAGCAGTCTGTGGTGTGAGCTTCAACGAGATTCAACATCCTTTTATACCTACAGAGGCCTCCTTCCCACATGACTCCCATGCAGGAAGTGTCTAGTCTGGTCTTATCTGGTTCATGCAGGTAGCTCAACTGTGAGTCGGTTATGGTTTCTATGTTCCTGTTTTAAACTACCCTTCCGAGAAGCTGTTTCCTGTTTCAAACGACCCTTCCAAGAAACAGAGTATGTGAATATGTCTTCAGTTAAGAAACCGGGTCTTTAGGTGCTGACATCTGTGTCTTGCAGGGCCTGTTTTACTTCTCCATTATACCAAGATGTCACACTATGTTCTTTAAAAACGTTCCATGCTAATACATATTTTACCATTACAAGTCCCACAACTTTATAGAAGTGCAATACTAAACTGCTGAAGTACGCCTCCATTGAAATTGCTCTGCAGGTTGGTTAGGTAGAATGGATCAGAGTATTATGCTGTTAACGTTGTGGTGTCAATGTCTGCAATCGATGCAAGCAGATTTTTAGCCACTCTAGCAGCGTAGCTCTAGGGACGATAATGGTTTGTTGGTCCCAACCGATATTTCAACAAAAAGTCAATGGATTGCTGTGAAATTTTGAAGAGGCATTTATAGGCATTTAATAAACCTAATGACTTTGGTGATCCTCAGTTTTTTTCCTTTAGCAGGTACATTTTATAATTCGTCCAATACCGTCAAAACTATTGTCATCTCGTCAGCCCAAGCTGTACTTTGTGTTTATTGCCAAAAAGCAAATTGTAACATCCTAACAATCAGAATGATGGTTGAATGGACCTGCTAAATTGGCATCGTAAGACTGTTAGCATTTAGCTCAAAGCACCTCTGTGCCATAATACAGCCTCGGAGATTCGTTAGCATTGGCTGCAGACGATGCAATATTTGAATGAATGTCCAATCTTAGCCCAAAATGTCAGCCTAATCCTGATATTAACACTGTTGTGACCTAAATGTTACCATTTCCACTCTGCGTTTTGGGTGCACTTCAGAGTGACGGCCATTTCCAAGCCCAGCAGAGCTACGCCCGTCAGCAGCAGCCAATAGAGTGGCTCCTCTTTGACGGCCACCACACACCATACCGTCACCACCCCGTGGACCGCAAACAGGAAGCGACTCAGCAAAGCCAGCAGGATGTTCAGGAGACGACACATCGTGCACCACAGAAAACCTGTAGAGAAGATAGTTTTATCGTGTCACTTACTTTAAATCAGTGGTTCTCAAACTGTGGGGCGGTATTGCAGGTGGGGCGCAGGGGGAAATGCAGAATTTTTTTATTTCAAGAACTTTATTCATACCTGCAAACTTGTCGCTTTTCGGCGAAATTCGCCGTTTTGAATCAAAATATATCATCCACGTGAATCGTGTAGATCCGTAGAGTTTTTTTTTTTGGGGGGGGGGGGGGTCAACTGGCCAGCCAGCGTTTCTCAGATTGGAGTGTGACGAGGAGAAAAGGTGATATCGTGACCTTCACAATAAAACATCTTTGATGTGACGTGTCGAGTCTTGGCCAATCAGCGTTAAGATGTCTACAGCGTCTTTCCCTCCGTTAAAGTTTGAGTTCCGTTATGTTCCGTTACCGTTCAGACTTGCTGGGTTAAGTTAACGTCCACTGCATGCGGAACTTTGCCGACTGTTAACGTTCGTCATTATCACGATTTAGGAGGAAAAAACGTAACGTGATGAAACATGCAGCCCCCCCCATGTTCCGGTTCAGTTCACGCGGTCACTCGTTAACGTTAAACCAGAACACCGGCGCATCTGGTTGCAGGTTGTTTTTTTTAACTCAAAGTAGAATGAGGATGATACTGATGAGATGATGAAGTCAAAGAGCTTCAGGGAGAGGAGGCTGTCTGTAGCGCAGCTTGATGCAGAGCTGAGATGTGAGTGGAGCTGGGCCTGGATAAAGGTGGAGGTCTAAACAGACGTGAGTACAGCTTCCTGCTGTCACAGTATTTTAAATACATTGATAAGGCAGGGTATGCTAAATGCAGCCTCTGCTCCAAGGATATAATGTACAGCAACAAGGGCTCACGTGCCCTCTCATCACACCAGTGGTGGCCGTGCGTTTTATACCTAGGCCTTCACTGCTGTCCTGCAGCTGAAATACCACCTTATAACCACATTATGGCACCACAGCTATTATTAATTTTTAAGGCTGTAACTATGTACATCTTCGTATTAAACCGTTCGGTACGAGTCGTTTGAATAATGCTAGCGCATTTAGAAAATGCAAAAGCCTAAATTCAGGAAAATATAATGTTCTCAGCTGGTCTGGCTGTGGGATCCACCATCATTCCTTAATGACAAGCCACGACCCAAAGAGATTATCATAGGATTTTACTTTCGCAACTTCAACATTGAATGTACTGCTCTGCAATGTCTTTCCTCGGCTCAGCCCCCTGTGTCATGGTGTGTGGTACATCTTACTCGGGTCAGAATGCCCATATTTGATTGGCTGAGCTGCATCACGTGATGTGATTCACTACCCACTAAGCCTCTGCTGTTAAGTTTCGTTTCACGATAGTCACGTGCTCGCCCACTGACCAATCACAGCACACTCTGCACCTCGCGGCAGAGCTGCATGGACACTGAGCGGCATGTAATGCTGACGTCATTATAGGCCGGCTAGCAGGGGCTGACACGTCAAAGAATATGCCCAACATGTCAAACTAAAGATCTGATTGGTTGAACACTGTGACAATCAACAATATCGTCTCCATTTACTTTAATCTGCACTGGATGCACCTGAGACTCTGCAGGCCTCTGCCTCTGTTCTTACCTAGAGACACAGAGGTGAAATCTGATTGGATAAAAGCTCTACTTAAAACAAGCTGCACTGGAAGCAGAGCAACTGAGGAACACAGTAGCTGTGCAATGAGAAAATGAGATAATGGCAAAATATTTTTATAAATTATAATACATGTAGTGTATTTAAGAAAAAATATTAAATTATAAAATAGATATAACTTTGTGATTCTGTTTAGGCCAGCAGAGAAGGCCTTGCAGGCCCTGACGGCCCGCCACTGCATCACACTGTATACACTGTTCACTGTAATGACCACAACCAGTGTACTAACAGTCCCAACAGTCCCACGTGCAGCTATTATTATTATCACAGCTATTATTTTACTTTTAGAATGCTACATTTTAAAGCTCATATTTAAAATAAAATGCTCCAGATATTTTATTTCAATAAAAGTTTAGCATGGACCATTTTGTTACAATTTTGTTGGGGTGGTGGGGCATGAACATTTTTCTTCCTCCAAAGTGGGGCGTGACAGAAAAAGTTTGAGAACCACTGCTTTAAATGATGGATAGATGCTTTTTAAATCAAAATGTGTTGAAAAGTTGCATTTTCCTCTTCCCTTAATTTACTGTATGAAAGCCATTACTAGATTGTTTGGTGTTGTTTGTTTGATACTGGCTGAACCACTGACGTCCATTAACTTACAGTATTTCAGATACAAGGACATATTAAGTCTATTGAATGACAAAGGGAAAATCCTATTTATATGCCACATTTGCTTTGCAACAGATCATTCTTGCAAGATTAATGAAAGCTGAAGCTTTTCCAGTATTTTTGCACAATTTCAACAAAACTTTTGTTTACAAGGTCTCAAAAGGTCTTTATGTTCTTTTGAATCTCATATAGTTTAACTGCAACACACTTAATGTCCAACAGTAAAGGCTTTTGCAGAGTATAGAATTGCCAAAGGCCACCTCAATTTGATTGCATTTTTTGCAATAAATTCAAGCAATAAACTCACACAGAATTGTCAGTGTCAGGCAGCTAAAAGCCAAACCAACCGCGAACAATTTGTAAACAGTTATGTAACCGCCTCCATCATTACACGTTATACGCCCCAATTGAGCTTTAATCATCAATAACCATTGCATAATATGTGTGGGCAAACAGTCCTCGCTGTCAATTAGTTTAGGATAAAAGCTTCTGATCTTTGTGGGAATTCAAAGCAAGCAGTGATTAGTATGCAAGTTAGAGAAACTGATCTGGAGTCAAAATTAAATAAGTCCAGGAGGCTTTGCATGGGTTTTCTTAGATCTGATCTCTGAATCTCTGGATTATTGTGATGATTTAAGGACTTGAAAGCGGTTGAAATGCATATTTAATCCAGCTCAATTCCAGCCAGGGACTTTAGTTGCAAATCATATCCTTCTCTTGCTCCCTATGTGTCCTGTTTGTTTCTGAACTGTCACCATGTAATTCAGACGAAATGCTAAAAAAATAAATAAAAAAAAGGTTTGTAATGCCACTTTCTAATAAAGCACCTTTTGTAACAGGATTTATGTTTGGAGACTTTTTTAGTGGTTAAAAAATGTTTTTTCTAACACTGTACAGATGACGTACAGACCATTAATAATAACAACTTTTGTGTTGCCTCTCTGTCTGCCATTACAAACGTCAGCAAGTCATTAATCAAGTTTTTTTGCCGTCAACACAGCAGTTGCCAGATACTTTCAATAACAACATTTACTCATGTCACAACAAAACATCGTCCAGTCAGCATTGTGGTCCCTTCAAAACATTGTTTCTGTTACTGTATACAAACGTAGTTTTTAAAGGACAGGGTTGCCACCCACAATAGAGCATATGGAGCCATACATGTTTTTTACTGGACAGCAATGAAACGTTAGTAAGTCCTTCATAAAGGGTCACAGCTTTCTCACTTTCTAACAAGCCAAAAGCAAAGGTTAGTGAAAAGAAATGCATGTGGCTGGTGTCAGTACTTACTATATTAAATAAATAAATAAATAAAATAGGTACATATTATATATTTAGTTTGTCTTCATTTATAAAGACTTGTCTTTATGTTGGAATAACAAATCATTTTTTATGACGTCTGTTTTGACAGGTATAGTATATGTCTTGAAGATAATTCATGCTATGTGTATGGTGCAGTTGCATGCAGTACAGACCTACAGTATACGCTGGACTCCTCGCCGAAATTGTTTGAGATCAGTTTCTTCGGTGTATTTCCCAAAAGTTCTCGGATGCTGCAGCAGTAGAAAATCTCAATACCAGAACAGTCACACACTCTGACTCGGTCTGTGTCTGTCCTGTTTTGACTTTTAAATGACACCTCCAAGACCCACTGGATGTGTGTGTGTGTGTGTGTGTGTGTGTGTGTGTGTGTGTGTGTGTGTGTGTGTGTGTGTGTGTGTGTGTGTGTGTGTGTGTGTGTGTGTGTGTGTGCGTGTGTGACTGCTGTTCAAGTCCACTTGAGCAGAGTATCAGTTGTGTCCCACCAGTGCATGTGTGTGTCTCCGTCCCCCTCGGTGCCATTGTAGGAGATAGCGTTTCCTGCCCCCTGCGCCCACATCTTTATCGCAATCCGTCATGATGTCATCTCTCCTGGCCCAGAACAAAGTTATCTCCCTGGGAGAAGCCGGCCTGTCGCGCTCCCTGTTCAGAGAGCACCCAGCCCTGCCCAGATCCCACCCATGCCTGCACTGCCTCTGCGCTGTTTGCCCTGATAACAGCCTCGCTCCCTGGCCACTGCACTCATGGAGCACAAAAACATGGAGCAACAAGAGGTATTGGAGATGCCGATGCCCCCCTGAGCAGTCACTATAGGAGTTTGTCGTTATGGCTACTGCGTCAGAATGAGGACGCTGCATGGGCCGATGCTGTCCAGGAGCTTCAATCCACTAAACTCCTAAAGTGGAACAATAAATATGTTTACAGGCTCCAGTGTCCAAACATACTGAGACAAGAAAAAAGGGGGAGGTGTGGAGAGAGAAAAAATTACAGAGAGAAGTTTTAAGATCAGTCAGGGTCTGACTCTGAGCTGTCCCATCATCACAACACACTCCACACACATTTGTTATGTACAGCTCCAGCTAACACCTCTATACGTTTAGTACATTGGCTGCAAATAGACATAGACCACTAAAATACTGTCAAATTTGGTGCAGTCTGAACCCATTTTAAGAGCATTGTCGGTGAATGAGACATACTGGCCAGGTTTCTATTAATTTATTTGCAGTGGCAGAAAATAAGGGGGTGCATATTTGGGTGGTAGATGTAGGCTGCATGTAGCACATTCAAGGCATACTGGAGTTCATGCCTCATCAACTAGTTATGTTATCAATCATATGCCCAAAACCGTAACCTTACCATATTGCAATGCACAGATATTGGAGAGTTAAATTATTTAAAAACATTTTAAGAAAGGTGGGTATTAACGAGTTGTGACCAAAATAGGAGCGGTACATTTTACAGTTGAAAAACAAAACAATTGAACACACTGTGTAATGTGTTTCTAAATGTCCCCAGACACATCTTTGTATTTCTGTATTGCAGTTTCTTGTTTTTCAGCCATCAGACTCTTGTTGGAATATTTTTGTGCAGAGCCCCTGACCTTTTCTACAGTCCCATTGTCAGGATTTTCCTTTGTCCATGTCCATGAAAAACTATAGTGAGAACTAACCATGACATTTATGGTGAATATGAATGGTCCCCAAGTGAATGAATCCTATAATGCTTTAGGTGACCCTGAGACCTTTCCTCTAGAGACACCATCAGGTAAATAAAATGTTCCCTTGTAGACAGGAAATATCACAATCTAACGGTCGGTTTGCTATGACATTTATCTTCATGGCTGTCAGAGAAACTCTACATGTTGGCTGCTTTATGGTTCCTCCTCATACTAAACTTTAGCTCTATTATAGGTAAGCTTCTTAAAATAGCATAACACCCACATATTTGGTTGATGTAGCGTTAGACTTTCAAACTTTTTTAAGATGTATTATACAATATCTTCTAATTGGATCAAAATTTGAATGCGGTAAGACAAGACACCTGAGAGCGCAGCGATTATCATAAAGGCAATACTGTGATGTTGAATGTAATAGGAAAACTAGGTCATTCTTTGACTGTGAAGCTGCAGTGCTTTCTCATCCATAACTTTCCCCAAATCAATTTCCAAGTTCATACAAAGGACAGACAAGAGTCTAAAATTACTCATAAGAGCACAAATCTTGACCTCTCTCAGTTGGACATACTTACAGTCATTTATTCATTATCCCTCAAATTAGAGCCTTCTTGTTGGCGGCAACTTTTTTTGCATTGACAAATTTTTCATCTCCCACAAGGGATTTCAGCATTTCTTTTCTTTTAATCACACCCAACAACCGTTTGGATTTTAGATTCAAGTGACCATTTGAAGCAGGACAAAGAGAGAGAGAGACACACACACAGGTACTGTCGTGGAGGAAGTCCTTTAATGGTGAGGAAAAAGGCAGAACTGGCAGAAGGAGATAAGACACCCCAGACGGTGTCCTGAACGAAAAATGAATTGAAAAGAAAATGGGTGGAGGACCAAAGGCGGGAGAGGAAGAGAGGGAGGGTGGCGATGGTGCGGGAGGAGGGTGAGTGAGTTATCAGCCATGCAGAATAGTAGGACACCTCATCTTGTTATCCTTCTGGTTTGGGCGGCGCTTTTTGCTTTTCGAGATAACAGGCGGTTCGCTCCAGATTGTTGCTTTTGAGTTAGTTAAGCCGACTATGCTTATTTGTGTTTGCAAGAAGTGCGCTTGTGGTCAGTGCTGCAGGCGTTCGAGGACAATATGTGGTTTTGGTGTCCCGTGTTGAGTTCGTTTAACAGCATGACATGTGTAGATCTGGTGGATTGTTGGCTAAACTGTGCTCACTGTTTATGTGATCCTCCTCAACAGGCAACACAGTCCTTTGCGTTTATACAGCACTTTTCTGTATTTCTATTTAAATATATGAAGTCCTGTTAACACTTTTTAAACTCATAACTACCTCCGTTACTACCATATTTCCATATTCACAGGCCATAGCACTTCATTTCGTCTGAAGTATTCATTTATTTATTTATTTATTTTTAACTGAGGCCTGCAGTATATTTCCGCTGCACCAGTCTGCCAGCATCGAAGTGGCACAACTCCAGCAGTTTCTTATACGCAGCCCTGGCTGGCAGCTATTCGCACAGACCTGCTGCCTCCTCTTCACATGGTGTACGCCACCCAGTAGATCACGTTCACCACGGCGAAAGTGAAAGGGAAAACGGCCCTGGCGTAGATGTCGATGGTGTCGGCATCAATGGGCTTGCACACGCACTTGGAACAGCAGTTCTTCTCCTCCGTGCTCTCCTCCGGCTGCCTGGACCTTCTCCTCCTCGGCTCGGCCTCCTCGCTGCCGCCCTCCCCGGGGATTTCGCTGCTGGAGCGCTGGGGCCGCCCGTGGCGGTTGGAAATCATCACGCCCTGGTTCATGCCGGTGACCGACAGGGAAAACAGAACCATGGCCTGTTTGCCGTTCTTTACAATGGACTGTGGGGGGACAGAGAGAGAGAGGCGTGTAAGCACTTTACATGCTAATGTTCAGTTTTGAGCCGCTTAGCATCAAAAATCTGAAGAATCAGGCAAAAGTGTTCGTTAGCCAATCTGCCTCCTGATGGACTGGACAAATTAGTAAACCCTGCTAAATACAAAAAGAAAATTTTGTTTTACAATTTCAGAATTACATCATGCACCTTTTGTTAAATCACATCTGACATTTTTTTGCACTGTGCTGGATCACGTCAAAGCACTTCACACTCATTTTACTTTATCATAGTCGTACTTGGTTTTTTTTTATTAGCGAATTTCTTAAATCTAAAGAAATGTAATTTGTAACTTTCTGCATTTTTTGCAATGAAAACATTGACTCAGATCTTGTTCAAATAAGTTGACCTTAATTTATATTTTCTGTGCAAACATATTTTAACTAACTAGTCATTAAAGCTCACAAATAAATGTAGTGGAGTGAAAAATACAATATTTCCCTCTGAAAGGTAGTGGAGTAGAAGCAGGAATTGGTGTGAAAAGAAAGGACTCAAGTAAAGTAAGTACCTAAAAATTGTACTTAAGTTCCACCTCTGTTGTTTTTATATCATTGGTAGGTTTCTATAGTCTCTGTAATTTTACCCTCATCAACAATGCATGCTGGGTCTCTACACATTTTCAATCACCCCACTGTACGTTTCAATGTCACTCGCTTCAATCATCTTGTCATGTCTTTGTCCTCGTTTTTCTTGTGTTCAGAATATAAGCAGATTTTGCTTACGCTTTCTATTATTTCATTTGATTTGATCCATGTCCTATTCTCAAGGTGTACCTCAGTAAGATGTATACCAACAGCAAAGGAAACAGGCAGTATGATGAGAGTCACTATTACTCCCTGAAGGGAGATTTCCCCATTATGCTCTATAGAGATGCATTGTCTTGCAGAAGGTCAGTGGGATGGCTGCTTGTCAGCAGCGGAGTTTGAAGCGCCGGCACAGGTCTATGTTTGAAAGGCGTGCTCATTACTCACAACACTCCCCCTCCCTGGAGTTCCACATTGTGATCTGCTGATGGGAGTACATGACAGGAGTGATTTCCTCACCTCAGAGCTGAGCTTGTTGGCCTTCACCTTGGCCTTCTCTTTGAGCCTGTAGTCAGCGTTGTAGTGAGCGAAGGCGTACTCGATGAGTGCCGCGAACACAAACACGTAGCAGATCCAGAAGTAAACATCTAACGCCTTGATGGCTGACGCCCGAGGCAGGGAGGAGCGGGCGCTTACCATTAGCGTGGTCATGGTGAGCACGGTTGTGATCCCTGCGGAAACAACGCGGGCGCAACGTGTCAGATTATGGTTATTATTATATTACTGTACCTAAGTACAGCTGCACAGAGCCGTTAGCATGGCCTCTTTTTGTTGCTATCAGCCTTAGTGACACTTCAGCAATAAATCCCAATAACTCCCCAATTTCCACTTTCTACACATTAAATATCTAATAGGCATACTGCCATGAAATTTACTGAGGATAATATGCTCCTCGGAGGAGACACGTGGACATTTAATGAGCTTTCCTCTAGCGCTACTGTCAAGACAAAAAGGCAACATGGTACACAACATTTCTCACTAACAGAGATTGCCATGAAAACTGAAAGTATATTTCGACTTGGTGTTTTCTCTGGTGCCAACACCAGCTTGCACTTGACATTTGTACCACTGGTGAGGCTCTAAGAATAGCAAAATGGTCAGTGTTGGTCAGTATGTTATTACTGAAAGTACAATGTCTGCCTGACCAAGCTGCTCCATCTTAGCACAGTAAAACATTGCATGGTTCCACCTTTTAAAACAGACCTCATCAAACTGTTACCGACCTAAGGATACACGAGCAGGGACTGCTGTTTGGCTGATCCAGAAGGACACCCAGGACATGGCGACCAGTAAAATGGAAGGCATGTATGACTGGATGATGTAGACGCCTCGATTACGTCTCAGCTCGAAGCGGAGGCTGAGCCTCGGAAATCGTCCCGCTGGGAAGCAGAAAACAGACACTGTGTTTAATTGCTTCTCTGTGTTTAGGAAATTAACACAATGTTTAGTTGCTTTACTGTTATTATAGAATGGCTCACTTGTGCCCCTGGTGGCAAAGCTCCAAGATGCCTGACATAAAAGAAGTGCTACATACATTTTCCCAGCAGCAACTCCTATCATCTCTTAAACCTCCCGCCTGACTCAGCAGCAAGCCTGACTTGATTAATTCCCTCTGTGCATAGAATATGACCAGAGAAGTGCTTCAAGTTAAAATAGAAATCTTGCTTCAAAAGAATCTGAGTCTTCCAACGCAAGAGGCAAGCCCAATTGAAAACCCAAAATAGTATAATGCATAAAACACTCGCTCAAATGCGAGGGGCTATCAGACTCACTCCACTGACAACAAGAAAAAACAAAGGAAAGCAAGATGGATGCTCACCAGATTTGAAGTTCATCATCTCAGTGACAAAGCGATAGTCTGTGATGGTGAACTGGGAGAGCTCCAGTTTGTCCAGGCCGTGGATGTGTTTCTGACTCTCTGACCAGTGGTACACAATGTCCTCTGAGGAGTAGCCATCTAGAAAGAGAAAATATTATCAGTCCAACCTACAATGATGCAGTAATGTGAGGGTAGAAGTAGTTACGGATAAAGCTTGTAACCAGGCGGCAACCTCTGGGTATGAACAGTGAAGCCAATGCGGACGTGCCTTAAACTTGCATTCTTTCCAATGACTAGCAAGGAGCGACTCCTCTGGTTGCAAAAATAATTCAGATTGTATAGCAGTCTATGAGAAAATGGCCCTACTTCTCACTTGATTTTTTACCTCAGTGAACATTGTAAACATGAGTGTATGGTCTCAATAGTTAGTTTATAATAATAATAATTAGTTTCAAGTCTTCAACAATACAGTATGATGTTCATTTAGTAAATTATGTTCCCATTGGGAGTTTAATGGACAAAATAGCAGGGTATGCTTTAGGGCGTGTCTACCTGGTGATTGATATCTACAGCAGCGTTGTCCTGTCTGGGAGGTGTCCGTGTTTTTGTCTTACAACTTTAACCCTTTCACAGTGGGTTTTTTAGTTCATGAAAATGTATTGTAGCCATGTTGGTCCCCTTAAAAGTGTCTTATTCGGCATTCGTTTCTACTTAGCTCCACTATCTCGTGTCACTTCTGGTTCCAAAAAACAAGATGGCCACGACCAAAAAAACAAGATGGCGATGGCCAAAATTCAAGGTTTCAAAACGGCAGTCCACAAACCAATGGGTAATGTCACGGTGACCACATCCTCTTCCGATATACAGTCTTGAGTTTTGTCATCGTAACCTTTCCTTGGTGTCCCTTTACATTGGCATGAAGGTAGAAACAAAGAATCGTGACTTACAGCTCTCCAGGTCCAGCATACACTCCTGTTCATCCATGGGATACTTGGTCAGGTCCATATCACACGCCACCGTTGACGTGATTCTAGGAACAAAGCACCCCAGTTAATCATGACTCAATGTACATCGTCTGTTGTTTCTTAGCAACTCAACTGGCGAACATCTTCTATGAAAATATGGTTCACATTCACATTGTTCCACCCATCTTTCCACAGTCTACAACATGTTCTATTATCTGAGAGCTGTGATGAAAATGAGCTCAATACGTTATAGCAATAATAACAATTTTAAGAGAAGACCCAAAAACCTTTGACCCAATTAATATATTTTTTTTTTAAACTTCGGGGGGAAACAAAATGATTCTGTAAACACAACACTGGCATATGTCATAAAGTTAAATGGCAAATATGTTGATCAAACAGTTACTCATCCAGAAGACACAGAGCAACATTAGTATTCATTCGGAGTCGTGTTTTTGTCCACCTGACGAATGCAACTCAAATATTCACTTTACTTTCATCTCTGATTTTCACCAACTCCTGAGAAAACTATCTGGCACTTTAGCTGCTAAATGCTCCCTCATACTAATGAGGATGAGGCCACAATGCTAATGAGAGCAGCTGGGCTGAACCAATACAATTGACTGTACTTTCAATTTCCTGGCGTTTCCCTTCTGTCTGTGGATCGCAAGCTGGCTAAGAAACTGTGCTTGTCATTCTGTCTGTCTATCGATATCCTTCATTGCGTTTTAGTACTTTGGACAGCCCTGAGATAGTGTCCTTTTATAAAATAAATTCTTATGCAAGTCAAGAAGACAAAATGTGTAATTGAGTGTTTCAGCTCCTTTGTCTGGTGTGGAAAAAACGGAATGTCGCAAATGAGAATATGGATATATAAAAAAAAAGAGTTGACCAATCAGATTTGACTGTATACATATTCTTAGTTGGGGACACTCCTACAATATACATAGTCAATTAATCCATTGTTGATACAAAAATATTGATTATAGCAGCTTTAATGAAAATGTTCACTCAACAGAACATTTTTTGATTTTGTTCATTTGTTCAGTCACATAAAACAACATATGGGCGACCTCTGACAAAGAGGGTTTGGGGTTGGACGGATTTGTAAAACTGTGCTTCCAGAGACCACTATTCGCCTCTTGTCTCCTAACAACTGTCAATGTTGTTGTTTTTTTCATCAGGGTTACAATCTTTTCCACACCTTAAGAATATTCAGTAGTCTAATCCTAACCAAAGCTTAACCACAGAGGTGATGGATCAGAAAACCATCACATTCATCTTTTTTCTCATTTGTAGCTTTTTGGGAGGCTCTGACAAACGATGTCATCCTGCCAACAGAGGCAGCAGAAGAGAAAATGCAGACGGGGTGTTTGGAAAAGCAACGACAAATCATATAGTTTGTCATTTAGGTTGGAGGATTTTTATCATCGCAGTGGAACGGTTTTATTCAAAAGTTCATGGATTCTACTGACATACTCACAGTAACAGCCAATTTCCCTTTTTTTTTTCCTTTGATGATTCACCTGGACCTACTTTACCTTCACTTTTCCATATTCCTCTACCTCCCCCGTCTCTCTGCATCCGCCTTTGTACATGCACATCAGACCATATCAGAGAATTTTTTAAGCTTATGAAGTTACAACCAAAAAAATGACTCATCATGTGATGGATCATGAGGGATTTTCATGCCCAAAGACAGCAAATAAGAGATGTCTGTGTTCTAAATTGCCTGAGGTTTCTGAAAGCGTGAGTGACAAAAAAAAAACCGTAAAAAATCTGAAACAAGCGAGAGCGTTCTCATATAAAGAAACATCTTAGCACCCAGATACACACTGTCTCCCTGGTTGTGTTGTCTGACTGTCAGTGGAGACAATAATCTGCTTGCTCATACCGGCTGCTGTATAGAATGACTCCGTTGGGCTGAAGGCGGATCAGCTTGTTCTCCACGGTGACATCGTGGAACCAAGCAGATTTGGCATTGACGATGAAGGTGTCGGGCACCCACAGCTTGTCCACGAATCGACTGTCCAACCCCAGCGTCTTGTTGGTGTGATTGAAGGACAGGCGGTCATCGTGCCAGCTCTGCCGCAGGTACACGGTCATGGTGTAATCCTGCCGAGAACAGCACACAAAAAAACACGCATGTGAACATGTAGGCTGAGTCACGGACATGGGGAAACAAATTTTACAGAAAAAAACACCTCAAACGCTACAGTATGAGGGAAAAAAAGGAATTATTGAGTTTTGTGGCAAGAATATTTTGAAAAATTAAACAAAACCAATGTGTATGTCGTCTGTATTCATTTAATTAAATACAAATAATGTCTTTTGTGGCTCTCGCCTAGACTGAATGAAGTGGATGTAGTCACCGTGACGTCACCCATTGGTTTTTGGACTTTGTAGCCTCGAGTTTGGCATTTTGGCCGTCGCCATCTTGGCTTTTTGCAACCAGAAGTGACAAGAGGGTGGAGGTAAGTATGTTGTAAGTTGGAGCTATGTAGTAGTCAGTTTTGCCTTTATTGGAATACTTGTGGTTTTTCATCCGCCAAAGCAAGGAAAATATTTATTTGTGTGTAAAAGAATCAGGGTTACATACATAAAGTGCATCCACTAGATTTGGTTCTCACCATACAAAATCCCTGAAAGTATCGAATTATCTAACAACTCAGCCAATGCGTCACACATGTTCACTCTGAGTACTTTGAAACCCTCAAGTGGGATAAATCAGGATTATGCAAATAGCAAAATCTTTGATCTGTGCCGCAATATTGAAGTTGAGGGACGACAGGGAATCTCTGTGTAGAAGGAAGGAGAAAGCGACTGTATACTCTACCATGTTGGCTTCGGAGATGTGGTCAATGCTGGCCACCTCAATGGCCATGGACACGTTCACTGGTGGACCTGCGGGGGGGGGGGGGGGGGGGGAGTGAGGAAAAAAAGGAAAACCTCCCCTCCACACACGCACCGTCTCTGCTCATTCTGAACCCATCAATCCCTCCCGTCCGCTCTCCATCTCCCATCTGTTTCCCTCCCACCTACCATCATCCCACGTCTCAAACACTCCTACAGTGCATAGAGATTAAGCATTATCCAGTTGAACCATGCTAAATGGCACATCACACTGTGGGCATTCATAAACGGCACTGGGCTTTCATGGACTCGCACGGAGTGAGCTTCTGCCAACATTCACGTGCGCACACACACACACACATACAACACGCACGCTAGCATTTCCACTCAACAGTTTGCCATATGATTAGCATGGAGTGTGCCTCTGTGATCGGATGCTAGAGGGCAGAAACTACAGGGGAGCTCACTGATGCAGAGCTGAAAAGGCTATTTATACTGAGCATTAAGGAATCATATATTACCATTCCCCACCATTCAACACCTTCCCATAACCATTTCAAATCGTATTCAGTGGGCCATACACTGGATGTATAGTGTGAGGTGATTTATAATGGCATACTCATTGCACGCCAAGGTCAGCAGGACACGTTTAGAGGGTGTCACCTGATGCAACAGCAGGCATGTTTTACACATTACCCTCCAGTGGTTGTGCAAGGATTAATAATACACTTGAAATAGAAAAGTTGGCTCACCATATACTGAAAGGTTAAAGTTAATATGGCATTTTTTGCATCATAAATAACATGAATATTACACAAATACAATAAGATTCACAGAGGTGTTAACTGCGTGCAAATGCAATAAACTTGCATTTGCAAATGATGTCCACAAATATGTTTTGAGCTCTATAAATGCTGGCATTTACTGATATATATACATATATATAAAGTGGCCAAGAGAACTCAAAAGTAAAGATTTTGACTATATATTTTTTTAAACTGTAAGCACCGAACACTGTATTTGTTTGTTTGAGAGGCATTCAATTGAACTAGTAAGTCTCTTTGGACAAAACATCTGCAAAATGAATAGAATGTAATGTGTTGTAAAGTTTTCCGCAATACAAAACTGATTCAGAAATCCTTTTTGTAAAGTACAAACAAATGGTTTGTTTCACAAATATGGTTTTCCATTAATACAAATCAAATTGTGTACGTTTGGATCTTCCCCACAGCAAGAAAAAAATCCATTGATATAAAGCTCTTATTAATGTCTCCCAAGAAAAAAATTGGTTTGTACTTTTATAACCAAAATAATTGGTTTTGAATTATATTTTGCCATTTGTGCACATACTCATGTAGATTCTCTGAAAGTCATACTTCATACCTCATTTTCATACCTCATTTTCAAGCTGCAAAACACATCTATGAACCCTTTTTTTTTATTTGTGCAAATGTCATAGTTATCTTATTGTTAAATGATACAAACGTAACTCCAAAGGTAAAAGGCTATGGGATGTGAGTTGAATGAAGGGACTTACTCCCAATAACACACACATGATTCCTCAGCGGTCAGCCCTTCCTTGTAGCTGTCATTTGTCAGCATACTATAATGTTACATCAACAGGAGTGCAGTCACCACATGATGCTGTGTTATGGCGGTCTGCGTATAGGTGTGTGGTGATAGCGGTGCTCCTGCTCCACATTTTCACCTTTGCTCAGCTGAGTTAAGCTGTGAGATTGAGAAATCTATCGCTGTAGTCATTGGATGTTTCACATCTTGCAGCCATTCTTAGCAACGTCTCTGCAGCGGTGCTCGTTGTTTGCACCACCCGTCTCCTTCTCGTCCTTGAAGGGCATCGTCCCTCGATAATCCCTCTAAGCAAAGCCTGTTTTTGTTTTTTTTCTTAACAAATGACTCACCTAACTGAAGAGTCAAAGCAGGTATTTACATAAGGTAAATGCGGCTTTGTTCAAATGTTGTACAAGAAAAAAAAAAAAAGGAGACAACCTCTAAAAGGATAATGGAATTGGAGAATGAAATGTGAACGCCCGTGTTGCTGTAACTCGAGGTGGGTGATGCTAAGGATGGCTGTAAATGTGAGGGGGTGAAATGCAACCCAACGCCACGAGCAGTAGATCTCGTACTCACCTCCTATCCCAGGGCGAAAATTTCTGGCATAGCCCTTCATTAACTCATCCAGGTTAGGTAACCAGGATATTTGAATGTCTTTACCTACATAGTCCCCAATGTCACTCAGCATGGCCCTAAAGGAGACAAACAGCAAACACAGCAGCCTTCAGAGGTCGTCCCGCCACACCATGTGTCCACGCTGAGCGTCAGATGCAGTCAGGAACGTACACAGGAAAAAACACACCTCCAAATGCCAGACAATGTTAACTAATGACAGAAAAGAGGATTAGAATTCACTGTAATAAAAAGACAATCTCAAACCGTTTCTTTAGGTTAAGAAAATGAACCCAGAATCATTCATTTGTCAGTTAAAGATGAATAATTGTTTTTGTTTTGGGGGGGTTTTCACCACTTGGGAGGAGCAGAAAGAAATCTGTAAACACAACAATGACATAGCATCACATTGTAAAGTTAAGGCAAACGTGTTAGTAACTAGTTGCCTATCTACACATCCAGCAGGCACAGAGCAACATTTACATGTTTATTGAATGTATGAGGACATGAAAATTCAACATATATACATATCTCTGCCATATCCTATAAATCTGTGTTCTCTAAATCATTTGTATTATTCATGACTGAATTGGGATATTATAGTCTCTTAAACTTACAACAGCAACAAGAAGACATTATGTTCAAATAAATATTTTTGAGAGATTTAAGTTGGAAAAAGCCGGCTCTTTGTTCTGTTATATTTGTGTCCTCTGTTTTTATTGATAAATATAAATATAAAAAAATGAATTGATGCTTTGATTTATTCAATAATATGATGCGAAGCACTGTATTTCTATGCATCTTTGAGTCATAGTAAGTACAGTGGATGGGCTCTCAAATGAGTCTAATGAAAAATGTAATCGTGAATGATTCTGTGTCATCATCAGCAGCATGTCATTAAATAAACAACATGTCATATTAGTTGGGGATTCATGCATAGGAAATGACCACATTCTGCTGATACTGAATGTCAGAACAAAACGCTAGGCGTCAGTTGTATCCTCTCAAATACCTGCACTTGTAACAAGCGCATGAAAGCCACATTGGTTGAAGCCTGGTTGGCACATTTTCCTTCATTTGTGTCTCCAGAGTGTGTCCACAAGGAGGCTGATCCAAATCTGGCTGTGCAGCTCCAGATTTCACACAGCTCAGACCGGACATCATGCTGAGCCTCAGTCCATGAACCTCGGGTCCATTTTATTAAAAAGAAGCAAGTCCTCATTAGACCACATATCCCCATGTATTAAGGCTTTTAAGTTAGCACCTTATTACATCGCTGTCTCTGGTTTGGGGCAGTGACACCTCGGTGCTTTTTTCCATTCCTCTAATCTCTCGAGAGGGGAATAATAGGATATACTGGCAGTCCTTTTTTATATATCGTACTAAAAGGACTCCCCCAGGGCCCCTCGGAGCCCTCGGCGGAGTCCTAGAAGGCCCAGAGCCCCTGCTGACGAACACTGCCTCCGTGTAGGATCTAACAAGAGCAGCACAGCTCAGATACCACCAGGTGGCAGTTTTGCATTCTAAAACAGAGCCTGTAAACAGATGACATGCAGATAAATATTGCAGTATGGACCTTAATGTATTTGAGTTTTTACGTCATGGTCAGTTACATCGCCATGGGAGACACTATGCTGTCATTCAATGTGAGCAGAGAATTATGCATTCATATGTTTATATACAATCTGTGGCAAAGAATCAGATTTTAGAAGCTAAACTGCCATCCAGAGTTAAAAGAGTTGACTGACGTGCGATGAATGAATTGAATGAAATGAAAGGTTCCGCTGACATTCAAAGTCACAAAGGCTGGTGGTGGCATTGACAGGGAAATGGACCATAATATGGGGGCTTGATCGAAAGCGTAATTATTGACCAACAATGAAAAGCCATTCAGTGACCTTTGCGATAAGGCTGACATTTGGAGAAAGTCGACTTCCTAGAGAGCAAAGCATTTACACCCACGGCTACGTGGAAAACTGACCTCCTCAGCAAAAAAACCAAACATGTAATAATTATCTGCATGAAATAGTATTTCTGCCATGTCATTAACATTCCCCATGTTGTAGTGGCAGATGTATTTTTAGTCTGGCAATCACTGTCATGTCTGAAATAAATGGGAGCACCGAGTGAATTAATGAATCACCGTGTGACTCCTGGACTTCTTCACTAATTGGTACTTTCTAAATATGGAAATAAGGAGCTTTTCCTTCAAGAAATCCATTACCACACGGGCCTCCTCACATGGAGGGGACGAGACTGTGTGTCCGCTATAGCAGGGGTTCTTAACCTTTTTGACCTCGGGGCCCAACTTTTCAAGTACAAAGTGTCCCGGGGCCCATTCAAATATTAACACTATTAGTTTAACTAATTGATCTCACTCTTGGTTTGATTTGTATTCAATAACTATATTGTTACCTGTTCAACTCCACCCCTATTTTGGAGCAAAACCGCCTAAAATGACATACCCAAATTAAAATGGCTGTAGCTTCTGAACCACTCTGACTATATGCATCAAAAGTGTCAGAAAACCTGTAGGTCATATAGAAACAGAGCAGTGGGCCTTTGGAGTCAGTACAAATTGAAGATTTTTGTCCGCATAAAATAAAAAAGTATCTTTCAGTATAAATAACTGCCTGTGGCTGTATCTGTACAGGTAAATGACAGTATAGGGCTGTAACTACACTATCAGTGAACAGCTGCCTCAAATTTGAAGAAGATTGGACAAAGTATGACGATTCTACAGTGTTTCTTCCATGAAGAGATCCAGGCGGAGCTCTCAAAGGATATTTGGAGACCCAAATGGACACATGGTAACCAAATGATATTCTGACACACTAAAGGTGTTTCTCCCTTTATATTTTGATATTATATTATTTTCCTTTTATTTTTAGCCTTTGCAAATTGCAAAAACTATATATATATGGTCGAAGACGTGGTATGTAAGTAGCGGACTTACTGTGCGTAATGGCTGCGATTGAGCGCACGATCGAGTATGAGGGTAGCTCAGTTATGCAAGGTTATACATTGATTGACGGCTTATAGAAGAGGGAGATAAGGTTTGTACTTTAAGTACTAGCTCCATGGTAACATCCGCTAGCACATTGTCGGGTCTGTAATGTGTCTTTTTCCGTCGAAATGCTGCAAGATCCGACTTGCAGCGGTTATGGCGACTTTGGACAGTGTGTGTTTGGGCTCCTTTTGTGAAAAATCCATAAGAAATGAAAGAAAATCGATGATTTCTTTGCAAAGATGAGGGTTTTGGGCATGCTGGGATACCGAACGCGGCCATGTTTTGTGACGTAGTTTGCGCAAGCAAGCCGTAGGAACGGAACGGACGGGGAGGGGATCGAGGACGCCGGCGTCCTCGTGGAGTTGAACAGGCAAAACCCTTGTCAAATAAATGAGATGATACAATGTGATGATCACAAAGACATTTATTTATCATGTGTATGTAAACCTGCATACACAACAAGAAGCCCAACAGGCTTTCCCACGAGCGTTGGATGTTTCGTCGCTAGGTGTCGCTTTATTTTTGAAGGCTTCAGTGCTTCGTTTGATAGCATTAGCCCACATTCCACACACTGAAAGTTTTAAGAAAGTCAGGATTGGGTATGGCACCACTGTCGTCTTCATTTTTTCTACCACTACAGTGTAGTGGTTAAATCGTGTAATGTTTATGATTCATTAAATTATGTAACACTGCTGCCCTCTAGTGGTTAAATCGTGTAATGTGTATTACTCATTAAATTATTTAACACTGCTGCCCTCTAGTGGTTAAATCGTGTAATGTTTATGATTCATTAAATGATGTAACACTGCTGCCCTCTAGTGGTTAAATCGTGTAATGTGTATTACTCATTAAATGATTTAACACTGCTGTCCTCTAGTGGTTAAATCGTGTAATGTGTATTACTCATTAAATGATTTAACACTGCTGTCCTCTAGTGGTTAAATCGTGTAATGTGTATTACTCATTAAATGATTTAAGACTGCTGCCCTCTAGTGGTTAAATCGTGTAATGTTTATTACTCGTTAAATTATTTAACACTGCTGCCCTCTAGTGGTTAAATCGTGTAATGTTTATGATTCATTAAATTATTTAACACTGCTGCCCTCTAGTGGTTAAATCGTGTAATGTTTATTACTCATTAAATGATTTAACACTGCTGCCCTCTAGTGGTTAAATCGTGTAATGTTTATGATTCATTAAATTATTTAACACTGCTGCCCTCTAGTGGTTAAATCGTGTAATGTTTATGATTCATTAAATGATTTAACACTGCTGCCCTCTAGTGGTTAAATCGTGTAATGTTTATGATTCATTAAATGATTTAACACTGCTGCCCTCTAGTGGTTAAATCATGTATGTTTATGATTCATTCAATGATGTAACACTGCTGCCCTCTAGTGGTTAAATCATATAATGTTTATGATTCATTAAATGATGTAACACTGATGTAACACTGCTCCGGTCTGTCTTTGTTCATCCTGCATCGCTCTGTTCTGTTCTTTAATGTAACGTTACTGGAGCGACGGAGCCTCTCCCAGCTGTTAGCAGACTGTTGTGCTAGCAAGCAGGCTCGCGAGCGAGCTGTACCCAGCATGCAGTTCGGCGGTGAAATTTTATAAATGTACAATTATTAGTGTTACAAATTGTTTATGTGTCACAGACTGTTCTGTTGTGTTTTTCTCTGTTAAAGAGCATTCGTTGTGGGTTGTTAATTGTTGTGTTATAAAGTTATGACCATGACTAGGGTTCCCTCTCAATACATATAAAATAACTAGCGCTGACCGCTGTGTATTAGCAGTAAACAATACATTTAGCTGCCTGTTGAAAGCAGACAGCAGTTGTTTTGGCTATGCACCGGCATAATGGTGTGTGAAGAATTCATATCATACGGGAAATTAAAACCGGTATACTGTCCAGCTCTAGTCTTTATTATGGTTTGGACAATTTTGTACCAATATTTGACGTGCCGGATTAAAAAGCCCAACGGCCGTTTGCCCATGCCTGGGCTAGCGGCTAGCTGAGTGTCTTCTTCTGCTTATTGTAGCTTGTTAAACAACTGACTGACGCATTACCGCCACCAGGTGGTGGGAAGCTATATTGTAACTGAGCGTCACATGGAGAACAGTAATATCTCTGGTGTCTTCAATTGATAACCTATGCGGTCCCGCGGCCCTTGCGGCCCACAGGTGCAAAACTGAAAGTTTTTTGCGGCCCTCTAGGTGGCGTTAGCGGCCCCATCGTGGGCCGCGGCCCCATGGTTAAGAATCACTGCGCTATAGGACCAAATTCTACTGTGTCGTATTAGTCTGTCTTTTGGAACTTCATGTTCATTTTCAGGAACTTTTCAGGATTCTTGGTATTGCAATCCCTGACTTTACGAGGTATATTTATAGTTACAGATTACAGAAATGTAACTTTTTATCCCCATTATGTCACAGACCAGTGGAAGAGCTATGTCATCTCTTTTTCTGAGACGTTTTGTTAATAGATTTTGACATTTTGTAGAGGCCATCTTATTATTGCTTTAATTAAATGCTGCTCTCTAAAGAGCCTATCAGACCTCATCTGACCTTCTAAATTGATGTTGTTTGAGAAAAAGGTGATTTACTTTGTGATTTCCCGACCTAAATATATGCATTTTACGACCACAAAGACTCAAAACTGCAACATACGCAGCTCTCCAATGAGGGAACGAGGGAACTGTATAGTGTTGAAAGACATGTAAGGGGTTGAGTGTGTGTCATTGCTGTCTATGGAGATTCTCTAAAAATGCGACTTAACCTCTCTATTTTCTCACCCCTCCATCCATGACAAACAGTGGAGAGTGTGTGTGTTTCCAAGCGCTCCTCTCTCTTCTGTATTTCCCTTGCATCAAACGTCTGTTTAAGAGCTAACATTAAACAGATGGGGAGAGGAGACGGAAGAGAGGAAAGACAACGAGCAGCAGCCCCTCTCAAATTGATGGCGTCTTCTTGTGAATGTAAAGTGCAGCATGCACTAACAAGCCTAATTACTTTTAGACACTGACACTAGTCACTCTGACGCTCACTGTGTCATTTGTTTTAGTGGTGCCGACGTGAGATGGGGAGATGTGTGTGTGTGTGTGTGTGTGTGTGTCATTAACTGACAGAGTAACAGTGAATAATAGATCCCTTTTCATTTAGCAAACAGATCATTTTATGGACTACATTAACACTGTTACTGTTTAGCATATGGAGTCCAAGGAGCAGCATACTTTTTATTTGACGTGGTAAAGGTTTAATGGTTGAATACTGCATTTTTACCTTTTTATTCAGTTACTTGACAAAATGAAGTAAAACATTATTTTGACTTGACTCTCATATTGATCTTTTACTGGCTTATTGATTTTTTTTTTTTTATTCTTTATTCTCGATTTCCTTGATCCTAGCATTTAATGTGCTATAAGCAACGAGGACAATTAGGATTGTTGAAAAAAGATATGGGGAAATAGGAAATGGATAAAAGATTAAAAGTGTGCTATATAAACAAGGGAATAAGAGGAAAAAAAGAAAAACAGGTTTAAAAAAATGTATTTATCTAAACTTCTTTTAATTAACAGTGGATGTTAAATAAAAGAAACATGCCATTTGATCAAGGACAGGTGTTGAGCCTGTCAGTGTGAGGGGCCTTTAAGCAAGTGTGTCCCAGCAACCATGTCTCCAAATTACATTTATATACAAATAAGTTGTTTTTTGAGTCAAGGAAGTGCTATACTTCTTGTTCCACACACAGATCAGAGGGAAGGCATTGTGACTTTCAGTGTGTGTACACAATGCACCAGGGTTAGCATCCAATGTTACAATAGTTAGTGTCGACTTTTTTTATATACTGTATGATCAACCAAGGTGCTGATGTGTCCCTAACTTTTACCAAAGTGCGATGAGTCCATACTTTTGTTCGTATCACATATATTCAGTATGATTTTTTTGCAAATAGAGGTATAACGTCTTCTGTGGCTCCAGATGGTTTGTGCAAAGACTGAGAATATAACCCAGATGATGTCATCTGGGTTGTACTGGCTTTGGTTTGGAGACTACAGGTTTATAACGGAAAGACTGCTTTACAAAGTAGAAGCGTTTAAAGGACATTTACCGAGCAGGGAGGGTGTAAAGAAAAGATTCAATTGGTTGCATTATGGTAAGTGTAGGATCCAGCATATTTAGAGCTTGGCCCATACTAGGAAGAAGAAGTCAGGATATCTTGTATCACAGATTTTTGATACATTTCAATAATCCAAATGTGAATGCTTCTGAGCCTATCGAACTAATTAGAAAATAGAATAATTGTGTTTAAAATCGAGTAGGAGGCTTTTAGCGGAAGCACTGAAGTGTCCCTGCACCACCTCACTCTGCTGCTCAAGGACACTTCAGCAGGGTGAGAGTCTGAACTCTGATGCTCTAGTCACAGGCTGCTCTCTCTCTAAGCACGAGGCCTCCACTCCTTCCTGATAAACACGGTGAAAACTAGAGGGGATCTGCAGGATGGACACACAGTACTAGAGGACAGAGAAGATTTACAGTAGTGTCTCCTTATCAGAGAGGGAAATGCTGCAGGGCTAACATTCAGTTCAGTGAGTTTCCTCAAAGATTATTTCAGAGAGGCTGAAAAAAAGCTTGAATTCTCACTCTCACTATTGTGATCGTAGGATGAACTGCAAATCAGACAGAAAATATTTTCACATACTTTGTGTTCACCTGAAAAACGTTTGAGTACATTACTGAATGACTTTCTTCTTCTTCAGTGACAGAGGACAAAAAGGTCCTGTAGCTGCAATGTCAGTTGTTTTTGGTTAATTGAGGAGCTCTACTTTAAAGGGAATAACTGGTCATATGAAAACAATATGTTATTGACTTATCGAAGGCAAAACTATGATTAAAGACAAATTATTCATTTTTTTCAGTGGTAAATTTGAAAATAAATATATTGTGTTTAAGTAATTTATCAGATTAGAAAATAGCAAACATTTTGTCAAGCCAAATTCTCAAATGTGTGCTTTTCTTATATCATATTGCAAAAGTAAACAGTTTTTTTTTTTTACTGGTCAGACTAAATAAGTGACTCTGTGTGACGAGTTCTCGTTATTTTTTATATTTTGTTTGCCAAGACATTGATTGTTTGATTTGACTGGACAGCAAACACTCTACACTCTTGAATCATTCTGACTTTTGCATTGCAATAACAAACATTACGGTCTAAATGCGGTTTTAGAGCTTTCTCCACACTTGCAGGATTTCTGATGAGCAAACACTGAATGTTTGATTTATTCATTGTACTTAGTCAAATTCTGATACGTCTAATACATATTTAACGATGGAATCATATAAAATATCTATCACGTTTTCATTCATACACCCCAAGTTGCTATAAGACCCCTCAAATGTATCCCAAAAAAATACAGAAGACCTCAGTATCCTCAGTTTTAGCTACAGCTTCCATTATTTATGTTTATCTCCAATATGACATTTGCAGATGACTGTAAAGAGATTTTTGAAAAAGTATTTTAAAAAACAAATAAATTGATATGTATTTGATAATCCAAATGCGAATGCTTGTGAGCATATTGAACTGACTGGACAACAGAATAATTAGAATAAAGTGTTTCTTATTGCCGTTTACAAACTGAGTGGGAGGCTTTTAGTGGGAGCACTGAAGTGTCCCTTGCACCACCTCAGCCTGCTGCATGAGCAGAGTCCGGCTTACGGAGCCAGTTCATGCAGCCAGAGGAACATGATCCAATCACTGTGTTATTGAGAAATGTACTCTTCGGACAGAAGGAGAGATTTATCCGCTGACTCAGCCTCTTACACAGATTGGTTCGGAGCACTGTGTCACTTTCCGTTTAAGGACAAGTGTGACAGATCAGAGAGATCATGACATGTTGGGATTAAATCCTGCGGCAACACATCTTGCTGCCACATCTTGCTCAACTATAATATGACCATATTTGGACATACCTTATGTGTACACATACAAACCAAATGTTTACAGTCCCAACTCCTCCGACTGTTTTTCTGCAAAGCTGAAACATACGACTGAGCTTTTCTGTCCATATTGCAAGATGAATTCGATGAAATATGCTGAAGTTGTCAACATGCAACAGCTTCAGCTCTCATGCAGGGCTCCTATTGACCCTCAATCCTCCTACTCTCTGTGCACTGTGTATGCATCCTGTATCTTGTCCACAGCAGACTACGCATGATAGATTTGTGCTTTAATTTGTATTTCATTATATTATAGAGATAGCCCCAAAAACGAATCACCTGTTGTGCAATACTACGCCGCCTCACCTGTTTTTGTGTCAGCTAGTTTGTGGTCATTTGATTGAATGCTAAATGTATTTAGAAATGTGCCCCAAAGTATAAAGTAACTTCTAAAGTTTCCAGCTGCAGGAAGTGTTCATGTAGGCAACACCAAACCACAGTTAGCTCATCTGATAAAAATGTTATTTGGTTATAATCTGGGGTTTTGCTGTCAGCAAATATGTTATAAATATTGCAAGGGAGAAAATGGTAAAAGCAGTTAGCTGGTTAGACAAAAAAGTTTTTTTTTCTTGCTCAATTTCTTTGGAAAAGCATGATTGAATTTACCAATAGGCCTTTTCCACAGCAGCCATTTTGACGTGTTATTGCAGGAAAAGGCATAGCTGTAACAGAGCCATCGCTAAAGCTGCTAAATTGGAAAATGAGACCATATAGTGCTTCCATGCGACTCTCAACGTGGCGACGGCTGAGCGGTGGTAACGGCGCTAACAGTGCAAACAACAGCAAAAGCGCTGTCAGAGCTAACAGTGTTTACCTGAGTAGCAACTGCAGTGCTACGTCGCGACCGACGGCGTCATCAGCCGTAACCACGGAATGAGCTCCGTATGCGTGCGGGGCAGAGCGGCGCCCATGAGCTAGCCGATTGGTGCACGCTCACATGCACTAAAAACATGCGCGGCCGGCCCGACTTTGTCAACAAAGCAAGCAGAAAATCGGACACACACAGAAGGAGGGCGACTTCGTTCTCTGCTCAGGTAGACATTACTCCACTACACCTTTACATAGACAATCGTTGTTTGATGCCGTATTAATTCTCTGAATATCACATAGAGAACTTTTTATATCTTAGTCAGTTAGTTAGTTAGTTAGTTAGTTAATTAGTTACGGCTTTTTGCCAAACAAATCAAACTCTTTGTTGTGGCAAAGGTCTGTTAACATCGTAGGGTAAGGCTGATGTTATTCTAGATTTGTCTGACTGTAAACAAATCCATTATTTGTCCAAAATCCCACCATATTTACTATCAACTACACTATATTATTGCTGTCCTCCATTTTATTTGAGTTTCAGTAAAATGATGCACTATTTAGTGCCCTCAAAAATGTCTGCGATGAAACAAAAACAGTGGCGTCTGTGACATTTCTGCTCACAATCCCACAACTTTATGGATCCCAAAATTACACCTGTCAGTTTGGTGGTTTGGTCAGGACCCTAGACGTCACTTTCTCGTTTTTCAAACTATGACACTCCATCAGGGTCCAACATCATGGTTGGGCTTAAAATAAGTACGCAAACCAAGTAAAACATACAAAATGTAACAAAACACCTTTTACATGCTCTTCTGTCCAGCACCTAGTATTTACCCACTGGATGTGCGTGCTTTTCTGAGTCCCTCTCTGTGACGTAAAGGCTGACACTTCAGCTGAAAAGAAAAGCTGTGAAAACTACGCCACACCAAAGGCGGCGAGGCGCAACTTTGGTGAAATGGATAAATGAGGAGCTAAAAAGAGAACTGGAGTAATTCTGTTTAGAGCAGGGCGCGAGGGGAAGGAAACAGTTTGCAACTTTCAACCACCAAAGGCAAAACAGTAATGTGTGTGTGTGTGTGCGTGTGTGTGTGTGTGTGTGTGTGTGTGTGTGTGTGTGTGTGTGTGTGAGGGAGATAAAGAGAGAGAGAAAGAGTGAGCTGACACATAATGAGGTGCAAGAAAAGAAAAAGCCTACACTCTGCATTGTACTGAGAACAAAATAATAATAACAGCAGTGACTTGAGGCAGGAAAATCCAATTACAATAGCTGTTACTCCCTATGCTGGTGGACAGCCAAGAGGGACAATAGAAGTGATTTGTCCAAATTCCACCCAAAGCTTAAGTAGCTTCACCCTCTGCCCTTTTCCAGTGGAGGCACTTGCCAGAATATGGGCTTTGGGGGAAAACATGGGGCTCGGCGGTGGATGCTGATTATCCCAAGAATTGGATGCTTGTGAAAGCTCATGGACGAGACAGCACGAGGGCATTTCGACTGCACACAGATGGATGCGCAGTAGGCCTCCACTGAAGACATATATAAAGTTCAAAGCACTAAAACTCCTTTGCACACACCTGGTTTACCAGCTGACAAAAGCAACCTGTTTTGTAATCATGACAGCTGTGTGAGAAGGTCATTTGCAATACTGACAATCTGAGGTCACATTTGGATTAAATTTCAATGTACGCTTTAAGTTTAAGGTTGTCTTGGCTCGTAGGATCTTCATTTTACCTGCAAATCTCACCTCACTTTAAATCCACAGTTGAATGCGCTAAAATTAATTCTAAAAGACTAATTTCAGCTCCATGTGCAGTGAACAGGAGGCGTCGTGAGCAAAATTCTGTGGCATATTTGAGACGGCAGCTGTCCATCTGTTAATTCCCTGCCTTTCCTTAAACTCTTCCAAACTGGGCTTCCCGCCTGTCTTGGTGGTTTTAGCGGTGGGGACTGTGTATGCTGGTGCATCATGGCACCATCTGACCCTGATGGAACAGGCCTGGAGGTGGGTGACATTACACTAAAAACGCACCCACTCACCTCACATCGAAGTCATCTGCATAAAGATTTTTTTTTTTTTTAATTAAAAAACATCACCTCTCTCTATGCATATGCATTATGCAAATAGTGTCATCAGGTCCTCTATGTGCCCGGAGGTGAAGCAGAGGAGAAAGCAGACTTCAGGTTGTGGCTGTGGAGAAGCATATGCGTTATAACTGTGCATTAATATTAATAGGGTGACGTCGTGGGAGGCTACCACGAGGGAGATCAAACTGACTGGCGATATTTTCGCTTTAAATTATGTTGATTTTTCTAAAGTATGATATTGTTGATTGTCTCGCGATGCACCGTCCATGGAGAGGTATGGATATTGTAATGATCTCCTCATAATGTTATTCTCATTTTCAGTGGTCGTTTGCCTGTTCCGGTCAGACTTTAAGTTTATGGTTTATCCAACTTTCTATTCACCTATTTTTTATTTTATTTTAATCTTTTTGTGGTGGGAAGTAGAAATAAGACACCTGCTAGAAGTAAAAAAGCAAAGCTGATCTCACCAGGTGAAAATATCCCCTCCAATGAAGAGCAGCCCAAGACTCGGCAGAAGGAAAGTTGGGATCTCCATTCCGCACGCGTTGTGGTAAATAATTGAGGGTAAAAAAAAAAGTTTCCCGGAATGGAAATCGACGACAAAAGCCCACCGCCAAGAGTTTTATTTCAGCGCGCTCTCCTCGTGATCCGGCGCTGTCGAGAACAAAGTAGAGTGTGGTGGTGCTGATGCAGTTGAGGATGATGGTGGTGGTGGTGGTGGTGGTGATGATGACCCCATGGTCATGCTCCCCAATTCCTCCGCGTCCAGGAGCGCACAAGAGCAGAGCGCACCGAGGAAAAGAAAAACTCCCGATCCGACCGCAACAACGAGCCGATCCAACGCTGCCGCCGCCGCCGTCTGTCCGCCGGCAACAGAGCAGAGAGAGGAGGGGGGGTGAGAGGGAGGGATGGAGGGATGGAGAGAGAGTTACTAATCTGTCAATTTCCTCCGTTGCTTGGCTTCTAAGCGTCAGATTCAATCTGGCCAGGGGAGGGAGGGGCCACGAACACTATATTATATAATGTTAAACACATTCGAATCAACCCATTAGGTAATTACTGTCTCCAATAAAGTCGTATTTCACTCTGGTGGAGAAGAAAAGCATAGTGAGGGACCCAATGGGGCCCAAAGGGTCACTCAGAGGTAATTGAGTTGGTCTGGGGGACAGTAGCACTCCCACTCCCAAATATATAATAGATTATGAAGCAAAAGGAAAAACAAGGTAAAGTCATAAACCCATCTCACATCTCCGCACGTTCATTTTTCTATGAATTTCCAAGTGAATTATTTCACTATAGAGATATAATGAGTCCCAGAGGTAAGCCTAAATCTCCTTTCACATTGATTAAAAAAACATATATAGGATTGATAGGAAATGTATCCTCCATTCTATCAAAATGTGCAGGCTTTTATTTTCTCCTTATTAAAAGTAACCTCTTTTATGTGCTGTGTGGAGAGTGCGTGTTGCAGGAGTGCACCTGCCCTGATTTCTGCTGCCTCTCCCTGGGGAGCAGAGGCAGGCCTGGAGTCGGTGGTGGTGGTGGATTCAAACCACAGTCTCTCTCTCTCCCACCGGACCTTCCAGTTGGATTTGCACTGCAAGCTCTTTTGATATAAGATACCAGAATACGGTGCACACTACAATGCACTGCATGGGACTTTATTCTGTGTGTCTCTCCAACACCATTTCTCATTCCTTTTATTCCTCTCACCCTCATGTATTCTCTTTCTCCATCTCTATCTGCTCTCCTCCAGTTGATGCATCCTTCATGTTAGCTGGAGTCTTTGTTTCGCTCGCAGTGCCTTGTCTTTGTCTTTCCAACAAAGCATGCCCTCTATTATACATCACACTCTCACACACACATACACTCATACTTTTTATTTATTCAGTCTCCCTTGGTGATCCAAAATATTCATGTATCACAAGTTTTTAATATGTTACGACACACTTCTGTCCTTCTTCTTCTTCTCATTTCCTCTTCAACATTATGATGAATTGAGCTTTAGTGTGTCAAATAAAAGAGAATCTTTCCAGTAAAAAGCCCATTGTGCCGGTGCAATACTGATCAACTACAAATCAACGTCTTTTCCCGTGTAAATCAGATAGCAGCCTTGCATGCTTGACAAAAGATTTTGCATAACTCACAGATTATCATTGTTCTTTCTGAACCAGCTGAGACATTTTCTGCTGAGTCTGGCATGACTGATATTAATCAGATGAAATAAACTAGTGTTTGTGAAGGAAATTATATTAAGAAGGTAACAGCAGACAGGAAGTCACAAAATGCAATTTTAAAGAATCATTTTAGAAGAACAACAGCATTGTAGCCTTATACTCAACCACTTATTCCTACTCAAACATGAGTAGGAGTGGCCCACAGTGTGATTTTAAAATAATAAAAACTCTTTTAACGTCCTTTTGGGTCATTTCAGTGGATTTATGGATCAGAATGACACGATATGTTGTCACCACAGTAGTCTTTCATGGTCATTTTTCTACTAGTAGGTTCCAGTTGAAAGTTCATTTGACAGACGTCCTTAACAGTCGTCTCGAGGGACTGCAAGGCCTCGCCCCTTGCGTCCCGTCTCCTTGGAAACACTAACAAACATGGCGGAGTAACTTTTGTAGTGAGAAAAAGTAATTTTGAGAAGATGTCTTACCAAGAGGTGGAAACCCTAGACAAGCGAGGTAACGGCTTAATGTTCGTTAAATGAAGTTGTTAACTCTAAATGTTGTACAGCCTAAATGTAGCATTAATTGTGCATTAACGTAGCTAGCTAACGGCTAAACTGTCTAGCTTCCCAAGCTATAGCTAGCCACTGTAGGGAAACGACACGCCAAATTCCATTCATAAATCTGGTCATTGAATGTTGTCTTACTCAGTGACAATGTCACACACCTCAAACATACGACTTAACATCTGCTGCAAATCACTAAGAGTCCATCTTTGAATCGGCCGACATAGCTAATCCACTAAACAACATTTCAAAATGACATTTCAGCTTTTTAACGAGACCAGCGGCCGTTGTGGACAAGCAATTAAGAGCAAAACGTCGAAATGATCCTAAAATTCAATAGCGTTACTGATAATTAATAAACTTAATTAAGTCTGCCGGATAAAAGCAGTTGCTTACAACAATTCAATGAGCAATGCCACGTTCAATTGCTGGATAACTGAAGAGGTTTGTTAGCCTTCAGCCCATTCTTGGGGACATGTTGAAGTTCTAGGTTTGTCTGCTAATATGCACCTGTGTCATTCATAAATCAGGTGAAATGTACGTCGAAGACAGGGACAGTCCATTTGATGTGGCGCCAGACAGATATGGACTGCTGAGTGTCCACCTCAGCACTGATGAGGACAGCGATGGTGAGTGACAACCCCTGTTGCTGCCTTGTTGTTGCTCAAATGCAGCTTGTAGTCTCAACTTGTAAGATGTGTACATATAACTGTCTATTTTACCAGGGTTTTAAGAGACTGGGATCCCTCACTATAATAAATACATGTTTATTTCAGAAGATGCTCCGGACCAGGAGACCTTTAACGATGAAGAGCCAGCCCTTCCTCCTCCTGATTTGAAGTGGTTAGAAGAGTTGTATGAGTGAGTGTTTCTTGCTTTTCTGTGGATCATATCATAAAAATATATTGTATATCAATCCTGTTGACTTAATGTGATTCTCAATATGATATTTTAATAGAAAATAGCAAAGTTAATTATGATTATGATAGTTTTTACATCGTAAAACCTCAGTACAAACACATCCAGGCATAATAGTGGTCTAATTTTATGCATGTACATAACGCATGACCAGATTTTGCATTAAACATGCAATCTTTCCAAAATGTCGTTTTCCATCTGCCCGTAGAGATGACCATGGTGATGTTGACCGTGATGGTGACCTTGCGGTTGCGGCCGTGAATGGTAAGAAGAGGCGTTGTGCCGAGACAGCACGGATGTTCAAGCTGAGACGAAACCTGGACCAGCTGGACCGCTTTCACCGACAGAAGGAGGATGACGTGCTGAAAGCCAGGTCTGGACCTGGCAATCAACAGACCTCTCGAGCCACAGTAGCACTAAGAAAAAGCAAACAATTTCCCACAATCTTTTCCGTTTCTGAAAAAGATCTTATTTTTCGGTTTTATTCCACTTTCCCAGGTCATTCCACTCTTGCCCTCTTCACTCAGAGCCAATCATTTCTATACCAATTGATTCAGCTATTTGCAGGAAATCATTTCAGCTGCGGAGAGAACAATTTCCCATAATGTCCTCTCCTGCACTGCGAGCCATTAAGCACCCGATGAAGTGTGATGCGGTCCCCAGCAAAATAAAATGTCTGTCATTTTCCTTTAGCAGAAAACATCAAAGGTCAGAGTAGAGCTGTACTGCGCTGTGATCAAACACAAGTTTAATGGAACCTAAGCACACCTGGCTTTTAACCAGTGGTGTATAAAGTACTCAAAAGCCATACTTGAGTAAAAGTAAAGATACCTTACTGGAAAATTACTCCAGTAAAAGTAAAAGTCACCTATTAGAATACTACTTGAGTAAAAGTCTTAAAGTATCTGATATTTATTGTACTTAAGTATCAAAAGTAATTTTCTGATATTAAATGTACTTAAGTATTGAAAGTAAAAGTACAAGTAAATGCTGTTAATAAAAAAGCAAAGGGTCAGAATTTTGAGAATTATGAAGTTTATTCTTTTAAGTGCTGTGGCCACCATGACCAAGGACATGGAGCTGTGTTGAAAATAATTGTGTTGGCTGTGATCCATCCAGGAGCAACAATGTTCAACATAATATATTGTACATAAGTATACTTTTGCATCTACTATGAACTTATCATCATAATTCTCCGAAAAGCAATATGACACTATGAAGGAGTTGTAACAGTGCGTTTATAAGTATGCTCATTCCGACTAGAGGATGTAGAGGGCAAATGCATAATATTGTGTTCAGCAAAAAATATCCACTTGATGCATCAGGTCAGTGTTTTGAGAAAGGACACCTGCCTTGTAAACTCCTATGGGCCTGATTTGATCACAATAGGCAAAGGTTTTGCTCAAGCTGAATCTGCTACCATCATAACTCCATCTGATCATCCACAAAATGACTCAAATATCAAAACATGATCAATACTAAAGCAGCACCGAAAGTAACAACCCAGTCATTACTGGAAACTGAAAAATGTCCTGTTCATCTTCAAAAGACAATTCTAATACAATGTAGCTTATTTACATTCTATGTAAAGAAGCTACATTATATTAGAATGTAAAGAAGCTACATTGTATAGAATGATTCTATTGAAGTTATTCCTTTTTTAAATGTTTTAGACGATCACTAATCACTTTAAAAGAGTGATTATAGCTGATTTAACTTACAGACATGAGATTGATCTTCTCATGTCACTCTCTTTATACAATGATATAAATTCATCCCCGTTTTATTGATATCTTACGAAATATTACTCCTCACTTTTCGTGCGTTTTTCCTGCAAAAGTCCAGCAACATGAGTCTGTTTTCGCTTGTTACATGCATACTGTCTTTTCAAAATAAACTTCCATCTTCACAGGAAACAACTAAGGTTTAGGCGATGAAACTACTTAGTTAGGTTTAGGAAAAGATCGTGGTTTGCGTTAAAATATCTACGGAAGTCACGTCACAAATAAATCAACATTGGCTTCTCGTTTCACGCACGGCACAAACTGCGGCCTCCTGGAGGAAACACCAGTGTTTGTTTGACCCATCCACCTCTCCTCATCCCACCCGTCCTGTGTGGAATTCTACTGGTGTTGTCGCTCGCTAGCTATAGCATGTAGCATCCTGGGCATCACTGGGAATCAAAACACCGCGGCTTTGAGGGCACTTGTTTGCAATTGCGCATTAACGTGATTAACCAATGATTTAACTTGCAAGCTAGGACCACTGATTCACCAAACCTGCTTGCTTGCAGTCTGTGTTCCACCACAGTCCCCGACGCTGGTCTCATGATTCATTTTGTTTCTAAAGATAGATTTAATTTTGTAACGAGTAACGAAGGTTTCAGGGGAAATATATCGGAGTAAAAGTATCAGTTTTCTTTGCAAAATGTAGTGAAGTAAAAGTAAAAGTCAACAGAAATATAAATAGTAAAGTAAAGTACAGATATCCAAAAAAACGACTTAAGTACAGTAACGAAGTATTTCTACTTCGTTACTACACACCACTGCTTTTAACCAATCTGCCGCTCTTGCTGTACCATGTGCCGTGATTTTCCTTTCCCCCGCTCACAGATCGTTCTTTTGCACACCATTAAACTGCAAAAATAAACATTAGGCAATTCAAAGCTGTTGAGGTGTGTGTGTGTGTGTGTGTGTGCCCACTCTCAGCTTTTAAATATCTTCATTAGATTACTTTGTTAGCCCACAGAATTGCCTTCCTTTTATTGCAATGGCCACAAGGAAATCCATTAGCTTGATGCTTTGTGTACATTGCACTTTCACAGCCTTGAAAAAGTTCTTTCTGATTGGCTTTGATCTGGGAAGTTTTCTATGTCTATGACACTTGAACTGGTCTGTGTAATTTCATGTTTCCTTTTTTTTTTTTTCTAGAGAAGAGCTTCAACTCTGTCATCAGAACATTGGAAGTTTGGTGGAGGACAGGGAGAACTTGGAGGACGAGATCGAGCGACAGAGAGCAGCAGACAACAGGTGAGTTGGTGACTGGCCTGTTCTTTATATTCATACATGAGATGTTTGTCCAACCCCCTGTGTGTTCCGCTCGTTGTTTGTTTTAATCTGCAGTGTGGCAGTGTTTCGTTTGCGAGCCCAACACAAGCATCTGTGTCAGAAGCTGCAGAGTGAGGAGGAGCTGGAGGGCCACATCAACACTGGGCTGAAGCAACAAGAGTGAGTCCGAGAGGGAAACAGTTTGACACTAGCACATTTATCTCAATGGGACCACTGCATTAACACTGGGGGAGCAAACACAGGGGGCTAAAAATAAAACCTGCATGGTAATACAGCCCAAACGTTTCAATGTGACGTCACCTGGCAACAAAGCAAACCACCAGGCAGCGTTTAGGTGTCTGATAAACCTTCAAACCCATGGATCTATTTCTCAAAACAGACTTCCTGGATTGTATTTCAGCATCTCGACGGTACTTGAAACAACACGCCTACACCAGTGCAGCCCCTTGTGTTTTTTTCTAAAACAGTGCTCTTTTTAGTCAGGAAGCCTGTTCATTTGACATTTTGTGCAGCTGCATCACAGTGATTATAAACGCTGCAAACCATCATCTTCTAGCTCGATGTGCAAGAAAAGCGGCCTCATTCTGTTTTAAGGAACTGCTTGTTTTTCTAAAGGAAATTGATATCCTCTAATAGTCGGAATGCTGTTTTGTAGGCGTTTCCAATTATCACCCGCTAAGTGTTTGCCTCCTCGACCATTTGATTCAGTTGATTGATCTCATTAATAAACTAAAAACTACAAAATAAAAGCCGCATTGCGCATCAAAACCCTAATATAGTTAGTTTCCTACCTCTGCTACAGTAAGTGACTTCTGCAAGATAATATACACCACCAGTCAGCGTTTTTAACTACATGTTACATCCACCTCATTCTACATCTTCTGCTTCTCAGACTGTTGCTGAGTGAGGTGGAGGTGGAGCTTGGCAGGTTCTCCTCGCTCCGGCAGGAGGTGCAGGAGGAGGAGCGGGTCTTCCAGGTCCTTCAGGACCAGAAGGCAGCGACAAGGCTGCAGCACCAGAGCAAAGCCAACCAGCACCTGCAGTTCAAGATGCAGCATCACAGGGAGTAGGGAAAACCACCGTCTTTTACGTACACACTGTATTTCTACGTGTGTGTGTGTGTGTGTGTGTGTGTGTGTGTGTGTGTGTGTGTGTGTGTGTGTGTGTGTGTGTGTGTGTGTGTGTGTGTGTGTGTGTGTGATAGCTACTGCTCTGCTGAGCATACAAAATTATTCTCTCAGTACATTAACAAGTAAGTAGAAGACATCTGATTTCAGCAAATTATCACTGATATGCACATGGTAAATGATTATAATTGGAAAAAAAGTGCCTTGAAGTATGTCCAAAGTATCACGGCCCTATGGAGGTCATGTTTGTCCTGTGACATTGTGCTGTAGCATTTTGTTATTGATTCTGTTATGAGAAGCCTGTATGGAGAATCAGTTATATCAACCTTGAAAAGGCCTGTGATGACTGATATGTTACATAAGTGTTTGGGATTGTGTTCTGATAGTAAACAGGCAGCCATGCTGAAGAAAGTGGAGGCTGAATGTCAGAAGAAAATTGAAGAGGGCCAGGCGAACCGCAAGATAGCTGCCAAGTACCTGAAAGAGACCATTAAAAGGTAATCAGCCTTAAAGCCAATGAGCAGGGCTTGGACTAGAACAAGAATATGGTGTTACTCAGAGGACTCTTTGGAGAGTTGACACATCCTATTGATCATTTGCTCACACTGGCAAAATATATTACAAGTGGGCCAGGCAGGAAACTTGAAAGCGCTAAAATACGTACAGAAAAGTCCTTGTTGCCAAATGCAAGAGTTTTTTTAAATCGGATACAGTCACCATAGTCCACCTCGAAGCCTAAAAGGATAAGGTCTTGCAATATTGTGTATTTTCTTATTGTTAAAAATACCCATTAGACCAAAACCAACAACAAACTGATCACTGCTAGTGTTCCCTGAGTAGCCCAGTCCTGATGTACTGTAGTTTATTGAGCGCCATTTTGGTGAAACAACTATTAAAAACACATCGATGAGCCACAACGCAGCAACGGGTCACATGTTCCTTCATTACCAAGACCATACGCACTAGTTTATTATGAGTCTACATGCATCGCACCATGCAGACAAATGCAAACACCAAATGTGTATTAATCAGCGGCTGAAAATAGTCCGCGACACAATCACTGTACACTCCTGTTTGAATAATGTTCACTGTACGCTACAATGCCCAGCTGTTTTGGGAAATTACTTGACCTTTAAAAAAATGAATGAATGAAGCTATATATTTTTAGGATTTACATTTTCATGAGGAACAATGGGCTTTGGGCTGAGTGCCACGAGTCAAATGATCAAGCAAAGACTGGTAACTAAAACCCTGCCTATATAACATGCCAATAAATATAATTTGTCTATTTATATAACGATACTCTAATTTTGATTAACATTCATTTCCTGCTTCGAACAGTGAAAGAAGCTATCAGCCAATCAGACGCCTTTCCTTCTGTCTCATTACTTCATCTGCTTGCCATACATAGATGTATATTTGTATGTATTTATTTTTATAAATGCATTTACGTATCTGGAACCTGGAACAGTGTTTTCTAACAGTATGCCACATAGAAAGCTTAAGTGAACGTTATTTTTTCGTATGATACTCATTTCTTCATGATAATTAACCGCAATGACGCGTGTCAATCCCAAGCAGTGACAGCCGATTAGTTTTTCTGTCTGTCCTGTATTTGAGCGTTCACGTGCTTTGGGTTTGTCCCCGTTTCATTCAGGATGCATCGGCAAGAGGCTGAGAAGGAGCAGCAGAGCAGGGAGCTACTGGAAAAGAGGATACAGGCTGTCAAGTCACTGAAATCTAACATAGCAGCCACCCAAGTGAGCAATACTGAAACTGTAGCATTCTTCTTCTTATTTTCGTAGTGATGAGAAACAAAATAATGTAATATTGCTTTTTTCTATAGCTACCATGTCTATAGTGTTATATAAGAAAGATTAAATCCAAAGGGAATGAGTAAACAACCTTTCAGTACAAACTATATTTAGTGATGCATTATGAGCTCATGAAGCTTTAACGACATAGTAGACAGATATACAACTTCGCTTTATTTTACTTGTGCTGAAATGTCAACGTAAGCACACATGTAACACGATGCGTGTATGAACCTGATGTTTGTCTGACAATTATTATGACAGCCAAGGGTCATAATTCATTTTAAGCAAAGCACCGCCATTAGTCCTGTGTTAACAAAATCTATTTGTTCTTCCCATGACACCCACTGGGCTCTGTATTTGTTCAGTATGAATAGCACTGTTTAAAAGGGAGACATGGCCGTGTCGTATGCATGATAATGCATTAATGTCATTCAAACAAGACTATCATTTGGTCAACTGCATTAGGAAGCCAAAGGAAATCATCGTACATTGTTTCGCCATTAGGACCTGGATTTATTTATTCCATCCACTCTGACCACGTTCTCCTCTTAGCAGGGAGAGATGTGAGAGACATTTTCATTTTATTGTCATTACTACACCCCCTCATGGATCCCAGAATGCAGTAAATTCAGCTCTGGGCTGTGTACGCTGTTTTCGCCAGTACTCGCATGCTCATCATCATGATCTACCAATGTTGTCGTCATCGTGCTGAGCGCTGTATTTTACAATTTCACCATTCAACAGGTGCATTTCATAGTTTAGGAGAAAGTAGCTCTGAGAGATTCATATGACACAATGTGGTCAAATGTAGCTTCATTAATCTGATTTCTTTAGGAGAGCTTACGGGTCCAACAAAGCAGAGCCAAAGCGAGTGCCCAGAAGAAAGAGCAGCGACAGAGACAACTGAAAGAATCTCTGGAGGCCCAAGGAATCAACAGTATCAAGCATATGTACCAACAGAAACAACTAGAGGAGATAAAACGAAAACAAGCGTACGTCCTCTCTCCTCTCCTCTCCTCTCCCACATGCATGTCCTCCACTCCCACTCCATGCAGCAGTGTGTGGGTGTTTTCTCGCGCTGCGAGGAGTATAATGCGGTGTTGTTGATTTGCCTTTTTTCAGGGAATTCGAGGAGAGGCAGAAGTCAAAGAGAGTGGAGATCGTGGAAAAAATGCTTCAGGAGGGACAGCAGGAAAAGAGCAGAAAGAGGCACCAGGCACTGCCGCCTAAGCCCTCGGCCACTGACAAGTTCCCATCTCTGGGGAGAGCAAGAGAGAAGCTCCTGCGCTACCTGGAACCCGGGCCCCCATCGGCCACCAAAGAGAGAGCCGCAATCGTGAGTGGTTCGAAACATCCCGGATGACATCTGTGGAATGACTGTTAAAGTCAAGTGTCAAGTGAATTTAAACAATTACGACCCACTGTGTATGTGCATTTTTTTTCAGCAGTTGAGACAGCTCAGTGACATCAGCAGCTCATCGTCAGCCTCCTCTGATGTTGAGGACCTGGAGGAAACCTTGCACCAGGAAGTGGACCGCCAGAGCCTTGCTGACAGCCTGGCTGAGCCTGAGTTCTCTGGGCTGTGGGACCAGAACTACAAGGTGCACTAAAACAAGCCACTGCCAACCAAAAGCAAAATCTTGCAAGCTGCTAAGTTTAAACACTCATAAATCATATCCCATTCACAGCAGCCACATCCTTTTTTTTCTTCATATTTTCCAACACTGAATTCCCCACCAACAAACTGACCGCACGTTGTATAGATAATTCCACTAAAAGCCATATTTTCGACGATTTCAAAATAGGTGCTGATTCGTCTGAGTTCTTCTTCACTGATTTAATCAGGCTGGCTGGAAATTGGGGTTGAGGTTGCATGCTTTGTTAGTGTGTCCCAATAAACACAGCTGTCAGTGTTTACGCCTGGGGAAACCAGTGAGGATAACGATGATACTTCTACTGATGATGACAGTGATGAAGACGATACAATAACAGTGGTGATCATCACCATCGTTGTCATCATCATATTAGAATCTGGTTAATGGGTACCAAACAGTTACTGGTCAATTTGTTTCACAAACAAAGCATCACACTGATATCTGTGTCCAGAGTACCGTATTTTCCGCACTATAAAGCGCACCGGATTATAAGGCGCACCTTCAATGAATGGCCTATTTTAGAACCGTTTTTATATATAGGGCGCACCGGATTATAAGGCGCATAGAATAGAAGCTACTACAGTCAAACGGCGAGTACGGCATCCAACATGCCCGGCTCCCTCTCGTCATTATCCGAGTCAGTGTCGCTGCTATTGCCTGGCAGTTCAGTGATTATTCCTGCCTTCGTGAAAGCTCGGACCACAGTTGAGACTGATATATCAGCCCAGGCATCCACGATCCATTGGCAAATAGTGGCATAAATCGCTCGGCGCTGTCTCCCCGTCTTGGTGAACGTGTGTTCGCCTTCTGTCATCCACTGCTCCCACGCAGCTCGCAGTCTAGCTTTGAACGGCCTGTTGACACCAATATCTAGCGGCTGGAGTTCTTTAGTTAATCCACCCGGAATGACGGAACCAATTGATCCATATATAAGGCGCTCCGGATTACAAGGCGCACTGTCGTTTTTTGAGAAAATTAAAGGCTTTTAAGTGCGCCTTATAGTGCGGAAAATACGGTAATACGAACACATTAGTATACAGTAGACTGAGTGCCTGTAGGCTACTGGAGCTGACTTTCTAACACAGTTTGAGAACACTGCACATTTAGAAATCCAAAGCTGGTATTGTTTTATTATTTCTCTCAACACATATAGGCTTAGTTGACCAATAGCCATATTTCCTAAAAATGCGGTGTAATTAAGAGCTTCCTCTATAGACGTAGTGTAGAATTGATAAGTTACAATAGTTACAATAAATATATAATCAATTTAACTCCATAACAACATAGTTTTACCGCCGCGACAGCATCAAATTCTGACCTTTCTTGAATCTGGAGATGAAGTGCCTTGCTCAAGGGCTGCTCCGTGGCCGTTGTTGATAGAGTGTGTCTAGCTGGCTGCCGTGGAGGTGAGTTGGGAGTCTTAGTATGTGATTGTGTGTAAATACTCAACCAGCTGTGCTTCCCTTTGTGGTTACAGACGCTCCTGAAAGAGAAAACAACATCGGTGCAGACAGACGTAAAGCAGGAAGAACCGGCAATGGCCAGTGGAAAGCTGAACATTCCTGCTAAAAAGGTTCATGGGAAAGAGTT
This sequence comes from Anarhichas minor, assembly GCF_050575085.1. NCBI lineage: Eukaryota > Metazoa > Chordata > Actinopteri > Perciformes > Anarhichadidae > Anarhichas > Anarhichas minor. The sequence goes on along the minus strand of NW_027466449.1, from coordinate 1,469,992 downwards.
GAAAGGGCCTCCATTCATCAGCAAACCAGAGGTCATCCTCTTCAAGGTACCTCACCACTGGTCTAAAAAGAATATTAATGAACTTGCGTGTGCATTTTTCCTCTTTAAAACTATGTATATCTAATTGACAGCTGATTTTTGATCTTTTGTTGATGAAGTTTAATAGTGACATACTGACATTACAGTGAATGTTCTTTGTTAGGACTTTGAAGTTGGCACAATGTATAAGAAGAAAGTTGTCCTGACTAACATCAGCTACGTCACCAACCACTGCAAGCTCCTTGGGGTCTCCGCCCAACTGAAGGATTTCCTCTCTATCAAGTAAGATTTTACATTGTCAACACATTACGGTAGTGGCCACGGTTACAGAGGTCTGGAACACTCTTTGTAACCCTGGAATCTGGCAACGGTAGTACTCCCCAAGACCTGTAAACCGACTTTGATGCATTGAATTGGTGTCCCCCTTTAATAGGCTATAATATAAAAGGGACTTTCAATTCTTCTTTTGCTACCTAAACCTTAACTTCTCCATCCAAATTCCATGAAAGTCTGGATGGAGGTATGCAGTTCCCCCCCTGCCTCCAGACTTTGCGATCACGTGACTTGGATCTAACTCTACTGGATGCACAGGGATTAAATTGATCTTTATTCTCTGAGTAAATACCACAGAGAGGGGCCAAAATTATTGAACTGTCCCTTTTTAAAGTGTCAATGTACCATCCTTACAGAGCTACCCATCGCTCCAAATGCCATAAGGAAGTTGCTTCTACATCGAAATTAACAGACTAGACTTTGAAAGAAGCCAGCAACTCCAGGTTGGCTCTGTGTATCACTGTGGGGCAAATCAATCTCTGTGGGGGCAAAACAACACACATACCATTGCATGAAGCAGCCTACCAGAACCTAAAATGAATCCCATCTGAGGAAAATATTGAAATACTGATCTTACAGAGATAAAATAGACACCCGAATAAACACAATTAAGCACAGTTGTTCAGTGTATTGCGACAACACTCGAGCTGGAGGTGTGTGCAACAACGAATGTTAAAGCTCACTATGATGCCACTATATGTTTGGTCGCTTCAATTATCACATGGAAACATCTGTCGATGTATCACCACGTAGGACTTCAATACAACCGCTTCTTGTCATTTTAAAAGATGTTGGAGTGGACGTGAAAGCAGAGCCTGTCCTCCCACATATTGACACCAGCTTGTATCACCACGATCGCAGCTCCTCTTATGAGACTCAGCGCAGTGAGTCAGTCTACGTCTCTGCTATCTCCTCTCTCGCTCTCAGGCTGCCACCGGCCCACAGGCCAAACAGAGATGCATTGTTCTCCGGGTCACTCACTGTGTATCACTTTCCCATCAGCTCCCCCGTGACTTGATGTGGTTTCTTCGTCTCTCTTCTTTCTGCCTGACTGAGTGAAGAGTCTCCCAGGCTACAGCAGGGTCAGCTGGAAACTACCGATGCTGCTCTTGAGCCTTCGTGCTGGACCACTTGTCTGAACACATCACCTTTAGTCCTCTGATCTGAGTGTACATTATACCCACTCAACTCCCTATTTCTTCCGTTGTTGTTAGGCGGGTGTTAAATAATAACAAAGACAAATAACGAAGCCAAAACAAGTTTTCTTCCTTTAAGGCATGCATCAATACAAACCATGTACAGTCGAAGATGGTGCAGTATTTATTCCTCACCCACGACTTCAGTGCTGCTCAGCAGCAGCAAAGAAGACTACAGTTGTATTGAGTATTATTGTTCAATACAGCACATTGTTAATTTGAATGGAAAGTAACTTTTTTAGTTTCTGTATTTCCGCCTGAGTGGTAGTCTAATCCTAAAAGTCTGTTGGAATAAATGCTAACCAACACATTTTATGAGCCGCTGAGTGACTCAAATATCTAAATTAGGATGATCCAGCACCATGATAGTACGTACTACTTCTGGGTCAGATTTAGTGGTTAATGTTAGAAAAACTTTAAAACGAGTAAACAGACCGTGCAGTACCTCACCGGGAGACATGTTTGTTGTTTCCTGCTTGTCATGCCGTTCCACTCGCTCACAGACAGGTCAACAACTGATGCTGTCAGGTTCACCTGACTTCTGCCAACACATTGGGTCCATCATACAGTCTATCTACTATTCAATTATGTCGTGTTTACATACATCTGACTGATTATTGACACAATATTAGAAGGAGTCGTGACCAATGGATTCAGCTAAAGAACAATAAAAAACAATTTCATTTATTTTCTTGAATAAAAACTCTCGCTACAAAAATCCCTGGGTTCAAAATAAGACCACTGCAGTACTGGTACTACTTAAATTGAATTGAATTGAAACAACCCCTTGTATGGTAAGGTTTTCCACCAATGGTGTAGTGGGTAAAGTTAACCCATTATTCCATTGGTGCTATATTGACTCACACTGGGCCTATTTCTAACCCAGTACGTTTAAGTGGGTTAGTAATAAGCCCAGCGAAAGATTGATTAAAAAAGAGTAAAAATAAGGATTCAATAAATGTTGTATCATGTTTACAGAATACTACTGTAAACCGTACATATTTAACTATTGTAACTGTAACCACCACCATATCTGCAACAGGATAACAGACAATAGTGGAGGAATCATATAGTTTGGTTTCTATTCTAGTCAGGAAGACTAACTAATTAATATTACTTACATCACATTTGATAGAGCAGGTGTCACTTCCTCGCATGTATTGCAAATGCTGAGAGTTAGACACTCTTCTGTCGTCTGTTTTCTCCTGAGCTGTGTTGTGAAATAAAAACTGTAGACTGTAGAAATGGTGGTACTTGACAAAATCTGAGGCTGCCCTCACACCTACAATTTTGTTTAGTTTGATCCAAATCCCGCAGCACATGGGAGAATTACCCCGACGTCTCTGAATTGTTCAGTTAATGGCCTTTCTTGCACGCTTGGGCTGCTGAATAAAAGTTTTGAATTCGATATGACCCCCTTGATTAACAAATTAATTTAACATATACAGCCTGTCTTCTCAATATCGGCCGACATTGTAGGCTAGTTAACTTTCTCTTTTAACCCCGGAGGGATATCTATTGTGAAATAAGTTGGACTATTAAGAATTGTGAGCTCGCAGACGGAGATTTGTAAACACCGATCAAATCCTGAGAGTGAGCAATGACTGAATTTCCATCAAAATAACTGTTTCAATCTCACAAAAGGAAACAAATCTCTAGAATTGAGTGGCAGCAGAGCTTTCTTTGCTTGCTATGCAAAACTGGTTGATCTCCGATTTGGAAGTCTGAATGCCTTGCATGCAAACTCCAACTGAGATCAGAGCAAACCCCACTTAACTTTGCCTCGAGTAAAGTTCCAGCCTTTTAGAACCATCTTCAAAGTGGCCTGTCAGCCTTTTGATTTGTCTAAAAGACTTTGTGACTGTCAAATAGATACAAACCTGACAGCCACAGTATGTTATAGCTGTGCCCCGGTGAAACATGTCAGCTAAAAAAAAAGTTGGTAAGGGCCTTTTCATTCATTCTCAAGTGCTTGTAATCTGTCAAAGGAAATTCCAATGACTGACATCAGAAAGCCGTGCTGCACTTAACTGTGCTTGTTGTTGTATTCATCGTCTCTGGTCGTCTGACTAAGAATCCACAAAGAAATAATTCAACAGGAGAATCAGTCAAAACTGCAGTGGAGCTCAATATTCTTTTTAATCTAAAATAATGGTAACTCAATGGCAGCTCATATACCACAGTTTGCTTAAAGATCCACCAGAAAGAAAACAATAAATCTCTGATTGGATGAATTGACCTAAAATGCTGCTCTTTGAAACACTTCGTTGTCAATACTTCATTGATTTCATATAATTGCTAAAACTACGGTGCAGAAATGTGCATAATATTGTAGCCACTCGATGTAACGAGAGCAAGATCTCACTTCTGTGAAATAAGTACGACAGCAAGATTATTCGAGTAATGTTCTCACATGTCGTCGGGGTTTTGATGCTTCGCTGTAAAGCGCTTTCAGAGTGTGAAGATGTTTAAGCTCTGTTGAGCTGAATAATAAACTGAGAGGGCTTATTGATTTACTGTACGAGAAGCCAATCGGCCTGAACTTAAAATAGAGCACGGCATAGTCAGTAACACCATACAGCCGCGGTCTCAGCTTCATCACTTCAGTCTGCTGCGATAGATATACTGTACAGTATGGCCTCGTTTGCAGCACTCTAAATAGGGCTCTAGCAGGCGTTTTCAAACTCTGCCTCACTCAGCATTTAATCCCAAGTGAACTGTTCTATTTTTATTTATTTTTTCTCTTCACACTCTTTTCATACCACCTGTCTTGAAGCTAGGAAAGAAGAGTTGTACCGATAAGGAAGGGAATTAACCAAATGAAAAATAAATTCTGATGAAAGTGCAGTGTGACGTTCATAATTACCACCAGACTTCATACACGTCCAGGTCACAGTGGTGAGCTGGATACCAGCTTCAGCCAGCCATCCTGACAGCTGCACCAGCAACTTCAAACAGTTAACTCTCAAGCCAAACATAATGGTCCATTGCACACGGGTGTTTATGATAGTATGCACAGATTGCTAATTATGTCACCGTTTTCAAGGTTACAAATATTATTATTTATTACAGCAATCTAACAATGGCACATAATGCACCTTTCAGGTTCAGCAAATGGTGCTATGTATATATCTGTATATCCTTGATTGTGAATTAAAGCTTGTGAATGTGTAATATTGGAGGAACCAGGAAGAGTACGCTAGATTTTAAAATGTATCGAACCGGAAAAAAACCCAGCCCAGAGCTACCAACTCTTTTCCGGTGACAGTAGCTGGCAGCACTAGCTCCAAAGGTTGCTAAATCTAGCGAGAGAGGCCTCCCTCCATCCGGGGATGTAAAGCAAATTTCAACCCACTAGCTTCAACAGAAGCAAAAACATAGAAATTGTGCTCTTTCACAGAGTTTGAAAAGTTAACATAAGAAAGAAAAACCAGAAGGGCACTCGGAGAGCGCACGTAAATCCGCTCCAAAATGTAAATGGCTTCTTGCTTGGCCCATGCTACACCCTCCCATGCTACACCCTCCCACCACACACCTCACTCCTTAGCGGAGGTAAATAGTATGAACCCTTCCCATTTCCGACGCTCGGCTTTCGTCTTCTTCCATCTGAAGGCTAAAATGTCAACTTTGGCACAAAAGATATCTCATAATCTACAAACGAGCTAACGCATGATTGCCATCAGATTAAAATCTGTCCAATTTGGTAACAAGATAATATCATTACCAAGACCTTATAACATGCTCGTTTGGTATACTTGATGTTCTGTGACTGTAGCCGCTTCCTAATTATGCTTATAGTTGCATGCTTTTTTGTTTATCTATTGAATTTATGACCATCCTCCCTCCTTCTCTGGCTGCCTGCTACATTCATATCGATCGGCTCTCTTCTTGTGTCTTTTTTGAAGGGCGAGCGAGTTGTGAAGCTCCTCGGGGGCAGCATCAGGGTCGGTGTAAACATGTGCTGTGAGATACACATGTTTTCTTTGAAATAGCTCCCAGTCCTCGTGTTTCTCTTCTTGTCTGGAAATTAACTTTTGCTTTCTGCTCTGGTTTACATTCCGGGATGATAATGAAATAAATCCATATGGAACAATAGCTTTTTCTTTTCTTTTCTTTCTTTTCTTTCTTTTCTGCGGCGTGCAAACTGAGCAACATGTTGACTCTTGACCTTTGCTTCTTACTTCTGCTTATCTTCTCTCCGGTCTCAGGAGATTCATCACACTTCAGCATTTCATCTGAAGCTGCTGATTCCCTTGTTGAATGCAGCGTCCCTCCTAATGCAAAGGCATGTGCATTCTGTGGTGCTTTACAACCAACGTGTTTCCACCGAGCCTTTTTTTTATGTCATTAATCTACCCACGTGTAAGGCCGTGCGAAGACCAAAATACACACTGCTTTTACATTATAATAATGCTGATTTTGTTACTCATAACTCATTGTGATTTGTGTTTCAGCTTTGAGTCTCCTGTTTCTTTATCCACCGGGATGTCCTGTGACATGCAGGCTGTTTTTCAACCTCTGGTTAGTGACGTCACCCCTCCTTTTAGACATATACAGTGCATACATCTTTGTCTCCAATTGGAGTAAAGCATGGTGCAGACTTTTAGTGTCGTTGCATAAACACATGTCTGTAACTGCATGTACATAAATGGTCATAATACTGAACACCACTCTGCTTCATTTCTGCTTTATTCTTCCTATAGCAAAGTTTATATAGCTTCGCAATGCACCTTTTAATGTGTTCTTTTCAAGATATTTAATACAGTGCAGTCAGTGGCACCTTTTTTCTTGAGTCTGCTATGTTCATTGGATTTAAAATGAAGTAATGCCTACACGGTCAAGGTTCTGGCTTTCAGCTTTAATTTGAGGGTTTTCACATCCACCTCAGATGAGCAGTGTAAGAATCACACAATGGAATATCTGCTTAATTATGTGCCTTTGTGTATTACCTAGTCTTTGACTGATCTGCTCCTTGCCATTATGAGCAGTGGAAGGCAACGAGAGGTACAGAGGCCTGAGATATTCCCCGCAGTGTTTGTTAACAAATCAGACATACGATGATAGTCAAATCCAAAAAACGTTACATATATATATATATATATATATATATACATCTTTCTACATATTCTCATCAGCCAAGTCAAAACTCATTCTCTGCTCGATGTCATTTCACTCTTTTTTTATAAAGCAACACATTGTCCCATTGTTCAATTCCTCTCAGATCAACGAGGACGTGGAAGGTGAGCTCCAGTTTGCGTCAGCAGTGGGTCGCTTCTCTGTGCCCGTCAGATGCACCATAAAGAAATGTGATGTGAGTAGTGTGCTGTAGCCAACCTAGAGAGAATTAGTGTTCCAAATGATTACCAATGTAATTGCAATATAAACATGCTATAGTTTGGGAGCGTATGAGTATATACAACATGGAGTTTGTTGGCCCATATAGCTGTAGCTTTAGATTGCTATAGTCATAATGATATATGAAGAATAGGAGCAATAATTATTGAATTGATGTGTAATCCCCGCATCGCGGATAAACAACCAAGTAGCTCTTCTTTGCTGCTGCTTTTTGCTGTATGTCAATGTATCCTCTCTCTAGCTGGAGGTAGACAGACAGTTCATTGACTTCGGTTCGCACGTGGTGGGCCAGACTATTTCATGGACTATCACCTTGACCAACAAGGGTGCACTACCCACCCTCTTCAGCCTGGACACCTCCACATGTCTCAGTCCAGAAACCAGCCAGGCCCAGACGGCTTCACAGGTCTCTGCCGACGCCTGCCGCCAGGTCAGACTGTAGAGCCGGACCTCAAAGAGTTGCCGGTCCTTTGGTTGCCTGATGGAGCAAATTTACAGCTACAAATGAGTTTAGAATTAGAGCATTTTACAGCACACACGATGAATGTGTAGTCAATTGACATTACCAGGTCAAAAGACATTTGAATAAAGTCTCATGTATAAGAATCCGATGTGTGTGTTGTTGTTGGCTGACAGGAGAAAAGAAGTCAAAACACAACGTCTGACGACCAGAGCAGCCTTGTTTCCATGGGCACCGGAGAACTCCAACCGAAGCAAGAGAGTCAGGAGCACCCAGGTAAAGCTGTGATACGTATGTACACATAATGCCAATTTTAACGACGCTACTGCCTAATTTTGGTACCATTTCTTTACTTTTTCCTGAACCCAAGTCCCCATCCTAAAAGAACCCTGTCCCCAGCAAAATATCTTTAAATGAAACTGTGTGGCAGTTTTCTTCTGCATTATGTTCTCTAGCAGTGCTTTGATAGAGGAGAATATTTTTCAAACATTTTTGTGAGCATTTAGCTCAGGTAGAGCCTCACAGAGCAGCTAGCATGGCTGTAGAGTCCTAGTCTTGTTTCATAATGCAGTAGGATGTAGTGACCTTTTCAATATCAACCAACACCCACAATCTTTCCCTAGTCTTAGCAAAGTGTTTTGAGTTGACTAAACAGAGCCATAATCATGCTTTAGTTACAAGAAGCGGTGTTGTAGGGGGAAATAATATATATAAATGAAAAGTCAGTATATACTTTTTGCTGCCATGCTGATGAAAATATAATCTGAGCAGCATTTCATTTCCTGCTACACATATTAACCAATGCAGTTGTGAATGAACATCGTTTGTAAAGGACAGTGTTTCCTAAAACAGCCTCTGAAATACAGGAAGTGAGGACTGACAAAATCTCCTCATTGTTGAGGATTTCTCTCATCTTTCTATTCCTGTTAGTACATTTGGTCCTGGTAAGAACAAAAGAAAAGAAAGGAAAGCGCACGCAGAAAGCGAAGGGTTCACCTTGCTCTCACAGCTGATTCCTCTCATCAAAGAGATGCATCTTCTCTTTAGTGTTCTCTCAGATCAGAAGTCTTCATCGCTGCACTCAGCACTTTTCCCCACTGATGCTTTGATAAGCTGTTCAGTCTTTTGCCTCTGCTCTGCTGGTTTGGAAAAGACTGTGTCTGTTTCTTCTATTCGCCAGTGTTGGGAGAGGCTGTCTGATTTAGGGCAAATGTTTAGGCTGCTGGCAGTAGTTGATGTTGTTTATTTTTTTAACCTTATTTGCTTTTTATGTCACCGATATCTCCTGAACTACTGGCCAGATTGCAGATTGATTTGATGTGCCCATTCATGCTCCGAAGCATAAGTGGTACTTTTATTTTCTCGGTCAAACTGTCAGGATTTTGATGATGAGATTTCCCTTAGTGCCACCATGAGGCCAAATTTTGGCTTATGGAACAATTATTTAATTCGACCACTGAACCACACAACAGTAGAAATGACCTAAGATCAGGTTTTGCCGTGTGTGTGTGTGTGTGTGTGTGTGTGTGTGTGTGTGTGTGTGTGTGTGTGTGTGTGTGTGTGTGTGTGTGTGTGTGTGTGTGTGTGTGTGTGTGTGTGTGTGTGTGTGTGTGTGTGTGTGTGTGTGTGTGTCAGAGGCTTCAGCTACAGGTCCAGACGTTATTCCTGAGACTTGTGTGTCCACCGATGTGCATGTCCAGATGGACCAGAGCCACTCAGACTCCGGTGACATAAGTCTAGGAAATGTAAGTATTTGGTCCTATTGTAAAATACTCAGTTACAGTAACACAATTGATTTGGTGATCCCCCTGACCTTTCATCTACTAACATTATTATTGTCCAAGAATTTAGTTAATGACCAAATCCCTGCAAAACTAATGACAGCCTCAGCTGTACTTTGTGTTTAGTGCTAATTTACAAATGGTCGCGTGCTAACATGCTAAAATAAGAAGGTGATCATGGTCAACTTAATACATGCCAAATATTAGCATGTTAGCATGCTGATTTTAGCATTCAGCTAACGGTACTTTGGCAAGTACAGTCTCACAGAGCTGTCAGCATGGCTGTAGACGAGGATTGACAACTTTCTCACTGCCAAATAAGGGACAAAAGGGAGCGAGCCACGGTGCTGCTCTTGACTGACTCAAGCAGTCCGTTGTCCTTTTTTTCACGGCCAGAGAGAAGTCCCTCGATGACAAGTCAGGGTTCACATATATTTAAAGTTCCTTTTTCTCGAGTCTGACCATTTGAGAGAAAATCTTCTCTAAAAAGGCATTTGAGCCTGGCATGCTGAGGACAAAATCCTGGACATGATGATCAAGTTGGTGTTCCCTATGCTTTGGAAAAATGACCATCCACCCAACAAAGCACTGTTGAGCTTAACAAGACACTCATTGCTGTTGTAGCTGAGTCCGTGTTTAATCATATGGTACATATTGGAGGCTTCGTTTTCCTTTGTAGATGTCATAAAGAACGCACCGATATTGCTTGCTTCTTCAGCTAGTGTGGCCTCTTTGTACATTTCTGAGGAAGCATATTAGGTCATGCTCACCTTGATGGCTAATTGAAAATTCTCGTTAACATAAAGTACTGAAGGCTTTCTACCAGTCACTGCTGACGGGTTTAACCCACGTTTCTTTTGGATTCCTATTATTTGTTGTAGCTGCACAGTCTTTTCTTTTGTTCGTTTTTTTCCATATTGGCACATGCCAAATCGCCATTATCATTTTGCAGGAATACATATGTAAATACTGTATATACGACTGAATGATCTCTCACCTGTGACGTGATTAACACATGATCTGCTACTGCTGTTGTACCAGATCTAGGATCTATAAGAGTGTCGGCTGCTGATCAGAGTAGAGTAGCAGTCAGTACGGAACAAGGAAGGTCCAATATGGGACAAACCAATCTAGCCCAACATAGGGGACGCTGCTAGCTGTTGGTATGCCAATGATCCTATTTGGAGATATTGGCTAGATGAATGTCTTTTAACAGATCTAACACAACAATATCATTATCAACCTGGACTAGCAGAGAGACGCTCGGTCTGTTTCTGAAGAGACAGACTATTACTGTAGACGATTTTTTCGCCTCTCTGTCTCGTTTTCAGCATCGATGCTGTGTGTGCCTTGTGGCCCATGTGAAGTTCTGGAGTTGTTCAGGGTTCATTACGTCTCTCTGGTGGGGGGCTAATGGTGCAACGCCTCTCCCTCTGTGCTTGTTCTGGCTGTGTTTGTGTGCTGCATGTCTCCCTGGATGCCTTCCGCTCGGTTATTGTCAATTTGATTGATACTTTCAAATCGTGCGGTTGAAGGCTTGTGTTTTAAATGGCAGATTATCCATCAAGCTATTACGGTGCTACAGTGTTGAGGCAGTGGCTGCACGAATGGCTTCCTCCTCTCTTTAAAGGCTCCCACCACCTTGGTGCTTTTGCAGCTGAGCAGACAATCCACACCGCTTTTCGGTGTAGTTTGATTGCATGCCATTTAAAGTTGCACTTCTGAGAGATTTCCACTTCCCCTACATGGGTAGAAATAGTTTTGTGTCGTGGAGAAAAAACGGTTAAACTAAAGTGTGTCCTGGTCTGACTTTGTGTTTATTGGGAATGTCCTGTAGATATTACTGGTCATTTTACTTTGTTTTGTAGAATTCTTTTAGAATGCACCAATTATTATTGACAAAATCCAATGTTTCCTGGTCCTGTTTGATGTGCCCTCCCTCAGGTTAGAGAAGGGGAGATTGGACCCTTTGAAAGCCTCAAACTGGAAGTTGTTTTCACTCCAACAATTCCAGGAGAGGCCAAACTGGACTTCCATGTCAAATTCTCCGACTTAACCTGCAAACCAGTAAGACACAATATCATATCAGGGTAGTGGTTTTAAAAGTTTACAGTGCAATAAATTTCATATTAGCGTCATTTCATGCAAACCATTTGTTATTACAAACAAACAGATACCCATCCAGGCGAGGGGTGTCGCAGTCAGTGTCCCTGTATGTGTGGTTCAGCCGTGCATTGACCTGAAGATCTGCATGTTCGACCGCCTCTATCAAGACAGTATCATGGTCCAAAGCAGGTTGGTCCCAGAACCTGAGATGGCTGACGGATTTGTCATATATGTAGACACCCTTGATGCAGAAATGTTGCTGCACAGCTGCACTGTGGTTCTTAGAAGTGTATTCATGTTTCGTGGTCGGCTCGAAATCAAAACCCAGAATGTAACGCGCGAGGCGTCTTAGAGAATCCACTCAACAATTCACTGATTGTGTCACTTAATTAAGTCTGTACAAACAGCACTTACAAACCTAACACGTTGCACTACTGTTTGTGTTCTTGATGAAGCAAGAAATCCTTACAGTACAGTAATAACACCTTTGTCAAATAAAACACAAGTTTTTATTCTTTAAATCTGAAGTAAATTAGGATGCAAAAAACACAAGCAAAAAACAATTATCTGCATACCTCGTTAGCTCATTTTCTATGACTTACTAAACACCAACAATACGTGTAACTCAATAGAGAAAAGTCCCTCTGCACCTATAATTGAACTAAACTAGTGTTCCATCCCTTGTTGATGTCCAATTGGTTTACACTTCAGAGTAGAGTGAGCCACTCGAACAAATGTCTTGTTAAACGACCTTGTTTGAACAGGCAACGCATCAAATTAAGAGACGCGAGACGTCATTTAATACCATATTAGTGTCACATTAAGTAATCGTCTGGTACTGTTGGAGACATTGGATCAAGGACGAACATAGTGTGCCAAGAAACTGTACAACGCCTTATTTCAATTCCATTAGTTCTCAAGGTGATGTGCACGTTGCAATTAAAAACGCATTGGCATCGGTATTATTAAAGGACTAGTCCCAGATTATGAGACCTGGGGGTAACCCCTTTATTTTACAGGTCCCTTCTTTCCTAATCATTTCCTTTAAATTAATCAAAATCCCTTTTTTTATTTTAGGATCTTGGACAAGCGTACTAATTTGGTACTGATTATAACAAAATGGAATAGGTGCACTTGGGGAGTGCCACCTCATTTATTTGAATTTGTAAGAGTGAACCAGGGAGTTCTATAGTGGTTGCATAATATAATCTTTGTTTAAACATTTTTATGTTCAACTGTTCATATTAATTATAAATAAGTTACTTTTGTGGAAGTTATTAGGAAATCGTATTCGCTGCAAGGTGCCCATAAAAGAAAGTTGTATCTTTGTAATCAGTGTTTATGAGTTGTAGTCATGCTAAAGATGAGTTCATGTTCACCTGCATGAACGTTGACAGCAAGGACACAAGAAAAAGAGTCGCTGTCAGTTTGGAATGGGCTGTTTTTTCATGTACAATTGGAGCAGATGGTCCACAACGCACACACACACACACACACACGTATGATCGTTTCCCAAAGGAAACAGCACAGTATCCACCAATTGTTCATTTTTCCAGGACTAGTTTTATCTTTTACAGGCAATTTACTAAAATGAGACCGACACATTTTCCACCACAGGTGCAGATTCAGACCTCTCTATTGTAGTCGGCCTCCAGGTACAATTTAGCCTTTGTAGACAGACAGTTGGGGCATAGCCATGTATTGTAAACCATTGGGGGAAACAAATACCAAAGCAAAGTTTCCATACGATACCTACCACCACCACCCAACTATGAATTTGTTTTTATTTCTATGCCAGTGAACAATGTCATTGTGACAATCATTACCAATGGTTTGTCAGAGCAACATGAGGCATTTTAAAGAGATCTAATAGCTGCTGTATTATTTGTGGAAGCATCACAAATATAAACTGTAATGTAGCAATGTGTAATGTGTGACTGCACATGCCAAACAAATGGATGGTATTGGCAAAGGGGGAAAGCGGTCACAAATCCAAGCTCATTAGAAGGGACAGAGAGGCCAAAAATAACTGCAGACTTGTTTCTGCTTAAACGTCTTGAACCAATACATCTCGTGAGAAAAGTAAAAAAACGATATCACCTTTTCAAGATGTACTGTATTTACTCTATTATAAAATATTGTCAATGTCTGTAAACATCTTCTATCCACAACCTTCTGGATATATGACAGCAACAATACTGAGGTAGTTTAAAGGCAAGAGTCCCTTGTGACTCTGGTCCACCCCGATTTGAGATGTCAGAGTACTTCTTAGTGCCTCTCTGACATCATGCTGGCATTTAATGTCGTCAATCTCAAAAAGTTTTTTTTTTTTTTTAAAACAGACAGACCTTTTACTTTTAAAGTTGTAATACTTTAAAAGCAGTGGCATCTAGTGGCGAGGTTGCATATTGCAACCAACTGAATGCCCCTCCGCTCAGTCCTTCCTTTCAAAGACTGCGGTAACGTGAGCCGCTGAGTGGTATCGCCATTCGCCTCGCTCAGATCGCGTCGAGAGCTACGGTGGCCTTCAGGTAGAGCAAAAACGTGAAAGGCTCTTGCTCGAGCCAGTGTTTGGTTTGTGCGTTCTGGGCTTCTGTAGAAACATGGTGGTGCAACATGGCGGACTCGGTGAAGAGAACCCACTCCCCATGTAGAGAACGGCTCATTTTAAGCTAACGAAAACACAACAATTTAAAGTTTCAGGTGATCATACGCTGATGAAAACATAATTATGAATATTATATTCCATTTCTGCTAACAGATCTCCTTCAATGCAACACACTGTATCTTTAAGAGTAAATGCTTTACCATGTATTGGTGTTATGTAATGTTGTAATATTGAAAACTCTACAGCCCAATTTTCACAGATAAAGACGTGAAAAACAAAACGTGGGCAAACTAAAAGCATGTCAGAATAGGCCAAGTCAGTATATGTCATTACCACAGAGTGCGTATTAAACAGTCTATTTATTATAAAGTCATTGTGGGTATTGTCTAATGCACCACACCTGGTAGAAAGTAGAAGAAGAGGATAGTGAACTTTGCAGTGTCAGCGCTTTTCACAAGTTTACTGAAAACGCAGTGTTTCAGTCATAGACCTTCATCAGGCATATTGACAACAAATTGCTAGGTTATTATAATGAGCTACACATTAGGCTGTTAATATTTAAGAGGCCGCCTTGAACCCCTCAGCCCAATGAGATTGCTGCAGAAGTGTGCGGTGCTTGTCATAATTCCATTTTATTTGTTGTCATGCTTGGAAACATCCTTGGAATAGAGTTTGGAAAGTGGCACGGACTGCTGATGTAGCACGCTGGCTTATCTGAATGCAATACTAAAACTCCCTCACGTACTCCGTCTCAGCCAAAACAGACATTTTCACAGAAAACCTGCTCATGGAAAATCCCTTAAAAGTGACAGGGCCAGCTTACTTTTCAGCTGGCCCAACATCAAAGTGTCCTAACTGCGCTCGGAGCCAAGTATTGAGAGATTCAACAAATGTGTGGACATAATAAAATAGAGATGCGTTGGCTGATGAATGTTCGTAAACATCCAGATGATGCAAGGGGCCAAAGCAGTAAGCCCACATCCCCACAATCCTCTTTGGTCCATACAATAACGCAGGACAAACGGTAAATCCCATTGTGATTATGGATGTGATACATTATGATGCACACACTCTGTAACATTTGCAGGCGTGCCGGCCACCACATAGCCAGTCATTGTGTCCCATGAGGGGGGAGGGAGTACACGTGTGGGGGTGAGGGATTTGTGACAACTGCCATCTGGTGCGCTGGCACACCAGCACATGTGACAAGATGACGATGACAGCATCAGTGTTAACGGCAGCTTTTAAAGTAAAAAATAAATAAAAAATGTTGTTTGCAACAGCAAACCATGCAACATGTCACTCTGCCTCCAAGACAGTAATTTGAACACAAAATAGCTTGGCAGGCTTTTTTTGGGGGGGGGGGGGGACAACAAGAGAGCCGCTGCTTTCATCACGCAATTTGTCACTTTTCCCTTTGAGTAGATGAGTAGATATCCCACAAGTCCTCCTTAGTCTCTGACAGATTTTTCAAGAGACCAGCACAAAGCATAATTGAATGTCTCTCTTGTCTCTGAGCCAGTGATTTGCATATTACTCCTACTAATTGAAAGATTTTTTTTAAGAGACTTTAAAATGCGCAGTGTTTTGTTTTTTTTAGCTTGTGAGCCAATGATTGGAATATTCTGCAGACGGTTGGCAGGGTTTTTCTTCTTTTTTTTTTAGTTCATTTCAAACAGGGAGCCTGGACTTTTTAAACCCTCCTCCACTGGCTCCTGCTGGGGAGTTGAGCATTCCTGCCCAAATTCTGGCCACAAAAACACATTCAACCAGCTTTTGTTCCTTCACAAAGCCTTCTGTCCTTGGTTTCTCTCTGTTCACTGTATTTCTAAAATGCCTACCGTGCATAATGTGCCGTCCAACCTGTGTCCTGTGTTGTTTTGGCAAGAGGGAATGTGAGTTTGTTGTCGTCGTTGTTCGGGGCCGTTTCTTCTTTTTTATTTTGGGGATAATAGAACCATAGTTGCTAATTAATAACCTTGGTCTTCCAGCTGGTTATTTTGAAATATCTATCGTATAAAGCAGACAGTGCTGCATTGTGGGGGACGGTTAGAAGGCTTGGTGTCCCATGAGGCTTTGCAATACAATATGTGGAGTAAGCAAGCACAGTCACCTGGCCCGTCTAAGAAAAGGGAAGAGGCGCTGCTGCTGCCGTGGGCATTCAGCGTGTAGACTCAACATGAGCAATTTCTCTGGAACATGTGCTGACACAATTGCCAAGAAACCTCAATGATGATTATGAGTGTCATTATCAATGTTGCTCTGACAAAGGTTTTTTTTAGGAATATTACAGAGGCAGTGTAATAGAGAGAAAGGGGGATGAAATGCAGCAAATGCTCCAAAGTCTGTCACAGTGAAACTCAAACGAACCCAGGAAGGGAATCACGTCAAGCTCAAGGCTTTGTGAATTGGGGGCATTGTCATGTTGTAACAGGAAAGAGGCCTTGCATTAAAATGGCACTAAAATGGCCCTTAATTGGAACCCTCGTTCAAAAGTAGACAAAAGGGTGTTAAGGGCTTAAAAATACAACATATAAACTGTAAGACAATCTTCTTTGAGATCCATTTCTTTAATCATCTAACACTTTGAGAAATTGTTTTCCTGAAACCGTCTTTTAACATGTCTACGACCAAATGAAACAAAAATATTAGTAAAATGTGATGGTTACATAGTCATGATTATTACCCTGAGGAAGCAAATTATGTGAATTACTGTGAAGTGACCTTTAAATCATTAAACATTGCTTCAGTAATAAACTGGTCGCAGGCAAAAAAAAAGGATCAGTTAAATGCCCCCGTTAATTAAAATGCCTAATTTCCCTAAATGATTATGTACCCATGAATACTCCTCCGAGAGCGATTTGAAGGTTATCATTTGGCCGGAATAAAGATAGCGGCTTAATATCCCCGAGTGTCCCTGAGAGTCCTTGCCTCGGGGAAACAACCATCTGGTTGACCTCGCTGTTCAAAGTGGGTCATTCCATTTGAGAGGGGAATCGAAAGGGTTCCCTCAATCTATTTGGCCACAGCTCGCTCATCGCTCACCTTTGTATCGTTTGAGGATGAAAGCAGACATGGCAAAATGTTATCGCTGTATGCGCATATCACCTCCAGCAAACAGACGGACTTTTTTTTTTCCAGCGTGTTTGTACTGTCATCGTTTTATGAAGCTGTTATGAGTGTGGGCTGTGGTTGGACGTGTTGGAGAATTCCCAAGGTGAAGAGCCATTTATATCACAAGCTTCGGCTGTAACTGAGGCTCGTGGCCTCAGGCGCGACCATCTGTCGAAGCTCCTGGAAAATTGGGTCACCGGATTGAATTGGACTTGGGGTACATCACTCCATACGAGGCAATTTCTGTGTCACTCAAACAAAAGTATTGTCTGTACCGCGTTTACCGTTTGAGATTGTCATCGTGTCTTTTGCGCCACCTGATAGACTGCTAGTGTCGGCATCATTTCCTGTGCATTATTATTCCCTCAGCGATATACTGCTTGTGAATTATTTAACAGGGCGGATCGCCCTGGATTAGGCGCATTTTTAAAGGAATGTACTGGGTGTGTTTAGTAGTAAGCTAATACAACCATATCTTTTGCATGACAGAGCCAGCACAGCCCTGAAGCTGACCTTTGAGGTGTGCCCGGAAATGAGGAAACACATGGAGATCCTTCCAAAGACGGGCTTCGTCCAGGCCCAATCAAGCTTCAACGCCCAACTCAAGTTCCTGCCGAGGTAAGAAGGGACACACAGAGGATGCAATGATAATGGAATCACTGGAGCATTCATCATCTATTTCGGACCATAACCTTGTTAAGATTCGATCAACCTTCTGTGAAAGTGCAAACTGTTTCAGAGACTTGTCATATGTTTTGAGCCAGGCTTGCGGTTTTGTGACTTCCCAGCCTCTTCTTCTTCTTCAGCAGAGAAGAAACATACAGTTTTCCTGTTGAGCAAAAACTGCTCTAGATTGTAAACACTATTCACAGAACAGTCTGGTTAAAGTGCTGATGGCGGTAGATAGAGATGTAGTAGTACACAATACACCATTATACCACATTCTTTGAAATATAGGTGTTAACTAGAACCATAAAGGGTTCTTTGGCTTGTTCCCATGGGAGAACCAAACTTAAAGGGTTATACCAAGAACCTTCTGGAAAAGGTTCCACCCAGAACCCCCAATGAGAAGTTCTTCAGAAAAACCTTCTATGGTGTAATGGTTTTGCCCACAACCCTCTTTGGAAGTTCCATCCAGAACTTTTCCACCTCCTCAGGGTACCAATAAGAACCCACCCAGGAACTCTCCCGTGAGCCCTTTAGTATTCAAAGGGTTTCATCTAGAAACCCCCCCAGGGTTCCTCATGAGGCTCCTAAAGGGCTGGGACTGATGTGGTGCAGCTAATCCCACAACAATCATGGTTTGAAATCACACTTTTTTTTGGGAGTGTGTGTGGGCTGGAACACCCACGCTTTTAACAATCCTTGAAGAACTCTCTCTTCCAAAACGAGCTCTTTGGATGAAAAGTCTTACAAAGAACCCTTAAAGGAAAACCCTTTAAACTAACTATTCAATTTCTGATCAAAAGGATATTATCGGCTGGATATATCTTTCACTAGTTCACTACAACTGATAGCTTACGCTTTTTAATAGAGGCGAGCTGTAGAGTCCTACAGATGTACAAATGGCAACGATCTATAGCCAGTCAACGGCCAGCGGGTATATAAGTGTCGCTTCCACATACCTGCACTCTGAGCGCGATGGTAATGGTTTCTAATGACTTTTAAGGACACGGTAATTCTTTCCACAACAACACAGGCTCTATATTTAGACGGAGAGGCAGGAGTTGAACCGCAGTGTGAATGCCAGGAGAGCGGACGGGGGACCCCCAGGGCAGATATGAGAGGCGTGCAGTATGTAAAAACCCAGCGTGGGCGCTAGTATTCTTCTGCCCACCCTCCTGTTATTTTCTCCCTTCACAGTTCAGCTTTGCGTATTGATGGCTGAGAGGATATTGATGTAAAGCAATAATAATAATGACAACAGGAGGATATTTTTATTCACACATGACAAAGGTTGGGGGCATGCAGTGGTCATCGTTCAGCAGGGGGGAAAGTGGGGAAATGTCAGTAATCTGCCTTAGTGAATCAGCAGAGGTTTTAATGCGAGGATTAGAGTACAGCATTACTCGCACTGCTGCTGAGATGGTGCAGCGTTCGCAAGCACTAACGCAGCTACAGCTACCACCCCCTCCCTACTCTCTCCCTATCACAGTTTTCCTCTCCGTCTCTCTCTCTCTCTCTCTCTCTCTCTCTCTCTCTCTCTCTCCCCCTCTCTCTCTCTCTCTCCTGCGCTGTCTTCTCCCACTCTCTCACACATACTTTCTCGTTTGCTTGGCCTCTCACCTCCTTGCTTAACTATACTTCTCTCTCTTTGCCTTTCTCAAATTATCTCCACAGCACTCTTATCTCCGGGCTCCTCCACTTCCCCTCTAACTCTGCATCCATTCTGCCTCTCTCCGTTACTCTCAAACTCCTCTCAGCCCTCTATGCATCCACCAGCCACCGCTGCTTATATGCTGACCCCGATTCCGCTTACGTAACCCGAGACACCAGACCCAGTTCCCCGCGCTCTCATTATTTGCTCTGAAGTTTATCTTATCTTGATCTTATTTTGTAGATTAGATCTATAGATTACGATGACGTCGGACTCACCGAGTTGGCCGAAGAGTTGCTTTTTATTGTGCTGGTGATGGAATCTTTCAGGCTTTGAGGATGCTGTAAATACCTTCCGAACAGAATGGTTGTTTAAATCCATTCTGTGTTATTAAAACATCATCAGGGATTATTTTTCAGACAAAACTAATGCTTTGCTCAGCGACTCGAGTGTAAGGATAATACTGAGAGACTCATGCTGGGGCTAGGTGAGCACAGTGCTGTCAAAACCAATAGAAATAGTGGCCAAAAGCTACGAATAAAAAGATCAGAATTATGCTTAAAGATGCCCTAAGTGTCCTCCACCTGTCCTCCACCTTCACGGAAGAATTCACACCATGGCCATGTTTCCTGCACGTCAGCAAGCTTGGTTCCTGCATGTCTCGTCTCTGTTTGCTTTTGTTTTATGCAGTGACAGTGTGTCATTTAAATTGGCACTGCCAAGTCCTCCTAGCCAAAGCCTGTGATTGGATTTCCAAATCCTCATTAGCAGCACTGCCTTCACTCACTGTTTCATCCACACACACACACACACACGGGCGCGCGCACACACACTGTTAAATCTGGATTCAAAATGACTCACAGCTTTCATTCTTTACACAGGTGTTTCGCTTCTTGCCTTCCCTCCTCTGGCTTTTGGGAGAGGGTGAGCACACTCTTGCTTCGAGCTCTGAAGGATTGTGCGCAACCTGCCCACATCTTTCACCATCTTCCCTTTGCTTCATCCCTCTCTGCCCATCTTCCTCCACTTTTATTTGTCACCGTGCAACCCACATGTTTCTCTCCCATATCCAGAGCAGTGTTCTATTCACTGCATAATCCCCCTCTCTCAACAACATCAAGGCCAGTGGTTCACACGTTTCAGATCCTGTGTAGCCAAGAGGAATTATATGAATTAAAATGGACACTGACAGGCTAATATTCTAAGTGAGTTGCCGTTGCCTACATTTAGCCCGATACTGTGTTCGTGTCAGCCAGTTTCTGTTTTAGAAACGGGGTTATTCTGTTATTTTGCCCTTCTCAGTCGACACTGAAGTTGTGCTGGTGGTCGCTTCGAGTGTTTTTCATGATAACATGAAGAAACGTGGCACTTTAAATGTCGTCGGCTTACAACAACCTCTACAGTTGAGTTGTGCTCATCCGCACTTGTCCGTCACTTTTTCATGGCTGTTCGGTAGCTAGCTATGGAGAAAGGTTACGTGGCTTTAGAATGTATTAACTTCTGAGACAATAGAGAAAGACGTACTTTACTTTCGAGGAACAATAGATCAGCTTCTTGGGTCAAGTGAAACAGTCGGCATGTAGACAGTTTCAATCTGGCACACAAGACCAGACGAATCATTTTAACCTGATGACATGATTATTTGGATAGGATTGCTTGAATGAACGGTTTTAGGTGTAATCCCTGAAGAGCGAGGCAATGTGACCCCACCCCCCCCCCCCCCCCGGCAGTTCAGGCTGATAAAAGGGAGATTACAAGGATGATTTACTACAGATTACACCAGACAGCTCGACCAGTACTTTCAATTGATAGTTCACTACTCACAGTAACGGGAACTTTAATAATGCTATGAGTCGCAAACATTTTTTTTCTGATTACCATGATTTTAAAAACATTTTTTCACAGTAATTTATTGTGTTTTTTGCCAATACATTTCCCCATATAGTGGAAAATCCCTAAGCCTCTTAGTCTGTTTTGTAATCCTTTTCATCATCACTTTTTAATGGTGATGAAATCCAAGCAGCAGTCCATACCGAAAAGGAATATGTACTTATATATTGAATTTGACCCCATCGGGTAAAAGGAACTACTACAGCAGCCACTTTCCTAAAATTAAACGCTCTTAAAGTTTCCTGATAAATATGTCTGAGTTTTTTTTTTTTAATCCTTGCCCTCGTCCTTTCGTCTCGTATCTTTTCTTTGACTTTCCAGGTTTTTAAGGAATGCACACCGAGATAAAATAGATATCTCGGTGTGCATTCGAGACACAGAGAGCAAATTGTACTCTGTCCTCTACTAATCTCAGAAGTGTCATTAAAGTCTACGAGTGCAGTGTCCCTTTGGCCGATTGCTTGGCCTCTGGTGTTGCTTGCAACTTTCTCCAGAACCGCTCATATAAACAACTTCACACTCAACAGTGCACTTCCTCGGGCCCTCAGTAATACATCCTGCAAGTTTCAAGTCATTCAGATTGTCAGTTGTCGAGAGACTCAAAGGACAGACAGACAGATTGACAGAGGCTCTTTTCATTTTAGTTAGATGGAGGAGAATTGCTTTCGGTCGAGGCTGTGCGGATAATCTGGCTCCAGAGAAGAAAAGCACCCAAGTAAATCTGTGCAGGACACCGACAAATCTGAAACCCCATCCATCCGCAAAATTCATCCCGAGCATATGGTCCTGGCGACGTCCCACCACGCTTTACCACTCTGCCCTGCCAAGCTCAATCAAGAGTGACTCTCCAGCAGCGACGTGTTCATTGGTGTTCATTGGTCAAGCTGAAGCTGCGGGGGGGGGGGAATATATATAATATTTTTTGTTTTGTTAGTCCTCATAGCAAATGAGGAGATTTAATGTTGACTTGAGTTCTAGCTTTTGAGTCATGAAGGGTGTTTGAGTAGAACGGCGCGTGCTTTGGAAGAAGTCTGGAGAGCCTTAAAAACCGCTGACATTTACAGCATTAGCTCTCAAGCCTTCAACCGGCATTAGGATCGTCGAGGAGGAAAGACAGAGAAGACAGTTGATCCTGTAGGAGGGAAACGGGGGAAGGAAGAGCAACGGGATAGCAGGGGAACAAGAGAAAGGTGTTGGGAGAAGGAGAGAGAGAAAGGGAGGAGGCGGGGGCGGATCTGAGACATTTGACCACTGTTTACATGATAATTAACTATACATGCGGTGTCTGTGCTATATTGAAGGACCTGGAGTTTTTACATAAGCCTGTGCATGACTACCGGGCCTCTTCGAATCACACTTACGTCTCCCATCACCATGGCTACAACCTACAGTAGTGTGGAGGCGCGCTCTGCATCTCTTCCTCTGCTTTCCCTGGCGAGCCGATCCTACAGCCGTGGGTTAAAGTGAAGCAATGGTTCTTCAGGGTCTGAATCTCACTCTGTCTTTGAAGAGCTCGACAGTGGCTCGTGGCTTTTGACTGATGTATTGAGAAAGGAAAAAAGAAAAATCGCAATTGTTAAAATCACTGATGCGGTCGTGTGTTTGTCGCAAAACCCCCTAATTGCTGCCTCTGCTCTTCTCTGTTCCTGAGCAAGATGCAAAACATCAAATATTTTTTACGTGTAACTTTGCATAATATAGCGTGTGTTCTCACAGTGTACCGGCCTGTTCT
Organism: Anarhichas minor; assembly: GCF_050575085.1. NCBI lineage: Eukaryota > Metazoa > Chordata > Actinopteri > Perciformes > Anarhichadidae > Anarhichas > Anarhichas minor. The sequence continues at coordinate 1,447,061 of NW_027466449.1, read as the reverse complement.
GCTCTCTCACAGAAGCTCCTTATCCAAAGATGCCAAGAAGCTGTTTGACAGCGACACGGGAGTCCTGGAGGTTCCTATGACGGTTCAAGTTGCAGGCCAGGTTTGTATTATATAGTAACACACTGCAGTCTGTTTCGCAGTAAACCTCCCTGTGATCCCGAAAACACACTGTCGTTATCGTGCATTACGGGGCTCGTGCCCTACTTTGTGTCTCTCACAGAAGCAGAGCCGCTGAAGGTTGTAACCTATTTTGCTGGTAACAAGCTAAAATTATCTCCCACCCCCCCAAAGGCCTAGTTACTCCATGGGCGCTAATACGCCAAGCATAAAGGTTATCCCAACTTGTTTCACTGAGAATCTCTCTGGAAGACGCTCAAAAAGGGAAAGCAAAAATCTATGTGCTCCCTTCTTATTCCAAGGAGTACATATTAAGTGCTAACATTCATTTTTATCATATATTTATTTATGGATGTAATTATTTGTATTATATCCCATCCCTTTCAACATGGTGTTATGCTTACAATCGCTTACCGAATAAAGAAAGCAATTACTGGTCCCTTCATTTATGGCATATAACGTACCGCATAACATTTTTCATATTTGACATGTGCTTAACAGAATATAACACGTAAAACATGGCTACACTCACATACTTTAAGTTATTCATGGATTCAAGGGTAATTTTCAGCATGTACATGAGCTGCCGTTGCCAGAGATAATACGTAAACAAACAACAAAGTGGGAAGAGTTATCACATCCTGGGTGTCTCTGGTTCCCAGGAATACAGGTCTGGATCATTTGCAGCACAGATGATGTGAGATGTTGAATCATCAGTACAAAAGATGAGCAGCTGCGTTCTTTGATAAATGACAAAGGCCTGTGTGCGTGAAAATGTAAATGAGGAAGATAACTGCTGCTCTCGCGGTGCGTTTTATGGACCAATTTAGTTACCTGCACTGCTAAGGACCGGTGGAAGCTGAGGATGACACATTTTTAGAAAACTGATGAATTCGATTTTAGATTCTGTGTTACTTTAGAACTTTTTGGAATCAGCTGATTCCACTTGATACAATCTTACAAATTGAATGTTGTCTTGATGTGATCGTCAAATCTCAATATCCTCTTCACAAGGTCCAATTTGCAAATTGAAAACTTTTGAAATATGAAAATATGGAGCCCTTAAAGTGGAAATTAAATTCCGCACAGCAACTGAATCCACGTCAGCTTGTCAGCAGCAGCCTTCATTAAAAACCACAGAGCAGCTGCTTAGACATTGGTGTTGCACTGATGCCAGTCCTCTTTCTAAATAAATCTAAATCTGGTCCGTCTTCTTGCCAAATCATCACCTTCCTCTCCCTCGTTATCCAGACTCTATACAAGGAGAAGTGTGTGTGTGTGTGTGTGTGTGCGTGTGTGTGTGTGTGTGTGTGTGTGTGTGTGTGTGTGTGTGTGTGTGTGTGTGTGTGCGTGCGTGCGTGCACATGCCAGGAGCACAGGGCCTCCGGCTGGGGGCAACAGCTTTGGTGCACCACAGGAGCATCCTGGCCCAGTCTTTGGCCCAACACACACACACTGTCGTTTGGCCACCAGACGTCACAGCAGCCAGGAAAGCGATGGTGCAGAGACCAATAAACAAGGTCATCTGCTGAGCACTGACATGATTCAAGATGACATTATCTTGAGGAAGAGAAAAACACTGCTCACAAGTATACTTAGTTTTCTAATCGCACATGATAAAGGAGTGTGAAGGCTGATGATACTCTATATTTGAATGTTCCATAGAAAGACCAAAATCAACGAATGAATTGATTCTACCAATAAGTGTTCTCTGTGCATCCAGAGATCGATTGAGCTTATTCCTCTGTGACATAGGCCTTTAATTGTAAACAATTACAAACGCTTAATGACCGTTAGCACAGACACACAGTCAATCTCACCTACATTATGCTGCAGTAAATACTCACTAGCACAACATATGTAGTAATTAACAGAGTCCTCAAGAAATGCACAACTGTATGAGTAATGTTTGCTAAAATCAATACAATACAACACCCTGCTGTTTTAAAGAATTATTTCGCCTTTTTTTTGAATGAAATCCTATTTGTTTAGGTGTTTAAAGAGTTACCTCTTGGCTGAGGGAAGAACATATCGTTGGTGGAAGTCATTTCATGGGGCGTGTTGACGATAAGAAAAATAAAGAATAACACCAGCCTTGCATTGCATGATTGATATAAAACTAATGCATTTATAAAAAAAATAATAACTCAGGAGAATGGCAATGTCACCGATAATGAGTTTCTTGGGTTGGTGCTGAGATTTAAATTAGTAAATCTCACTTTGAACGTATACTTTGGAGTGCGTAGTCACACACACACACTTGCATCTCAACTGCTCAGTGATGACTGGTGACTTTATGCATAAAAGCATTGCCCAATTAGGGGACTCAAACATGAATTTCATTCATTAGATGAGCGCATATATTCTATTTTTGAAAACCACAGACTTAAGATGTTTTTTTAAATATATATATATATATATATATATATATATATATATATATATAAAGAAATATATATATACGTACATATATATGTATAAAAGAAACATCTTTCCATGCTAGTCCTGTGTTCATGTTGTCGCAGTCTTTCTTCTACTCAATGTTTTCTTCTTCAATCTGCATATAAACATGTTTAATTAAGTATAAAAGGTGACACCCATCCTGATCCTTATTATTATTATTATTATTATTATTATTATTATTATTATGATGAAGCTCATTTGTCTTCGTTGACGTTGATGCTTCGTGTCTGTGCGTTCAGGTGAAGCCGGCCCATTTTACAGTCCACGCAGTTGTGACCTCCTCAGACCTGCAGTTCGACCGGACTGAGGTGGACTTCGGCTTCTGTTCCATTCACCGGTCGGTCAAGAGCAGCGTTCGCCTCACCAACCTGTCCCTGCTGCCTCAGGACTTTGGCTTCCTGGGTGTTCCAGAGGTACTGCACGAGTAACAACAACTTCTAGGGCGTTAGTTTGCGGTGCTGTGAACGCCTTATCTTCTGTCATGTGTTACTGTGTTTGTAAAGTACAGTTGCTTGGATCCATACAAGCAGAAACTAACCCAGATACTATTAGTCAATGAGAACAATGTTTTTGTCAGTACTGCATCACTAGATGGTGTCAGATGTGTAGGAGACTCATATTTAGTCATTGAAATAAATAGGACTTTCACTGTTCACCGTTTTTCAGCTTCTCCCTTCATTTCACAGGTTTCCCATTTTGTTGAGAGTTGCTCTTTTCGTTCAACCCCTTTAATGTAATCCTGAAGATTTCAGACCTGGTTGATTTGGCGTTCCCATGCAGTTACCGTGGCAACAGCAAATGCAGTTTTAGCACCACAGCAAACACTCGTTGAGGAGCTACTTTGGTTAAAAATACAACAAAAACAATACCAGTTGGCTGTTTTAATGTGAGGCAGCTCTCATACGTGTCAAGAAAGTGAATAATAAACAGGGAGACTGTTGTCAATGAGACAAAGTTATGTTGGATTTCAGGCAAACACTGTTTGCTGTGAATCCCACATGTTCAAGTATGCAATCTGAATCCCACGCGGGAACGGCGTACTCCGCCACTAATAATAGAACAACTATCCTTATGTGCCCTGCCAATTTTGGGGTTTGTTAATTTTCCGGTTTTCACTCTTGACTTCCGCTGTTAACAGCGCTGTTAATAGCACTGACCTAATTAGCGCTGCCATACAAATAGCGCCCTTTGTTTGTCAGGCTGCTGCAGAAGAAAGTCTCTCATTTTTTTCCAGCTCTGGCAGTTCTTAAAGTTGTACGTTCTAGCCTCCCTAGTGTACAACTGTTCAGATATTTGCTGAAGTGGAGGCACCACAAGCAGCAGATGTAAATCCACAATAAACAACACATCCTCACTTCCCATGCAAACAGGAAGTTAAAAGACAAAATTACAGAGTTCGAGCACTTCCTTGTTGCTAAAACGTATGTGGTCAGTCGAGAGATGATTAGTGAATGTAAGTACATTGAATGGCTATTGCCTAAGAAATATCAGGGTTATAACTGTAAATTGTAAATTTGTGTTGTTCTTGTTCTCTCATACTACAGTTTATTGAGCTCCAGCCTGACGATGGCTTTGGCACTCTGCTCCCACAAGAGACCCTGGAGATAGATCTGATGTTCAGTGCCAACAAGGCCAAAGAGTACCATTTCCAGCTCAGCTGCAAATCAGGAATTAACAGGTTATCTTTTTGAATCTTGCATTGTGTGTGAATGGAATTTGATTCATAACACCAGTATATCCATGATTGTTATCATGGTATTTGATTCAATACTTTGTCCATATTTATAATAACCAAACAATCTATTTGTATTTGTCCATAGAGATTTCCCTCTGTCGTGCCGAGCGGTGGGTGTTTGCCCTCCACTGCAGCTCTCCCATTCTCTGGTTCAGTTTGGGGCCACGGCGGTAGGCGACCGCTCCACTGCCGTGCTTTACCTGATCAACCTTCAAACCAACCATAACCAGTCCAAACAACCAGTCCCTCCAGTGGTCAAGGACGCCGTGGCTCCTGTAGCGCCCAGGCTGTTCTCCTTCAGCCTGCCCGAGGATTCAGACATCAGCATCACTCCTTCAGCGGGCGGCCTTCTGCCCGGAGAGGTGGAGTAGCACACCTCTTATGGTTACAGGGGTATTAAAGGGCACGCCACCGTTTTTACACATAATCTGCAGGTTACTAGTCTTTTTAATGGGTTTCTTGTGATTCCCCCACATTTATGGAAGTGCAATACTAAATTGCTGGAGTTTAATATGGACCTGATCAAACCTGGCATGTTTTCAGCACCATCTAATAATATTAACTCGACCCCGTCCTCACCACCCGCTGTTTTAGTATTCCGGTGGAGCCGGATCTCCTGAAGTTGTGTTTCTCATTTTACGCGTGGCCAAAATCTAAATATTACATTGTTGTAAAACCACGATTAAAGTTTTAGACTCTTAGTCCAAACTCTAAACTAATCAAAAATAGTTTGAGTTGAGTTTGTGAACATAACCTTTTATTTTGCTGTGTAAAGAAACCAAACCTGGGACTAGCTAAATACATTTTTACTTTGAATGACAATTTGCAACAAAGACATAATGATACCAGAGCAAAGTGGTGTGAGAGGAAAATCTTTATTTCAACCCAGTTAAATCAGTTATACACAACTACAGCGACAAACAGCCATCATAGCTGCCATTGGCTCACAACAGATCCCTTCACAGTGTAGTGATGCACTCTACTGGACATCTGAAGGATGTGAACAAGTGCTTTTTTAATTTTGCACAGTCAATGCTGCAATATCAATAAGTACAGAACATATTACAAAAAAGAAACAATGAATCTTAATGTTCATTTGGTGATTCATCTCAAAGTGTAGGTGTTTTAAGAAAATCATTGGAGTTTATTGTTTGGGTTGTGACTGGAATTAGAAATCCTCTGGTCTGTCGGTTGACAGTGGAAAACTTTCTTCAAGGCTCTGTTTATAGAAACATTCAAACTGCGTAACAGAGGCATGCTGGGAGAAATCCAGTGAATATTCAGCAATTGGAAAACGGGGATTATCGTCAACGCTAGGAGACTGCCCAAAACGAATTCAGACCTCTGCTTCGTAATAACAGAGGCTTAAATAGAAAAAACGCCGGTGAGGAAGAGCACTGGAATCTGAACGCCACTTTAAAGTTCCCTGTAAATGTGTATAATACAAGGCGTAGTGATAACCGGTGTTACTGCTGGACCCTCTAAATCTGAGAAATTCCTGACACGATACCAATCTCTCCACTCACATAGAGATGTCTGGTCCAAGTGACGTTCAGACCCAGACTGTCAGACCAAGACATCAAAGAGGAGGCGCTGCGTCTCCTCCAGCGAGCCAAGTCGCTCCGTGAGAAGGAGCTGGAAAGGAACAGACACGCTGAACACGAGGTGCGACTATACACACACACACACACACACACACACACACACCTACTCAGGGTCAGCCTGTGCTGCCGCAGGGGCTATAACTGTGAACTCATCCTCACCAGCTTACTGACTTTTTTTTTTTTCTTCACTTTCATGAACATGCTGGTGTTTGTACAGAATGTAGACGCAACATTTGTCTAACCTCTGAACCCATCAATCAACTGTGTGTGTGCGTGTGTGTGTGTGTGTGTGTGTGTGTGTGTGTGTGTGTGTGTGTGTGTGTGTGTGTGTGTGTGTGTGTGTGTGTGTGTGTGTGTGTGTGTGTGTGTGTGTGTGTGTGTGTGTGTGTGTGAGGCTAAAAAGGAGGTCCCAGTGGAAACCGGTCAACAGAAGAAGACATCTCTGACTCCAAAGAGCAGCAAGGCGTCAGATGGCCCAAACTCAGACCAACTCACTGAATCACCAAGTCCTGCCGACATACAGCCATGGTGGGAGGTTTTCATTTCAACAAAGACTGATTGATTTTGTCATCAATGATGTTGTTCGCTTTGTACCACAAAATTACTTTGGAAAACATGTCCTGGACTGAAATGCCAATGAAGCAAATATTCATTTGTAAATATTCTATAACCAAATATCTAAGAAATGTACTGCAAAATTTTTTTGAAACATCTTTCATGTTCTGCCTGAAGGCCTCTTTGTATAGGAGAGTAATTAATAACTTGGACAGAAGTCTGAGATCCAACAGCACTGAAATAAGAAAAATGCAAAGCTTTCCCTTAAACATTTCCTTCTTCTTTCGGTGCTCAAGTGATTTCATTAGTATTGACATTTCTTTGTCATTTGCGGTGATCACACCATACTCCCAGTATTATCTCAACAGAGCTGGAAAAGTCTGAGGAAAACTGTTTTTTATTGTGCTAACATGGAGGAGATGCTGTTGATTAGTTTCATCGTGCCGGGTCTTTCTCTTTGAAGGTCAGAGCAGTACGAGGAGGCCAGGGCCTCTCTGCTGTACGCCTTCACTCAACGCTACAGGGAGTGCACCGTTCCCTGCTTCGTGTCGGACGGAGGCCCCCCAGAGGACGACCGACAGGCCCGGCCGGCATGGAGGTAGCACTGAGTCTACAACATGTCACAACACACAACTTGTTCTTTTGTGTTTTAAATACAAATATACAAATAAGCTTATTTCCCAAAAATGTAAATTATTCCTTTGAGGCCCTTAGCATTTTTAGCTGATATTATGTTTTAATGGTGCACTTTCCAAAATTTTTAATAAACCTGAATCTCTCAGTGGCCTGAGGGTCTGGGTGCCCATCAAGTAATGCTGTCTCGATCTCAATTGGGAATTCTGGCGCTACATTGCATTTCGAGCTTCCTTCCCGTAGTGAAGAAGATGTGTGGGATTGTGCGTGAAATGATCTTGTTGTTTGCTACGTAGCTTATTTTCTTCCTTTTAACGAATAGCCAAGACATCCGCTATAGTGGAAACATCTAGGCTGCCTGGAACAAAACATATCATCACTCTAACACTATGTGTATGGAAGACAGTACTGATAACCCAGTAAATCGAGGACGCCGGTCATTTAACATTAGCCGTGACAGCCACCATGATTGAAGGGGACTGGAGGAACTCACAGATTACAACAGGATTTTACCCATCTAGATAGGGCAAGAGTGTATCTGCACCCTTCCAAGTGACCAAGTGCAATCTGTACAAGGATGACCTATATATAAAGTTTAGAGTGCAAGACTGGATGTATGGTTGGGGCCTAGTCTTATTTCCCAGCTGATGACTTAGCCATCCTGTCTCCTTATAGTCTGCTCAAGTTATGATGTGCAGTACGACATTAAATTCAACTCTAAAAAGAGTGATTGCTAAAACCAAGGAGAGCCAGAAGCTAAATTTTCCTTTCGTTTATTTTTTTTTGTGGCAAGCCAAGCGCTAAATGTGGTGAACAAAGTGAGATATTTGGGTCACATCATCAGGAAGGATCTACATGACGACGACGATGTGCGACACCAGTCTTGCTGACTTTATGCACAAGCCGATATGTGTACAGATGATGTCCAAACGGCTCTCTTTCCAGGCCTGCTGTTGTCTCCGCTCCATTCAGCCCACGCAAAAAATGAAAAAGCTTCAGGTGGCATTTAATGATGCGTTCAGAATCTTGCTGAAGCTCCCGAGATAAACAAGTGCAAGTCACATGTTTGTGCTCAGTAATGTTTCCACCTTTCTTGCAGTATTAAATAAATAACAATTAACAGAGTGATTTTATTTACTGCAATGACTATACCTCTGTGTTGGTGTCCTCATTTTGTATTTATATATATATATATTTTTTATATGGACCCATGTGTCTGAAATAAAGTTGAATTGAATATTCTGGCAGGTGAAAAGAATCCAGTGTCTATGACCTTTCTATGACAAATCAGTATGTAGGAGGGAGGTGTCCCATCTTGTGAGCTGGTATAACCTTTAAAAATCATCTTCAACCTCACATTGGGGAAACTAAAGAGGTGATCTTTGGCTTCAAGAGAGGGGAAGTTGGAAAGAAACGCTTGACTGGGAAACCTCTTTCTTCTTACCATAATCTCAGCATAAACGATACATTTCATGTGAAGCTATGGTGCCGTTTTACACAGCTAAGTGTCTCTATTGCGTCCGTCGCAGTTTGGTGCGGTGACCTGGCCTCTGTTGAAACGAATGCATCTGGAAAAAAACTGACTGTATCCAAACTTGTCGTTCGTCCCTTCTGTCTCTTTCTTCTATTTATAACGTCTGGTTTTATCCAGTGACTCTAAGTGTTGTAGAAAATGCCTTCCGGAAAGAAGAAAGAAAACACCTTTGGTTTAAATCTAAGCAGTTCAAAAGAAGTAGTACACACCCTGAGGCTGTTCCACCTGTGAATGGTAAACATTCTTGTTTGAACTATGAGCTCACCAAAGTGTGTTCCTTACAGCGTTTGTTGAAGTGGCATTAAAATGAACTCTGTGTTATCCTCAAGTATAAAGGATCTACGTCATATTAAGAAAACAAAGAACGGGAGTTCCGCATGCTCTTTATTTCACAGCTTGTCGTGTTCAATATCTCCACAGTCCCTTCAACACGCTGTACTTGAAGCTGCAGTGTCCTGCTGTACAGCCTCCTCTAGTGCTCTTATCCAACAAGGGAAAGAACGTGGTCGACTTCCATCAGCTGGCAGTGGGTGAGTGATTCTGAAAGTTTTATCTTGCTTGATTCTTCTTCCCATACTGTTATGGTGTTATTAATGTTATTATTATGTTATTAATATTAATGTTGTGTGTGTCTTCTGTCTTTAGGAGAAAAAGTGATCAAGAGGTTTACAGTTCAGAACATTTCGAGGGAAGCTTTGGATGTATCCTGTCAAAACACAAACTCTTACAGATAACTAGAAAACTAAGAGTCATGTTGTCAACTGCTAATGTAAATATGTTGTTGATTCTTACAAAAACCCGCTTGATATCTGTAGAAATGTTTTTAACATACTTTATGAAAAACTGATGTGCACGTTCTATATCTTACAGGGACAGTTTACCTCAAAATCTGAAATACATATTTCTCCTCTTGCCTCTGGAAAGAGACATTGCTGTTAAGTTTTTCAAATGTTTTTTTTTTTGTTGGCGCTCTGAGCACCTCATGCCGAGTGCCATATAGTCCCATTATATCCAAGAGAAGACACACATCTCTACAGCCAATATCTCCAAAACGAGGCAACTCACACCAAAACAAGCTAGATTGATAGATAACGTCATCCTTTCACTATGGGAGGTTCTGTCAGCAAAATGAAAGTTACAATATCTCAAAACTTACCATGTTAGATGCATACTTACCCATTGTCTATTTATAAATGTACACCTATGAGATTAATCCGCGGAAAAAGTAATAATCCATATATATATATATATATATATATATATATATATATATATATATATATTTATATTATACACATGGCACTCTTTGTACTAGTTATTTTCATGTCCACATATTAAGTACTTCAATTAAGTTTAGTGCGTCTTAATCCTAAATTGCCACTTTTATTATGGCAGATACTACTACTACAGATAATAATAATATGATCAACTGTTCACCACTGCTTTTCTTTGACCGTTTCCAAGCTGAGGCCGTCGGTGCTGGATGTACACGGTCCTTTTTCCCTTCTGAATGCTCTCAGACACATCAGACCCGGAGAAAAACACACTCTGGTTCTGGCCTTCTGTCCATCTCTGGAGAAAAAGGTCGGTAGAATTTTTCCATGAAGTGCTGCTTTTCGCTCAAACTTAATAAACACGTGAGTGTGTCACACTTTTTCCCGCTATGGAATGAATCCACTGATTTGTCCTCACCAGATTCAGTCATTGTGCCTCTCCATTTTCAAAGATTATGTAGTAACATTACCGATACTGAGCGACACTTTACCCACTCTCTACTGTTCTCTAGTACTGCGAGATTCTGGAGGTGTGCAGCCAGAAGATGACCCTGGAGATGACTCTGTGTGGGGAGGGTCTGGTCCCTGCTGTCACCTCCTCCCACCCTGGAGGTCTCCTTGACTTTGGCTACGTGTTGGAGAAGGAGAGCACCTCGCACGTCCTGAAGGTCAGTCGACAGTGTGCTGATGGCAAAGAGAAGAAGCATGAGACCGAGATTACATCTTGTTAGTTTTGAAGATACTCTCAGATCCGTTCTTAAAACAGTCAGAATCAGACCTGGAGTGCTGTTTGTATGCACAGATTACCTTGAAGTTTGGAACTGACATTGTGTCCTGTTTTGCCTGCAGCTGCAGAACAGCTCAGCGGTGGCCGTGGGTTTTCGGGTGCTGCTGGCCAGCCTCTCTCCCTCAAGGCCTCAGGGTGGAGCTGACAGTGTGGCCTTCCTGCTGCGGAATTACACAGACTCTCAGGTCCAGCCCACTGTGGGTAAGAACAAACTAACACCGCAGGGATTCAGCAGGGAACCTGAAAACTTGAACTACCAGAGATTTACATTCAGATGGGTGGGATAAACCTGAATAAATGAGAGGAGAAACAACAAATGCAAACAACTCCAGGACACATAGTCTCACTGAGAGACACTTATATCATCATCAGATATATTTAACTCCCAATTAATTGATATCCACCACTGGTCGGGCTATAGTACTTTTTTTTGTCATTCTAATCAATGTGGAAGTCTTAATACTGTTCAACCTGAGCATCACAGCTATCATGGTAAGACAAGTATCTTTTGTATCTCGCATAGGAACCCAGAACCACGGTGGGCTGAGTGTGTTCAGTGTGGTGCCAGCAGAGGGCAGCATTGCTCCAGGACAGAGCCTGGACGTCGCTGTCACCTTTAAGCCCGACCACCCGTCTGTCAACTATTCTGACAGACTGACCATAGAGCTCATGAATAAGGTCAGCACAACGCCACGCGCACAGAGACGTGGAGAACAGAACACTCAACTTGAACCTTGATCTTAATCACTGGTTTTGAAAGCATCACATGGTCCAGGCAAAATGCTGCCCTCCAAATGTGCTCATCAGACCATGTATGTCCTCCATTCACTCTGGTTTCCGTGACGAAACAACCTTAACACCGTGCCATTTCTGTCTCTCAGAGTAAAGTGTGTGTGGTGGATCTGAAGGGCGCAGCTTCTTCACACAACATGTATCTGTTTGGAGGAGACCTGCTGTCGGTGCCCATTGAATCCCTCCTCCCTCCACTGATAACCAGTCAACCTCACCTCACAGGTATTCTCTGCCTTCATGTCTTCCTCTGGGTTATCCACTTCTGTTATAATGGACATGATGTAGTTTAATGGCATGTAGTCATTGCAGAAGGGATCAATAGTATCTATGGAAATGATCCATGGAAAGTGATTCAAGTTCAAGCATATTCTCAAAGATGCCCGAAGGCTCAAACCAGGCAGAGAAAATACAGACACTGACACTATGAATATGACTAATAACTCATTGCATAGTTTATGCCAGCAGGGGCAGGGTATGTGTTGTAGTAATCTACGCTAATCATAGGATGCTGACAGCCCATGTGCTTGTCACCAGCATTCAGATCATATTTCAGCACAAGATCCAAAATAGGCACATCTCCTAGACAAGGTTAATGTTCACTAAATCAAAGTGTTAGTTTTGCATTAAAATAACATCAGCAGTCAGAATAGGAAAAAATAAAACTGAAAAAAATGCTCTGAAAGCCTCCCATTGACACCCAGCAAAATGTGCGTATTTGTCCTATCCTTCTAAGCAGCCATTGGTTTTCATTAATTCCCATGAAGTGCAAATCAGCAGACTCTTTAAACTTGCTTGAACTGTGAAAGCCAACATACTGAACGTTTCTTTGGACTACTGTATATCTGCCCTTTTAAAGTAAAGATTAATTTGAAAAGGCTGCAGCACGAAAATCTAAAAATATGTAGCATGTTCTACAAGTTCTACAAATGATTTATAGTTGGATTTGTTGGAACAAACAAATTAAATAAGTGAATGGAAGCCGAAGGATGTCTGGAACGGTAGAGATAAGAGACTTCAACAGCTATGCTAGTAGCTCTGTGAGGCTGTACTTAGGCACAGCTAAATGCTAACGCTAGCATGCTAACATTTGTTAATTAGCGCTAAACACAAAGTACAGCTGGGGCTGATGGGAATGTCATTAGTTTTGCAAGTATTTAGAGCAAAGTATTGAACAAATGAAGATTTTGACCTAATGATCGTGTTATATGGATTAAACCTTAGTTGTTTCCTGTGAAGATGGAAGTTTATTTTGAAAAGACAGTATGCATGTAACAAGCGAAAACAGACTCATGTTGCTGGACTTTTGCAGGAAAAACGCACGAAAAGTGAGGAGTAATATTTCGTAAGATATCAATACAACGGGGATGAATTTATATCATTGTATAAAGAGAGTGACATGAGAAGATCAATCTCATGTCTGTAAGTTAAATCAGCTATAATCACTATTTTAAAGTGATTAGCGACTCGTCTAAAACATTTAAAAAAGGAATAACTTCAATAGAATCATTCTATACACTGTAGCTTCTTTACATTCTAATAGAATGTAAAGAAGCTACATTGTTGCCTTTTCTTTTCTTCCCACAAGAACGTAATTTTGTCAGGTTGATAAAAAAATGTCACTTTACTTCCTGACATTATTGTTACTTTAAGAGGACCATGAATGTCTGTTTCATACAATTTCCATCCAGTAGTTGTTGAGATTTTTCAGTCCAGACCAACGTGGTGGACCGATCGACTAACAGAATAGCAGTACTATTCCTAGAGCCGTGCCGCCAGCATTGTCAACACGCGTTCCGATTTCTAAATCACTACTATCGTTTTTTGCTAAATGAGCTGGGTTGAAAATGAACCGTACCGGCTAATTCCATTGACTCTGGTCTGGTGGGCATTAAAGTGAAGTGAGCGTACGTAGTAAATGGGCTGAATCTTGCAAAACTGCTCATACGGTCCTCTCTGTCTAGCTGAGTCAGAGCTGATGGAGAAGCCCACCAACCCTGTCCTGGTGACCCTGCGGGCCAGCTACAGCGCAGGAGTATTCACACCTGCAGTGAGGGAGCTGCAGGTGGGCTGCATCCGCTCCCCACAGTCCATTAAGAAGGTACTGTGATGTCATCGGATATGGGTACTGCCAAATGTTTCATCAAGCGCATAAGCTATTCGAGGCAGGGGGGGGGGGGGGAATGGCATAAATATGCAGATGCAATATCTAATAGCTGTTTGTACTCCAAACCCACGTTTCAATGATAAGGATTGGTGTGGAGAAATAAAAAGGCAAATGTATCGATTTTGTCTTGAATGTCTTCTTTTCTCTGTTTCCCCAGAGTGGTGAGTTTCACTGGGATAACTTGGCGTGTCTGCAGCAGCTCGGCTTCAGTGTGGAGCCCAGCAAAGGCACCGTGGAGACGGGCCACAGACGCACCATCACTGTCACATGGACTCCCCACAGTGGATACAAGGTGAACACCATTGTTATCGCTGTTACTGAATTGGGGGGGAAACAACCTTTACAGAGGAGGGTGCATAGAAATGTTTGCATAAATGTGTATCAATTTAAATAGATTTTTGTTGAACAGCTAATTTACTTACCATTAGAATTGAATCACTGGTCATTTTAATATAGAAATTGAATTTTAAGGTCATACATATTGACTTATACCAGTACCTTTTATAGCAATACCACCATCTTAACTCGTGTGTGTGTGTGTGTGTGTGTGTGTGTGTGTGTGTGTGTGTGTGTGTGTGTGTGTGTGTGTGTGTGTGTGTGTGTGTGTGTTTCAGCCCTATGAGGTAGTGCAGACATGTTTACCTCTTACCTTGAAGGGGAATGAGACGAATATCTACAGAGTCACCCTGATGGCTTTGGTCTCCACCACAGCTGACTGACCTCTACAGTGTCTGGATGCTGGCCAGTGTGCAATCTGCTCACACACACACACACTGAAAAAAAAGACATGTGATGTACTGTACATTTATGTGGCCAACAGTAACTGACAAGCTGATTATTTATGAATTTAATCTAATTATTAAAGGTGGAATTGAAGTAAGAATTGTTCACAAATCTGATTTGAACCATATTATTCTACAGTGACTGTACAGCTTCCATGTTCCCCGGGTTAAGTTATGTTACCGGCCCATTTCTTTTCATGCACTTTGCTGTAACTTAATTCCACCACCAGGGGGTGTACATAATGCCAACTACGCAGCTGTGTCATATCATGGTTAAGGGTGTGTCAGCTGATGTAAGCAAGCAGATGTATACAGTAGGCTACATACTGTAGCGCTGCTGGCACTAGCGGAAGGAGGGGGGGGGGGGGGGGGGATTTGCAAAGATTGATATAGATAATTTATGGATAACCTTAGTTTGGGATAAAGGCCACTTGTGTACAATTAAAGCCTATTGATCAGGCATAGACTGACATATTGGTTTAGCACATCGGTGTTAATAGCAGAAGTTGGTGCTGTACGCTTGATTGCTCCAACAGTAATAGTGGAAGTATCAATAATAGAGGTACTAAACTTAGTAGTAGGCTGATGAGTCAAATTTCCAGCTCACATGTCTATTCAAAGTTGGTCTTGGATGAATGTTGTTATTAGATGAGGAAACGGTTGTGAAAGCATTCGGGCCGTCACACTGGAACAGGTTCCGTGGCAGCCTCGTTGAAGGGTTTTACAACTTGTAGACAAAACTTACTGGCAGATAACTGATTGTGAATGAAGATCTAAATAGATTTCACCTGATTTTGAACATTAGGGAGATTACTTCGGTCGGTCGTACTCCCATCCAGAAGACCCGTGGACTGGGCCCAGGCCAGTACTGAACCAGATAGTTGCACTTACAAGTACCTGCCACTAGGAGCCCCCTAATGTCCCCACTGGCCCTCCACTAGTTATGGAATTCATGGAATTTCATGGAATTTAAAGTGCTGTGGTGTATTTGAAATAGTGAAAGTGAGGGAAGTTGACCTTCCACTCTGGGGAAAGTCACGCATTATCAGCGTGTATTATCAAAGGGTCGCTTTAAGAACTCTTTTTAGCAACTAGTTTAGTAACAATATTCTGCACAAAATGTGAAAACATACCTGCACAGTTGTTTACAGTTCTTCTTTTATTCTAAATGGACTTTCAAAAATGTTCTTTCTATACAGCTCACTGGATAACATTTGTTTTAAAAAAGACAGGAATTAAATATACTTTAGTAAAGGAGGTATGTTTTGAGTATCTGATACTACTGAAATGTAGTGTTTCTAGATTTTTTTTAAATATTTATTTCTTTATGTTAACATCATTTAAAGAAAACATTTCATTTCCTTAGGGTGTTTTATATGCACTGTGTATTATATGTTTGTTTTTTTTTAAAATAAATTTAACTTTTTGGCACAACGACAAAATGTGTAAAAAGATCAAAAGGTGACAAACAAATATTTTGTCAATGGTTATGAAATGTATAAACTACTCTTTCATATAGGCTTAGACCTTTCTAAAGCTAAAACAATAAAGAGGGGGCTTTGCACAGACCAAAATGTATTGATATTTATTCAAACATTAGACTCAGATCCTGTGATCGCTTTGCATATACATAACTGTGTCGTGAAACAATTCCAATCACATTGGACATTTAGGTTAACATTTCCCTTCAGATTATTTGATATAACGAATGATCCAGTCCTCACAACAGTACCAACGGACAATCTCTCTCATCCAGATCTTTTTTACAACATTGCTCTGTCACATTTTAATTGCTCATTCCAAAGCTGGGCACTCACTTGCTAATCTCCTGACGGGTGTCCAACTCTATGTGAACCAGGCCCCTGAGCATGTGAACAGCAGATGTCAGTAATGCCTCCGAACGGACCAATAGGATCTGACCTCTCTCAGAGATACATGCTGTAAGCATTTATCAGAGATTGGAGGAGATTATGCTAAATCAGATTACTGTACCCCAACCTGCCTATAAAAAGCAAGGTCATTATGAGCTTAGCCTCGTATAATGTCACTCGTTGTATGAAACGTATGAGATCATATTAGGTAATATTTGTGTTGCCATTTTGCCTCTTTTTTTTTCTAATCTGATTTTCTCCTCTGATCTCTCGCTAATACTGTGAGATAGTGCTACTTACGATCCCTGCTCTGTATGCGTGTGTTTGTGTGTCTCTGGCCGCCTGAATACAACCCACTGAGTTAGTGAATGTGTCGTTATAAAATAATGCAGGAGATTAAAAAAAAGCTCATAAAAAGTAAACCTTCTTGGAGGCCTTGACCGTGTGAAGTATTTCAATTACACACAATTACTATTAAAACATATAGGCTGGTATATTCATTATTATCATGCCATTGATGCTATAAATATAATTAAGTCGTGTTTCTTACAGAATAAAATGGCCCAATTGTTGAAATCTCCTTTTTTTTAATGGTTTGCCTCCCGACGACCATCACTGTCTGACATAGTTTGACTACTTTATTTAGCGCAACTAAATCAGAGCATGTGTTGACACCAAAAGCACACATCGAGGAGGTGGATTGTTGTCTTTTTCCACTCTCCTCATCAACAGGCTCAAGGCAGACAGTAAGCATTCTCCCCTGGGTGGTCTGAAGGCTCCGCTGAAGCAGCTTCACAACACATGAATGCAGACAGGCCGGGGTGTATCCAGGGGCAACTGAGTCTCACCAGTATTAACCTGAGCAGATGAGTCCCGGTGGAAAGCCACACCCAGAACACACACACACACACACACAGGGGCAGTGCTTTCAACACACAGTACCTATCTGTTTTTTTTTTTTAAATAAAGTTAAATTCTGGTTTCTAATCTACCACCAACATCTACTATTTCCTTATTCTATGCCGAAATGTGAGTGAATGAGTGGTTTTCACTCTCTTACTCAAATCCAAGTGTGCACACACTCCTCCATACAGTACTGTACAGTCACTATAAGGAAGGTATCTCTTGCCAGTGATGTGTGGTTACAGAGCTGACCGTCCCACAGCAGAGGCTTGTTCATACAGGATAGCTGGGCCAGTTTCCTCCTACAGGTTTGAGATTTAAAGAACTGGCAGGAGCACAACCGTGTGGTTATTGAAATGACTGAGACAGAAAATATATATCGACGAATGATTTTTATTTGGACACATGCTTATTCGGAGTGTATTTATCGACCATTTCGACTGCAACTTGGGACTGTCAGGAGACGACATGAAAAACAGATCTGACACAAACAGTGCATCCCCAAATGCTGCAGCAGAGAGAAGAGCGCTCTCTCAGGAGCGGTTTTCATGCAAACCGTAGCTGATGATGCTTTTGTCTTCCCCCATCACACCAAGCCCCATACACACTTTGTTGTCCCGGCGGACGGCAAAGTGTTCCACGTCTCCAAGTAACGCCTTACCCCGCTGAGCATTATCCCCTCCTCTGAGCACTCTACCAAGACTGCTGGTGATAATGATCAAGTCATCTCTGTGCTGCAGTGAGGGCCCACCCTCAAACACTCAGCGCAGGAGGTAAATCCCCACTGATTTCTGGTCTCGAACTCGGGCACATCAGTTCATACAAATAAAGTATGGCGAAGTTAATATCGCTTGTCAACAAAAACTTCCATTGCCAGCCTGTGTTGACAAATGTCTGGGGACAGTGGGAGCGACGAATGTATGAATTTATGAATTCAGTATGAATTATGTGACATGGATCATTAAACCATCCGTTTTATATTAGATATATATTAGATTTACTGTACATGTAGTAAAGGGTGTTTTGGATTCGTGCCTGCTGGCAGGAAAGAACATGCAGTGCTGTAGTCAAATTTGTGTCACAGTTGGTTTTGGTTTGCAAATGAGACTGTGTTATTGGCTTGAGGTAGCGGTTGTTGCACTGACATGAAAGTCATACATTGTTATGTTGTACCAACATAACAATCCCTTTTTTTAAAGTTCCAAAACTTGTTCATGTCACAGGTTCACAGAAAGCCAAAGGTCTCATGTGTAACATGGATTTGGGATTTTATACTGTATATACTGGAGTATATACTGTGTGTGGAGAGATATGATTGGCAAAATACACTAGGATACAAAAGCAATTTGTTCCTAAATATTTAAATCAATTATTCCTGGTGAATGATAATGAAAGTACCTCACAGAACCTATGGAGTTGTGTAGGCCACATTTCAGAACCACTGGCTTAAACCAGGGCTGTATAGAAAGGGTGTTGTTCTAACATACTTTGGCGTGAGAAATGCTCATTCTCGTGTCACATCTGATTTTATCTCTTTAAATGGGCAAAGTTGCAGAATAAAAAGCAGTGTTTTGGCAGGTAAACGTTATTTAGGTGTCTTAGTGTTACCAAAAATGGCAGTATTTCCTGATCTGTTCGTCGCCGACCCTTCGCCGTGCGTTGTGACGCTGCCGTAACGTGGGGTTTCCCAGACCTGAGTGCAGGGTTACCGCGCCCATCTCTGCTGTTTGATGGCCGGAGGAAGAAGCGACTGAGAGCCTGGCGTGAAGGAAGAAAAAAAGAGGGACGACATCGGTGGGAAAGACGAGAAGGGATTTTTGCTTTGAGTTGGAATTTGCGTTGAAACGGAAGAACGCTCCAACGGGACCGTGCCACGTCTTTTCTGGGTGAACCTTGTATCTCTGCGCCTCTGTGCCGGTGTGTCTCCCCCCCTCGGCGGGTCAAAAACTGGGTTCTGGGAGTGCCGCTCCTCGGTAGCTTAACTCACGTTAGCTCAATCTTAGCGCCTGGGCGGAGAGAGGAGAGACGAGATTCTGCTGTTTCCAGTCAATGTGATATAAACAACGGATACCCTCGACTGAAAGCGGGTAAGGATGTGTATTGATATTTTACATTGCGCTTCAGGAAATGCATGAAGTGTCTGTGCAGTGTGCTAGCCTGTCGAGCGGGGAAGATGAACGAAAGGGGTTAAACCCGAGAGAGTGGCTCCTACGTTAGCGCTAGCTGGGTTAGCCTGCTACTAGCTAGAGAGTGGGTGGGGGTCACTGTTAAAGAAACTTAACGCATTGCGTTAACCAGGGTGTCCATTCAGCAAGACAGTGTTTAGCTGGTTTTATATCTGCTGCTTCTCTCCGGTAAGCTGGTGGCGTTAGTTAATGTACTAATGTAGATTAGAAGGTTAACGCTAGTTAAAGCTGGGTAGGTTAGCCAGCACCCCTCTGCAACGTCCGGGTGTCTTTCTCCCTCTCTGAAGAGATATCGTTAAACTATTTGGCTTAAACTGTATCAGCGTTGCTTTAGTTTGCCATTTATCCAAGCATTATACAAATTGGGGGTTCACCTAAGTCCTAATATTGAGCCCAATTACCCTCAACACATTGGATCTGTACGTCGGCACACATTTCACACCGTTAACGTTACCTGGTGAGCTAAATGGTCGCACATTTGCTGCTTGGAGTCTTGTTGACTAACCCAAGGCGAGCTATGATAATCACATAGCTGCAACTTCTTGTACTTGCACAACTCAAACAAACGTGAACAGAGTTTGGATTTACTTCCTCTCGTGTAGCATCGTGCAAATAGCAACGAAACGAGTCTAAATGTGGCTCCTTCACCACCACCCCCACTATCTCACAGCCAGTCCACACCAGCTAGCCGGCAGTGGCCACAGCCTACGTTTGCGTCCTGCTCCGGCTGATCTGTGATCTGTGCGTGTTCAGAACATGGCAGCCAGAACACTCTGCCCGGAACGTTATCCCCAGTGAATACGAGCGGTGCTGTAGTCTAAATGCCGCTTTTATGTAAAACTCGTGCATTGAATCGTTCATATTCGCCTTTCTAACAAATATATTTACGTTCTGCCTAATTTCTCAGTTGCAAACTCTCATTTGACAAACTGTGTTTAAACGGGCTTGTTGACCGAGCAGCGTTTAATCCGGTGAATCGAAACCAACCCATCATGTATTATAGCTGCTGTGTGCCACAGCTAACGTTACATGTTAACACACGTTTAGTTACAGTCGGTCCAACGAAGGTGCCGACAAGGAAACATCGTTTATGCGAGTCTAACTTTGAATGCATAAAGTATAAAACTAATATATATTTACGTATATTACCGAGCGGAAACGCAGGTTTTAGGATCGCATTGCGAGAATAAGCGCCGCCGTGGAGCTGGTGGGGCAATAGCCATTTTAGTTTAGTGTTAAACCAAACGTCGGTGAGCGAACACACCGCTCGGTCTAAATGTGAACTTCTTCCTTTAATGATGTGAAAACGAGCTCGTCTGCTGATAATTGGATTTTGGCAATCTGTTTATCTCGATCACGGGTCTGGTTGTTAGCAGCTACACCTACAGCCCCACCGGGCCGCGCTGCTCCACAGTAGTTCAGGCTGTATAGCCCGGAAAATGGGCACGTTTTACCCACAACGAAGCACTAAAATCACAGTTAAGCACAGCAGCGTGAGGCCGGTACAGTAGAAGAGATGAGGAGTGCGGAGATTTGTGTTTAGTGGCAACGTTAAATAATCCGAAAGAGGCTTTAGCAACGAGTCAGACGTCGCAGGAAGTGGAGCTGAGCGCCTCCTCCAGATCTATGTGACGTTAGCCTGACATGTTACGATGTGACATCTAACTATCCGACTTCTAGTCGACTACATGACATGTTCGGTGTTCGTTAACAGAGCTATTTGTATTTACTGGTTCACAAAGATGAATTCATTTCGCCAGTGTGCCCCCCCCCCCCCCTCTCCCTCCGCCTCCTCGAATGAATGGGTTCCTGTATTCAGGGCCCAAGCAGCTGCAATGAACAAGATGGCGTTCAAAGCCTTTCTCATCACCGCTTCTTCTCAGACGGGGAGAGACAGATGCCAAGCATCGGATGGGTTCAGGCTTGGCAGACTAGATTTCTTTGCTTTCCGTCCATCGTAAAAATAATGTACCGAATGTATTTGTGTCGAAACGGTTTTAAAGCTGAGGGAGAATCCTGCTCAGAGGGATCCAGTATGTGCACCTCAGAGCCAGGACGACACGGTGGGGAAGGGCTGTGAACATGAACGCCATGGAACATGGTCAATGTTTTAATGGTTCATTAGAAATAAACATTTGTTTTACATGTTTTGATATTAAGCTTAATGGCATGTTTTAAGCATTTGTAACCACACCTCAGGGAAGTTGGACATATTTGTCTCAATCCTCACAGTTAAATGTGACCTAATGGATAAAAATAGATCTCTAACTGTAAATAAAATGTAGTGATTAAGATTATGCTCGGCTTTAATTGCAGTGACCCCCCCCCCCCCCTGCATATATATAACACTTGAAAACATAAATGTGACATTTATTCAACTTTATTGTAAAAGAAAACAGTTTGTTGTGCTTTTGTGTGCTGTAGATCAGCCACATTCCTCCAATTCATAGTCTGTTCATAAGAATGTATTTTCTATGTTGGTTATGTAACTATCAGTTTTGAAGGGTTGACATTTTGCAAATTTCCAACGCCACTGAATGGCCCAATTACATTTATATTTAATTGTCTTCTTCACGCATTGATCCCGAACTTTAAATTCTGATCCATTTGTGTTCCTGTCCTGGTAATTACTCACAGGATGGGACCACCACACCTGAGACCGCTCAGCGACTGCTGCCTCAGTGATGTCTCTCAGCGACACTGGAATTTAAAGTTGTGCTGTCCTTTATCAATTATGTCTTTGTGAATGAATTGGTCCAGCACCAATGGCTCTCTCTTCACCTCGGAATCCACTGTAATTATATTATGAAGCGTATTCATAGCACTGGACAGAGCATGTTATCATATTTTATCAATAATCGGTTTAATTAGAGGAAAAACCTGTATCGACACCCAAGAGCATCCAGTTATGTAACTCGGCATAAAACATTGTTTCGTTTAATGTTAATCAGCTTTCGTGGCCGTAACCCAAACAATACGGGCACCCAGAATGCATTTGACAGTCTGTCCGGTGACCCTGGTGGACAACGATGGCATAATCTGGCAGCATTTCTGAAAAGTTGTATCGATATAAGCAACGATACGAAGTGGTGTATGACCAGCTTATCTGAAAGCCTCGATGGCGGTAATGAGTCTGAAAGACATTTCTGGATTTGTACACAGCCAAGCTTTTCAGTAGGATGAGTGCCACCACAAGATAATGACCATGTGTTTAAAACCCGAGTCATTGGCCTTTTGCGCTGGGGGGGTGTGGGTCTTTGTTTTTATCCTGCTGATGTGTATATTCTCTCTTTTAATCTGCGAGTGCAGGATATGAATAGGATTAAAATCTCTGGGGATTTCACTCGTTGGGATTATGTGGATTTGGTCAGTGATAGTGCTGATTTTACTTCACTTCTGATATGATACTGCTTTCAACTCTATGTCCACGAGGCATCTTTAGAAGTGTCTGTACCACATGGTAGCTTGTCCAAACTAAACGTAAAGCTTTTCAGTGTGACAGACAGACAGTGCTCATATCTTGGGTTAGTTACATTCATTAGTTGAAGTCTCTCATATTTTACTGTGCGTATCAGCACCATGTCATACCATTTTAAATAAATTGTCTGTTAACATCAGGACATCGGCATCAGCAGATGTTAACATAAGATGTGTTTCTCTTGCCGTTTTTTCTCCAGCAGATTGGGTCTAAATGCTGTTTAAGACTTTTTGTTTTCACTCCGTGTGCAGTGTTGGACGGTGCTCCGTAGGGCTGCAACCAACAACTATTTCTATATCGATAAATCTATCTATTATTGTACTGATTAGTCAAAATTCATCTAAACAATTCATTCCCACCCCCCCAAAAAATCAAATTGACCATTCAATTATCGTAAATGTTATTTCGACAAACTGTATGTCATCACTACATATTAAAGTGCATAACTCAACTTAAAGAAGGGCCTATTATTAAAGTCAGCAGTTCAACAAAAAAGATAATTCAAATGTTCTATAAAAAGCCCATAACAAAGTGAAAAAGTAAGTTCTGCAAAGTGTAAACTGGTGACCAGCGCTGCCCAACTCAAATTTAGGAATCAAAGGTGTGTTAGGCGTTAGGTGTGTGTTGTAATGAAATGAACTTCAACATGTCCACGTGTTCTGTACTTAGTCTGCAAACTATTTCCAGCTGCGGAGAAGAGACGCTCGGAAGGTGTCGATGTAGCAGGCACACACAAATAAGACGTTTCCAGAAAATTGCCAGACAGGGAAGCCGTGCCTCATTTGCTTTCCCCCGCTGCAAAGGATGTGTATCCTTAGGCAGCGGCTGCTCCCCAAACTACTTGAGAATCTTGGTTCTCACTGAAGGACTGATGGCGTTGTGCCTCCTCCCCACTCTCCTTCTGGCCGGATGATTCTTCTAAGTCCTACCAAAGCAGTGAGTCCGGCATAGACACAGACCTGTGTCTGAAACCTGGGATCCAGGGGGTGTAGGCCATCTCAACCTCCCACCATGTTGAGATTTCCTGTCCTGCACATGGGTGTTGTCAGAGGTTGCATTGTGTGTGGACTTTCTCAGTCCGATAATGAGTGCAGGTAGAGAGGGTCTCATGTGACTCCCCACTGAGATAAACAGGAGCACCCAAAGGGCTCGAGAGCTTGTTCTAGCTCCTCCAGCAGGCTTCACTGTTCAGGTTTGAGGTCTTTGCTCTTTATGTAACTTCTGGGTCTGACGGAGTTGCTTTAACGGACCACCTCTGCTCTAGCAGGCGGCTGATCATGTGGTGAGAGCTATTCCGTCTTCCATCTTGAATTAGCTCGTGTTCAGAGATGCCTGTTTGTTTTTGTTTTGTTTTCAGCTTTGAGCTGGATTCTTCAGTGCATGATTTACCACCAGTTGTAATGTGTGGCCAGCACAATTTCCAAACTTCTAAATTGTTGTTTTGATGCAAGATGCAATAATCATTGTGGTGTGTCGCTCTTCATGTAGCATAGTGGTTAAACTGTAGCGTCATTGATAAAATGTGGCTCGTCTCTGCATCTGTTAATGATGCAGCCGACCAATGACTGGAGCCCAAAACGACTGACGTCAGCAATTAGGCTACGTTATGATATCGAAGAATAACGTAAAACATCAGGTCGTCGTCATTAATCGTCACTAATCGCGGCAGCCCCAGTGATGGACCCCAGTCAGGTGATAAACTTTTCTGTCTTTATTGGCTATGCTGTTCTGTGCGGTTTACGATATCAGCACTCTGTTTCTCTGCAGACTTTGTTTGTCACAACCCTTTTTCTGATGGCGTTATCAAAGGTGTGGCTAAACATGCTTGAGTAGCCAAATTCTCCCCAAACCACTGACGTCCTGTTACCGACTTTATCAACTACAGCTCTTTGCGTTTAAGGTTGTGATTTTCGGTGTTCATACTTGAATCACCCCAGTAGCGTTGGTGCTAAGCTAACTCAACGTGTGCCTTCAGGGAAGTGGGCTGTTTGTTCCTGAAAGACGTAAGAATGGTTAGAAATAACTTTCTTTGTTTATTTCACTTGACATTATATCAAATGTTCAAATCTTCGAGTCCTTATAGGGCCTGGTGATATATATATGGCCAACATGTTCTATCCCGATATAGGTCAATTCATATTCAATGATTTAATCTGACCATATCGCATGTTTTCTGGTAATTAAAGAAACAATCTATATGAAATACCCACATACTAAAGCCTTGTATACTACTGTGTTAAATACTTGACAGCTGAAAATTACTACATATTTTCTCATTTAATTAAGATCTTTAGTGCAAAATATTTAGATTTTCTGAGAAATATGCGTAAGTAGCCTATGAGCCTGTTATCAGTTTAGACCATGTCGTTGTGTGTCACGATATCTAGTATGACTTTATCACAATGTGATTGTTGGAAAGATGATGCATCCTAAGACGGAGAGGTTTGAAATCGCTGCTGAAGTCGTTTTAGTTTGAAAACTTCAGTTTTTTATTTTGGAGGGGCGGAGTCGGAGACCTTTTTAAAAAGGGTTTTCTTCTTGATTGTGTCTGATCAGTCACGGCGTGTCCACTACTGGTGGCCTCTGCAGTATGGCACTCACTACTTCACTCTTAGTTCTGGTGTTTTGTAGTTTAGCAATCAAAATCCCTTTCCTCTTCACTCACGGAGCTTCTCTCTGAACACAACTGAAAGTTTCGTCAGGGGTGTTGCACATCCATCGTCAAATGTGGGGCTAAAGATTGTGTTGCTGTAGCTTTCTGTTGCTAGGTCGCCTTAGGCAGAAGCTGTCAAACTTTATTGTCAAATGATCTGCTGGCAGCTGAGTTTGACCTGTATACCGTTGAGCTGATTATTAGTCTAGCTGTATAAGTTATATTCACTCAACTCAACATCTGTTTGGCGCATGCACACACACACACACACACACATGTTATTTTTAACCATAATTACCAGTTGAAGGCTCGGGGCTCCAGCAAACTATTTCCCAAATCAAATTTGGTGTATTGTTAAATGTGGTTGAATGTAGCACAGGGTGGAAATGCCAGTACACTCATAAAAACAGGAGGTCTGGCCCTCGACACCAGAAGGTGGAGTTTGCGTGTTTCAGTGACGGGGTGATGATGCTGGAAAGGATCCCAACAGCAAAATAACAGCAAAATAAACCAATACAAACTATGACAAACACAAACCCAGAATTTGCAACAACTTTTACAAAGCATGTATTCACATAGTAGGCAAGAACTTGGGGACCGTAGTTTCAACATTATGACTAAAAGTGGACATTTCATATAATGTTTATTAACCCTCTCAACCCCAAAACCTGCCGGCGTGATGGAAAAACATGTATTCTTAAAAGAATTGCCAAAACTACAGCGTTTATCATTGTCAGACTGTCCTCCACATCATATGTGACGGAGACTTCCCTCTAAAAACACAACCGAAACTAAGCTTAAAATTGTGATATTTCGTCAAAAACATTTTATTCTGCATGTCTTATTTTAAATGTTGCCCAAAATAAACCGTTTGCTCAAAACAGATCCTGTAAAAAGCAAAATGTTGCACTCGTCAACGCAACTCGGAAGCCATGAATTCTCCAGCTGAGACCAGCTGTCACGTGACAAAGAATCTGTGAAAGTTCAATTGAACTGCAGGCTGCTGAACATTGTGCATTGAGGAGAGGACAGGAGAGGCTGTAGGAAGAAGTTGTAAAAATAGCTTAATGTATTAATTCATGTATCATCATATTTTCAAACATTGTTTACACTTGTTGCAACTTGGAAAAATGTTGAATATACAGATTCCATTGTTTGCCAGTTCTTGTAAAAATGATTTATCGAAGAAACTAAACTTGCGTTTTTTTATGATTTATGGCATATAACTCTGTTAATCCTGCACAAAATACATTTTTGAGTTCTCTGTACTTCTAGCCATGTTTGTGCGGTTTCCATTTAGGTGCAGAATTTATACATTGCAATTAAAACCAGGGCTACAGAGAGAAAAATATGACTGGAGCAAAAAACACCCAGAAACTGCTCGGGGTTCAGAGGGTTGAAGTTAAAAACGAAGTTGTAGATCCACTTTGACTTATCTAAAATGACATGACATGTTAACCGGGGCAGTGAATGACTGAGCGTTCTCATTTTTTACCTGGAGGGGGTGGGGGACCGGAGATGGTCCCCACACCGTAGGTTTCAGCGGTAGCCGCTATATGAACGTAGCGCAGTGCGTCTGCGATTAGCTAGCTACTGGGACACACACTGATCTTCCATTCACACAAAGTGTATCGAATTAAGTACTCTATTGGTATAACTTAAGGGTGTTGGTACTGGCATCATAATTGTTTTAACAATACTCAACCCTGCTGCCAGATATGTACTCTGTTTACTTAAGTCCCAAGCTGTTTTTACAATACTTTAGTACAACATGTTTGCTTGTTGGTTTGGTTTGTTTGTAATGTTAGGAAGTTAAACAGGTCATAATTCCTTCTCAAATATCTAGTTTATGTTTCTGGGAAAACATCTCCTTCAAACAACCCGTTTCGATAGGCAGCCGATCAAAAGGTGCATGTCTGTGCTCTACCAGTCAGCACGACAGAGTCAAAATTCATACCAATGTGCTTTCTATACCGTTATACCGTCCACCCCTACAGGGCATCACAACAGACCGAGTGAAATGCACACGTGACCATATGCTTTGAATTGATATTGACTACAATCGAGTATGGTCACGTATATATGCACCAATAAACACTCTAGTATTGGTTATAACTTTGCCATAGTCTGCCGTGTCAGTTTCTGTCTCATTCTGCAAATTGAAACATTTGGGTGATGCCGTCTGAAATAATAGTTTGGAGTGTCTCCATTGATATACCAGACTTCATTTGAATGATGTCTGCGTACAGTTTGACACAAATCGTTGTTTATGAGCTTGACTTAGCCGGGCTAAGCGGACTAGCATGCTACAGCACTCCTACAACTGATAGGACTAAAACAACTGGTGCGCTGCCAACCCTTTAGTAGACCTAAACAGCTGTTTGGCTCACAGGGCGTATCGAAAATATGTTGCATGTTGTTTGATTGCACCAATCTTGTAACGAAAGGGTTTGGAATGAATACACATACTGTTGCACCGCTAATAGCCTGTCACCACTGGCCAACAGGTCGTAGCCACTGTTTTGAATAGTCGAAGTAAAAGAGTAGCTTAGTGACCCACACACAGACCTGTCACCACTCAGACACCGTGTGGCCCTGACGAAAGCCCATCACAAGCCCTAGCAGTGCTTTGCCTATGCACCTCAACGCCTGCCCTGCTTTGAATAGAGACCAAGGTTTATTTACATTTTAGCCACGGGGAAAACGTGACCAATCCTGAGATAACGGTGACAGATGGCCAGTATTAGAGTGGGATGTAGGGTTGGATACCGCCACTGATATCATGAATCGATTATATTACGATTCACAAGATTTCAGTATAGATTCGATGACTGATGTTTCAGTTGCAATACCAATATTGCTTGGATAGGAAAGATATTCTCGGAGAACTAATGCTGTAACTTGTATAATGGACCCTCTAACCGTGCGCATTAAAAGTATTAATGTTTACATTAAGAAACCTCGGTCTGAAAATGGCCGAGGCCGGGCTTAAGTGCAATCCACATGTTTACAAATGGCGTGGGACTCGTTGGTGTTAGAGCAGCGTCATGTGTGCGAGCAGCCAGTGAGCGACACAGAGAGACAGCAATGCGCCCACAGCAGATCAGCTGTTGTTGAAGAAATTAGCTGTAAAGTTAAATTGTGCTATTAAATGTACAGTGTCACACACACGCACTGTACATTTGAACAGTGTGTGTGCTTGGTGGTGCCTTCAGTAGAGCAACTCCCGGCATAGTTTGATTCCACTGAGCTTCTTCATCACGCATCCACGGGAAAAAGGCTTCTTAAAAGATCAATCTCTGGGTTTTAAAGAGTAGATATCTGATCATTCAAACGAAGATCGATTTGAATCACAAAATGCAGCTCTAGTGGGCGAGCTGTCATGTGACTCTTCACACAGGCTTGTTCCTCTCTTGGACGCTTGGAGAGAAAGCACGGGAGGAGGGATATGATTATTAATGCAATCAAAGGAGTGTGTTTTATGTTTTAAATAAAGTCATGCTTTTGGCTTTGGGCTAGCCTGACCCCCCCCCCCCCCCCCCCCCTCTCTTCCTTTTTAATTTAACTCGTTAATTTATCTGTATAAAAAGCTGGTTGTGCAACTGTCCGAAGCACAAAACATACCTTTGTTAATGTATGCGACTGCTTTTCATGATACTCGCAGAACATCAGCCCGCATTAGTGCGAGCCTGTCTGTGTGGCATGAGCCCGGCTGCTCAGAGGATTGTATTACAGACCAGCTTATCCTGAATTATATTGTCAGATACTTGTTTTCATTTAGCTAATGCCTGCTATTTCTACCAACAATGCACCCTGTCTAGTAAGAGCACACCGCATCATGGAACGTTTCACTAATCAATCAATTAAACTCCACTGTCGGTCCCATTGATGTTATGTCCCCGATCGTCAGACGATACCCGCAGTTGGCAGCCACATTGAGAGAGCCCACACAAAATTGTGCCCAGTTAAAGGGACAGTTCACACAAATTCCACATCTAGCTTGAGTAATGTTTGCACAAAGGCCCAAACCTATTTCAAGTCAGTTTATTTTTATTTAACAAAGTTAAGATTTAATCTGGGAAAGGATCTAAGTGTAAAGGATGTTTGCATGGCAGACGTACACAAACGTATGTCTTTTTTATGATTATATCAGAATTAGTCACCAATGAACCTAACCGTGAGCTGATTAAACATTACATAAAGAGGCAAAACAAATTAGCATATGTTCAGTAACAGAAGCAAGGTTGCTGTGCACTGTGTAATTGATAGTACGTGTTTTTTTTCTTGAACTTTTAGGTAAAGTGACTGTTGTTCAGGAAATGCAAGGGTTTCACCATACACTTATTGCCCCTGGCTCCAAGTCCGCTGATGTGGAAAGGTTTTTGTGTCACGCATACAGCTTCAGTGTGTCCTATGAAATGTGTTTCTTTTTCTAAAGCCCTTCACCCCTCCTCATCTATGAGGCTTCAACTGACTGAAACTGTTAGTTAGTGCATGTGTCCTTCTTCTGGGCCCGTGTTTGTCCTGTAGGGATATTTCAGGGACCAAAATATGTCTTGCCACAAACAGCTGAAAAATTAAACTATCTTTCTGGTAGAGTATACACCAGAATGGAACGGTAAAGGCAGCCTCTTCATGTTAGAAAATGCTGAACTGTACTGTTTCTTTTTCCACCCCTCAAATGAATTGTGCACCCAAATTCAGTGGAACATCATGAACAGAACTGTGTCAGCTTATGCATACTCATTTGTAGCCCCGGGAGTTTGCTCCACTTTCAACGGAGCAAAATGGGTTGTGGGGCCCGAGGCTATTCATTTTCAGTTCAGCCGTTCTTCTTAAGACCCATAAGGATTTGAAACCCACCTACTCCTCAGACTGGTTAAAGGAATAATCCACATTTAGTTGCCTGCTGTATGACATTAGGAGTGGCCAGTACGTGTCACAGTGCTAATCATCACACTCGGCTGATTTAAATATTCCAGTTACTTCACTATAATTGTTGTTCTGCCTCTACCTAAATGTTTAAGAAAGTGGGTGTTTGTTTTCAGCCTAGATGTACCCATGTAGTTGTGTTTTTGAAAATACTGCAGTAAACGTATATAAAGCAATAGTTTTGGATTGTCAAATAATGGAAAGTAACTCATCGGAGCCAGCATGCATTGTACAGTTAGATATTGGAACTTGTATTTTGGAACAGCATCATTAAAACATTTCACAAGATGTTAATTCATTGTGATGCTAGCCGGAGAGGGAGAGTACGGTTTGACCTCCTCCATGGTGCTGTAGAGGCCTCCTGTTTGGTGGAGAACCATAGAAAGTGTGTGTTGGAGAGAATGACGGAGAATGGAGAGAGTAAGACTGGATGTGGCTTTTAAGAAATGTCCAGGAGCGATCCCCCTTCTGTCTCCTTGTACTGCATCATCAGCTCCCTTGTTCCTGCCTTCTATGTGACCTGGTTGTGTTTCAGCTACATTTACCATGCACCACTTCCTCACAGCACTTAGTTGGACTCCCACCCACCAACCGGACAAATGCACTTACAGTATCATCTCGCATCTGTTTTTTGCACTCGTCAAAACTTTCAAAATTGGATCACTTTAAATGTGGTAAATGTGAACTGACATAAGTTAATATAGTTTATTACCTAGTTCTTTCATATTGCCCACATTAGTGGGCAATATGGGCAAATATGATCAGATTGTTGTACCTTTCTTTTCTACATCGACCAGCTTCACAGCGCACATTTAGTGTGAGAAATGACCAACAGCAAAAGTTCAGAGGTGTGGTCCCCCTAAAAAAACAAACAAGGAATGGATTGGGCATTATTGAGCCAAAACAAGCCATCACAAATAGATCAGGGCAGCGTCCGATATACACTACTAGTTGTACATTTTGATGTTACTTTGACTGATCTTTTTGTTTTGGTAGTTGGAGCTAGTCAGCGTCACTACCGGTTGGACTGGAGGCTTTTGAGCACAATAGGGGTTAGCTTAACTCAAATTGGGAGGGCACAGCGGTGGGAGAATGCTTTTAAATATTGCAGAGACTTTTCTTCAGACGGATGGATGGAGAGAAGAAGAAGTGAGATGGTTTCTCTCCAGAGTGCTTTTCTAAAAGCCTTTCCGGTTGCATCAAGACCTGAAAGTGCAGTCTCATTGTAAGCCGGGCATAAGAGTGTTAGAGCGATCTGCCGTTTTTCATGGCTTTTAAGGTTTCTGTGCATGTTGGCACCTCGGTTGTCGTCTGTGTGGCAGAATTTATCACAACTGCAAGTCCAAAATAAGCCCTGAAGAAACGCCTTATAATACGTGTCTGATAAAGTTAGTTGTTTCATTTCCATGTATGCTGCTCTGAGTTATTGCAGTGACCAGCTCGTCTCCCTCGCACAGCCCTGCGTGGCATCTACACTCTGTACGCTCAGCTTCTAGTCATCAGTCAGTTTTGATTATTTGTTTACCAGTGTGGTGGGCTCGGCCTAATCTAAGCCAGACTGACCTAGTTTAGTGTGAAGTGCCAGCCGATCCTCTGGTGTTGCAGCAGCACCACACACACACAGCGCCTCCTGCCGATCCACCGCCCTCCTTCCTGATTTCATCCCTCCCATTTGTCTGTTAGCATAAGCCTGCCTGTCAGGATGTCCTGTGCAACCTGCTATTGTAACGCAGCTGATTGCATAGCCCGGTACAAAAGCCTGGACGGACACCGACGAGTGCAATGGAAGTAGCAGAAACCACAGAGCGAGTGTATTTGTAAAGTGTGCGCGCTGTCGCCACATCCGCTGAATGTTTTGACAAAGGAAGAGAGAGAGAGAGTTGAGCACATCTAAGGAAACTCCCTTAAAAAGGAAACGCCTGCTTCAAGAGGCTACGCGCTCGCACTAAGGTGGAGGCAGCATGCTGACACAGATGATCCGTAGCGGAGCACTGCCACAGCCAGCCACTGAAAGTCTCTCTACAAAAAAACAGTCTAATACATAACCATCTGTACCTCGCACAGACTGTAGGAACAGCAGATCAGCCACAACCTTAATGCCACTCTAACGCTCAAGAATATAAGATCCCACAGAGAAGTGAGTGAGTAGGAACGATCAGTAACGGGATGCGACCCTCATGAAGGCGAGGGGCGGGGCAGATGGTGTCCAAGCAGGAGGGTGCAATTATTACTCCATTGAATATCTTGCCTGTATCGGCCCTACTCACAATCCTTTGCCATCAATGATTCGGTCACTTACTAACCGCTTGACACATCTTACAATACAATCCAGGCTTTGTGTCCATGGAAGACACATTTTGGGCTTTGTAGAAGGATGTTATAGGGTCCTTAATGTGTATTGTCAGCCTGCTCATTCTGCAGTATAAAGGAGACGCACGGTAGTCAGGACTTGTTTTTCATTACATGGTACGACAACATCTGAGTGTGAGTCTAACCTAAAAATACAGTGCAGCAACTTTAAAGTGGCTTTGTACTCGAGGGGCTAGTGATGACCCCGTGACTGACAATTATCATTTGATTTATGTTTGCCGTACTCGTCTATCACGTCTCATACATCATCAGAATATTGCAACAGTAGTGGGTCATTTTGTTTATACGTTACGATTATTGCAGGCTTATTGTACTGGACTGCATTATGTTGTGCTGCATTTCCTTTGCTGACTCCCTGTACAATATGTACAGTGCTGTGTGCTGTACGTGCTCATTTGTACAGAGTATCTGGCTGAGTACCAGAGGAGCAAAGCTATTTTTTGGGAAGGCCAAAAAACACAGGGCCAAGCAAGCGTAGGCCGCCTCTGCTCAGTCGTCGACGCTCAGAAGCTAACCGAGCCTCGCTCCTCTTCACCAAAGGGTTAATGAGCAGCTCCCCTCCCAATTGTCCTCTGCTTGTTCACTCTCATTAGTTTAATCTGGCTCTGTCCTCCAACTCGCCTCTCTTGCCTCTCTATCCTCTTGTGCACCAGAACATCTCACTGCCCACCCCACTCCTTAATGTCATCAGGGTGGAGCCTCTAGTCTTCCCCAAAAATCTACTGTCCAACCCATCATGTGATTTATATCCTTTCACACCTGTATCTATTTAGCCATTGTTTTTTTAAATTAAATTCATTGAATATTATTCAGATATTTGATGTTTTAAGTGTCCTCAGTCTAGTTATCAGAGGTCTTTTGATGGTTATGGTGCTAATCAGGTGAGCAGTGCAGTATGCGATTGGACAGATCGTCTGTTAAGTCTTGTTCTTTTCCATAACGCTGCACATTTATGGTTTCTGAACCTAAAAAGAATCATTTAAAATGTTCTTTTTTACTTTATATTCATTCCCATATTTACCTTTAACATTTAATGCAAGTTACTATTTTTAAAAAGGGTTAAACAATTTAAAATTCACAAATGCACTGCTCTTAATTTTCAGTCCTTTTTATTTGAAATTCATTTCTGTAGAGATTAGTCTTCTCGTCCTGTGCCCCGTATAACCAAACGTCTGTAGAAACGTTCTCTGGTTTAAGACGCCCACCCAGCCCACTGAAACGTCCGTGTGCTGTAGAAAATGAATGGCGCTCGCATGATCGCTGCTATTCAGGAAGGAGAAATACCAATGAAGTGTGCTAGTGTGTGGAGTCAAATTACACTTCCTCTCTCCTTGTCACTGTGTTGTGCTCGAGATGTCGGAGCTGATAGGAGTGGCTGGAAAATGTGAAGTCTGCTGCCCCCCCCCCCCCTCCCCCACCAGCTCTCTAAAAATAGCTGGCAGAGAGAGAAGGCAGTGCAGTGGAGGCTGTATGTGCTGTATGTGTTGGGCTGCCAGTGGTTTCAACACTCCCACCAGCAGCACAAGGGAGAAAGACTTCTCTAAATCACACCTCTAAGACTAATTGCCAGTAACGACTTGCTGCCTTATTATGTTTCCTTCTCAGTAGACGTTCTTTATTCTTCAAATCGCTACATTTCATCAATTAGACATTAACTTGTTTTTGGAAATGTTGCATTTTAGAGAATCTGTTATTTTTGAGCGATAAGTAAAGCAGAAATATATGCAATTAATTTATACAAAGCAGTCGGAAATTAACCTCATTTTGGATGAGCTTTTTAAGGACCAAACCGTGGAATGTTCTTGACAGGCTACATTGATCACCTGACCTCAGCCCAGCTGATCATGTGTTTCTCTTGTTTGAACCAGAAGTGAAGACACAAAGTCCCTTAAATAAGAACAAAGTGAAGATGGCTGCAGCACAGGCCCGTCAGGGCATTACCAGGAAGGACATCAAGCCTTCACTCGTGTAGAGGGATCGTAGACATCTCGCAGTTATTGATTCAGACTTTTTGCAACTAAATATATTTTTCATCTGCCTACAGCGCGGAGCACCGTCCTGCTTCTAACGGAGCTAATAACTAACGTACAGGGATTCCGTTCAGTTACATTTTGGTGCGTTTAAACTGAGTATTGATCATGAGTTTTGGGTGAAGGTAAATTACATTGTTCAAATGTAATCTTGTAGTTTTGGTGAAGAACCTTGTTAAATACAGTTTGAAGGAGACATTTTCACAGCAAAATAAAAAAGATATTAGAGAGGGAATTTTGACCTGTTTAACTTCCTAACACTAGCTCTAAGCAGCTTATAATAATAATGATAATAATAATAATAATAATAATTTCAACTACTAATGCCCCCCAAAAATGTTTAATTACAGTATTTCGTTTTTATGCACAAGAATACCCAGGAAAAAAAGGAAAACAATCAGTTTTTCTCCCCCTTTATCTTTTTAATACGTTTCCCCAGTTGTCCAAATCTCTGTTGATTTATTTATAAATGAGCCTACTTTTTCCATTTTTAGGACAAGTAAGTTTGGCTATCGTGCAAGTAAAAACATCTCCGCTACTTAACCCTAACCCTAACCCTTAATGTCGAGCTTCGACCGTTTAAAGCCGGGACAACCAGCGCTTGCTTGCAGACCGAATGGATGCGGTTCACGTGTTGTAGCTGCTTGTGTGACCATTCAGCAGACTCCACCCCCATAGTTCCTGGGCCACGGGAACACACGACCCCAAGATCAAGTACGTTTATGGGAGAGCTGGACGAAAATATCAGGACAACAGAGTGTTTACAACGAACACATTTGGACTCTAAAACATTCATACGTATCAGTGTCTGTGAATCACCGTAACCTTCATCAATCGGTGGAACATATCCTCGGCCCAACACACCTTTTTGCAAATGTTCAGGTGTTACCGATGCTTTCAGACTCCATGACTCTGTTGACTAGTTGATGTCTTTTGTTGAAAAGGGCACCGGTAGGTTACCTCTTAATCAGCGGGCTGTTACAGAGAAGACAAGAAACTAGCCTGTGATATTACCGTGAGATGTTTTTATCACCAAGATTACGGGTTAAGGCGCCTTGCTTAGATGCAGACCCAGTTAGCGGCGCTGGCCAATCAGGTGACGGGGGAGCTGCTCCTGCGGGGGAGCTGCTCCTGCAATGTCAGGGGCTTGAAGGATAAGGTGTTCATTCAGAAGGTCTCAACACTCCCCAAGACAAAGGACTCGTATCGAGACAGGGAGGTAAGCTGTGTTTGCAGAACTAACGGTGCTGAAGTTGGCTTGTATTTGACAGAAGGGCTGTGATGTTACTTTTAGTTTTCTATAAGGACATTTAGTTTTAGAAAGAGTTGTGAGTAGTTTGTCTTAAAAATGAGTAAGAGGAGAGAGTATCAAAGGAAGACGGTTCCTGAACTTATTGTCACTGGATGGGGGTCACTGAAAATATCAATCATCCTGCAGTTAACCGTTTAAATGAACGTTGAAGGTTTACTGACTTACGGAGACGTCCACAGGCACTTCTAGTAGTAATGGTGCTGACGCTGTGTATTCCTTCAGTGACCGACACACCAGAGTTCATAATGGTTCCAATAGTATTTTTCCTTGTCTTCTTTCTATGGAGAGTGAAAGTGTCGGTGCTAAGAGTGTCAACCAGAGGATTGAGGTCAGCAGGATAGCCGCTGCTTTTAGGATCATCAGCAGGTTTTGTCTTAACCGGATTTGGCTGGAGGAGCTGAATCAACTGTGTCCCAGGATTACAGGGATGACATTGGAGGATGGCTTAGAGTCCAGAGGCCAGAGCATTGACAGCCTCGTCAAACCTCGCCCGCCGTCCGAGCTCTTCGGGGTTCCAGTAGAGCAACCGAACCAGAGCTGGTCTCTTGTAGCGCCTCTCTGCTTCCTCCATATCTGGACTCCTAATCCTTGCTACTTTTGCCAGTAAAGGGGTACGTGTTGCTCCCTTACAGCCGAGTGGATTCTTTAATTATTTGTTTTTTGCCTTGGCTGTTGAGTAATGGTTATCAGCTGCTTACTGTGGCCTAATCTCTGCCCAAGGGTTTGCTATTGTTTGTGAGGGGAAGAGAGAAGAAATTCAACATCGTCTTCAAAAATGTTCTCTTAAACCCAGAGTAGCTGCCGAGTGCTTGTTGCTAGGTAACGGCTTGAAGCTGGCAAGGACGAGTCTTGAGTCTCGTCTGGAACGTGTGGGACAGTTGTGACTCGCTGTAATTTCTGTCTGGATTCAGGAGGCGCTGTGTGATACTCGGGCTGCATCCAGAGTACCAGAAGTTCACAGTATAAATGACTTGATGAGCAGTATGTTGTGTGTGTGTGTGTGTGTGTGTGTGTTGAACTTCTTGTTTCTTGTCTCCCCAGATCAGCAAGAGTCTAGGCGGCGGAGCGAAGCACACCATTAGCAGAGGAAAATGAGTGAACTGGATCAGCTACGCCAGGAGGCTGAGCAGCTCAAGAACCAGATCAGAGTAAGGCCTCCAAGTCCTCAAATCTGACTTTATTTTGTTCCATTAGTTCACAAATCCACGGATGTCGCTCTAGAGACCGATATTTCAAACTGGTGTTTGATGAAAGCAGATCTTTCACCGAGGAGCTTCCTATATTGATGCCTCTCCATGTTGACATTATAAATGTATGATTAATGTCTGCTAAAGCCCAGACAGGGTTTCTATTTACATCACTGTAGTGAAATGCAGCCTAATGAGATTTCATCTTACCTGCTGTGATGCAGAGTTTAAATGCCGTCATTTTTCTGACTTGTATTGCTCCATAATTGCAGAATGACATTTATTTTATTTTTTAAATGGGTGCTATTATTGCTACAATGCACTTCAGCTGAGATCACACAACTATATATTTATTTTTTCATTTTGACATTGATTTAGTAATGAAGGAGCCTCAGAGCCCTCTGGCTTTTGAACCACATTATAATATCAGTTTGTGACAGAGACGAGTTCTACACGGGCAAATTGTATGACCAGTACTGACACTATACTTTTTTCTTTTTTTTTTTTTTTTTTTTTTGTACATTCTGCTGTAAACACAATTTGGTTTATTGAGTGGTACTCAAAAAGTGTGGGTTGTTGTGTTTCAGGATGCCAGGAAAGCGTGTGCGGATGCTACCCTGTCTCAGGTAAGATATTTATATATATATATATATATATATATATATATATATATATATATATATATATATATATATATATATATATATATATATATATATATATATATATATATATTAATGACATGATTTCCACTTTTTTAACTATATTGTAAAATGTACTAAAATCAGCTTTAATGTTTGAATGCGGGTGTTTATGATTGAAGACTGCATTATTTTTTTGTTTTTCTTAAAGTTTGAGTGCATATAGCAGTAAACTACACAGCCATCTCAAAGTGACTCTTTCTCTCTTCATCTTCTCAGATCACAGCTAACATCGACCCTGTTGGCAGAATTCAGATGCGCACTAGACGGACACTGAGGGGGCATCTGGCTAAAATCTATGCCATGCACTGGGGCACTGACTCAAGGTAATCCCATTCAACTCCGTTCTGTCCATTAACTAAATATATTTCATCCCATCAGCCCCCCCCCCCCCCCTCACTTAAATACAGGAAATGAGTATAAAAGCAAGCTTGACCGTCTTTGTGCTCGTCCCTTCTCCCGAGGGTCCTCGTCTAACCACGACGTTCTACAATAGCCCACTCTTGACATTTGTACAAAGCGATCTATCATATTAACATATACTCAGTGTTGCAAAAAGCAGGTTATTTGTGCACATGCACAATAGGTAATGCATTTTTTGTTGAATGCGCATTGGGCATGCATCAGTCGCTCTATCTGTGAGTGTGTCTACTGTGTGTTGTGTGTGTGTGTGTGCGTGCTGTGTTTGTGTGCATTGGGGGTGGGGTATGTGGGTAGGGAAAATACTCAAAATGGAGTCAGCCTTTTGTTAGAGCTGTGTTGAGGCGAGATAGCCAAGGAAGATGAAGCAACACTCCGTTCTTCACATAGAACGCCTTTCCCCCTAGAGGAGCGCACACCTCTCACCTCAGCGGCCAACAAGTTAATCACTGCGGTGCTGGTGTGCGTCAGTCCACAGAGAGACCGTTACAGAACTGCTATGTCACCTCATCATCCTTCCAGTCGTGTAGCTAAGAAGAAGTCTACCCCTGTGTTTGCCCACTGTTTGTTTGTTTGTTTCATCGGTTAATGTTTGACCTCCTGGAGGAGTTGGGGTATTTATTAGACTACCTGCTGAGATTCAGCTGCCCAGAAAGGTCGCACGGAGATGTTTTGACCCGTAGTCGCAGCTCGGTCTGCTATTTTTAGCCCCATGGAGACACTGCTAGGATTCAGTGGTCGGTTCCCAACAGTTTGAGAAAGAAGTTCAACTTCCCCTCGTAAACCATTAATGTATATTGAGTTAAATGTTCAGGGTGTTGTACTCTGATGTACCAAAAATCGTTATCTTATAAATTGGTAAATGCCTGTAAAAGGCAAAGCTTTGTAGTTGTACTATTATAACAAAATAATTTAAAAAATCTGTAGCTCAAATTTAGGGTTACTGCTGATCATCTTGTTGGTTAAACCCCTTCACAAGCAACTTAATGCCAGCGTTTTATGAATCTCAGAAGTGTAGTATTGACCAATCACATTCAAGCAGGCGTTGGATGAATACAGGTAGAGAGCAAAGAGGCTGAACGCATCGACCGAAACGGTTCTTGTGTGGTCTTCACAAAATGTTTTCTTTCTGGTTGGACAAAGTGAGCTATTTACTAAAATTTGGGACAATAGTTGTTGGTATTGACGACATGAGCGGGAGGCTGGATGACGACCATTGCACTAGATAACTTGGATCTACGTGAAATCAGTGAGTCATAACCACAGCTAGTTTAGTTTGTTGTTGTCGGTTGTTTGGCTTTGCTGATGTAATACAGCATATTTACCTTGTGTTTCTAAGGTGTAGAATTAAGATACTTTTCAAATGAATGTTTATTTGAAGTACTCACTAAGTATGTGAAATTGTGGCTTCATCTTATGATTTTCTTTTGCTGCTATTCACTTAAGCTAAGGCTGAGCGATATTTCAATATTTATCTTTCAATGGAGTCGTGTTGTGATGAACTAATTTATCGAGATACACAATTACGTTGTCTAAATTCATAATGACAAGCACATACTAACTCAGATCTTGAATTGATAATAATGCCGCTCATGGGAACACCCCAGTGTAGGTTATACCAAACTATGGTATTAATGTGATTACTCTGTATTTGTGTGCATACATGTAAACATAGTGTACAGCTGGAAATAATTATTCATTTTTCTCTTTAATTTCATTTGAAACTGTTACGTTCAATTTGCACAAATTTCTTAGTGACAAGAGAAAATACTCATAACTTTACATTTGTCAAGTATTTAATTCACACAGGACTATACAAAAATAGACTTAACGGTGGGGTTATTTCATATAGACTATTTATTGACTCACCAGAAATCATGCTATATACTTTATGTATGTGTATATATATCTATATATCGTTATCCAGATTTTGGCCGTATAACCCCACCCTAACTTAAGCTGGACAGAGCTCCGGCTGAGCACACGCTCCTCTGCTTGTGTTTGATTAAGTCACTCGACGGCATCACAGTTACTCAAACAGACCTGATGAGTGACGAGCAACACAAACTGGTTGTGAATTCATAAATCACAGCTTTTCCAAACATTGGGCGTCTGTTCCCAACCATGTTGTCAGAGCTCTGTTCTGACGAAAGAGTGAGCGCATCATTGTCTCCTAGCTGACACACACACACACACACACACTTACTCTCTCGCTGGCATTGCAAAAAGGAGCCTAATTTATACATTTTCCTGCTTTTGACATCATCTTTTGA
Organism: Anarhichas minor; assembly: GCF_050575085.1. Taxonomy (NCBI): domain Eukaryota; kingdom Metazoa; phylum Chordata; class Actinopteri; order Perciformes; family Anarhichadidae; genus Anarhichas; species Anarhichas minor. The sequence goes on along the minus strand of NW_027466449.1, from coordinate 1,406,305 downwards.
TTATTTGAGTTTAATCTGATCATTTTAAGACCAGGAAGTTGATGCTCTGCTTTCAGACTATAATTCCCAGCACAGGCCCTTCTGTCCCTGGCTTATTATCAGCCGGCGTGTGCACATTCGAGCGCGGTAGTTAAGATTTGCGTAGTCCCAGCAGGCCTTGGTGTGTTCACTCCTTCTCCTGGTCCTGTGTGTTTTGGGACTGTCACTGTGGTTACTCTTGTTGGATTCACCCCAGATAGCGGAGCACGGTCACAGACGTACCCGAGAGCCGTCTCTAGAATGCAAAGCAGGGTTAGTAATGGTTCCTATTAGAATAACTGTGCTTCCCACACAGACTTTGCAGGTTTGAGGCACATGAAACATTGAAAGTGAATACGCGATCTTGAAAGTACTCGATAGTGTATTAGAATTCCTCTCTCTGTATCAGTCCGTATTAGGATTAGCAGTGTGCGTTCTGTGGAATACTGTGTTGTTGATGCAGCAGCAGCTTTAAAAATAATGCCGTGACATATTTATCTGGTATACAGGTGCTGGATTAAAAGCTTTTATATTCATTACCTGTTTAAACTCCATGCAGCGTCGTGCATGTCCATTAGTCGGTCCACGTTTGTTTTAATTCACCGTTGTGGCTTTTGCAGTTTTTGTTCTCTGTTTCAAAGAAAGTTGAAGTATGCTCACAACAACATTTTATTTAAATATTCAAACAGCCATACCCTCCCAGTTAGTGTCTATCAATCACTGTTATTTGCATTACTGAAGGACAGAGATGACAGAAACTGAGTACCAATATATACATGAACATATCCATCGCAGAATTGCCATTTTTGGATGTGATAAACTATTCAAAATGGGCAGTGGACTGGTCATTGAATTGTTCTATAGTTTAAACTATCTTCTCTTCCTCTTCAGGCTTTTGGTCAGCGCCTCCCAGGATGGCAAGCTCATTATTTGGGACAGCTACACCACGAACAAGGTAAAAACAAAAAACATTTCTTAAGAACTGAAACAATGTCAACGTGGTCATTCATTCTCTTTACCTGCTAATCAAAGCTTAAGCAATGCTCATTACTCATTACTCCCCCTTCTCTGGAAGTTACTTTCATTTAGGTTGACAAAGAGTGCCGAGTTCATAATAACATAATTCACGAGTGTTTGAGGGTGCCAAGTAATGCTATTTATAGTCTGTGTTGTGCCCTTGAAAGGTTAAGATAATATTGCGGACCAACCTTGTCACATGTCTCTCTCCCTCCCTCTGTCTCTCGCTCTCTCTCTCTCTCTCTCGCCCATCTGTCACTGCATGCAATCTAATATTGAATCTTCCTCGTCTCTTCCAGGTCCACGCCATCCCGCTGCGCTCCTCCTGGGTGATGACGTGCGCCTACGCCCCTTCTGGGAACTACGTTGCCTGTGGAGGCCTGGACAACATCTGCTCCATCTACAACCTGAAGACCCGCGAGGGAAACGTGCGCGTCAGCCGCGAGCTGGCCGGACACACAGGTAGGCCGGACACATCCGCTAACGCAAACTCATTTACCCATCAGTCCCAGGATGTTTTGAAGGTCAGATCCATCAGTACAGTAAGATTTGGAACCTTCAGGAGCACTGAATCTCCATTAGCACCCAGCAGTCTTAGCTTAGCAGTGACACTACAGAGAAGGTTACTTTCCACACAAGTTTCAAATTGTCTCTTCATTTATGTGATGAGGAAATAATATCCAATAATCAAAGTCATTCTGTGATTGATGTCTGATATTGACGTTGTTTTAACCTCATGTACCGGTGTAAGCCCAGTTCTATTCATATCCCAGAGATTCCAGTCACATGTTGTCTTTCTCCATTAAAAACAGGAGTTGTTCGAGCCGTGTCCCAGCTCAAACTAATGAAAGTGTTGAGCTCTTAGGCAAGGAGCATTCATCTGATCAGCGTCACATGATGCAGGAAGTGTGTCAGCATTTTAGTTCTTGCTATAGGGAGGCGTACGCACACTCTGCCAGCGAGTAAAAGATGAATTAGGATGAATTATGGAAGCCAGTCATGCACCGGGAGATATCCTCCAGCTTTCCTTTCTGTTCCTGGGAGTGAATTAGTCAATTCTTCTCCTCCACTTCCCAAACTCAGCCCACAATGAATTCTCTGAGGGTGTGATGATAATTTGGAATATAACTTCTTCCTCTGTGCAGACGGTAAAGACCTGAAGCCTCTACTTCTTAATGCTATGAAGAAGACAGTCTATCACGAATGAGTTATTCAGTCGGTGTGTTTGATTACCGTCAGGTTACCTGTCCTGCTGTCGCTTCCTGGATGACAACCAGATCGTCACCAGCTCTGGAGACACCACCTGGTGAGTTGTGATACTGCAGCCAATGCAACCCAATACTACACAAACTAGAACCCAACTAAAATCAACAGTTTAATACAATTTAATAAAACTGTAATTTGACTTGGCGTGGTTACTGGAAACCGGTATTAAACAGGCAAAGGTGCTAAATGATTTAATACTGTGGTATTGATAAACTCTGATGTTGTTTTATCTGTAATAAATCTGTAATTTATTATGAAGCTGCAGCCTATCTAGCTCTCTACGTTGGGGCTCCTACACACACACACACACACACACACACACACACACAGCGAAGTCGCCAGGCAGCAGAGAGGCCGCCGAAGATTACTTGAGTTGAAAACAAGTAAACTCGTTACTGTCTGTGCAACAAAACCTTTGAGAGAAGAAGCCAATACTGATACTTTCTAAACAGGTGTAAACAAGTAGAAAAGTGATATTTCAATCTGCTCTGTCAGCAGTTTATTATATATGTCTTATAGAAGCACAGTGCGCTAGCTCGGCTAATAGCGAATTGCTACAAACAAGCTAAAACCAAAGCTGTCTGTATGTAGTCTAACTGTTTAGCATTGTTTGCCACGTATCTTAAAATTTGGCAAATTCTTGTAAACGTATCTGCTGGCTGAGACAAAGCAGCCGTCCTGTAAAGCAATTAGTGTGTCATGGAAAAGAACCAATAGGACTAGTCCTAGCCATACCCATCCCTTAATTTGACCGTTTCTTCTGCTTTCTCGCAGCGCTCTGTGGGACATTGAGACCGGTCAGCAGACGACTACATTTGCCGGTCACACCGGTGATGTAATGAGTCTCTCTCTGGCGCCCGACACCAGGCTGTTTGTGTCTGGGGCCTGCGATGCCTCGGCCAAGCTCTGGGACATCAGAGAAGGAATGTGCCGACAGACCTTCACTGGCCACGAGTCGGACATCAACGCTATCTGCGTAAGGCTGCACACGCATACTCTCCTTTAGATGTTACATATGAATCATAGGAGGGTGTCAGGTCTCAAATCTTTCTTGGCGTGTCCAAGTCGGGTCTATCGGAGCAAATCTCAGTTCCTTGAGGGCAGGTTCAATTCATTAACAAAATACAGTCATTTGAATATTTTTTCATCTATCACTCAGAAGTAAAGGATGTATGCACACAAGTATCAACATGAAAAATCTCCCTTTGTCCTTTTGTTGCAGTTCTTCCCTAATGGCAACGCCTTTGCCACGGGCTCAGACGACGCTACCTGCCGGCTGTTTGACCTGCGTGCCGACCAGGAGTTGATGGTTTACTCACACGACAACATCATCTGTGGGATCACCTCCGTGGCGTTCTCCAAGAGCGGCCGCCTACTGCTGGCCGGCTACGACGATTTCAACTGCAACGTCTGGGACACTTTGAAGGCCGACCGTGCAGGTAAGCCGCCATACAAGACGAGAGAGAAGAGCTGGAGTATCATGATGTGACGAGTCGATGTTTCCAGGTCTGCTCCATTGAGCCGTCTGAATAACCAGCAGTAAATGTCAGTTTGGTGTCAGCTCCAGTCAGAAATGTGGAGAAGAGGTGTGGGAAGAAATTGACCATATCCGTCCCAGCTGTTGATCAGAACCACAGATTTTTGTGTTGTGTTTCAAGTAAATCTGACGTTATAATTTAGCGGTAAACAGACAGTAGATGAAGTTTAAACATAAGAAATGTGGAGAACTGATCTATAGCTCGGTTTCAGCTCTCCTGTTTTGTACACCTCTGTGCACCTGGTGAGTTCCCTGAAGCATGTTGAGTGTGTATACTGAAACATGAATTACAGATTTATAAAACAGACTTTTTGTTGTATGGACCTTCACAGATTGAAAACGTACTCATTAGTTTGGCTTTGATCTGTCGTGACTCCCTTTTAAAATGCCACATCAGAAATACGGTTAAGCTAGAAAGGTGAACTCTGTAGAGAGCAAATCTCGGCCAGGTGTGTCTGCACCGACCACTGCTGTATCAATGCAACCGATCATTGGCTGACTCCTCGTCTAATCGCGTCTTAAAACACACTTCATTTCAAAACTCAAAAAACGAGCAGCAATGTGTGCGAGCTATCGGCTCGAAGTGGTCGTATAGCAGCAGCTGAGTGGCAGTGCTGACTCAGCAGTGTGTGTACTGGTAGCTGTTAGCCAAACACACATAGCCAAAACAATAACTAGCTGCCCGTACTGCCCGGTGGGGGTTTAGAGTTGTGAGGGAGGAGCCAGCAGGCAGTCAATGGCCGTATTAAACAGTCAATAAAAGATGTTTTTTGAGAAAGTGTGAGTCACTGCAACCACGACGGGTCCTTGAGCATGCGGCCAATAACTGGCAACCAACCCAAAATGTTGAGCAGTTTGCTGCAGCAGAATGCAAGATTAGCCGTGGACAGACACAGAGGTGCAAGCTCACTCACTCACTCACTCACTCACTCACGGACTCAGGCACGCGACTAGCCGCATGACCCTCCTGGCATACATTATAATAACAATAATGATAATAATTTTTACATCATGAAGGCAACAGAACATTTCCAAAACATAGTTATGAAAAGTTTGCTGAGTATTATTACCAGTCAGGAGAAGCATAGAAGAAAGCTTTGAAGGCACTGAATCCAGCCGGCCAGCCAGAGGTTCAAGAACACCTGGTTGGAAGTGAGACGCTGTCGTACAACAACTCCTGCCTGGCTGCTTCACAAGTTGCAGCTTTATGCTTGTTGAAAAAGAACCTCACATGACATCTGGACTAGCGTTTGGAACACAGCGACAGAAAGCAAAAGGGAAATAAGTTGTGATCATACAAAAGTTAGCTGTTTGGTCATCGCACTAAATGTTACACTAAACATCAAAGGCCTTTTTCTTTAAACTCAAGTAGGATAACATTTAGAATGCAGGACTTTTACTTACTTTACTATCTGAGTTCTTCTTCTTCAACTTCTTTCCAGTTTGATTTTGATGTTAGCTGTTTGATATTGATAATAAGTCAAAGCGGGATAAGATGTGTTTTGTTGTTCCACAGTATAGAAGGCATTAATATATATATCTGGAGAGCAGCCGGCGCCCCCGCGGAGGCATGAATACTTTACAGCTATTGATCGTATAGTGGGTCAGGGATCAGACGAGGCCCACATCTCAGCAGGCCATTTCAAATGCACACACACACACACACACACACACTATTATATTTGATCCATTGGTGGGTGGAATATTGATTACCAGCATCAGGTCAGTATCAGCCTTCAATAAGTCTAACCTGAATATATCCTGCTCTTTGTGTTTTGAACCAAACAACGGAAACATATCGGGTGTCATGACGACAAATGCCCTGAAACCTTCTTCCCCATCTTCCACTTTTAAGAACAGTCATTTAGAAATAATGAATTTACTGTTTTGTCACTTGCACTACAATGAGTTTGTTAGCCACGTCCATCCTAGATGGTGGCATTGATCAGACAGAGCAGGTGTGTTTCCGTGTCTCAGCCTCTGGTGTCTCTGCAGGTGTCCTGGCTGGTCACGATAACCGGGTGAGCTGCTTGGGTGTGACCGACGACGGCATGGCCGTGGCAACAGGGTCCTGGGACAGCTTCCTCAAGATCTGGAACTAGAGTCTGAAGGTAAACGAAGGGCTGAGGAATGTTCAGTGATGTGTGAGGTTTGAACCTCATCTAGAGTTTGTATTGACTGCCATCTGGAGGTTGGGAATGAAGGTGCAACATATAAAACCAAGAGAGGAGCCAAACATAATATCACATCAGCTGTTATTAATCCTGTTGGATGTCTTTTTACGATGCCTTTTCTTGTTCACATAGCTTCAAACATTTCTTGTCATATTGTTTTGGACATTGAATTTGAACACAAACACGATTAAAATGTAGTAAAGTTAGCAGTTTTTGTCTGATGAGCGATTACAAATATTCACACATGATCAGCCCTGAATTTAATGATTTTACCGTGCGGTGGCCAATGAGTCATTTACCTGAATAATGATAATCATATTTTTTTTTTCTTTGTTTGTCTCCAGATGGCGTCTGGACTCCAACGTTGAGTGGAAGACCATTCCAACATCACAATGTTCAATTTTATTGCATATCCAATCTTTTCAAAAACACCATGATACTGACTCCAAAACACCCCAAAAATCTATCAAGGGCAAAAATTCTCTCCCTCTCTCTCTCTCTCTCTCTCTCTCTCTCTCTCTCTCCCCCCTTCTCATTTGAAAGAGCACAATTGTCTGTCACTCATTTAGCTACAAAAAAATACAAAGCTTGAGGGATTTAGTGGAGGGGAAACTTGTGCATTCCTCCCATGACCATGGTCTGGTATTGTAGTAAGCCACCTCCAAGCAAACATGTCCTGCGTCCTCATTCCACACAGGTCTGAGTGAAGGTTAGTACATGACGGTGATCGAACTCTTACGAGCTTTTTGGCAATGTTTCTTTTTTTCTTTTCTTTTTTTTTTCTGTTGGAGAGAAGTAGATCAGTGAACTGTCAGTTAATGTTTAAAATGAGGATCAAAGCTTTGTTTTATTTCCTTGTCTTTACACATTTTAGAGAATGTTATTAAGTTTAAAACTAGAAGAACCTCCAGATCATGTCATTTTAAATCCAGCTTTATCCCGTTGGAGAACAAAGTGAGAGAATTGAGCTTCAACAGGGAGTCCTCAAGCCACTTCTGGCCCTTCTGTATATTTAGTCCCATGATACTTTTACCATTTCTTTTTTTCCAGTGTAGTCCACAAATCTTTGTTTGCACAAAAATTAAACTTTGCATATATAGAATAAAAAGTTAACTAACCAAGCACATGCTGTTTATGATGATGAATGCTCGTTTTTAAAACGAGAAACAAACACACAAAAATACAAAACCCATTTTAACCATTCTTACACCTTTTTGTCTGGCGACAGTGTAGAATAATTAAATGAAGATTAACCCATTGGATCATAATCCACCCCGCCCCTCCTTTTTTTTATTCATTTTTTTTCCTCCTTTAATTTGGTTTGGTTCCCCCTGGTTTCTGTTGCCCGTGGTTGGGACCGGTGGTGTGAGTTGGTCGGGTAGGGAGTACCTCCACTTTAGCCCGGTTGCAATCCGGACGTTTCTCTTTTAACAGAGGTGCCCATTCTGTGCTTGGAAATGCAGTTACTACTCTGTGAATGACATGTTGTATAAATCAATGTTTGAAAATAATGATATTGAAACTTTTTAAGTTAAAAATGAAAAAAAAAAGATTTTGGTTGTCTGCCATGGGTGGGTTATCTCTTAGAATCGCATGCTGTAGAATTGCTTAAAAAGGTGCATATGGAATTAAGTCCTTTGATGTTTTTCTTTAAGAAAATAACCTGTTGAATATATCAATACAATGGTATTTATATTTTTCTTTTCCTTTTTTTTTTTTTTTTTTTTTTTATTTTTTTTTTTGGCTACTCCGTGCATACATGATTCAACTAAAATGTCAAAGCTATGCACTTGAGAAGCAAACCCTGCAACATAAACGGTTACTTGGTCCATACTTGGGAGGGATTCCACACATTTAAGAAGTAACGTAAATGTTAAAATTGTACACACATGCATACGTACATTCATTCACCCAAACATACACAATCTCAAATGGAACAAATTGTCATTCCTTCTGTAGCAAACAAAATTCCACTTACAAAGAAAAACATTTTATAACAGGTTTTTTTCTGTCCTTTAATAAAAAATGAAAAAAAAAATCTTGCAGCATCTGAATGGCAGAACTTTCTGTTGTTCCCTTCTCCTTGTAAACAGAGGCGCTCTTTCTTTAGCAGTAGTGACATTTTTTTCCATTCTGTTTTTTTCTCTGCGACATTCTGTACAAAAAAAATGTGCTGTAATTGTGCGTTAGGCCTGGAGTTGGCAAAAAATAAAATGAAATAAAAAATATTAAAAATTAATTAAATTCCCTTTTCCTTTTCTCTCTTTCTCCATCAAATAACTGTAGAGCTCTGCACCCCCACTCTTCCCTTTTCACCTTTTGTATTTAATTTTAAAGTCAGTCAGTGTACAACCGAAAGCTGGATGCAAGATAGAAACTATATTAAAATGTACTGTTATTTAAGATGTAATAAAAAGCAGTTTGAGATGACCTGTGTTGAGTGTGATTCACTTAGAGCGGTTACCACTGAAGCTAGAATGTTGCAGACTGTTTGGTTTCCCTGTAATTATGTTCAAGTCAAATAAACAATTTCTTATCCACTGTTGAATCAGCCTGGCTTCTCTGTACAGTCATAGTTACTCTCCTACATGCAGTTTGTTCCTTTGCACCGAGTATAAAGGGACGCCTCACAGTCCTGTTTGTATTTGTAGTTATTGTGAGGATAGAAATTAAAACTGCAGACTGTGGCCATCAACTTGTGATGTGACAAATACAGAAGCTACATACTGTATGCTCACGCTTAGCGAGCACAACTTCTGAGATCTACACGTCTCTTGGAAATACTACCTGATCTTTGTACACCTATTGCACATAAGTATGAAATACAATGAGGGATTTAATATTGATTTAATGTGATTTAACCATAATACATACAGTAATCAAAAATTCTGGTTAAAGTTAGTGTGAGGAAGTTTAAAAGGGTTATGAAGCAGTCTCAATTTAATACTGATGCCTCTATATGGTCTATTTAAACAAGCTATTTCTATATCGTTATTCTTGGTGCTTGTCATCGTTGCCACCGGGTCAGAGTCCACGCGAACTCTGATGAAATCATACAGATTCACCAGAAAGTCCTTCAGTGTGGCTCCACAGGTCCCCGCTGGGAGTCCCAGGCCGTATTGCTGGGCCTGCTGGAGGGAAGGGAGGCCTGGATAACCAGGGCTGAGGGGGGGGCAGACTGTCGGACCACGCAAAATTATGAGAATTCTAATGAATATCACTGAACTGGGTTTATGATTCACTATTTGAAACCTTTATTGATGAATGGCTGATAGATGATTACCTTTTAAAAGGTAAAATACTTTTTTTCTACAAAAAAAAGGTCCCATATATCATGCCTGTAAGGGGAAATACATGTATTGTATTGCACTTTAAATTTAAAAAGCTTTATTCCAAAGGTTTGGTGGATGAATACACTAAATGAACAACCATGAAGTGGTAGATTTGTGTGCAATGAGCCAGACAGTGGCGCTATCACATTGTGGTTAACAGGCTGGGCCATAACTTCTTTACTGTATACCCCACGTCCCCGAGTCAGATTCCCATGGGCCAACAGGGGGCCAGCACTGGATTTGATTTTTGCCCCCAAGCAAGGTAATTCTGGCCATGCACAGCAGTTAGACCACAATCAGTCCAATTGCATCATTGTCCAGATGGAATCACTATTCAGACAAACTGTAAAAAGTTCCAATTGCCACTTTGGGATGATTTGACGTGTTGATAGATATATAGAAGGGACTCAATTAGCTTTCCTTCATTTTAAATGTAGAGTTATAAATTAACAATTGAGTAATGTATAGGCATTTAAATACATGAAAGCACAAGAGAAACATCTCTATTCGTTATATCATAAAATAATAATAATCGTTATAACACGATGACCGTACAAACAATATAGTGAATTCAAGTGCTTTCCAAGCTCACTAATTAAGCCTGTGAAATTATACTTCTTTGTCATAATGTAATTACATCGTTATTTAGTTCCCTCTGATACAATCATAAAGTTATATATACTGGTCATCCTGACCCTTCGGTCGGTCTGGAGAAGTCGTCCAACATGACGTCGGCGAGGAGAGAGCCTGTGATTGGTCGGCCCGTATCAGGAAGCGATGAGCTGACTGTTGACAGGTCTCTTGCAGAGTAAGATGGTGTAGCAGTGTTTTCGAATGAAATAATGGCGAGGCTTTGATCCAACGGCAGTTTGCTGCGCTCCTAATTTGTGTCGTCCCCTGTAACGCTGTGGGTGAAAGGTATTGTTTGCAACAGAAGTGAACGACATCACGCTTTGTGTTGAGCATGCCCAACTGCTAGCTTAGCTCGCTAACTAGCTTAACACTAGATTAGTTGGCTCACTGTTGAATCTTCTGCCATCTGGACCCGTCACCATTCATCCGCTTAACAGTCATGAATGTGGTAGTGGAGGTCTTGTCGTACCGAGCGTTGATAAACCATTCGACATTTGGGATATTACTAACTTAGTAGGCTAACGTTAACCGTTAGCTAAACTAGCTTTAGTGACAACGAGACTGCTTGCCTTACGCAGCCGCTTAATAATTATTAACCTGTATGTAGCTAAGTTACAGCTACGTTAGCTAACCTATTTATCCAGCTGGTTAGCCAACGGTAACCTCACATGACGGAACTCGGCAAAACCTCATTACTCAACTGACTTCATAATCTCTGCTATTGTGCTGCCACTTGACTTGCACAACTTTAGAGTTTCTCTGCTAAAAAAAAAAGAAATTGGGTAACGTTACAACTTTATTTCGAGTTACACAAGTTGAGCTGACCGGAAGTGATTTGACTCGAGCTTCATTAATACTTGACGTGCCTCGTCAGGTTAGTTGCAGCCTGGCTGTCAGAGATGGACGGTGGAGAGGAGGTGCGAGTGGAAGCTGCCCCGCACTGCTGCTCCACCTGTGATGGGGGGGAGGTCGCCGGACGCAGCTTGGCTCGACGCAGTAGGAAGACCCGCAGCCTGAGCACCTCCTCCGCCGGCTGCTCCTCCGACTACAGGTGGGTGTTGACCACGGGGCCCACACATTATGTGATATGGGCATGGGTTGTCTTTACCTGGTTTTACAGGCTGCCTGCATTACACTGAAGTGATGTCATTTTCTGAACTTACCAGACTGTTCTAGTATTTCTGGTTACCTCTTAAAGTCAATGTTCTTGTTTTTAATGGGTTTTTGGCTAGAGGCCTGAAATAAGGTTTCTGGTTAATACAAGCTTAAGAGATTGTTACGGTTTGTTCTACAATATAGAATGTCATTAAATACCAGTCTTGAAGCTTTTACGTGTCTTAAAAAAAAGGCAGCTGCTATCAAGTAAATAAATGTAACTAGAGCACGTCATCATGCTGACTGCACCTTCACAGCCTCATTGTATATCCTCGCTCTCATGCAACCCACGGTGTAGTTTGTGTACAGCCCATGTTAGTTGTTGTCAGCCGATTGCAGTCAGTCACGCTTCACGCGTGTGGAACCAGCAGTCAGTGTCTCACTGGCCTTGTCTGAACTAAGCTTTGAGCAGCCATGCCTGGATTTGATGCAGCTACATTTTGGTATTGTTGTTTATGATCTTTGTATGTCAGTTTCGCATACTCTCACTTGAGTGAGTAGCAATTAAGAAGCAAAGGCTACATAAGTACACACTTTCAACCTGAAACAACTTTCCTAGGTGTGGCTTGTGTTGAGCACATTGCAACAACACAATAACCTGTGGCTGTTGCCAGGGCTTCGTTTTTTTATGTTTTGTCAAGTGATGACTTACAAGAAAGAGGGAAAAGACATTGGGCTTTCCAAACATGTCCTTAAAGTACCAACCAGGATTTTTCCGGGAAATTAAATATGACTCGGAGGAAACACTTGTCCAAGATGTTGAAACGCACTCCCCGCTTTATTGAGTTCATCCTAATTTGGCAATGACTCTTGTAATGTTCATGACACTTGGCATAAAGGTCGTTGTGATGGATTTATGTAAACAAATGGCTGTTTGGCTTTTGTAATAGGGAGGTGATGAATTTGCTAGAGCTACTTTGAGCAGTGACTCATGAATACCAAACATGAGGGAAGTGGGTTGTCTTGGCTGAAAGGTGCTACGGATCCGAATCTAATTTTAGGTTAAAAGCCTGAAATAAAATGCGAGATTATTAAGACAAGCGGATCACATAAAACACATTTTAAGACGCCATCCTGGACTCTGATTCCTTTTGCCACTATTTATTGATCAATGGAAAAAATGATCCTTAGATTAATCGGTAATTGCAGTGTCAGTGTCTGGACTTATTTGTCCTTTTTGTTGATGAGCGTGTAATCAATATTCGCGTCAAGTCCAACTCCTAAGCTGACAGTTTTTTTACAGGAAACCTGTAAATATGTGGAGGCTGTTTCATGGGAACTTTAAAGCTGCATTGAAACCATTTGGTCCACTAACAGGCAGGAGGACTCAGCAAACGGAGCAGCATTATCATCCCTTCCTGTTTCTGGCCTCCTGACTTAATTTAAAAAATAAAAAACAAAGGGCTAAAAGAGGCTCAAAACTCCAGAGAGCTGTGACACACATTCATTTCAGTCAGTGTTGATATGACAATATTGATGAATGCAGCTTAAAGAACCAGTAAACAGCAGATGGGGAATTCACAGAATCAGACTGCTAAGAGGATTTGTTGGCTGAGCGAGGTGGAGAAGCGTGAAGGCGTCTGTAGTCGGGAGGCCATCGTCACGGCTCAGTGTCACTGACCTTTCACCCCCCCCCCCGATGCAATCCTATTGTTTTAGCAAAACATTTTCCAGCCGTCCCTCTGTCTTTCTCTCGCTCCACCGCGCACTCGCTACGCTTGCACTACGCACTGAGCTGTTCTGACGCTACTCTTCTAGCAAAAATAACCTGGATGCAAGTGATAGCTGCAGCATAACTTTCCCCAGAGCTGTAGGGGAGACTTTTGGCTATTAATCAAGAGAGATGTCGTCTGTCATCATCTTGAGCTAAAATTAAAGAACCTGTCAAACAGCAGCAGTCAGTCAAGCTCTCTCTCTTTGTTTTTTCCGCTGACATTGGAAGACAATTGGACATTGTGCTCAGGTAGACACTTTATTTCCCCATTGGAGCTCCTTTTCTATTGGTTGCCACATTTGTAATATTGCCTTTTGAATTCCCTTGATTGTGGAATTCGCCGGTTCAGCAAAGTGATCGGCTGAAATTATCGCGATCAGGTGATTATGTAATATTTGCAACAGGCCTTGTGTTTAATGTTAATGGTTATTAAAACTGCTGGTCACTGATGCAGCATTTGTGGTGCAGGGAGGAGTGATAGAAGTGTTTGTTTTTCAGACGTTTCACAATACATGATTACCATTTACCACCGGGCCCCATTGTTCAGCACCAAAGGTCACAGGCAACATGTTTTTAACCTTATGTAATACATTGGGGTGGAGTAGTTGGTTGCCACTGTGTGACCCACAGGGTAAGAAATAACCTCATATCTGCTGACGATGCATTCAATTTGGGAAATCCTCGCGCTCACACCCTTTCTCTAAATGTCTGACTGTCACTGCGGCTTCACTTCTCTTTTTTTCTGTAAACGAGGAAATGAAAGTGGAATTTATTTGATTAGAAATCTTGCATGAAGAGGCATTTAGACATGTAGGAGTTTTAGAGACATCCATCAGCAGCATGCACTGTTCTCCAAAGGATGGGAATGTCACACTTATCTCAAATATCACAACTGAAACAAACTCAAACATGTTGTACTTCTTTTTACTGTTTGAAAAACAGCATGCCCTTTAAAGCCAGTGTGTTTTTTCTTTTCTTTAACGAATTGTACAGATGTTTGCATACTTTACCGGCAGCGTCTTGTTTCTTAAACCCGAATGTTTGCCTGTGTCGTCCTCTCTTCTAGAAGGCCTCAGTCGCTTCATGGACCAAGCCCTGTGACCACATTTGGCCCGAAGGCATGCATGCTGCAGAATCCACACACAGTGATGTAAGTCGCACAGAGCAAACGCTCTCCGCATCACAAGGAGTGTTTGTGCTTGTTTTTCTGAAGTTACGAGTCAGTGTACAACTTGTGACGGCCCTGCCTCTAACAGCAGTCGTGGCTGATTGACTGATGCGGAGCACCTGGTCCTTGAGCATAAAGCCCTACTCCAGCGTTGCTCTGGGTGCGCGGCTTGTCTCTCTGGTATACGTGGCGTGATTGCTGCCATTTGCTGCCGGTTATGTTTAGTTTTGCTGACATTACACACACTTTATCACACACGCATCCACGTTGACGTTACTGATGTTACTGACTGACACACTTCACAAAGTTAACTATTTCTTTATTTGGTTAAAATAAATACTTTACGTAACCATCATCTGTTGTGTCTTTGTCGTATTTGTCATAGCCTAGGAGCCAGGTTGTGACAAACTTTGCATCGGAGTGTCAGTTTAGTCCATGTTGCACCCAAAACTGAAGAAAGCCACTTTGCTGTTGCTTTAAGATCTTGTTGAGGCAAAACCGTCATGACTCCACCATTTTAACTACAACAATTTGCTCTCTCTGACTTTTTTTGGAAAAAGTTGAGTCTGAACTGAACTCCCCATACTACATGAATAAGTTTAAAAAAAACTTATATTCCAACAGCTCTTGTTAAAAATACAATATATTTAACATATAACAACACAGTGCCAGTGCAGCTGATTGCCAGCAGACGCTGTGAAACAAGCTGCCTGTCAATTAATGGTTTGTTCATCTCTTCATGACGGCTCATCAGACGGCTTATCCAAAATATACAGGACATGGAAATATAAAGACTCAGACGTCAGACACGCACTTCATGTTTACTTTTGTCTTGAAGTGGACAAAAAATCTGTACTTTTACAAACAGACCGAGCTTCTGAGCGTCATTGAGGCCAAGTGACTTACTTAAATTATGAAAAGCCATTCTCCCATTATTATTATTATTATTATTATTATTATTATGATTATATATCACACTGGTCTATAAGGTACTGTGTACTTCTCCTAAACTTGTTGTTTATGAGAAGCTTGTAACCTCATGAGCCCAGTCTTGCACTTAAATGTCTTAATATCCTCTTGTGTAACTTCAGAGTTAGCTAAACTCCAAACATTCCGCGCCGTATGTTACGTGTTCTTTATCTGCTTGTTTCACTGCTCTATATGAAGTATTGAAACCAAGGACGTGCTTTATGGCAGTACTAATGCATCAAATATTGTACACTTTACAGTGAATTCGGCATTATCAAGCTGTTGCAGAGCTATGACATTTGGATTGCGTTGTAGCTAGCAGCAGGTGTTCATAATAACGTGTTAAACTTTCATAAGTCCACGTAATGAGTCGGCAGACTTAGGATGGACTCGTGATGTATTTACCCGTCAGAGCTTTGTCAGACTGTTGGCCTCTTGACTCCCTTTGGCCACATTAGGTTGCTCCCGGCAACTGTTTGTTTTGGGCAGCAGCAGTAATTGAAGGATTAGCTTCTTCAAAGCTGCGGGAGGGGTTAAAAGTAGCAAAACCAGTCGATTCCCGAGCCTCTTTGTCAGGACGCTATGTCAGGACCTCATTGTTTTCACCGTGTTTGTGGGTGTGTGTGTGTGTGTGTAATCATGGCGAAATGTGTTCCTGGAGACGCCTACTATAGCGTGAACTACAACAGGGGGGTTCTGGGTAGTTTGCTAGGTGTTGATATGTCTGTCTGACTTTGGGCAGATTCTGTGACTGTGACAGTCATGTAGCTGGGGTTAAAATGAGGGCAGAGTTTGAGGATGTGCTTGCCCCCCCCCCTTTATAAACAAACACTGTGCCAACAGACTGCACACATACCGCGTTCATTGCATAATAACGGAGCCTGTCGATAACCACTTCCTCTTCCCGCAGGTCGTCAGGCAGTGTTGTCTTTTCTTGGAAATGGGTCATAAAATAAAACATTTACTTTTTCTCAAGGAAGCAAATAATCAGTTTATTTCTAATTATTGCTACTTTAATTTTGACGTTTTTTCCCATTAATTAACTGGACATCAAGCTTTATTTTTCTTTCTTTTTAAAAATATGTTGAAATGTAAACCCTAACTTGATATATCTTATCCAGTAGTACAGTGTTTATTTCATACATAGCACCTATCATCCTACGTCATTTTAGATCATTTAAGTAATTAAGTAATTCATTCTATAAATACAGAAGACTAATTGTGGTCATAGTACTTGTCACCACAGTGGATATACTAGTTTCAGGAACAGCTTTGTTGCGTGTCAGTAACTCACACCCGTCCTATCAGGAAAGTCTTTCCCTGAACTGGGCGTGTTCAGCACAGCCGAGTGGGCTGAGCCGAGATAAAGTCAATTTTAAGATGAGCGAGAGCCTTAACTCAGCAGCAGAATGCACCAGGACGGTTTAGAGTTAAGTCCTCGCTGGGACAGAAATAGCCCCAGTGGATCCATCCCGAGGGCTTGTTAGCCGATCCCGGAGCCTCGACCACACGCGCATGGAGAGAGACTCTCCTCGCTCGGCCTCTCAGACTGCCGCTGGCTGATCCGCAGCTTGACCGCGAGAAGCGAACTGACGCGGTTGCTCCACGCCGCTTCACTATGTGTGGCAATCGAGGAAGTCATTGGAGGTAGAATGAGCCGTTCCGTCAGCGCGGGCCACCAGGACAGCGTCCCGTTCTCCAGCTGAAACCCTTGAAGCGGCATCCTTTGTTACATGTGTACAGCCATGAAGTTCAACCAGTGCGTACCGCAGGACACTCCCGGCAACCTCGGCGAGAACAAAGTGTGGAAGTGGTGAGAGCAAGTTCCCCCCCATGTCTCTTTCTCAACACAGAGGATATGTTTAATGTGTTGCCAAACCAGATGATCAGAGCGCTGCACTGCCTGTGTGCTAAAACTGATGTCACGCTCCAGTGGTTCAGAAAAAGCAGGGAACTAGTTTAGGCTTTGGCTTGAATGAATGAATATTTGTCTTGGAAGTCCAGGGTTGGGCTGATGCGGCCTTTTGGAGGCTGATATGCCATATCAAGGTTCAACTGTACCCTGTCGAGCGGTGGTTGTAACGCTTCAGAAGTGTCGATGTTTGCGTGTTATCACAGGCTGGCTGTTAACAACGGCATGGCCCTGTGTTTAGGACAGAGAGGGAGGTCAGGGTGTGGATGCTTTGAGGTGGACAGAGGAGAAGCCGCTATGAATAGATCACCGCTTCAAATGCTAATGAAGTATTGCT
Source organism: Anarhichas minor (assembly GCF_050575085.1). Lineage (NCBI taxonomy): Eukaryota > Metazoa > Chordata > Actinopteri > Perciformes > Anarhichadidae > Anarhichas > Anarhichas minor. Next base: position 1,389,073 of record NW_027466449.1, on the reverse strand, counting down.
TTTGTTTTCCTGTGTTTGTGTTGGAAAACAGGCCGGCACAGCTTTCATTTAGTCTCAATCAGGCTCACTTAAATTAGGAAGTGGTTTATTGCATTCGTACGTTTGTCTCCACCTGTGGTGCTTTTTTTTTAAAAGCCGCGAGGGAGTTCACACAATAACCTGTGCAGCCTGTCTCACTCGTATTTACTGCCTGGTGAGTAATCTGTGACAATTACAATAAGGCTGTAGTTAGTGGTGTTTTTTTAATCTTGTTTTTGATTTGACGGTTTGAGTCGATTCTGCTTTCTCGTGTTATTTGTTAGGACTGAAGGGGAACCTGCAGGATTACTGAGAATGCTGTCTGAGCATTTTAAGTACAGCGGTAGAGTCTGTTTCCACATGTGCGGCTGTTGTTGACATTCTGCTGAAACCTGTTCGCCCCGAGTAGAGATATCCCAGCCAAACAAAAAACAACCTGTACAGTAAATCACCATTAGAAGGCTAATGTGAGGGCATCAGCTGGTGTTCACAGTAAAACCCACGAAACATGAATGCAGCATTGACTTTGCAAATTGTCTCTCCAACCGCGTAGAAGCGCTTCGTGACCAGAGGGACCGAGTGTGGAGCGGAACTAAAGCTGAATGTCATGTTTATGGCTTCTGATATAATGAAATCGTTTAGTTAGGATTCACCTCCGTGACCTCCACTGATTGGTACAGCCTGTTCTAACCGTTGCTTGAAACTGTAATTCTCCACATGTGATTGGCGTAAAATGTCGTTGTGCGAGTCCGACGCTAATTTACAAGCCGTGTAAAGCGGAGCTAATGGTTGACAAGTACAGCATTGAGTGTGTTTGGGTATGTGTGCCTGCGAGCACTGAACATTTGACTCTTTAACAGTACAGTTATATATGTACAGTAATATGTACGAGAGCAGTTATCTAAGGTTTAACAATACCAAAGTCTAGGATTTAGTCTAGTTAAATCCTAGACTAGGATCCTTTGGCTATTTACAGCTTTATTTATCAAATTTCCATGTGTGTTTTTATTAGTTTCATCCCTCTGGAGTTCATCCTCACAACTCGTGGCTCTTTGCTTGCCAACTCAGAATGCCCGATGGTTTGAAGAGATATTCTCACCCTCCTTTTTATCTTCAAAACTTGCCCATTTCACAGTGTTTTCTTTTAGAAACATTGTGCCAATAATGTCCCCGACTCGCTTTGATGGGGGGGGGGGGGGGCTGTACAAAGCAGTCCTGATTATGATGAACAGTAGGACGCTTCGGTTCATTAACAGATCCTACATCAGCCACAGTCTGTGGGTTCAGCGCTCGGGTCTTTGCTGATGTAGCGGGTGCCCGTTCAGTCTGTCTTCCCCTCCTGAGGTCAAAGTTGTGTCTTTGTGTGTTCAGGCACATTCAAGACCCCGCCAGCCAACGGCTGACGTGGAACAAGCCACCGAAAAGTGTCCTTGTCATCAAGAAGATACGAGACGCCAGTCTGCTTCAGCCTTTCAAAGAGCTCTGCATATTCCTCACCCAGGTATGCCCCATGTGTACACCTACACTGTTTAATATGGTAGTGATACGTCAGTGTTTAAGGGTGGGAAGCTGCTAATGGATCAATGGGAAACCATTTTGTGGGATGCTGTCTTTCTTTCAAAGTCCTTGCTGTCAGTTGCTAATCTTGTTTTTTTGTTTTGTGTGTGTTGTTGTAGGTGAAAGACTTGATTGTTTATGTGGAAAATAAAGTTCTGGAGGACCCAGCCATCTCAGACGATGAAAACTTTGGGGCCATTACAAAGAAATTCTGCACTTTCAGAGACGGTATGAAAACCAGCCATCTTTGCTATGACTGTATGCACACTATAATATATATATATATATATATATATATATATATATATATATATATATATATATATATATATATATATATATATATATATATATATATATATATATATATATATATATATATATATATATATATATATATATATATATATATATATATATATATATATATCAGTCAGGAGCTTAGATGAGATAATTAAAAGGCTTATTGTCTTTATATTTCCCAGATCTTGATGACATTTCCAATCGCATAGACTTCATCATCTGTCTTGGTGGAGATGGAACTTTGCTTTATGCGTCTTCGCTCTTCCAGGTATTCAGCCTCATTCCTCCTGTCACTCTAAAAACAGCCTTCATGTGCTCTTTACATTTACTGGTATGACACTACAGTGCTCTCCTTCCTTTGTTTACTTATAGGAGAGTGTTCCACCAGTTATGGCCTTTCACCTGGGCTCCCTGGGATTCCTGACACCCTTCAAATTTGACACCTACCAGTCTCAGGTCACCCAAATTATTGAAGGTAGTGAGTGTTCTCCAACCTCTGTCTTTCTACAGCTCTTGTTCTGTTTGCCAAAAGCACACATGCTCCAGTTTTCATAAACAAAAGACACTTCATATATTTGTATGTGGTGTGTACTGTAGGTAATGCTGCCATCGTCCTGCGAAGTCGCTTGAAAGTGCGGGTGCTGAAGGAGAACTGCGAGAAGAAGGCCAGAGTTGACGAAAACTGCATCATCCTGACTAACGGGGACATTGAAAGCAGCCGGAAAGCCGCGCAGTATCAGGTAATATCTGCAGCCAATGGGGAGCTCGCTCCGCACTGTAAACCTGACCAACCAGCTAAGCCATGTGCTTACAATATAATGATTCACTCGACTTCTCCCCCCGATGCTTTTCGGCGGGTAACATGTTGTTAAAGAACCACAAACGTAAACACTGTCGTCAGCTCCATGACAAGAAATGCAGCTCTGACTGCAGGTATGAGGTTACTACTCGATAATAACACAAGTATGAGCGAGAGCGTGAGCGTGTAGATCAGGTGCTGGTGGTGTTTACGACAAACTGGTGAACCTGTGACTGCGTTTCAGGTACTGAACGAGGTGGTGGTGGACAGAGGACCCTCCTCGTATCTCTCCAACGTCGACCTCTTCCTGGATGGACACCTCATCACCACAGTGCAGGGAGACGGTGAGTGATGTTCAGCCGCGAAATCTGAGCGCTTGCATGGGGTCGGTGTAGTGTGTGCCGTATACCACCACCATTTAACAATGTGTAACTGAATTAGATCAGTTGTTGTGTGGCGTTCCCCAGCTGAGTGGCGAGCCGTGCTCTCTGAGTGAAACCGGTCCGACAGCCCAAACAACACGCTCTGCAGATAGAGCAACCTTTATTCTCCTTCACCTTCCAGCAAGCATTGCATTTTATACTGAAGCTTCTAAACATGTTTTCGTTGCGTTCATTCAAAAGACAAAAACACTACTTGACATTGCAGCATATAAAACCAGTTGCATTTGAATTCTTTGGCTCGCACAGTGAAACTGCAGGTTGCAGGAGGTTCATGTAGCTTCATGATTACACATTTCATCTGCAATCCTAACTGCATGTAACACATTCACATGGTGGGTTCATTTTGTATATTAGTTTACAAATGTATCCATCATGTGGGTTGATGTATAAAACAAGAATAAGGCTCTGCACACGCTCTCATCGAATTCCATGTTCTGATGAAAACTGTCAACGTGGGAGCTCAACTACAACATGTAGCCTTTTTAAGAATGTGATATAGAAGTATAATGAATGTCCTGTAGTAGTATTGTTGGAAAAACACACACTGTATATGTTTTTGCAAGTGTTCACTTCCTGTTGGAATGTTGATGCATAAATTCTAAATTAGTGCTAAAACAATTACTAGATTAATTGCAAAGGTGATTGAGTATACTTTTGATATTCAGTCCATAGTTTCTCCGTATGATGAAAGAATTAAATCTATTCATCAAAATTATAATGACAATATTTGTCTCTGGTCTAGAGTGTAAGTGTGAGATTAAGGTGTATTTCTATTCTACATAGACATTTGTTTTTGTGCCATATTAAACCTACGTGACGTGGTATCGTGCCATAACTCTGTGTCTCTGTGTCCCCCTCAGGTGTGATAGTATCTACACCCACCGGTAGTACAGCGTATGCAGTGGCAGCAGGAGCCTCCATGATCCATCCCAACGTGCCAGCCATCATGATCACCCCCATCTGCCCTCACTCGCTCTCCTTCAGACCCATCGTGGTGCCCGCCGGGGTGGAGCTCAAGGTATCGACACCAACTGTTTGAGTCACTTTAGGAAGTGGTTTGTTTTGCACTGGCTTTTACCAAATATGGTGCATATGATATCACCTGCAAGTGCTACTACAACAACTACTACATGAACTTAAAGATATATTTTGATGATTAAAAAAAAGAGAGTATATTTATTGAGCATTGAGGACAATAAAACAACCTTTGTCTTTTCTGTGACTTTTCTGCACCCTTTGCTTGACTTGTTAGATAATGCTGTCACGTGACGCAAGAAACACAGCCTGGGTGTCATTTGACGGAAGAAAGAGACAAGAGATCTGCCACGGAGACAGGTTAGTCCGCATAACGAGCTGGTCATCGCACCTCAGACAATGAGACTCCGCACTAGATAACGAGTTTAACGCTCAGCTGCCTCAACCCTGCCCGGCTTTGTTACGTAACCGTATCAACCCGCTTAACAGGCGTGAGCCGAGGAGTTTACCACACCTCAGATCCATGTTTTTCCTTTAGGTAACTCATTCAGAGAACACCTTCCTGGTTCTGCCATTGTTTATGAGTCACCGAAGCAGACTTAGACAAATACCCAGTTTTGCTTCAGGAGGAAGTTGCGTTGCTGTATCTGATGTCAACACCTCCTCTTTTGTTTGTTCAATTGATTGCACGTACCTGGACTTCTCCTTCTTGTTCGGCCTGCAGCGATTGTGACATAAAACCTGGTTCTTTTTCTTTTTTTCCATCCTTGTTCTAGTATTACCATCACCACTTCCTGCTTCCCTGTTCCCTCCATCTGTTTCCGGGACCCGGTCAATGACTGGTTCGAGAGCCTGGCCCAGTGTTTGCACTGGAATGTGAGGAAGAAGCAGAACTACCTTAGCTCGGAGGACGAGGAGTTCTGAAGGCACGGGGGGGGGGTGCATCTTCAAAGTCTCGAGGACTCCTTAGTCTTGGTTTTAGCTCGACTGTGCTCTGTGCCGTTTTGTCTTTAATGGATAGGTCTCACCAAACTCCATTCAGAATCGCCTGTCGTAATAACGTTGCCCAGAACATTGACAAAAACCTCAAATCACTATTGTAAAATTATATTTAATCATTTTAGTTATTTTATAGTAACAGTTTTATTTATTTCATAGTTTTTATTTCATATGGCCCTTTTTCAAAAGTCTGTCTTCACTCTTGGTGAGACTGGAGTTGTCACAGCCTCGTCATCCCTCAGCCTGTCACCCAAAATCCTCCCGACAAGCTTTACTTACAACAGCTACCAAATTATGACGCTAGCTCGCGTTAGCTAGAGTAGAGTTTTGAGTCTCTTCCCTAACCCGATTGGGCCGGACCTGATCTGCCGGGTTCGGCTGTATTTTGTCACAATTTGTTACCCCACTGAAGACGCGCGCCCAATCATCGCTCTACGCTAGAGCAACAACGATGCCAAAGTCATTTAGAATCAAACACCGAGCTGCAGCACTCGCACCTCTAGGTTCTCTCGTAGGTTCGGATTATTACTCATCAAAGTGGAAAGCCAGTGCTAACGGCAGCTGCTAGCTTAATTTACATAACTCTGCGGAGAGTGAAGGGAAGCTTATCTACAGTCTATTGGGTGAACGGTGAGGAGGCGGAGACTGGTGAAAACGCCACTCTTGAATGACGACATTTTTGTGTAATTTATTTAAAAAAATGATAGACATATACAAGCAACATTTGAAAATGGGTATTTTGAGATACAATTAAATGAATAAAAAAAATCCTATGGAAATAACTTTTCATAAAGAAATGTATTCTTTTCACAATATTGGACACTTGTTGCCTAATCGAGCTACTCAGAGAACCGGGGTTACACAAGTAACCTAGCAGCGTTTTTATTTTAGGGGTATGCAGCATTAATGATTCTCTGCTCAGGTAGTCATGACTCCACTCTATCGTTACATAGTTATTAATATCCTTTAATAAGTCTGTAGAATACCCCAGAAGATATTCTGTCATGTTCTAATGTGTAAGCACGTTAAAATGGTGACGATCTGAATGGAGTTTGGTCCCACTATTTGTCCAGGATTGTCTCTGTGTTTTCCTTCTGCGTTCCTTACAAACTGGCCTTTTGAAATCAAAAAGCAGTTTGAAGAGATGGTGTTTCTACTAGTAATCAGAAGGAAATGCAAGGCTTGCACTAAAGCTCTGAACGTCGGTTGTGAATGGCAGTTATTGCATTACTCTCGATGGTCTGCTTTGGCACTTTTTACTCTGCAAAACAGACCAGATGGACGGCAGGGACACATCGACTACTTTATAAACCACAAGTTAGCTACTTCAGTAGAGGTTACAGATTTTCTTAAATATTCTAAAACATCTGTTAAATCAAACTTACCTGAATTATGTTAATCAAATCAGGAGAAACTGATGTAATATCATGAATTTATGACAAATAATGTCTTACACATTTTGTTTTTTTTTGCATCTTGGGGGCGGGGGGGCAGATTTACAGTACATCTACTTGGCAATAGTGACCCAAATGTACAGACTGTGCCTTAAACACTGGTATCATTAATTTATGAAAGTCATTTTTCAAGGTTTACGTCATTGTGATGATGCGATCGCACAGATGTGTGATTTGTGCATTTCCATTGCAGCCACTTGCTGACTGCTGTCTTTGCTGTCGGCTGCACACGACACTTGATCGGCTATTTGGGTTCTTTAGTAGGTGTCGCATAATCTCTGTTCCGCTGTCACGTAGTCAAGAATGCAGGAAGATGATATTCATTCCAGTTCCCATTTCTTCAGTGTCTTTTTAACGTCTGTTTTTAAGCCATAGCTGAACTCTGTAGGTTTTATAGACCGATGGCTGTGGGTGATCTAAAGGTTCTGTCTATGTTTTTCAGACTTTCTTCAGTTTGCTACAACTCTGCCAACTGTGTAGTCTTTGCTGAAAACGTGTGGCCTCCCGTACATATCTCTTCACGTATGTTTTTCTAGATGTTAATATATATACATTTATAAATTGGCTCAGCAAATTGTGTCCGATGGAAGACGTGGTGTCACCTGTTACTCAAGTGGACCAGCTAAGCTCTGAAAGGCAATCATTCCTTTAACTCTGAGTATATATGTATATATTGTGATGCTTGAAGATGTATTTTGTAAAGTCAATATGTTTATTAATCCGTTTACAATGCATCATTGCTGAAAATAAATCTATTTGATACTTTTTTTACATTAATAAGCGCTATAATTAATTATTTTTGTCGACCAATAAGTCTGGCTCTAATTTTTCAAAAGCTTGTAATACATCAGAAGGATTTGTAGAACAGTGAAATACTTATACATTCAAAATGCTTTCCAGGACAACTTGAAATCTCTGTGTCAAAACCGATGATGGAAAAGGATGCGGTTTGTTTCCAGTGTTGAACTGTTGAGCCTCACTGAACCCCAGTTCTGCAAAAGAAAAAGGCTTTTACTTCTATTTTCTATGAAGCATCGTCATCGCTCTCTCAAAGTGCTTTTCACTTTTGTAACTCTTGACTTTTATATTTATGTATGTTTGTTTCTAATATGAATCATTTTTTTTTTTTCAGAGCGCTTTAATAAACAGAAAATGTAACTAGGGAGTGTGTATCCTCCTGTTTGATCATCGTGCTTCACTCCTGAAACCAGTCCTTGGGTTCATGTTTGCTTTAAATCATGGAAATGTGGTGGAAGTCGTGCAATATCCACGAAAAAACTAGTTCCCTGGATGTAACTCCAGTTCTGTGAGTATGTACATAGCGAAGGGAATTTTCTTATTGAGCAACGAGCCAAAACATCAATCTCGTTTTATTTTATTAACCTTAAATGAAGAAAAAAAAACAGAAAAAAAAAACACTTGTGTAACGGTACCCGCGTGCTGCAGAAGAGGTAAACATATTCCAGTGTCTCCCAAAGAAGTAGTCAAGACGATGCAGATTACAAGATTCAAGTTAGACAATTACTATTTCAAAAAGCACATTAAAGTTAGTCAACATTGGATGTAATTTACAGTAAAAAAAGATATTTTGAGATAAAAGCTGCTTTGATATGAAAGATGTTGGACAAAATCGTTGGTGTCTACGAACACCAATAGATGTTACAATACTGTAATAAAAAATAATCAAAGGCATGTTATGTAGTTTCAGTTGTAATGCTTTACATCCTGTAGATAAACCAGTGTTAGCTAGAATGAAATGTAAACGGCACATCAGTAAAAAAAAGAAAAAAAAAAAAAAAGACTTCAACCAACTGATCATTTTGGTGGAGTTGATGTTGAACAATATGAGCTCTGTATTTTTCAGCACAGTGCTAAAGCTTCTTATAAGGCCCTCTGCATGAAGCTGTGTCCTTGGTCCACAACCACCGGCTGTGATATCACTTGCTGTGGGCAAACACTGCAAACAAAAAGAAAAGTACGCCTAAATACAACATTTTGGTTGTCTGCCGCTTTCTAGCCAACAAACGTGCTCAAGGTGAGTACAGTTGGACAAAACTTAGGTTTCTCAGAATTTAGGGACGTGATCAAGACAACATAAAGAGGAGAGGGCAAGTAGTTCATGATATTTACAAATCTGTAAAGCTTAGTTAATATTCCCCTGGTCTTCTACCCAGAGTAACATTTGAAGGACTGAAACCAAGAAAAGAAAACCAATGCTATACTCACTCCTCTCCCTCAGGCCTTGTCCAAAGCTGCGCACCAGCCTGATGAGGCCCCAGAGTAAAACCACTTTAATCACCAGTGAAATCAAAGCTCCGGTGACGGCGGCTGCCTCCAGGGTGTACGAGCTGTCGTGGAACCATTTCATTACCACCTGCAGTTAAAGCAAACCACTGTTTTTCAGCAGCAATGTCATACTCGTATAACAGCTACAGATAAGATGCTTAATCGTCCCTAGTGATGGCTTCATGAAGCTTTCCATCCAATTGGTTCATTCATGGGACGAAGCTTCATGGTGCTTCATTCGCTCTACTGCGCCATCGAGTAGACAATAAATGTTAAACAGGCAGAGTGATGATAATGACACCACGGCTTTGGTGTGTGAAGCTTTGAATTGAATAAATGAATGACTGATGTTTGTGATGCCAATACATAACTTATGAACTTATTAATATGGTGTCTGTCTTTATGATACAATGGTGGGGTCAAAAGGGAAAGTGGAAACAAATTGGGGAGAGGTTTGTGATGTGAATGTGCTTGTGTTCATTTGTATTTAAAAATAACTTTTCCACAGTGCTGGGCTTCAGGCGGTTTCTTTTTTTTTGAGATTATTTCGCCTGCTTTAGAAAACACCCTTTCACAGGGCACAGATGAAGCTGGGGTACAGAGAATAGTTTGCAAAAAACCGCGCAATAAAGTCCGAAGTACACAGAATGTGACAGGGGATCCATTGCGTTTCGCTGCCCGTTATATTTCGAATCGCACGCCAGACCCGTGAACCATTTCCTGAATCAGTCACGTGGTACGGCCGGTTCGCGAGGCTTCGACCGTCGCCACATACGTCAACACAAGCCTCGATACACGCTTCACAAAAATCTTCCTGGATTACTCGACACAAACTTCGAAGCCTCGACACGAAAGGTCACATCACTAATGCGCCCTTGAGGACATTTCTACTATTTTGACGTTAAATTAAACTAAAATTTAAAATTGCCCTCAACAAAAGCTCTAGTCACTCCTGTTTGAGTAACGTTTGCTAAAAAAAATACATGGATTGATCAGGATTTGTAAAAGCCAGTCCACCTACAGATTCAGAGAAATTTAAATATTTGAAATCTGGTAAAAAATGTCAGCAGCTCACCGTGTACATCAGATAAACAAAGAAGGCTAGTTGAGGAAGGTTCTGCACCATGAAGACCCAGACTAAGACCTTGACTTCCTTTAACACCTGAAGAACAAAAAGATGTTACAACCACTAAATGCTTTTGAATTTTACCATCTGTACTCTTAATGATTTAGAATGCATCATGAATGACATTTTCGTATCAGTTAGTGGTCCCTCTGTGTGCAGTTTTACTAGTGAAGACTGGATGAAGAGCGCTCACCGCAATCGCCCCAACAGCGGCGGTCAGGCAGGCCCACCCTACTCCGACGCCCAGGATAATCCTGTTGGTAGCAGACATGGCCGGGTCCACCGCCGTGATCAGGATACAAAAACACAACTGAAACAACAACTGCATGTCATTATTGAGCTCATTTGAAGAAATACTTGTCCAAGAGTTTGGTTCTTTCACGTAGTTCTAAAATCACACACAGGCATTATTTTGTACCAACCGTGTTACAGAAAAGGCACACAGACCAGTTCCTTGAACAAAGGTAGCACCAATTGACCTGAAATTAATGCAACCACAAAACATGAGCCATCAGAAAACTAGCTCTGCAGCTTTTCTCACTGACATCACTGTTTTGACTCTGTCCTGGTTCATACCTACATGCATACATGCACTGCATACTATATTATGACATTTTTAGTAAAATACTATGCTATGGCTTTTTTTATGACAAAGAATACTGCACTATTTTTATGATTGTGTTTTAATATACTACACTACACTATTACTTTTTATGAATCTTTTCGACATATATGACTGACTTTTTTGATATACTATACTATGATTTTTAAAAACTTTTTCGACATAATATATTATGTTATATTATGGCTATACTATGACCTTTCCAGATGCTATACTATCACTTTTTTATGACATATTTTGACATACTATATATTGACGTATTTCGACATACTATACTATGACGTTTTTCAACATGCGATACTATGACGTTTTTCGACATGCTATACTATGACGTTTTTATGACTTTTCGACATGCTATACTATGACTTTTTTCGACATGCGATACTATGACGTTTTTCGACATGCGATACTATGACGTTTTTCGACATGCGATACTATGACGTTTTTATGACTTCGACATGCTATACTATGACGTTTTTATGACTTCGACATGCTATACTATGACGTTTTTATGACTTCTCGACATGCTATACTATGACGTGTTTATGACTTCGACATGCTATACTATGACTTTTTTCGACATGCTATACTATGACGTTTTTCGACATGCGATACTATGACGTTTTTCGACATGCTATACTATGACTTTTTTATGACTTCGACATGCTATACTATGACTTTTTTCGACATGCTATACTATGACGTTTTTCGACATGCGATACTATGACGTTTTTCGACATGCGATACTATGACGTTTTTATGACTTCGACATGCTATACTATGACGTTTTTATGACTTCGACATGCTATACTATGACGTTTTTATGACTTCTCGACATGCTATACTATGACGTGTTTATGACTTCGACATGCTATACTATGACTTTTTTCGACATGCTATACTATGACGTTTTTCGACATGCGATACTATGACGTTTTTCGACATGCTATACTATGACTTTTTTCGACATGCTATACTATGACGTTTTTCGACATGCGATACTATGACGTTTTTCGACATGCTATACTTTGACTTTTTTATGACTTCGACATGCTATACTATGACTTTTTTCGACATGCTATACTATGACGTTTTTCGACATGCGATACTATGACGTTTTTCGACATGCTATACTATGACTTTTTTCGACATGCTATACTATGACGTTTTTCGACATACTATACTATGACGTTTTTCGACATGCGATACTATGACGTTTTTCGACATGCTATACTATGACGTTTTTATGACTTTTCAACATGCTATACTATGACGTTTTTATGACTTCGACATGCTATACTATGACTTTTTTCGACATGCTATACTATGACGTTTTTCGACATGCGATACTATGACGTTTTTCGACATGCGATACTATGACTTTTTTCGATATGCGATACTATGACTTTTTTCGACATGCTATACTATGACGTTTTTATGACTTTTCAACATGCTATACTATGACGTTTTTATGACTTTTCAACATGCTATACTATGACGTTTTTCAACATGCGATACTATGACGTTCTTATGACTTCGAAATGCTATACTATGACGTTTTTATGACTTTTCGACATGCTATACTATGACGTTTTTATGACTTTTCGACATACTATACTATGATGTTTTTATGACTTCGACATGTTATACTATGACGTTTTTATGACTTCGAAATGCTATACTATGACGTTTTTATGACTTCGAAATGCTATACTATGACGTTTTTATGACTTTTCGACATGCTATACTATGACGTTTTTATGACTTTTCGACATACTATACTATGATGTTTTTATGACTTCGACATGCTATACTATGACGTTTTTCGACATACTATACTATGACGTTTTTCGACATGCGATACTATGACGTTTTTCGACATGCTATACTATGACGTTTTTATGACTTTTCAACATGCTATACTATGACGTTTTTATGACTTCGACATGCTATACTATGACTTTTTTCGACATGCTATACTATGACGTTTTTCGACATGCGATACTATGACGTTTTTCGACATGCGATACTATGACTTTTTTCGATATGCGATACTATGACTTTTTTCGACATGCTATACTATGACGTTTTTATGACTTTTCAACATGCTATACTATGACGTTTTTATGACTTTTCAACATGCTATACTATGACGTTTTTCAACATGCGATACTATGACGTTCTTATGACTTCGAAATGCTATACTATGACGTTTTTATGACTTTTCGAAATGCTATACTATGACGTTTTTATGACTTTTCGACATGCTATACTATGACGTTTTTATGACTTTTCGACATACTATACTATGATGTTTTTATGACTTCGACATGTTATACTATGACGTTTTTATGACTTCGACATGCTATACTATGACTTTTTTATGACTTTTCGACATGCGATACTATGACGTTTTTCGACATGCGATACTATGACGTTTTCGACATGCGATACTATGACGTTTTCGACATGCGATACTATGACTTTTTTCGACATGCGATACTGTGACTTTTTTCGACATGCGATACTGTGACTTTTTTCGACATGCGATACTGTGACTTTTTACGACATGCGATACTGTGACTTTTTACGACATGCGATACTGTGACTTTTTTCGACATGCGATACTGTGACTTTTTTCGACATGCGATACTGTGACTTTTTTCGACATGCGATACTGTGACTTTTTTCGACATGCGATACTGTGACTTTTTTCGACATGCGATACTGTGACTTTTTTCGACATGCGATACTGTGACTTTTTTCGACATGCGATACTGTGACTTTTTTCGACATGCGATACTGTGACTTTTTTCGACATGCGATACTGTGACTTTTTTCGACATGCGATACTATGACTTTTTTCGACATGCGATACTGTGACTTTTTTCGACATGCGATACTGTGACTTTTTTCGACATGCGATACTGTGACTTTTTTCGACATGCGATACTGTGACTTTTCGACATGCTATACCATGTGAATCAGAATCAGCTTTATTGACCAGGTGTGAGTACACATATCATACCACTGGAATAAATATTGAATGACTAACGTACCAGGTTGCTATTTATACATCAGATAGGTGGATGTGTACAACATATGTATGTACACATCAGTTTACAGTATATACAGCACCTTAGTGTATAGGCCTATTTGACAATTATATGTACATGGTACAAAAAACTATCTATTTAAACAACTAAATTTAAAATAAAGTATAATTTAACTGATGAGTGACGACCTGTGGGAACAAACTGTTCCTGTGTCCGGTTGTTTTGGGGAACAGTGCTCTTAAACCCCCTACCAGAGGGGGAAAGTTGGGACATGTTGGGTCCAGGGTGTGATGGATCTGCAGTGATGCAAACAGCCCTTTTCTTGACTCTGTAGGTGTATAAGTCCTGAATAGAGATCAGGAATGTAACAGTTCTGGTGTGCAGTCGTTGGTGTAGAAGGAGAAGAACAGTGGGGAAAGCTCACATCCCTGGGAGGAGCCGGTACTGATAATCTGGGAGCTGGATGTCATCCTCCCCAACTTTACCTGCTACATCCGGTCTGTCAAAAAAATTGTGATCCATTACAAGTGGGGGCTGGCACAGTAAACTTGGTGAGTTTGGAGAGGAGGACTTCTGAGATTACGATGTTGAACGCCGAGCTTAAGTCCACAAACAGGATCCTTGCATATGTTCCTGGGGAGCCCAGTTGTTGAAGGATGTAGTGCAGTCCCATTGACTGCATCATCCACTGAGCTGTGAGCCGGGTGGGCAAACTACAGGGTGTCCAGCAGGGGTCCTGTGACGTCCTTCAGGTGGGCCAACATCAGTCTCTCAAAGAATGTTTTATGACCACAGACGTCAGGGTGACGGGCCTGTCGTCATTTAATCCTGTGATAATCGAGGTTTGATTTCGACTCACAACCCTTTTCCTCATGTCATCCACTCTCACACCCCCTTCTCTGTCAGTCAGTCTCCAGCTGCTCTACTAAAGACCATAAAAGTCTTAAATAAACAGACAAAAAGCCAAGCAAATGGGAGCAGAAAGGGTAAGCATGCAGTGACTAGGTATCATATTTGGGCCAAATTAAATGTTTGGACTCATCACAGTCCTGCAAAAGCCAGAGAGATTTTCTTTTGTCAGCATTTGATTCATTGATTGTTGTCAGGATGTAAAGAGAATTTCAACAAATATAAAAATGTTTCTGAAAACATTACGAACCCTAGCTTTAATATTAATATCCCAAACATTTATCTGAAAGAAGATGGTTTTAACTGGGGAAAGTGCTGATCCATTGAGATTTGTGAATATAAAAAAACAAGCATTGTGAAATTAGATTTTTCCAGCAAAGGAGATATATAGGAAGTATATTACAGTGACGGTAGCATTTAGGTTAATTATACAGGAACATGAGGGCTTTATATACAGATTGTACAGGCTTGAATATTGTATCTGTGATTAAGGGACCAAGAGGTTAAACAGTTATATGCGAGGAAATCATGGCACGGAAACCAATCTTAGCAGTTTCAAAACAATCTAAAATTATTACGTTGAATTTTGTTTTTGCAACATCTTGCTGAACTTATTGAAGCACAGAGTTGAGTCTAACGTGACACCGAGGTATTTTAAACTGGAAACCACTTGTAGCTACTCACCTGATACATAAACAATGTTGTTGAGGAGCATCACTTGCTCTCTCTGTTGACTGTATTCTTACATTAAGATGAACGCAAGAATCTGCAAGTCACTTTGCGACAGCCTCCATTAACCATCAAGTTCATAGTTTATATTTTTATATCATTCGCGTATATTTGGACGTCAGCTCAAAAACATGCTGAAGGCAGATATTGATGTACAAGCTAAGAAGGACCAGACATAAAATAAAACTGTCAATGACATCATATCCACCGGATCGTCACACACTGATTTCTGTTTGAGGTAGCATTTGAAGCTGCAGAAGAAAAATAAAATGACATTTTTGTAAGGAGGATGTTGTGATAACCTGTGTCAAGGGCTTTTCTTACGCTAAGATACACCTCACAGACTGTGCTTTCAGGCATTTATAAGCTGCTATAGTGTTACCCTTTGCTTCACCTATAAAATAAAAATTGAAGCTTTTAATTTTCAAAAGTATTTAGTGACCATGATCCTCAACATAAATGTTTGATTGTCAGCATTTCACTTGAATTTAATTGCCGTTTTAAGAACACTCTTCTGTTCCTTCATTTAAATCCA
This sequence comes from Anarhichas minor, assembly GCF_050575085.1. Classification (NCBI taxonomy): domain Eukaryota; kingdom Metazoa; phylum Chordata; class Actinopteri; order Perciformes; family Anarhichadidae; genus Anarhichas; species Anarhichas minor. Next base: position 1,373,262 of record NW_027466449.1, on the reverse strand, counting down.
ATTTACGAGCAATGAGGTGAAGTCAAGATCTGAGTCATTATAAGGCTTAATTGTCCTCTCTGGTGTGTTGCTACATACAGTACAAGGTCACTTTATAGGTTTCCTGTCTGCTTTATTTTCCCCCAGTTCATGTTAAAAATCACCAAATATAATAACTTTTCTATCAAAATGACATTGCCTTAGCAAGTCTTTAAAATGCTCAAACTAGATCATTTTAGCAGAGGGTGGCTGGTAAATTCCAATAATGACCTATGAAAAAGCAACTTGACATGGGCCGCTGGTAGCACAGGGTAAACACCATCCCAACATAACTTACAGTGTGAAATATATGAGGGTTCTTTAACGTTGCAACTGCTGGGTTTTTAGGTGGTCTTTATCCAGTGTAGTAATATATAGTATTTACCAACTGACTTGTGGTCAGGTTTTTTTTATTTTTCAAGGATCATTAATTGTCATTACGCAACACACGGATGGGCTTTTTGTGGGCTTGATGGAGAGATACTGGGCAACACTCACTGGCACTGACTGTTGAAGGTTTCCCAATTTCATGCAGATTCCACACATTGCCAGCAGCTGCTCCCGTTAGCCCCCCACTCCCCAGTTAGATCCACACCTAGCCAGCACTAGTCCCTGGCAGCCGCCTTCTCCACTATGTAGTATGCCTGTTGCCAGACCAGTAACACCCTGGTCCCTTTAGTGACAAGCAGATGTGTTTTCCTCCCCAAGAGTTGGTCAAATGTAACTCGAACAGGTAACAGGAGCGAGGTTAGTTAGTGTGTTCTTGGCCTGGTTGTACAAGATTCAAGTTTCTGTCGGCTTCACCTTTGGCCCCGACAAAGCTGCCTTAGTGTTGCTGTAAACCAGGGTTTATTGCTGTTTTCGTGAGCGCACACACATTTCTTCACAAACACTGTTGTAAAATGTCACAATGTCAATGAGTTCATCCAGATCTGTAGCTGCAACATCACAAACACACTAACCAGTGCAGTCAAAGCAGGCCTTTAACTCCAGCTTTGCCTCCCTGGTGTATCTGGTCAGTCTGGACCACAGGTTGAGCAGATTTGAATTTCTGCCAGCAAGTTGGGAGAGGATGACCCAGCCAATGATCAGAGAGTCCCAAGGCTGCACGGGGATCAGAGCAATAAGTGTCCTTTACCGTAGTGTGTAATGATCCGGCGTGTAATTATCACTGGTGGGACATTGAATCTGTTGTCCGTATTCATGAAGTTCTTTGCTGAGGTTTGCTCTGTTAAAATTAGCTAGAACAATGAGAGAGGAGTCTGGGTTTTTTCCTCCATGTTATTAATTTGTCCAACCAGGTGTTGCAAAGCCTCGCTGACACACGCCTCAGGTGGGGTACAAACACCGACCAGAACAAACGAGAACTGCTGCGGTGCATAAAATGGTTTGCCGTTTATGAAAATAGTCTCCAGGGGAAGACTGCATGTTCTGAGACACCCCTATGCTTTCTCCGATAGCTTCTTTACACTGTCGCAGTTTAACAAGTGCTCTGGCCTGTTTCCATCTGTGTCTCCTGCTCATCTGGCAGAGAGCTGCTGCTCCTTTAACCTAAAACTTACTGGTTGGAAAAGGTTTGACAAGCTATTTGTCGGATGTCCCAGGTCAAGGAGGGATAGCTTTAAAAATATATATATATTTTAAAAAGGTACTGAAGAGTGCAACACAGATGCTGCAATCCACGGCACCATACTATAAGCTTACTTTTATGATCATAAACAATTGCTTTTTTCCATACTATACGGTCACTTTTTATGAAATTGTTTATGTTACTATAATATATATATATTCTTAAATGAAATTGTTAAAGCTATACTATGACTTGTTTATGACACAGTATGCAGTGCCCGTTCAAAGCGGGCCCATTTCTCGGCCCCAGAAAGTGCTGCGTGCACCATTCTTGAGAACTGCTCATCGCTCTTTTACTCCAGGAAAATGAAGAAGAGTTCGGTTGTAACGTCATGCAGCAGCAGACGTGAACTGCATTCCATGAGCCGCTGCCTGTAAAGACCCGCTGCAAACGACATGCTGGACTCGCAGAGTCCTGAAGCCCGCCCCCCGCTGCTGCACAGCTCGCTTACTTATTTCAATTATCACACACACACACACACACACACACACACACCTGATGACGGTAAAAAAAAAAAAAAAGTCATATCATCCGCACTGCGGAGGCTGTCTATCACATTTCTGTAAAGAGGAATGCACATGAACCTGAGCCTGAAGGTCAAAGGTCACCATGGAGAAACACAGGTTCAGCAGGAAGTATTGCTCCTGGAAGCTGTCCAAGGCCCCGCCCACACGGAACGCCATCATGTTGGGCCTCTGGATGAGCAGCAAGGTGCAGAAGACCTGGATCACGCCGAAACACATGATGCACACGAAGCGAACCTGCGACACAAACAGATCACAGCTGGTTCATCTATTTTGGTTGATTCTTAATTACATATAGAAAACATCCTTTATGCAATTGGGATAATACTTAACACTAATACATTTGAGTCTGGATCAAAGTGATGGACCGACCGACGGACCAAATGCCATCCATAGAAAAGATGACATGTTAAGGTTTCCTGCAGTGTGGTGAAGCCTGAGTAATACTATTCAGGGCGGGGGTCAGTAACTAACTATTAGGGGTGGGGAAAAAAATCGATACAGCATAGTATCGATCTTTTATTATATAAACTATAAAAACAAATAAAAAAAAAATTTCAAATCAATTACTTTTTCAGTCCACTAGATGGTGCTGAGTTATTGTCTGGTGAGGTTAGCAAAGGTCCCGGGTCAGCGTGATTGGTAGGAAGTTGGTTAAAACAAAGAGAGACATCTGGCCTCACAACCGGGTTAAATCTGCCAACAGTAGCCAGGCTCATGGGGAGAGTGCAGCGCATAACTGGCTCTCTGCCCTCGACGTCCACGCATCGCAAGTTATATAACTCTTATATCCTACTTATATAAGTTATAGTTCATATACTGAGTCCACACGTTTGCATTTAGTTAAGTTGGACTATGTAGTAATACAAACAGTTGAGTTTGTCAGGTTCATGCAACATTTATGACATTGTTGGTCAGTCTGTCTGCTTGACAATCCTATTTTGCTGCAATAAAAATGATTGAAGTGAGATGAACAGACTGACAACTTTATCTTATTAGATAAAACATGTTGACACAGTTTTCCTTTGGGGACATAATTTGAAGTTGAAAAAGTAATAAATCGCAATATAGGCCTATGGTATCGCAATACTCAGAATATCGCAGTATCGTGATAATATCGTATCCTAAGTATTGTGATAATATCGTATCGCGGGATCTCTGGTGATTCCCACCCCTACTAACTATGCGAGTCGACAGGTCACTAATCAGCAAACCAGGAGAAACTTGCAAAGAACAATGAGTTGACAGTGATATTCTCCCATCTGTACAAGCCATTAGCAGTTTCTCACAAGCTACCATCAGTTTACTCTCACAAAATCAAGGCAATGACAAAAGGTAGATAATTCAGCACCAGCAAACATCAACTAACAGCGATACTATCCATCCAGAGATATAAAGAGTAACACAAGTAGACCACACACACGATGAAGGCTATGAGGATCTGCTGTTATTCACCCTCATCATTAATAAAGTGAGATTATTAGCAGCAACTAGTATAAAACCGATTGCATCTTAATCTTTAAACAGTGTTCTTAATGTTGACAAGTTCAGTTCCACTAATCATGATGTGTGCTGAAGTAATTAAGCTTCACTAGCAGTAGCAACTGATTGTAAGTGCATGTGCCCTGGGTTTTGCCTCTCAGGCCAAACGCCCAAGCTACCACAGTGTGGTCGAGTCTACATGGTCTGTTCACTGATCAGGGTCTGGTGTTTTAAATAGAAGTCAATGGTGTTGACAACTGGTTACAGCTGCAACTGAAAAAGGAAAAACAAAACACCCTGATGTATACGGCTGTCCCACTGTCCCCCCTATTATATATCAAACTGTTCAAGTCCAGAGGGAGTTTAAACTCATCTTTAGGACAAAGTGACAGCCATTAATACAATGCCTTACATTTGATCTTGAATGTTGATGGGCTTAAAATGTTTTGTAATAATGCGTCTATATATTCTTTTTAATTATCTCTAAGAAGAAGACGCAGATTTGAATGATTTAGGAATTAGAAGACCAATTGTAAATTTAATCAACAAATGTTTTAAGTATTTATTTTCCCTTTCTCAAATGTTATTCTGTATTTCACGTCTTAATGTCCGTCTTATTTTTTATATATTGGGGCCATGACTATGCGTTCTCATTTAAACATGTTATATTGTGGATTCTAGATTGTTTTGTAACTCCATACATCAGTCAAATGATTAAGAAAGTAGGTCATGAAAACATTTCAGTCTGCGACCTACCAGCAGCTCCTGCTTGAAGTGTGATCCCAGCACAGAGAAGTTGACCACCGATCGAACCATAACCAATACCACGCTGAGTACAAACACCACCAGCTCCTGTCTATTCTCCTGCAACACGCCCCGGCTGATGTAGTAGACGCAGAACACTGCATGCATGGGACAGACCGTACAACACTCACATACGGCACGAGTCACAGCATTACAATAATGTTTTCTTCATAAAGCTGCACTTTCATTTGTTGCACTTTTATACTCTGTATATCTGAATGTAAAGCCATTATGATACAGTGTTCATTCATGTTTTATACTAATTATGGTCCCGATAGTGGAAGTGCATTGGTTCCATTTGCTATATTCTTATGTTGAATAAAGGGCGGCAGGTGATACATATTAACTATTTATTTATCTTGATCGTTTTTCTTTACCATTTAGTGTATTAACTTTCTATATGTAACATAATAAAAAAAGGATTATAAACTACCAAAGCTGTATTTGAAGTTTTCTTAACTTAATCTGATCAGCAGGAAAAGAAAGGTATTCATTTCTAATAATATATTGCATTAACTTGATACTGTATATATATATATATATATATATATATATATGGCTTTCTTGTGATGGAGTCATTGTACTCACCTAATCCAACCAACTGGATGAGCGATACAGTGATGTTGTCGTCCTCAGACGAGTCACCCTGCTTGTAGATGCTGGACACCGTTAGGCCGAGCAGCACCAGCAGAGACGCTACGGTGAAGCAGAAGTAGAGCTTGAGCAGACAGGACAGCTCTGACCAGGACTTTATCTACAAGAGGGTGGAGATGGAGAGGTCAAAGAATGTGAAACAACAAAGTTTGAATTGACTTTAATGATTATTTAGATGAGATTTATACCCATCTTTACACCCACACAATTTGTTTCAGTTTCCCTCCATTTCATTACACTTAAAATAAAACTTGACCCCCCCTACTTTCAGAACTACTCATGTTTTTAGCTTCTTTTCTGCTGCAGCAGCTCACCGGTCCACATGGTGTCGCGACCAATTCCTGGTGTCTGGGCCTCAGGTTTGGAGACAGAAGATCTGGGCCTTCCTGGGGTTGCACAGACATCCGGTTGCCCAACAAAGGACTGCAGTGTAAAAAAAAAAAATAATTACACAGAGGTTCACGTTGGGTAAACAGAAGAGCAGTCCAGTAGAAAGCAGAGGTATCCAAAGATCACAAGAAGCAAGGTATAGAGGAAAAACGGCTGGCACACTTGACATATAAACGACACAAACAAAGGGAGCGCAAAGACCAAATACACCATAGAAAGAGTAATGAGGGACAGGTGAAACCAATCAGGGCGGGCTAGGTAATCACACAGGCAGGCAGAAACACACAAGGACAAGTAGCGAAGCTACCTGAAACCAGAAACAAGGTGAGTACTTCAAAAGAAAACGAAGCAAAACATCAATAAACGTTGTGTCTGCAGCACACAAGGATTTCAAGTACTATTCGGAAAGTCCACACTGCTGACCGTCCCGGTGTCTTTAGGAGGGCCTGACCGAGCACACGGGGGGCCACAACATCGAAGGTTTAGTCAGGAGAATCCTGAAAGTGATCCTGGTGTGAAACCAGAGGGAATGTGGTTCTACCTGAGAGTCAGCTTTCCCATTAATGATTTATATAGTCATGTGAACAGTAATTAATGACAGACCCATGCCTGAGCATGTCGTCTGCAGCAGGTCTTTACAGGCATGGAATGCAGTTCACGTTTGCTGCTACATGACTTTAGAACCAAACTCTTCTTCATTTTCCTAGAGTAAAGTTTGCAAAGTTTGTAAACGAAGTCAATTCACCAAAGTGCTTCATGAAGCAGCACTTTTATAAACCGCTTTGAGGGATTAATCACAATAACGTGTTTTTTTTTTGTGTAGGACCAAATTGAAAATATTACAAAAATAAATATGTGAATGAAATGGACAAACATATATAAATTAGTTTTTTTGAAAGTTTAAAAGTAACTAAATAACATGATGAATGGCTACAAATCTATTAAATTCAAGCAGGAACACCATCAATCTGTATTTGTGTACTTTTCTATACGAGTTTTAGCCCGTGTTAGGTTTCAACCTCAAAGTCAACAGATGAACCACAGACATTAATACACGCTTTATATAAAGCCTGCACGATTCAGTGAGTTCACATCATCCGTTGTTTGATTAAACGTTATGAAGGGTGTGGCGGGTTGGAGTGCCAATAAACATCAACTAACTGCCACTACTGTTACCAGATATCTTAACAGAGTTTGCCATCACATTTCCTCGTGACGGGAAACGACAGAAGAGAGAGAAACATGAACCGCAACAGTTTATAAATAACTATTCAAACTTCTCTACGGACCTTGTCTCGTCCATTTCGTTGTCAGCCTGTAGGAGCCGGATCTAACATTCCTTTTGCTGAAAAATAACAGAATTTTAGTTTCACATTTGACACAAAAAAAAAATGTAAACAAGAGCCCGTTGTGTCACGAGTTCTTCTTCTGCTGCTTTATATTTGGCTGCATGACGGCTGCTGCCCCCTGGAGGACAGAGATGCTTTCTTTGGCTAGTGGAGTGATTGTTACTTAATTCCTTGTGACTTGTGATATTTTGTATGTTTATTTGACTAAATCAATTACTCCTTATTAAACATGCTGCTGTTAAGTGGAGGGGTGAGCGAAGGGGTATTCAGTTGCTTGCAATCTGCAACTTCACCGCTAGATGCCACTAAATCCTACAAGTGGACCTTAACTTTGACGCAATGGATTCACTGAAATGTGCAAAGCGAACGGCCAGGCCGGTAAAAGGAACCTCGCAGCGTCTCTCACACCCCCGAAAACGATTGCAGCAAAATTCCAAATCTGAATCTGCAACATAACTTGCAACATTTCTCTGGAAGATAAATGTTCAATGTTTTCCTCTGAAGTAGAAGTACACAGTATGTATACAGATGAGTTGCATATATTTAATGTGCTTTTAAAGGGCTTTTTGTTATTTACAAATGATACAATGAGTTTGAATCGTGACATTATTCAATATTTTTCTTATCTAAACATCATAATAAATATATAACTGTTTTGGGCCCTTTTAGTTGGGCCCCCCTCAGGCCCAGGGTTCCTACCTTGCCCAGCAGTCCACCCCCTGGTGTTTTTTCCTGAGTGTATTTCACTGATGTTTCTGACCAGGAGTAGCTGTGGGTCGTGATGCAACAGCTGTGTGTCATGGCAGGTGTATTGCTTAGGACCCATAGAAGCGCAGTGGTCAGTGGGAAGTTGTTTGTATGAGCGGTTCTCGAGGAAGCTGCAAGCAGCAACACCACAGGCCAAGCATTAGGCCCATTCTGAAGAGGCATGTTTTGAATGGACACCGCACTATTCAGGACAAATGCTACCAACATGGAAGCTAACAGTAGCCTACCTGTATTCAACTCATAATAATCTCTTAGTTATCTAATAATACATTTGAATGAATTCCAATAATGTGACGCTTGAATAAGATGTATTTTGTAAAGTCAATATGTTTATTAATCCGTTTACAATGCATCATTGCTGAAAATAAATCTATTTGATACTTTCTTTACATTAATAAGCGCTATAATTAATTATTTTTGTCGACCAATAAGTCTGGCTCTAATTTTTCAAAAGCTTGTAATACATCAGAAGGATTTGTAGAACAGTCAAATACTTATACATTCAAAATGCTTTCCAGGACAACTTGAAATCTCTAATAATGTCTCAAAACCGATGATGGAAAAGGATGCGGTTTGTTTCCAGTGTTGGTGAACTGTTGAGCCTCACTGAACCCCAGTTCTGCAAAAGAAAAAGTCTTTTACTTCTATTTTCTATGAAGCATTGTCATCGCTCTCTCAAAGTGCATTTCACTTTTGTAACTCTTGACTTTTATATTTATGTATGTTTGTTTTTAATATGAATCTTGCTATTTTTTTTCCCCAGAGCACTTTAATAAACAGAGAAAATGTAACTAGGGAGTGTGTATCCTCCTGTTTAATCATCATGCTTCACTCCTGAAACCAGTCCTTGGGTTCATGTTTGCTTTAAATCATGGAAATGTGGTGGAATATGTCGTACAATATCCACTAAAAAGAGAAAAAACTAGTAACCTGGATGTAACTCCAGTTCTGTGAGTATGTACATAGCGAAGGGAATTTACATCCAAATAACTTATTGAGCAACAAGCCAAAACATCAATCTTGTTTTATTATTTTATTAAGAACCTTAAATGGAAAAAAACAACATTCTTGTAACAGTACTCGCGTGCTGCAGAAAGAGGTAAAAATATTCCAGTGTCTCCCAAAGAAGTAGTCAAGACGATGCAGATTACAAGATTCAACTGAGTTACTATTTCAAAAAGCAAATTTGGATGTTGACTGACTTTTTTACAGTAAAAAAAGACATTTCAAGATAAAAGCTGCTTTGATATCAAACATGTTTGACAAAATCGTTGGTGTCTACAAACGCCAATAGATGCAACACGTTACAATACTGTAATGAAAGGCAGGTCATGTAGATCCAGTTGTAATGCTTTACATCCTGTAGATAGGCCTACTGACAAACCAGTGTTGGCTAAAATGAAATAAAAACTAACGTAAACAGCACATCAGTAAAAAAAAAAGAAAGACGTCAACCGACTGATCATTTTGGTGGAGTTGACGTTGAAGAACAATATGAGCTCCGTATTTATCAGCAAAGTGCTAAAGCTTCTTCGAAGGCCCTCTGCATGAAGCTGTGTCCTTGGTCCACAACCACCGGCTGTGATATCACTTGCTGTGATATCACTTGCTGTGTGCAAGAAGAAAACACTGCAAAAAAAGAAAGTACGGCTAAATACAAAATGTTCGTGTTCTGCTGCTTTCTAGCCAACAAGGTGAGTACAGTTGGGCAAAACTTAGGTTTCTCAGAATTTAGGGACGTGATCAAGACAACATAAAGAGGAGAGGGCAAGTAGTTCATGATATTTACAAATCTGTAACGCAAATATTATTACTTAGTTAATATTCCCCTGGTGTAAGATTTGTTTTGTCTTCTGCCCGGACTAGCGTTTGAAGAACTGAAACCAAGAAAATAAAAACAATGACATCTGACGGTATACTCACTCCTCTCCCTCAGGCCTTGTCCAAAGCTGCGCACCAGCCTGATGAGGCCCCAGAGTAAAACCACTTTAGTCACCAGTGAATGCAAAGCTCCGGTGACGGCGGCTGCCTCCAGGGTGTACGTGCCGTCGTGGAAGCATGTCATTCCCACCTGTAGTTAAAGCAAACCACTGTTTTTCAGCAGTAATCCAGCAATGTCATACTCGTATAACAGCTACAGATAAGATGCTTGTCCCCAACAAATGTGCTAGTCACTCCTGTTTGAGTAACGTTTCCTAAAAAATACATGGATGGATCAGTATTGCATGGATCAGTGTTTGTAAAAGCCAGCCCACCTACAGATTCAGAGAAATTGAAATATTGAATATTGAAATCTGGTAAAAAATGTCAGCAGCTCACCGTGTACATCAGATAAACAAAGAAGGCTAGTTGAGGAAGGTTCTGCACCATGAAGACCCAGACTAAGACCTTGACTTCCTTTAAAACCTGAAGAACAAAAAGATGTTACAACCACTAAATGCTTGTGAATTTTACCATCTGTACTCTTAATGATTTAGAATGCATCATGTTTGATGTTTTATTATCAGTTAGTGGCAGAGTTAGTCCCTCTGCGTGAACAGCAGTTTTACTAGTGAAGACTGGATGAAGAGCGCTCACCGCAATCGCCCCAACAGCGGCGGTCAGGCAGGCCCACACCACTCCGACGCCCAGGATAATCCTGTTGGTAGCAGACATGGCCGGGTCCACCGCCGTGATCAGGATACAAAGACACAACTGAAACAACAACTGCATGTCATTATTGAGCTCATTTGAAGAAATACTTGTCCAAGAGTTTGGTTCTTTCATGTAGTTCTAAAATCATAGGACATACTATACTGACTTTTTATGTTACTATAATATTATGTTTTTGTTTTTTTAAATGAAATTGTTAATGACACACTATGACTTGTTTATGACACTAGTGCAGTACCCGTTCGGAGCAGGCCAATTTCTTAGCCCCAGAAAGTGCTGCGTGCACCATTCTTGAGAACTGCTCATCGCTCTTTCACTCCAGGAAAATGAAGAAGAGTTCGGTTGTAACGTCATGCAGCAGCAAACCTTCACCTGCCTGAAAAGACCCGCTGCGGACGACATGCTGGACTCAATGCGCAGAGTCCTGAATTCCACCCCCCGCTGCTGCACAGTTCGCTTACTTATTTCGATTTTTTTATTATATATATATATATATATATATATATATATATATATATATATAAACATAGCACAAAAAGTAAGGAAATTTGTGTTTGGTATATAATTTCTTTGTTGTAACAATGCTTCTTGGCAATAAATCTTATACCGTTGGAAAGTCTGTTTATTTCCCTTTTAAATGGTGCCACAATTATAAGGAGCATGCATTTGTGGGATGAGCAGCAGAGCTGAGTATGTGGGCTGCGCCCATGAAAAATTTACCAAACCTTCTCTGCCAATGCCAACAGAGCGGGGTTTATCAGAGACTACCTCCAGAATTTGGGAGTGGAGAGGATGGAATGGCCTGCCAGCAGTCCTGACCTCAACCCCGTTGAACACTTGTGGGATCAGCTTGGGCATGCTGTTCGTGCCAGAGTCACCAACACAACCACGTTGGCTGACTTGCGATAAGTGCTTTTTGAAGAATGGGATGCCATCCCACAGCAGTGTGTGACCAGGCTGGTGACCAGCATGAGGAGGAGGTGCCAGGCTGTTATGGCTGTGTACGGTTCTTCCACACGCTACTGAGGCTCCTGTTTGTTAAATGAATAAATTGTTAAATTGCCAATATGTCTTGTTTCTTCAGACTTCAATCATCCAATCCACCAAACAAGAGTCAATGGCAGAATAAGCTGTTTGGCATTGGCAGAGATGATTTGGCAAATTTTTCATGGGCGCAACCTCGGCTCTGCTGCTCATCCCACAAATGCATGTTCCTTACAAATGTGGCACCCTTTAAAAGAGAAATAAACAGGCTTTCCAACGGAAAGCCTGTTTATTTCAAGCCTGTTTATTGGCAATAAGATTTATTGCCAAGAAGCATTGTTACAGCAAAGAAATAATCTACCAAACCCTAATTTCCTTACTTTTTGTGCTATGTTTATATCTCTGTAAATAGTTATGCACCTAATGAGGGTAAAAAAAAGTCATATCATCCGCACTGCGGAGGCTGTCTATCACATTTCTGTAAAGAGGAATGCACATGAACCTGAGCCTGAAGGTCAAAGGTCACCATGGAGAAACACAGGTTCAGCAGGAAGTATTGCTTCTGGAGGCTGTCCAAGGCCCCGCCCACACGGAACTCCATTATGATGGGCCTCAGGATGAGCAGCAAGGTGGTGAAGACATTGATCAGGCCGAAAAGCATGATGCACACAAAACGAGCCTGCGACACAAACAGATCACAGCTGGTTCATCTATTTTGGTTGATTCTTAATCACATATAGAAAACATCCTTTATGCAATTGGGATAATACTTAACACTAATACATTTGAGTCTGGATCAAAGTGATGGACTGACCGACCGACGGACCATAGAAAAAATGACATGTTAAGGTTTCCTGCAGTGTGGTGAAGACTGAGTAATATTATTCAGGGTGGGGGTCAGTAACTAACTATGCGAGTCGACAGGTCACTAATCAGCAAACCATTTACTAAACAGGAGAAACTTGCAAAGAACAATGACTTGACTGATATTCTCTCATCTGTACAAGCCATTATCGGTTTCTCACAAGCTACCATCAGTTCACTTTCACAAAATGATAAAGGTAGATAATTCAGCATCAGCAAACATCAACTAACAGCGATACTATGCAACCAGAGATATAAAGAGTAACACAACGAGACGTGACTGATATCCACACAACAGAACTGACATCGAGTGCTGGAACAATGACTCCTTTCAACAGGATGAATGTTATCAAATGTTATTCTGTATTTCACGTCTTAATGTCCGTCTTATTTTTTATATATTGGGGCCATGACTATGCGTTCTCATTTAAACATGTTATATTGTGGATTCTAGATTGTTTTGTAAATCCTCAAGTAAAATCAATACATCAGTCAAATGAATAAGAAAGTACATTTCAGTCTGCGACCTACCAGCAGCTCCTGCTTGAACTGTGATCCCAGCACAGAGAAGTTGACCACCGATCGAACCATAACCAACACCATGCTGAGTACAAACACCAGCAGCTCCCATCTATTCTCCTGCAACACGCCCCGGATCATGTAGCAGACGCAGAACACTGCATGCATGGGACAGACCACACAATGATTACATACGGCACGAGTCACAGCATTACAATGTTTTTTCCAACATTTGCTATATTCTTATGTTGGATGAAGAGCGGCAGGTGATAAATATTAACTATTTATTTATCTTGATCGTTTTTCTTTACAATTTAGTGTATATAATTTCAATATGTAACATAATAATTAAAAAAAGATTATAAACTACAAAAGCCCAAAGTTGTATTTAAAGTTTTCTTAACTTAATCTGATCGGCAGGAAAAGAAAGGTATTCATTTCAAATGAAATATTGCATTAACTTGATACTCAGTGTTAGCTGTTAGGTTCCTAAAGACAATATATGACTTTCTTCCTTGTGATGGAGTCATTGTACTCACATAATTCAACCAACTGGATGAGAGATACAGTGAAGTTTTCCTCCTCAGACACGTCACCCATGCGCTCATGGTAGATGCTGGACACCGTTAGGCCGAGCAGCAGCAGCAGAGACGCTATGGTGAAGCAGAAGTAGAGCTTGAGCAGACAGGACAGCTCTGACCAGGACTTTATCTACAAGAGGGTGGAGATGGAGAGGTCAAAGAATGTGAAACAACAAAGTTTTAATTTTATTTAATGATTATTTAGATGAGATTTGAACCCATCATTACACCCACACAATTTGTTTCAGTTTCCCTCCATTTCATTACACTTAAAATAAAACCTGTCCCCTACTACTCATGTTGTAGCTTCTTTTATGTTGCAGCAGCTCACCGGTCCACATATTGTTGCGACCAATTCCTGGTGTCTGGGCCTCAGGTTTGGAGGCAGAGGATCTGGGCCTTCCTGGGGTTGCCCAGAAATCTGGTTGCCCAACAAAGGACTGCAGTGTAAAAAAATAAAAAATAGTAATTATACACAGGTTCGCATTGGGTAAACAGAACATCGGTCCAGTAGAAAGCAGAGGTATCCAAACAAGGTAAGTACTTAAAAATAAAAAAGCAAAACATCAATAAACGTCAAGTACTATTTGAAAAGACCACACTGCTGACCGTCCCAGTGTCTTTAGGAGGGCCTGACCGAGCACGGGGACCTACAACATCGAAGGTTCAGACAGGAGAATCCTGAAAGTGATCCTGCTGTGAAACCAGAGGGAATGTGGTTCTACCTAAGAGATTTCCCATTAATGATTTATTCAGTCATGTGAATATTAGTTAACAGTGGCGGCTGGTGGAACATTTTCTAGGTAGGGCTGTGCCACATCCAATCAATTTCAGCAAACATCCCAGTATGATTTAATGCAAAAAAAATGAAGGTATCAAACACAAAAACTACTTTGCAATTAAATATTAAATATTTATTCCAACATGAAAAAAGCAGTAAATGACTTTGACAAACACGTCAGGACATCTTATTTTTGTCACCCTCACAAGCAATTCAGTATAATATAATAATATATACATCATATAATAATATTCACTATAATATAAAACACACACATACATATATAATTATTTATTTTAACTATATATTCATTTCTGAGACAGGTGCTTCATGTCCCTCACTCCCCTAACTGTCCGTGCTGGATCTGTCCCCGTTGTTTTAAAAAGCTAAATAAGTTATTAGCATGACGTCATCCAGCTAGCCAAACTTGTCTGGCGTACAGCTACTAGAGAAGCTTCGTATGTACTGCTTCCCTTTCCTGCTAGTCTGCTGTCTGATTGTGAGGTCAGGCTGATCTGATATCAGCTCTTTGGCCTGGAGTTCCTCCGCAAAAGTTCTCCTCAAACGGGTCTTGGAGGAGCAGTGCTCGCGCTCGCCTGTAGAAACTAGTCCCGACGAGGGGTACTTCTCAAGTCTCTTAATTGTAGTTTCCTCGCTCCTCGATCCTCGATCCTCGCTTGAACCGGAAGTTGTTTCTGCGCCGCCATATTGACGGCCGTCCCAAAGCTCTAGGCCAAATCCCAATGTCCCCCCTTACGGACTCACGGACTTTGAGGCGCGCTCCCGCGAAGTCCGTGAGGGTTTAGGGATGTCCCACTGTCAAATCGTCAAGTGTTTGAGGGCTCTCTGGCAGACATTTTGAGCCCTTTATGAACCCTTTCCGTAAATCGTATGCTGACTTAGCCTAAGGGAATTACCCACAAATCATTGCAATGTGACGTTAAACACAGGGTAACCAGCAGACTCATGGAGAGTAAAAAAAAAAGGTAAACAAAGAGGACGGATCACATGTGTTCAGCCTGTCATAATAAATTTACTCAGAAACATTAAGGGTTAAAAATGGAACAAAAAATAAACATGAAATCAGAGAATATTTATTTATTTATTCATCAAATATTTGATTTTGTCATTGAAGCTGTTGTGACAAAAACGAGCAAATAGATTATATAAAGTTATCTCTCATCTTGTGAGGAAAGAGCCTGGAATACTTTCAAATCAGGGAGTACAAAGTATGAAATAAATACACACAATTACACATCATATTTCTTGTCGTTTTCATGGTAACGTGATATGTTGCAGCAAAGTGCTGTCCCGTTCATATTTACACCATCTCAAGCCCTCACAGTCTCTCACACTCAACCACTCACCGGGTGACGTCAGTAAGTCCTTGAGGGTTCAGGGTTTGAGGGATTAGGGGGGACATTGGGATTTGGCCCTAATGTAGCTCGGAGGAGCGAGGATGGAGGAGGGAGGAGGGAGGAGGGACCTCGGAGGAGCCATGAGCGAGGACCCACGAGAACAGACTTCCAGGAAGTCTTTTAACGGCCGACACGCCCCCTCATTGTTCATCAGTCATGTGATTGGACGCTGCAGCCGATCGGACTGACTGACTGGAGTTTAACACCAGAGTGAAGACAGATCACAGAATAAACTCAAGCTTTATATTTGATTAGGTTTCTGATTCACCGTCTGGTTTAAATAAATGTTCATTGTAGTCTGAACAACAAAAGGACCACAAACAACTTTCATTTATTAGAAAGATTTGTGTTTTCATGATCTGATATTTCCCTCAATAACCTTTATTATGAATACAATTAAAGTCAGAGGGAGCTGGAGAGACGAAACACTTTTTACATCATTCATGCGTGTTTGATGAGTTTTATCATTTAAGAGAAACAATAATCATATTCTGGGTTATTTAATAATGACGCCACAGTCACAATTTCAAAACGTAGACGCAAATAATTCATAAATAAGACGATCGCATTCCGCCGGTAGAAATGGATCCTGAGTTTATAAGCAGGACACAGTTTGTTATTAACAGACTACAGAGAGAAACACCTCTACAGTGGTGATTACTGTGTCTTTATTAGTTATTAGTATTATTAGTTCCTATCATTAAGTACAGTGATCATGTGAACACACACAAACTTATCAAAAGTCTCTCCAGCTGTTAAAGCCGACTGACAGCTGATCCAGCTGTGATCAGCTGATCCTCCGTCATCAGAAACAGACGTCGCTTCACGTGACTCAACTGAGGAAAGGACGTCTCATGTATTTTAAAACATATTTCCTCGTTCCTTTCTCCTTGCATGGTTTCCTCCATGCATCCCTGGTGGGAGGGACTAAGACGCAAGGAAAGGACGCAAGTGAGGGAAACGGGGATGCAGTTAAGAGACTTGAGAAGTACCCGAGGACGCGCAGTTTGGGGCAGAACGAATTCTGCCCCAAACTGAATTTATTTGAGGACGCTGATTGGCTAAATTGTATGTCACACATTTATATCTTTAATTAGCAATTGGCTAAACTGCTTCATTGACCCGCCTCTTTTGGGCAGTTTCGCCAGCGCCCCAGCCAGCTGAGCCGTGCACAAGCGGAGAGGACGTGCAGGAAAAGCATATATTTACCGCAGATATCATATTTTACACATATTACTGGGTGATTCCATATTTCAAAAACACAAATATTGACAATTTGTATAGTTTATTATTTTTATTTTTTATTATTATTTGTAGCTCAAGGGGGGGGGGGGCAGCGCCCTAGCTAGCGCCCTCTATTGACCAGCCGCCACTGTTACTTAATGACAGACCCATGCCTGAGCATGTCGTCTGCAGCAGGTCTTTACAGGCATGGAATGCAGTTCACGTTTGCTGCTACATGACGTTACAACCAAACTCTTCTTCATTTTCTTGGAGTAAAGTTAGCTTAGTTTGTAAACGAAGTGAATTTACCAAAGTGCTTCATGAAGCAGCACTTTTATAATCCGCTTTGGGGGATTAATCACAATAACGTTTTTTTTGTGTAGGACCAAATTGAAAATATTACAAAAATAAATATGTGAATGAAATATGAAACACATATATTAATTAGTTTTTTTGAAAGTTTAAAAGTAACTAAATAACATGATGAATGGCAAAAAATCTATTAAATTAAAGCAGGAACACCAAAAATCTGTTTTGATTAAACGTTATTGAAGTGCTAATAAGCAGGGTACCAGTTGGCATCAACCACCACTACTGTTACCAGATATCTTAACAGTTTGTTATGGCATTTCCTCGTGACGCAAACAACGGAATAGAAGAAAAACATGAACTGCAACAGTTAATAAATTAGTCTTAAAACTTCTCTACTGACCTTGTATCGTCCATTTCCTTGTCAGCCTGTTGGATACCATTTGCTGTCTGCCAGAAAAATAACAGAATTTTAGTTTCATTTTGACACAAAAAATGTAAACAGGAAAAAGAGCCAGGTGTGTCAAGAATTCCTCTTCTGCTGCTTTATTAGGGCCCGAGCACCGACAACGTCGGTCCGCGAGGTCCCTAAGATTCAAACTAAGATTTCAAATTATTAACAGACCTGTATTACAAACCAGGGGCACTAAGATTGAGAGAGGTGGAGATTTACCAGGCAGGATCTAAAGATGCTATTATTCCAGCGTTTTTGGAGCATGACCCAAAGCAGACAGAATATCTTCTGTTGCCTTGCTTCGACCATTAAAAAATAAATCTGTATCTTACAATCCCCAACTTTTTTGAAAGTGCAACCCTGAATCACTATTGTAAATGACTGTAATGTAATGTATTGTCCTTAAAATATAACTGATCATCAGTGTTTGCTGCCCTCCAGTGGTCACTTTGGAAAACTACTATTCCTCAAAAATATTTTACAGTATTAGTATTGGTATAATTATTTCATATAAATATAATAAAAAATAAAATTGTTAACAATGTGATTATACCAAATTGAAAATAAAAATAGCAACACTAGTATTCGTAAACTTGTCTGGTCTAGTTAAATGATCTTAGTTGAGGAAATGAATGAACCCACAAATTGAAATAGATTGTGGATGATCATTTCCTTTGTGGTCACAGTACGAAAGTACACCACAAATTAATAAGCCGACAGATATTAATGCTGATACTCATCTGTTACTCATTAATGTCAGTTACAGGTTTAGTAGTGCAGCATAATGTATTATTTTACAGCAGAACTACACGCTACCTTGTGAATAGCACTGCGGTTGCTGGCAGTCCACTGAAATGAATGCATTTGTAATAATAACCTCCATAGTAGTCACAGTTGGGAACTATAGATTTCATGCAGAGACCCTTTAATTATTTGTGTTGGTTTACGTTTTTAAAAAACGTCTATTTTGTCTCGTGGCAGCTGCAACAAGTGAAAATGAGTCTTACCGGAAACGCAGCGAGTGTATCTTGAAAAAATAAAACCATATTATTTTATTTTGGCGAAAGACACTCATTTACAATCTAAAATACATATTTAACATTTACAGATCAAAAACTGACATTTGATGGGTTTGAACCCCTGCTAAACTTTAGCAATGGGTTACCTAAGACGGCCAAGTAAGTTAGTGTGTACTCAATTTAATTCACAAATTCCTGTCTTATTTTGAAAGGGTTTGCTCGAATTGTGTTGTTCTTTCGGGTTAGCTTGACGCGGCGCATTGATTGTTAGCAGCCACGTCTCAAAGGCAGGTGCACACATTCTCGATATGGGTGACTCCGATAGATAGGTGGTGTTAGTATACAGGGAGTGTGCTGGAATATGGCGGACAGCACGGCTGGCTCTGTAGCCTCCACTCATTTCGCTCCCATGCTACCGCACGAGACAGCGGCTAGCTAACGTCAATGGGCAACTTCCTGCTTTCACAGCGCTCTCTGTTGTCTCGTTGACCAACTGGGTTTTGCGATATCTCACTCCAAGTTGAAGCACCCAGAGTCTAAGAGGTAAGAGTTGTTTACATTTTGAGTTTGCATTTAAATCCTGATACATTGCGTCCTAGCTAATTAACGTACACCAAGTTTATAGGCTGTGTTGTTTCATTAGCATCAAAGCTCAGGTTGCTTGTTTTTAAAGACAGTTAACGGTACACCAAGTAGCACAGTCTGTGTGAAAAGTGTACCGTGTTTGCTTCACGTGTTATTCTCGGTCTTCTTTTAGCAACACGCTCAGTTAAGTTAATGTTAGCTCAAACGACTGCTCACTTTCGTGTGTGTGTGTGCGTGTGTGCGTGTGGGGGAGACAAGATTACGAAATAGTGGTTCAACATAGGTGTTTGTAGCATCAGTGTAGTAGTTTACAAATGTACAAAGTTATGAGATATTGACCCTTTACAATGCGTGCAGAATCAATGAAAGAAGTGAGAATATTAACATAAGTAGTATCATCATCCTTTACTACATTGTCAAGTACTAACGAGACATGCAACACAGAGGCTCTCAAATTCAACACACACCAAGCCAATAAAGTGAGGGATAACTATGTTAAATAGAAACATGGACGAAAGACAATGTTATGCTGCATTGTTAGACACTATAAAACAAGTATGTTAAATATATAAGTCAGTCAGACACAGCTAAACAACAATAAAAGACATGCATGCAGGTAGATGAGGGTCGACCGGCAATTTCAAGACAGACAGACAGGAGACAACAGACAGATGGGGGGGGGGGGGGGGAGTTCAACACGGACAGTTATACATATGTGTTATTTAAAAAGCTGAAGCAAGTGAATGGACAATCATTAATGTGAATGACACAGTATGATACCAACATGTGATGTTTACTAGTATATGCACAGAGGATGATGATTTGTGTCTCTCACCTGACAGAAGACTTTCCAGCCTCTGCAGCAGAGGACCGGGGACACCGGGACTTAAAGCGTTGACCGCAAGACTGACAGACTGATCAATCAGAAGATGGACTAACGCGCAGAACTCTCATCGAACCCTCGCCTCCCGCTCTCTCTTCACCCACCTGTCGAGAGGGGGAGGGTGGGCCCCTGGGGGCCCACGGCCGGTAGGCGGGATGCCGGGCAGCAAGCAGACTGGCATGCTCCCGCTGTGGCGCCTGCTGTCGCCGCTCCGCACCCACCAGGAGCGAGTGGCGGTGGCCCGCAGCGACAGCCTGTCGGGAGAGAAGATGCTGAAGCTCACGGTCACAGAGACGACGGTGATCGAGGCGGAGTCCGGCGTGTGGAACTGGCGCTCGCTGACCTACCTGGGCCTCTGGTACTTCTTCAGCTTCTGCACCCTGTTCCTCAACAAGTACATCCTGTCGCTGCTGGAGGGGGAGCCCAGCATGCTGGGTAAAGAAAAGGATACAAATGCTTATGCTACTACTAGCTAGACTAAATAAGGCATGGCACTTTTATTGTGACGTTTTTGTGATCAGTAACATCTCATAGAACCGTACTGGTGTTTGTTTTTTTGCAGGGTTAACTCTTTATACATGCATATGTATTTTGTGTTACTGCTTAGCATTTAGAAAACACACTATGACTCTTAAGATAGATGTCCAGGCGTTAAACAACGACTTGCAGAAACATGTAGCTTGCTTGAGATATGTAATTCATTTCAGTGAGCAACCTTTTTTAGACGACTCCAACATTTTTAATGCAAGCAGAAACCAAGTTCAAATGAGCTTTCTTCACAGTGACCTCAGTAGCTCATTGGTTTTCCTCTAAAATGATTTTTTTCCCGATACTACATTTGTCATTTGTGCAAAATATATTAAGGTGCGTTACATTACGTTTGACAATGTAACTTTGGCATGAAATATTAGTATTTTAAATGCATCAAATTGTTCACTATGATGGATTTTCTAAATCACGTATTTTTTTGTCGAAATAAAATAATTAGTTGTTTGTTGCTGCTCCCCAGGGGCTATTCAGATGCTCTCCACCACCGTCATAGGCTTCCTAAAGATGTATGTGCCCTGTTGCCTGTACCAGCACAAGACCAGAACTGAGTACCCCACCAACTTCATCATGATCATGCTGTTTGTTGGGCTCATGAGGTGGGTCCCCTCTCTCTCTTTTTAGTAATTTAGCAAGTCATTTAAGTAATCAAGTAGTTTAGAGTTGCTAATAGATTTACAAATACTGATAATCACCATATTTTTTTACTTTTTTAAATTAATTTTTACAAAAAGTCCAGTATTGTGTCATCTTTATCTCCATTTGTCAGGTTCACTACAGTGGTTCTGGGCTTGGTGAGCCTGAAAAACGTGGCGGTGTCTTTCGCGGAGACGGTGAAGAGCTCGGCACCCATCTTCACTGTCATCATGTCCAGGCTGATCCTCGGGGAGTACACAGGTAGAGGACACACAGATGCATGTCTGTCTAACGGGTCAGGGTACCAGGGCTTTAGGGGAAATCAAATGTCTTTCACTTCTGCTCTTTGGTTTTGGTCTCTAATCAGGATTTGTTGACGATAAGAAAAATAAAGTAAAACACCAGTCGTATACTTTAATGTGACGTTTTCTGAATCTTACTTGAACAACATGTAACGTGTCAAGATGCACTGAAAGGTTAGTTGATGCACATAACTCACTGGCGGCATCCAAACAGGTGAAAAAGAACTCGAGAAGCGTCTAACACCTGTCTCTGTGCAGACTCCTCTGACGCTTTAAGTAGAAGGCGGTTAGCTCCAAAGATGAATGCTTGTGATGATGTATAAAACAGCAAATCTCACAAAATGGAGCTAACTTGAAAGCTGTTTGGAGTAAACTATTTTATTTCCATCGGTCACTTCAATTTTTTGTTTGCAGTAATGCATGAAGTATGATCCTACCTTTGGACTGCCACGGGGGAAAAGCATATTCAGGTCAAAGGCTTAGTGTTGATAAGCGTGATGACTCACATCATCGTGTGTGTGCTGTTTGTCCTCCAATCGGCAGGGCTGTGGGTGAACCTGTCCCTGTTCCCTGTCATGGCGGGCCTGGCCCTCTGTACCGCCTCAGAGATAAGCTTCAACATGCTCGGCTTCTCTGCCGCTCTCTCCACCAACATCATGGACTGGTACTGCAGCGCTCGACGCAGCTATCCCGCCGCAGTGCGACGCTTTCTCTAACCCCCCTTTTTTATGTCTTGATTCTCAGTTTGCAGAATGTGTTCTCCAAAAAACTGCTGAGTGGAGACACGTACAAGTTCAGGTAAAAGACTGAACCCTCTGATTCACAACGGCAGAATTGTTGAAGTGTGTGTGTGCAATCAAACTCTTGTTATAAAGACTTTTTTCAGCCCTGCAGAACTGCAGTTCTACACCAGTGCGGCGGCAGTCATCATGCTTATACCTGCCTGGGTGTTCCTCTTGGTAGGTCAACACACAATTGCTCCAATTATTGCTGTGCTGAATTACTGTTCCAGTTAAGCGAGTGTATGTATAGTATATTGTCATTTGCCGAGTTCGTTTTCTTAAATAAAAAGCAATTTCTATCAGATGTTAAACAATACAATAGCAATATTTACATAAGCAAACCGACAGGGACCTGTAAAACAGATGTGTGGATAGTTAGTTAATTAAAAATACATTTTGCTCCGTCTCTTTGTGTCCAGGACATCCCAGTGATCGGGAAGAATGGGCGGAGCTTCATCTTCAGCCAAGACATTATCGTGTTGCTGCTTTTGGACGGCGGCCTGTTCCACCTGCAGAGCGTCACTGCCTATGCTCTCATGGGACGGATTTCCCCAGTAACCTTCAGGTGGGAGGCGTTCATGACATGGCTTTCAATCTTCACTGACGCCGTTGACAACCTTTTTGTCTCTTGTAGTCACTTGTGTCACTATTCCTTACCTTTGTCCCAACTAGCTCACACCAGCTGCAGGGTTAGGTGCTCTGTGCTTATTGGATAACAACATGCTGCGTGCGCTTATTTTCCAGCCATGCATACATGCTGCAAATCCTCAATTTCAGTTTATCTTAAAGGGGAACTGCACCGATTTTACACATCAGTGTCGGTTTACTGGTATATATGTATTCATACCCTCTACACACTATACTTGGTGCTCTGACCAATCTGTCCTATTTCCACTGAACTCCGCCATTGACAAGTCACGTTTTGTCATACAGACCTGTAACCAAATGGGCGTGAGCCAGGCGTCTTCATCATGTTTCTTATAACAGATAATGATCTCGTCCAGGCCATGAATTCTGATTCATTTGTAGTTAAGTTCATGCCGACAGTAAAAACCCTCGTCTCTTCCTCAGTGTCGCCAGCACTGTCAAACATGCCATGTCGGTTTGGCTGAGCATCATCGTGTTCAGCAACCAGATCAACTTCCTCAGCGCCATCGGCACCTTCTTCGTGTTCGTCGGTGTCTTTTTGTACAACAAGGCCCGGCAGAGGCAGAGGGCGACCTTCCAGGCCATGGCCGCCGAGCAGAACTACAAACCACTCGTGCAGGACGAGTACGTCCACGCCGCTCAGTCACACTGAGGACTCGCAACTAACGGCTGAAATGCTACCTGGAATGGGATCGAGGTGTGAGCCTTATTTGCTTTCCTGTGGCTGTCCAGCCACGATGACTGGATATCTGGTCGTTCTTCACCGTGCACACATTCCAGTTGAAGAGGAACCACTTATGTTTTGTTTTTCCCAGGATGCATTAAGTGTCACTGTCATGTCTTCGAGCTTGAGGTAGAGTTTGGGGACTGACTTTGTCCCAAACCTGATTACGCTCTAATGCATCCTTGATCCTTTGCTTTGGGTCCGTAAAAAGGGGGAAGCTCAGGGTGTCCTTCAGCGTTTTGAAGGCAGTGGCTTCTGTAAGCCCTCTGTCTTACCTTTGCATTCCAGAGTGTGCTGGTTTATCTCTCATCTGTGGTTCAGCAGCTGCTGAATGTATAAATATTTTTAAATCATTGAAGCTGCAAGATTTTAATTCTGTTTGTTTTTCCTACACTGTAATGTAAAATTGATCTTGACTGCATCTGAATTTGAGATGTGAATTGGGTGCTGGTGCCTGAGACGGGAGGCTCGTCTGACACACGTTTTAAACAATGTGTGGAACATTTGAAAGCCACATACTGCATTCCAGGAATGCTCATCCTACAAGTGTGGCAGGTGTATGTAAGGGTTTATGTACTTTTTTTTTTTTTTTTTTTTAAACTGACTCTTCCCCCCCCCCCCCCCCCCCCCCCAATGCATGCTGGGATAGCAGCCTTCAATAGGAAAAGGGCCTTAGAGAATGAATGGATCGATGACATGCTGTAGATCACATATTCATAATCTTTTAGAAATAACAGTTTATTACAAGTTGGGTTTTTATTTTGGTAGCTCGGTCCATCGGCTATCAAACAAGCTGTCTGATGCACTAACTGTTTGTTAGTCAGATGATTGCAGCGTTATTACCTCAAAGAACCAGACCAATAACATAACAAAGATAATCCCAACTTGTAATATACCAGTTTTCATAAAAAGCTAGGATCAAACCACTGTTCATTTATCCCAGTAGGATTCAGTGTAAAACCTGTACCACTCATGAAGAGCATCATCTCTGCGAGCTCGCCTGTCGTTGCTACTTTCAAACATACATCGGCTGCTCGTGAACAGGTCCGTGGTCAATTTAAATCGCCATGTGTTTTCTCCACGTTGACACTTTGCCAAAAACAGTCGCATGGTGCCAATGATCTAATTCTCATATGAATCTTATTCTGACCCGACTGCTTCAGTCATACTGCCTCAAGTCTCCTGCTCTACTGGTGTGTGTGTGCGTCCAGGTTTCTCTCCACAATGTGCTCCGCTAGTAACTAACTAAGTCCATCAGGCGTCTGATTGGACCAATCTGTGTTAATCTCGTCAGTCTGACAATCACATCAACTTGAGCATTTTAGTAATGTTCTACTTTTGCTGCAGTTTTGTGCCTTGAGAAGCAATCTTTTCTCCTTTTGTGCTGTGCTCATACTTGGGCATCTGTTTTGAATGTGAACATACGAGTTGTCTGAAACACATTTTGTTTTTTTAAACTAAAAACAAAAATTACTGTTATTGTTTTGAGAATTTGTTTCTTGGAAAAGGGCTTATAAAACTCAAGCCTGGGCTTCGATTTGATATTGATACCCCACGAACATATGTTTTACATCTTCTCTTCCATTTAAATTTTTTTTTTTATGCAGCCTCAAGAGGAATGTCCAAAAAACACAGATTATTTTTTTTTTTTTTGTGTGTGTATTTGTATCATTTAAAAGTTCAGAAGTGGGAAAGGTAGAAGAGAGCATTTTATTTGGGAATGTGCAAATTAATTATGTAAAAAAAATATGAACTAATGTAACTCGTTAGTGAGGATGTAATTCTGTTTTTGACGGACACTGCAGACAATTAAAAGAAATGTTTTCTCTACAGCAAATTGTGTAAACTTTTGTTTTGTATTTTCAATTTCAGCGATCTCTAGTTGCATTGTTGATTTAGATACACACTAGTATTCTAATTATAACTATCGATCATATATCCAATTTATTCTATGTTTGCAGATGTAAACGATACATTTTCATTCATTCTTCAACTTGGAAATTGTGTTTTCACTCACCACTCTTAAACCCGCAATGACCACTAGAGGTAGCTGTAAATGCAAAACACTGACATATTATCACCTGGAAAAGTGTGTATGAGGACCTGGAGAAGCACTGAGGTTCAGTTAGTCATGTTGTTGGTCTCCAGGCGAATTCAAGTCCAATATTTTACTCTCTGCCTAAAGTCTCAGTACTCTCACTAACTAGTTGCTAACTGCGTTTACTGTTGAAGGGCTGTAGAGCTGAGGGGAACTGCAGAATCGGTCGAGGTTTTTTCTATTTTTCAGACTTTGTCACTATGAGTGACCCTTTATCACATAACCCAAAGTTGTTTGATCCCTTGTTAATGTAATGCTGTAAACTACAGCAGCTTTAACTCCAGGTCCACCCAACCCCGGGCCCACTTCTAAGATCAGAACGGCTACTGCCAACTCGACACTTCAAATCACAAGGAGACTGAACTGCTGGTGCAAACTGGTCCGGGGAAAACGACCCCTATCCTGACCAAAACATCTGGAGTGAAGTTTCACATCACATGCAACAACTGCAAAAAACACTACATGGACGATACGATACAGGGCAGAGACTGAATGAACCCCGGAGACATCAACATCTGCTCTCTGAGAACAGCAGAACAATACCGGTAATGATCTGACCTGAGAGCAACAGATGATGGATCTCATTTCCACATGCAAACAATGCCATGAATACAGACCGACATAGCAGCATATTAAAATGACACTGAGGCTGTTGATCAACAATGAGTTGAGTCTTAACATTTGGAGACTTTGAATGCATGTTTGTCTTCCACCTATTTGTATACACAGTTTATTGATGTGTGGCCTTCAGCTGTACTTGAATGACTCCATGGACCAGTCACCAATAACCGTGTATATTCTTTGTATTGTTTATTCATTATGAAATAATTCACTGTATGTGTGCACTTGAGAGGAATAAAAAGCTTCGTAATAAAATAAAACCTATGGTGAAAAACAAGTCTCTGTCCCCGAGGTTATGGCGTCACATGTTTTTCAAAAACATTTTGACACTAGCTTCATAGGAGTTGACCCATTTCACGTTTAGAAATTCCAACAGTGAGTCAACACTCATCTTAAAACTGTCTACAACTGAGACTGTTTCAACTGGTAATGTTAAGTAACCCTGAGAATATCCGACCTACAGTCAAATTGTGTATCCACACCACGGGAAGATCTTTTTTTCGATTTTCAACGGCAAGGAGAGCACCCGTTCCCCGTCGAGAGTGAGGTCATCTCGTCGGTGGACAGTACATCCTCATCAGACTCTCGTAGCTGAGGAACGTGACGGCGTTGACAGGGAAAGCCCTCAGGCTGTTCAGTAGAAGGCCTTTGAAGAAGACCCTCGCTCCCTCCTCTCTATAGCTCACTCTCATGCAGTGGAGGACCCCTGTGTACTCCCTGCCGCCGGCCCCCGACATCTGGAGCCGGGCTTTCACCACATCCATGGGCGTGGCGAAGGCCCAGGTCACCACGCCCGCCATGCCCCCTGCCATCATTATCGCAAACGTACCTGAGCACAGAAACGTTCGTGAACAATGTGAATCCTTGAATTTGTGTCTCTTCTGAAAAATGAGTTTAGATGAAAATAAACCTGGACATTTAGAATTGCTGAATGAAAACTAAAAACAAACTGTCTCCTGGATTTAACAAAAAGCTCCATCCAGAGAAAGCTGGACTCACCAACGTTACATCATCCCTTTTTAAATTAGTTTTATCTGCTTCTTAAATATAGAAACCCACTTACACCAGGACAAGACAAAAACAGGTCAATTATCAGACAATACTGTAAGTCAAACATACGCAAGACTGCATCCAATTCATGAGATACCGAGTCAATATTAGGTCTTGTTTAAATTATGACTTTTCCAATACTATGTGCAAACTAAATCAATATCATGAGACACTAAGTCAAATTGTAATTATGATGTACTATCTCTGGAGTTTTACTACGTCATTTAAAAGTAGCATAGTATAAATATCTCGTAGTATTTCATAATTTTGACTTAAAGGAAAAAGTTGGGCTTACCATGTCATAATTTTGATTTTCCATTCATATTTCTTTATTATTTCCAACATTTCATCCATTGACTTTCCTGACATAAATGACCCTCCATATTTCACACATGTAATGTTGCACTTTTCCCTCACGACACTGACCTGGCTCTTTGCCGCTCTTGGTCAGAGCCTTTCGAGTGACTTCGTAGGGCAGAAAGTAGAGTCCATAGCAGGGTATGTCCCTCAGGGCGATGGCCAGCCCTCCCCTGAACAGACCCTTGGGTCCTTCCTCATTCAGGATGACGGCGACACAATGAACAGGTCCACGGTATCTTTGAACTGTTGTTTGACCCTGCAGACGCACCTTCACCAGGTCAATCGGTGCGTAAACACACACCTGAAAGCAGTTTAAGTTTGAGTGTTATTACATTCAAAATTATACGTAATTAATAAAAATAATTCTATTTAAGGTTTTATCTAAGGTTTTATTACATAAGCTGGAGATATGCTTTCTTTTTACTGACAACAAATCCTATGAAAATACTCAAACCAACAAAGAATTAAACAGGTTCTCCCTGTTGGAGCCCGCTTGACTGACAATTCTGTCAATGACTAGGTGTGTTGACCACTATTTAATTATACTTCAACCTTACAGCCTTTACTTGGGCCCAAGCATGAGGCTAACTCTCTACCCAAACACAATAAATATCTTAATGGTGGATTGCTGCACGTTTCATGAACCCTTGGCCTCTCCTCAGTCGCCTGCATCTGATCACATCCTTCACCCCGCTCTGACTAAAGCCTTTAGTTTTGTGGGCTGTGATGAACATTGCAACCTCCAGGGGCCAGTAGCACATTACATTTGTCTTGTCTCCACACAACATCTCAATTATCCTGAAGTCTCAGTGAAACTATAGAACTAATTAGCTGTTATCGCTGTGAATAGAAATGAAAAATGTCTGTTTCACAGCACTTGTGGCCCTATGGAGCCTTAACAGTCATCATGACGGTATATATAATGGCAGCAATGTTCCTGCAAAGGTGCTTTGGATGAACCCAGCCAGTGAACATCCGCCAGGTGTTCTTACCTGCATCAGGCCCGAGAAACAGCCGGCAGCGAAGACCTGTGCAGCAGAGGCCGGTTTGCCCTGGTCGCTGTGCTGGGACTGAGTGAGGTAATCTAAGGCATTACTGTAAGAGCCAAAGACAACAGCGTTGGTGATGCCGGTGGTCAGCACCGGAAATGCCATGCCCTTGAAGAATCCATGGAGCTGATATAATAATAAAGCATAATAAACAGATGAATAAGCACGCATCAATACTTTCTGTAAAGGCAGCTGTTTATGCAGTGACACCTACCCCTTCATTAGAGTATGTTTTAGACATACAGTGAAGTATCCCTGTATACACAGACTGGGCCTGCAGGCGCACCTACAAATGAAACATAAGGTGTGAGGATGAATATAGATATTAATGCATCTGGTCTTTTTTTTTTTTTTACAGATTTCAGTGTGTATAATATAGTTCATGCAACCTTCACAGTGTCTAATGGATGTCCAACTGCCAGTCCCAGTGCACCTACGATGACCAACGAAGATGTGTTATTTCTCCACATGAATAAAAAATACTGCGTTCAGTCAACGAATAAAGCATCGTTTTTCTTACCAGAAATGCTGCCCGCTACGAATTCCATAAAAGGCATGTCTTGCAAAACTTCACAACCTGCAATCAACGTGTTTGTGGTGTTACAGATGTGATAACCTGAGGATCCTGCTTTACAGCTGCTATAAAGGGAACCGACTTTGGACGGAATCCTGTTAAACTGTAAGAAAAATGTAAAACTGAATGTCTTTCCCCCCCCCCCCACACACACAAGTAGTACTATAACGACGTCACCTGAGTAGAGGATTTAGCATCATATGACATAAGACGTTTCATTTTCCATAGGTTAATTCTAATTGACTATACTTTAAACGTTATTGATTAGCCTGTCTGACGGTAAACATAACCACATGTCGCGTGCTAAAACAGCTCGTCTACACATTATCATACGGCGTGTTAATAGCATTATCATGCGAAAATAAAAGGTTATATTTAAAATAGACTGCATTGCCTACCTTTTGTAATTAGTCGCCTCGTTGTTAGAATACCGGTTCCTTCAGAATAATCCTGCTCAGTGTCAACCTCATCACCGTTTCTCCCCCGTGTCAACGTCCATAAACGATCTCTGACTCTGCGGACTCTAAGCTACCGACATTTACAAGAGCATTTCCTGTTTGACATATCTGCCTTACATAATAAAGACCGCCTGAGGGTCCAAGCCAACAAGTGATCAGTTGATCTACACTAGTATAACAACAACATACAATAATATGCCAGGTAGTTATGCTGGGTTAGGTACAACGTTAGAGTTTTACAGTGTAATAGCTAAACCAATAAATACGTGTGTTTGTCAAGCACCCCTGTAAAATAATTGTGATCACTTTAATTTAAATTGTATTCTACTTATTGGCATAAGTGTTGCTACCAAATATAGGGCGGTAGCATGCATACATATAGCCCACATAGTAATTTAGCACATTACTGCTAATATAGCAAAAATCAAATCATGTTGATGCTCAGAATACAAATATGCCTCATGTAAACAGTTAAAATAAACATACATTAAAGTAAAAAGATAAATTATCCCAAAATTGAATTTATCAAGTTAAGTCTAGTTAAAAGAAATGTACCATGTAAAAATGTAAGACATGATGTTATACCTGTGCCTTCAGTTGTAGTTGTATACATCTATGTTATGCATTCAAGTCAGTTCACAGTAACAATTGAAAGTATGACATTCCAGACCATTCAAAAGTGCAATTCGATGTGTAACATGCTCGCAGTCGAATATTTTTGCAGCAAACACACAATTTGAACTCTGGAAAAGATGCAAGGTCTCCACCACCATAGAATCTCTGAAGCTCTGCTACCTCCTCTGCCGAGGCCTTTTCATAATCAAAACCTATAACGTGCTCTCAGTCGAATATGTTTGCAGCAAACCACTTGCAGAGTGAGAGATTACACAGGCTGTTAATATCCTGTGGGACTATAGCAGGGGTATTCAACTAAAATTCCAAAAGGTCCAGATTGAGAAAATCTCCTCGGGCAAAGGTCGGAAACATTACAATAATATCTAACTCGCGCTATTTAGTGCCATATATATATATATATATTCAAGAAGCCTAGTAGTAGTAACAACGTCTCTGTGTAGTCAACAACTGTCAAATCAAATAAAGAAAGTACACATCAATTATATTTGAACAAATTATTATTCTCA
Source organism: Anarhichas minor (assembly GCF_050575085.1). Lineage (NCBI taxonomy): Eukaryota > Metazoa > Chordata > Actinopteri > Perciformes > Anarhichadidae > Anarhichas > Anarhichas minor. Next base: position 1,342,380 of record NW_027466449.1, on the reverse strand, counting down.
GTTTTCAAATTTAACTGGATGGATTATAAATAATACATAAATAAATGTTCTTCTCATTTCAAGTACAATAAGGGCTGGAATGAAGAATAACTGCCATAACAGAAAGCTTTTCAAAAATGTGCATCTTAAAATAAAGTAATTCATTTTAGAAAAATGAACTTCACTGAATTGTCCTGCAGCTTTAGATTCAGTTCATTCAGGTGTGAAGTGATGTCAATCAAAAAAGCCACAATATTATATTTGTCTCATCTTCTAACAAGATAAATCAGTGAGCATGGACTTTATGTGGTTATTAACACTTGTTTCAGCTCTATCCTCTCTGTTAACATCATTGTTGGGCAGTGCATTCATGTGTTAGGATTCTGATCATTTTGGGCTCTTAGGTTTATTTTCTGTGTCTTCATTTCAGATGTGAGTGGATACGTTTGTTCAAAAGAGTTGTGCTTTGCCTCGTAGTGTGCTTCATTTACCGCTTTTATCAATAGTTACGGTTTCTGAACTTATGATACTGGTTTTAACTGCCTGTGGTAAGAATTAACATATAAGAGTCTGTTCATAATTGCTTATAAATTCTATTCTCTCTGAACACGTTTCTCTTTTTGGAGAACGTCATGTGAGATAACTTTTAAATGCACTCAATTTGCTCAATCGTTGACAGGAAGGAGAACGTGAGGAACTCCTGCTTTTGCAGATCTTGTAGCACACTCAGCTGTCCGAGGAGAGGGGATCTCTCTCTGAATTGCCTTTCCTGAGGTTTCTTCTCATTTTCCTGCATCAGGATTTTGGGGAGTTTTTCCTCATTTTCTTAGAGAGCTTGGGCTGGGTCAAATGATTCAGTATATAATGTGATATTTAACACTGAACAATGAAAATAAACTTGAGTTTTAAATGAACTTTCAAGCTCTTTCCTCCATTATGGTATACGAATAAATAATATTGACAGCAATGATCTTGAAAAAATGAATTATGAGTGAATCAGGATTTGTAGATAAAGGACACAGTGTTGTTTACTTTTCATCGAACATGTTAGGCCTGATTAAAAGTGTTTCAGCTGTACGGTCAAATAAAGGCAAAAAAACAACCCAAAAAAATCTTTGAAAAAAAATAAAAGTCATTCAAAGCAAAGGTATAAGGAGCTTTACATAATAATCATGATTAAAACATAATTATATATTTAAAAAAGTTCAGGAAATTAAAAGTATACAAAAAAACTACTCAAAAATAGAGTGAAATCAACAAACAAAATGGATAAGACACTATAGAGCAGGAAACCAATAAAACATGCAGTTAATGTAAATAAAAGGTGTATTTAAGAGGTTTTGAGGAATGATTTAAAATACTCAGCAAACCTCAGATCTTCAAGCAGGGAGCTCCAGAGCTGAGAGGCCCTGACAGCTGAGACCCTGGTCGACTGTGGTCTCGATCCAGGATTTAGGAGCAGCCAGAGAGTCCTGCCTCTGAGGCAACAGTGTGTTAGTATGTAGAGGAGCAGCAATTCCCATTAGATGTTCAGAAAAATATAAAAATCAATCAACCCTAAAACTGACAATCAAAAAAGCAAGATATGAGTAATGTGATCTTGTCTCTTTGAATTTGTAAAAAAAGGACTTCTCTATTTATTTATGTAGTCAGTTAGAAACTTCATTTAAACCTTACAATGCCTCCACATCTTTCCTGAATTATTGGTATGTTTCAACATTTGAAGCCAGCAGAGGACTGTAGGTTGTTAATGCTTAGTTTGCTGGCTCAACTCTGTCTGTAGCTGTACTTTTAATTGGTGCTTAATGTGTTTCAACTCTGAAAGATGTGAAGAGACTCATTTTCAAAGCCATGGGTTTCATTGTTTGATGACGTCGGACAACAAGAAGGCTTGTCCACGTTCCGTTGTACATGAAGTTGCTGGAGCACAACCATTGAGAGCTGTTGAATGATTGTGCCACAAACACCGAACACCTCCGTTCTTATTATGGAAAGCTGAGTCATTAAAATGTAAATCTGCAGGGCACTGTTATTTTGCATTAAATTACATGAGACAGGTTTTCCCAGTTCTTTATTCATCCAGTCTTTAAGTGTTACCACCTATAATTATATGTTCACTATAAAGATGTTGCTCTGAGCTTGTTGCCTCCTGTCCCTCATAACTGCACACAAGGCTGGATTTACCTTTTATGCCTGGGATAGCCTACATTACCTTCAACTAAGATCACATTTAGGTTTCTTTGTTGCTCATTACATTTCTTAAACACCTCGTCTTCCAGGTGTGTGTGATTTTATTTGGACGGTGGAATCGCAAGATTTCCGCTAATTGTATTCCACTATGTTCGACCTTTGCTGCGTGGTTGAAGTCGTCTTGTATTCCGAAAGTTTAGCAAAACAATCGATGGATTTCCTTGGCATATTTCTTTTATTATTTCTGATGAGTGTCACACCAAACACGCCGCATTAAGTCAACAGACACTGTGCGCTAATTTGCCGAGCCGCACGTAAATTGTTGACTGATGCGCTGGCCCGCTTTTACAAATAAGTAATATACAGTCTGCTCTACAGTGTGTAATTCGTGAGTATTTTGACAGTGAGAAGCTTATTCTGTTGGCTATGTATTTCAGCACAATGTACTTGAAATCAAACTAAGACTGCAGTTAGTGCTGCCAAGTCTCCTACTAGTGTGCGTCCAGGCTTCTCTTCCAAATGTGTTGCTAACTAACTAAATCCATCAGGCGTCTGATATTCCAATCTGTGTTAATCATTGTCAGTCTGATAATCACATCAAGTTGGAGCATTTTAGTTATGTTCTACTTTTGCTGCTGTTTTTCTGCCTCAAGAAGCAATCTTTTTTTGTGATGTGTTGTGCTCATACTTAGGCATCTGTTTTGAATGTGACCATATGGGTTGTCTTATTTTTGAACTAAAAACTAATTTAAATACACGCATGGTGCTGCTGAATCCAAAACAAGCTTAAACCATGAGGAAACTATTAGTTGGATTAGGAAACAAATTGAATACCGTATTCCCGTTTAAATACAACGAAATAACATATAAAGAAAAAAAGTAATTCTTGATATGTAGTGGTGAAGAGTTTAACATCTGACTTTAAATGCTGTGCTGTAATTAAACATTCAATGTGCACTTCAGCAGCAGCCGACATGTCGTATCCTGTTTCTAGCTTTTCACAAATATGTCCATAGGCGAAGGCGTAGTTTGCGTTAACTGTTCAAACAGGTTAAAACAACCCACCAAGAAAGTAAACCCAGACGTGTATGACAAAGCAACGTAATCACCAGTCGACGGTAGGAAACTTGTAAACAAATAGTGACGTCAATAAAATGCGCTGCCAAGCTTTGAATACGGCTTGGTAAACGGAGGAAAAGCCGCGGTTTCGGGCTGTGGAATTAATTATGTCCTCAGGACGTTTTGAGGCATGCCTCTGCATTTTTAATATTTTTCCGTAGTTCTTTGTGAAAAGTGACATTCTACTCCTCCCCTCCCATCGGTTGTCATCGTCAATCCGAGCGGCGACAAAAGAAGGATATCAACTAACGACAGCCTCGAGAGAATGAACGCTTGACGGACAACCGCGTTGCTAACGTTAGCTAGCTATACAATTAGCTATTCGTTTCACTTGACAGTTTTTGAGATCGGAAACATGACAACTTTAACCAGGCAAGATCTCAATTTCGGACAAGGTGAGTCAACCACACAAACCAACGGCACGACACAGCCAGTCATCCGTCCTTAGTAGTTTATAGCCCCAATTCTGTTAAACGTTGCTTTGACAAAATTCAGTTGATAAATATTTGGCAATTAAATCTGATTTAGACAAACTGAATTCTGGGTACATGCTGTCCTATTACAGGTACACGCTGTCCTATTACAGGTACACGCTGTCCTATTACAGGTACACGCTGTCCTATTACAGGTACACGCTGTCGTATTATAGGTACATGCTGTCCTATTACAGGTACACGCTGTCCTATTACAGGTACACGCTGTCCTATTACAGGTACACGCTGTCCTATTACAGGTATACGCTGTCCTATTACAGGTACATGCTGTCCTATTACAGGTACACGCTGTCCTATTACAGGTACACGCTGTCCTATTACAGGTACACGCTGTCGTATTACAGGTACACGCTGTCCTATTACAGGTACACGCTGTCCTATTACAGGTACACGCTGTCCTATTACAGGTACACGCTGTCCTATTACAGGTACACGCTGTCCTATTACAGGTACACGCTGTCCTATTACAGGTACACGCTGTCGTATTACAGGTACACGCTGTCCTATTACAGGTACACGCTGTCCTATTACAGGTACACGCTGTCCTATTACAGGTACACGCTGTCCTATTCGGCATAACATAATACATAACTACTCATTATTTGAATCGTTTCTGTCATATGCATTGAATGTGTTGTAACTCTGTTATGGTGTTCATTCTGTACACATGACATCTATTGCCCTTCTGTGCATCCTGATAGAGGGATCCCTCCTCTGTTGCTCTCTCCAAGGTTTCTCCCTTTTTTAAAAATCCCTGTTAAAGGTGTTTTTTGGGCGAGTTTTTCCTGTACAGATGTGAGGGTCCTGGTACAGATGATGTCGTATGTTTACCGACTTTAAAGCCCTCTGAGGCAAATTTATTATTTTGGTCTATACAAAATATATTGAATTGAATAACGGCAGTTTATTTCTGTAGGTTCTTCCTTACTTGACGTCGCCCTGTGTTGCTTGTTTGTCTTTGTAGAAGACCAAATGAAATGCATGGAGATGTAATTAACCCGTTGACTCCTCTTCTCCAGTGGTTGCTGACATCCTGTGTGAGTTCCTGGAGGTCGCTATTCACCTCATCCTGTATGTCCGTGAAGTTTATCCCTCGGGAATATTTCAGAAGAGAAAGAAATACAATGTACCCGTGCAGGTACAGATGAATAGATGTGTAACTATTACATGCTCACACTGTTAGGTAGGCTCACCTATTCGTATCTCAAATATTTGGTCTTCAGTGTTTGGTGTGTTGATTTCCAGATGTCATGTCACCCAGAGCTGAATCAATATATCCAAGATACACTTCATTGTGTAAAGCCCCTCATTGAGAAGGTAAGTCATGACCTGATACTGACGTATATTTAAGAAACGTGACCATCTCTCATGTACGCGTACGCACTTCTGAAGTCTTTCATTTCCTCCCCAGAATGACGCAGAGAAGGTTGCCGTGGTCATCATGGACAAAGAGCATCATCCAGTAGAAAGATTTGTGTTTGAGATTTCCCAACCTCCACTACTGTCCATCAGGTTTTCCTCTCCTTCTTTTGTTTTTTGAATATATTAGTAGTGAGTATAAACGACGTGCTTATTTTGTCATACATTTCCAGGCTGATCACGGTCACTAACTACCTGTGGTTTTGTTGTTACAGCTCCGACACATTACTGTCACACGTGGAGCAGCTGCTGAGGGCGTTCATCCTGAAGATCAGTGTGTGTGATGCTGTTTTAAATAATAACCCACCAGGTAACGCCACTGAGGATCACACGAAGAGATGCACATGACAGACACACTCAAATGTGATTGTGAAAAATCATTTGCTCTGATTCCCTGGCATGATTCAGCCCAATATCCAGTATTGGCAGCTAAAGAAATTAGTCTCTCGACCAGTGGTTCCAAAAATCTTTTCTTTAGGACTAACTTCCTTTACAAACCTTTATATAACTTTCAACTTCATCTACAGAAAGTTATGTCACCAGATCGACTAAATAAATGAAATCCCGGCAAAGAAAAGAAGGCAGGATTTGTGAGTTACCTGAGGGGAAAAATAAGTCTGTGAGGTGTTGTTCAGGGTATTACATTCTCAGACACAGCCCTACAGTAGCAATAGCCCGACTGAAAATACACCAGTCTTATTGGACAAGCATGCAAGGAAACAAGTCAAGGGACTAGAGAATCAAATATGTAATGACTTTTAATCGCTTTTAATGATGCATAAATTACAGTCAGGTAGGAATGAGTACAAATCATAGACTTATTTGTGGCTTGTTGTGTGTCACAGGGTGTTCATTTACAGTACTGGTACATACTAGAGATGCTGCTACACGCAACATGGAGAAGGTTCAAGTGATCAAGGTGAGGTTGTAAAACATCGCAAACCCACAGATTAACACATGATATGAAAACAGATCAGCCTGTTTGCTTCTTGGTAGTATTGCAATCAGTTCTAATACTATGTAGACACTGAATAATGACATCTGTTGGGTCACATTTGTAAGTAAGATTTATTTATAAAGCGACAGACATAAGTCACAAAGTGCTTAACAGGGGCAGAATTGGAGACATAAAAAACACAATGTGACCATATAAGAGCCAATAATTTACATACACACAGAAAGAACAAAATTAAAACATGGTTTAAAAGCAAATTTAAAACATGGTTTGTGCATTTCCCTCTCCAGGATTTTCCATGGATAGTTGCCGACGAGCAGGAGGTCCACATGCAGGAGCCAAGACTCATCCCACTGAAGACCATGACGTCTGACATAGTGAAAGTGAGCAGAAACATCGCACCCATCGATCCGTTTCTCTGCTCAAAGACAAACACATATATATAAGCATGCGATAGTGGTAATCTGCTAAACCTCACCTAAAGCAAAATCATTACGTCATGTAATCAATCTCCATGACGTCATGTTGAAATTCCCCCATTTGCTCTTACTGATTATGATTGTTTTCTGTCTTTAACAGATGCAGCTCTACGTGGAAGAGAGAGCCCAGAAGACGTAGGCCCCGGGATGATGTTGAATCATCAGCAAAGTATACAACACAGTCAATCAGAGCTGCCTGGAACCACCTGGGTTTTGTTGAACACATGGGATCATCAAGAAAGAGATGTGGAGTGTGTGGGTGAGATGTGCGCAATATGCTGCAGCTAGCATTGAGGGTTGGACAGATGCGACACACAGACATTTCATGAAGAATCACATCTGGCCCAGATCGTTTGCTCTCCGCCTGTGATTCGATCGCATGCCATACAAATACGCATGAATACGGTTGTCATTTTATTGCCATGTATTGTGTTTGATTGCTTTAGTTTCCATGCAGATCTTTAGTACAACAGTATGATCCAAATGTAGCTGTTGCACCATGACAATAAAATTCCAGAGGAAATTGAGTAGACCAGTGTATCAGATATCAACTTAAATACCTACCACATCTACAAACCACCCTTAAATGGGTTGTGTGTTCACTGTCAAACATTGTTTCTCTTTGTGGGGAAGCTGTTTTGCTAGAGGTTGTCTTTTCATATCCACACTGAGGTCAGAGGTTTTTTTTTTTGTCCCACTATAATGTCCCACTGAGTCATAGCAGGTCTTTCATGGTGTCTACAGTATTAGCGGTCAGGGATGCAGTGTGAGAGTTTTGGGTGGGCTCCTATGAAATCAAAGGGGTTGTTTGTGTGTTTTCCCATACAACCAGTGGTATTGTTCGCCTCCATTCTTATGTGATGAATTCAAAGTTTTTTTGTTTTTTTTATGTTACTGCTGAAAACTACGTGAAAAGAAAAAATAAATTGTAATAAAAAAATTAAAAAAAAGATTTTTAAAGTACCACCACTATAAATCTCTGTGTTAGTGTGTATTAAAGCAAACACTTTGTAGAATGACTCTTGGTGATTATCCAATTATTCTATATGGAATAACCCTTAATGCAGATGTTTTAAAGTCTTCAACACCAGCACCACACACACACACTAATAGTTTCAGACTGCCTTTCCTGATGTCAGATTGGCCTGATATCGCTGATTTAGTTACTACATGCAAACAAAAACAGCAATCCATGTCCAGAATGTTACATTTAAGACAAAATCTCTAGGCTTCCAAATAACTGCGTTATGTTAAAAGTTCAGTCATTAGACGAGAGCTAATGTTTTCACAGTTCTCTCAAATTCGTCGGAGCACATCGAGCTGCCTTACAGTGATCCTACAAGGTCACAGACGCTGTATTATCTGATCACTCCTCTACATTGCCGTGACATTTATTAAGCAGACATTTTGCAGGTTCCATCATAGTTTGATAAAGTTGCTTGGTGGACTCTGAGGCTGCTCAGGCACAGCTGAAGTTGAGTTGTTTAGAAGTAAGCAGAATATAATGTTTGAGTCAAATCAGGCTCAGAGCTCTCGCTAGTCAACCAGTGTAGTTTTGATGTTTAGAGTCTGGCCCAGTGACGGCCGTCTTTGGCTATCTAACCTGAGGAGTCTGTCCTCGATATGCAACTCCCTCCACAGGCATCACAAGCTTATAAAGGTTGTTTTAAAAGCCAATTCTACATGAAATTAACTTTTTTTTTTCAACCCCATTCAAACTTATACATTAGTTGAGTCCATTCATGTCCCAGTATATGGTTTTATCTCATCCACATCTTCCTACGTCTCTATAGGTTTGTTCTTTGTCTCACCTCATCACAGCAGGCTGCGTTGCCTCTACGTTCATGTTGATGTTGTCCTCGTTCCAGCGATCATATTGCACGCTGCCGGCACTGTTGGAGTCCATGAGGGAAGTCCTTCCTCTCCTCAGAGGTTTATCTGCTGCCTGGAATCAACCGGTCACTCAACGCGTCACTGCTCGGCCTGGACACACAAACTGCTGTGACACAATGAAGATGAAGACAACACTACAGCATCTTGACTACAGTAACTACAAAGGAGAAACAGCAGAGTTGAGTATGGTATCAATGTAGTCATTTTAAAAATTAAAAAAACCTTAGTAATCTACTTTTAATACATCATAATGGCCTTAAAGTCTGGAATAAATCATGTCAATAAAGTAGTGTTTCAGATAATCAGACTGAAAAGCAGTGATTTGATGATTGTCACCCAAAAAAGAAATCACTTTACATCCCCACATTCATAATCATTGAACATAATTAGTGCTCATGAGTGTTAAACACTTAACCTGCCAAGAATACTTTGCTGCTCACTTTTAAAGGCACGACTGAGACTGAGGGGGCCTGCTGCTTGGTATGAGACCTCGGTCGTATAGTTCACTGGTTGACTGAGTTCAACCTGTCATAAGTCCATTGGTTCCACTCCAGCGTTTCTGCTTATATGATTCCTTCCCATAGTGATAAAGGGCAATGTATGCTCTGTGGGGTTTGCTTGTCTCTAGTTTCATCAGACCCTGTGTCGATAATGGACCACAAAGCAAAAACACTTAGTGCTGTCGATTGTCACGATACTCCCTCCCCTGTATGAAAATGTGAATTGGTTGAATATAATAATATCACTTTGTTGTTTCATAGATTTTCTCTTAGCAATGTATTAAGCCCAGTGACCTTAAAATGTCTCATACGGCACCTTGTGGTTTCTGTATGCGTTGACAGTGCAACAAACACTTTAGAGTTAACATGCATTTGCAAAAGGAGATGGAGAAGTAAATACAATTATTTCCAGGAACACTCATGTTGGCTCTGTGATATGCATTGGATATAATTGTTATACAGCATTTGTATCATCTGTTAACAAGCGGCTCCAGAGCCTAGAGCTTTACAGGCATCAGTGGATCCTAAAGCAGTTAGAGGAAGACTGTAGACAGGGCTTGTGTTGTTTTTGCTGCCCATTGGTCACTGCTGCCCCCTCATGGACAGGCATCAAGCTTATGACTTTGCTCTAAAACACCTGCTACACCTCTTCTAATATACCTGAAATATGAGCCCATGTATCTTTAGATTGTTTTTACTGTTATAATGTAATATTTTAAACACATTCACATTTTGCATATAGTATCAGGCAATGCACAATAATTCTAAGTAACATGGGTTTTCTTGGTACTCCTATTATAAGACATTTGTTTGACTTGTTGCATATATTGTACCTAAATATATCGTTTGACCTAAAACTATATGTGAGTTCCATTTCATCAAAAGATGAGCGTACTTTATTTTTTTTGTAAATTGACCATCATAAGCCCTTTCCATATTTCACTCCAAAGACTTTTACACTTTGCTTTAAATATTTTTAAACTTAATACACTTGATATGTTTAGTCATTATTTAACATTGTATTGCTATTTGTTCATAATGTAGCTCTACTGGCCTATTGCATGTCTATCTGTCCTGGAAGAGGGATCCTTCAAGTATCAGAGCTTTCTCCCCGTTCCTCCTGTTTTGTGTTAATAAAGCCTTCTGTGATAAAAAAAAAAATCTATGACATGAGCAATGATTAAATTCTAGCTTGCAGACAACTTGAGAGTGCAACTAGCACCTGCCGTCCTCTGTGTGAAGCGTTTCCCAAAGCGCAATAACCTCCACTATCTCTTTATGACTCAGGCGGCACGAGGGCCTCTGCGCCACCCACACCCCTGGCGACCTTTGGTACGAGGCACCGCACAGGCTCCTGCGTGAGCAAAGCTCAACGCTGAGGCAACAGAAATAAACAGTAGAGTTGAGCTGATACTCCACATATTTGTAACCACATTTGGAATATCCACAAATCATGGTTCCTTAGTGTGTGATTGCTAAAATCACATTTACATCCATGCCGTTTTCTAAAAACCTGTGATATTTAAAAGTCAGAGGCAGCACGATGTTCTCCTTTATTACATCGTTTATTCCGACTTCCTACTTTCCAGAGTGGTTGACTCTCGATACAAATCCGGTGAATAGTTTCCTTCAAGGTGAGCTCCTCGTTTTCTCTCACGTCCACGTTGCTACAGTCTGTTTCTAAACTGTTTTGGTTGGAGTGTGTCATTGGCTGAACATTCAGTTTTGTGACCTGCAGGACTGGTCGGTGCTTGTGGGATCTTGGTGCTGTGCTCCCTGATAAGACTGCACTTATTTCTAGAAGAAGAGAGGTGAGGAAATTACCCTATAATAGGCCAGTTTGTCAAAGTTGTTCTCCATTCTCATCAAAATACTTCATCAGCGCTGGTGCAGAGACATTTTACTTTAATGTTTCTTTCTTGATTTGTTTCCCCACAACCCACAGTTGGAGTGATAAAGATAGCACATCAGGCCAGAGGACACCCAGTCATCAAAGCAGAGCGAACACTGGACTTGTTGGGACGCTCCAGTTCTTCTTCGTGACTGGGACGCTGGCTGTGGTGGGCTCCCGCGTTGCCTCCCTGGTGGTGCTAGAGTTTTGTCTGCGAGCCGTCTCTGGATTGGTTACAGCGGGACCAGTAAGGAAACCATTCATGTGATGAAAAATATGCCTGATACTCCAAATATATCACCCTATTTGCTCAATTAACTCAGTTAAATTCTGGAATTTCTCACATCATAATGACTCGTGACATCTATTATAACAATCAACCCATCATCTGTTTGGATTCGTCCATCGGTTCTTGTTCATAATGCTCCTTTATTCCCTCAGGAGTCGAAGAAATTTGTGCAGCAGCTGCTGGTTCAAAGCCAGTTCTCCCTCGGCTGTGCCTTAAGTTGCAGCTTGCACTTTCTCCACGAGGGGGCGTCCCAGCGCTGGCTATGCCTGCTCCTGGCCGCAGCGCTCAGCTGGTTCCTGGCGAGGCAGGCCGCGCTGCTGCTGCACCACGTCCTGTGTCTGTACAGGCTCCACAGCTCTCAGCGCTACTGCGGCACTTGCATCAGCCTCCTCACGTCGGGCCGCTGCCTGCTGCCCATGCTGTGCAGGACGATGGTCATTACGTTCTCCGTGGCGGTGGTGGCCGCCATATCAATCATCAATCAACACTTCCTCTCTGCAACGGAGGCCCTCAGGTTTTGGACACCACTGACTATCTGCTACACACTGTTGGTTGTGTACATGCAGGGTGAGATAACATGTAAAAAAAGAGATTATGGTGCAACACTCATGAGACACTGATCAATCTGGCCCCAGAGTTATAGTAGGGACCCCTTCTCAAGAAAACCATCATTAATTCATCAGTTGGACACGTCTGTCTCTCTGGATTGTCTGACCACTATTGCATCCATCTTTAATTTGAGCATCATGATGTTTGATAGATCTGTACTAAACTGTATATATGTACACCAAATATTCCCCTTATAATACTGCGTGTCTTGTTCTGCAGAGGAGCAGCACCGCATGCCCGGCAGCCAGGCGGTCCTGAACACAGTGGTGGTGCGACTCGGTGGTTTAATGGTCCTGATGCTGACTGTTGGTCGTTGGGCCGACGTGCTCCACATCCTAATGTGTTTCCTGGGTGAGGCCAGCTGTCTAATCCCCACTAAGGATCTGCTAGATGCTGCATTACCACAGGTCAGTGATTCTCCCTGGAAGCGGCACACGGGGCCGAAAGCACTTTCCGTCCACCGGGACCCCAAAACTGGGGCAGAATATCAATGTGTTCGCTAGACTGGGTCCCAAGATGAGAATGAACTTCTCAAAACTTGTGTCCCAGGTGGAGAAGGTACAAGATCCCCAAGACAGATTCAGGTCAAAGTAGTATCTGACTCAGAATACTGAGCCTACTTTTCCTTTCACTGAGCTGTAGCCTGGTTAAAAAGTTTTGCACCTGTAAATTTGCTTTAAAACGGTGGGTTGAATATATCCAGCATATCAATAGGTTGATAAAATAGGTGTTAGGATTAACCTTAAAGACAACAATATACGATTGGAGCCAAGTTGAAACCCCACACAAATGTTCAATATAATATTGTTGATACTAATATAATGTATAATATTTTGGGTGAGTAATGATGGTTTATCTGTCATACTACAGGAGGAAGAGGATTACGCACGCTACACGAAAAGAGAGCATCAACGAAGACCACAGACACAAGAGAAGGAGCATCGGACATAGACACTCTGGGATTTCAACATCTCGTGGCACCTCCTTTTAATGACACTAATACGCCCTATTAGGGCCACACCAACAAGGAATACTTTCGTATTTAGAATGTAATATTTTTTCATTAAAAAGTCCAAGGAGCATATCACAGCAACTCCGAAATGAAATATCTTTAAAAAAGGTTATAGTTGTATGATCCACGGAATACTGCTTCATCTTCTTGTCTGTTATTCTCTCATGAATCTGATTTTCTTGGTGATGGACAGCTCATTAACACTGACGCAGGTGACAAACCTTCTGGATGTCATTCTAGGAGTCTGTGTTACATCTGGGATAAATCAATGCTGTACTCTTTGGGAGATGTTGGCCAGTTACTCCTCATTGTTCCAGGCTACTGATAGATGACAGTCAAAATGAGACAGTCTTGTATTTGGGTATGTTCTGTCACTATATTCAAGCCTTGCTGTCGAGCAACCGGCCGATTCTTATTATCCCACTAATTGGTGTGATCAAAGGAGGATCAAGAATGTGTTGCATTACCTTTAAAACAATAGAAGTACCATGTTCTCTTCACGTTTTAAAGAGCCTACCGTTACCACACAAAGACAGTGGACACAAATAAATGTAAAAGACATATTATGTAGGCTACATTACACACATTGTGAATTTCACAGCGGGTTAATTCCATGAGACCGTCACACACGGTTCACGTCTAGGTTTTATTTTTTTTTTTTACAGTAAAACAAATACGTGTTAGTTTGAACACAATGCGAACACTAAAAACACGTTTATCAAAGACGCCACAGCTCGCAATCTTCCCCTGCTATGCGGGCACCGAAAGCTGGAAACGTGAAGAAATGCAGACATTAACGCCATTCCAAACACCTTAGGCAACGGGTGAGTTTATTTTAATTACATTGTATTACAGTTAGCTCAATCTCAACACACCCTACGGGCCCTAACAAAAAAAAGGCTGTCATTACACTTTCGACTCGTCTCACCCGTGGCTGTGTACTTAAAAAAAAAAGGGAAAGGCAAAATGGCTGACGACAACATTAGTGCTGTAAAGTCACACAAAATGGCGTTAGACAAAGAAAAGGATAGGTTACTTGGTTTTCCTCTGAAATTAACTACCTCTAAACACCTGCGGACAAGACCGAGTCGCCGTCAACAACTCGCATTAGTGGACGTTCTTTTCATACACTTCGCTTTATAGCACATTTTAAAGAGATGTTTGTAGCTCTTGTTATCGCCATTTTCAACCAAGTCTTTGCTACATTGTCTCAATAACACTGAAGCCTGGCTTCGTTGTGACCATTTATAAGCACCCACGTCTCATTACATCCTCATTTTGACGCCGGTGTATGCCCAATAGATGTGTCTTTATTGAGAGCTGTGGACTGACAGGAACATATTCCAAGAGATGGCTTTTGTTTTATCAGTCCCCGTCATTCCTTGTCAAAAAAAACAGACGTGTGAAATTACAGTGGGCACATTAGCCTGACGGTCCGGTTCCCAAGATAATCCAGGTCTGAGAATCACTGAAGCGGAAATTTAGTTTTGGTGTCTAGTCGATCCACCAAAATAGTAAATTGTACTCCCATAGGTTTATTAGATTTTTAACTGAATACAGTTCCACACCAGGACGAGTTGAGTAGACACAGGGAGGACGTTCTCCACGAGCACCCGAATACGGTGCAAATGCCCATTTGAAATGACTGTGTGGTTGTTGTTCAGCTCCTCGGTAGATTTCCAGACGTTTCTGTTCTCATCTGATAGGCACGCTGCACGCATGCGCGGAACGGTTGTGCGTGTCCCTTGTTACCGCATTTTCACGCAAGCGCACTTCTGCCTTTCCATGTGCGTGCTTAATATAGTAACAGAAGCAGAATAATGCCGTAGTGTAGTAACAGAGCTTCTCTTGAACACACTTCAATTCAACAATCGTTTCTATGTTACATTCAGCTGGTATGTGCAGAAATGCACTAAGAAGTAAATCAACTGAAACTCAGGTCACCATTTTATTCAGATGTAGATCCCACAGATTATAGGTTTATAACGTTTAAAATAATAAAAAAAAAGAAGCTACACAAGCATGTATCATAAAAACAGAGATCGTCTTTCAAGGAAAGACATTAAAAAAAAAACAGTGCCGCTTTTATTTACCCATCATTAATGTTTATCACCACTGGTCTTTTGTACCTTTGGACATGGACCTGATTCCTCATGTTACTGATTAGCTTAAAACAGACCTCAGACCAGGTTTTTGACTTAAGTGCCATCACACCATTTTGTAGCCCGCTACTGGCAGTAAAGTAGTAAATTAGTGAAAGCATTATTTGTCCCTATGGACTGCAGGTGCTACAAGCAAAAGGCAGACAAGGGAATCAGACCAGTTACAAACCTCATTATTATAAAGTCACGTGCTTATGGATACATGTTGTTGTCGTCTCATGCCTGTTACATTCCTCTCTTGCCCAATTCTGTGTTGAACTGTGGCAGGTTTTTGGTTTGTGTATTGTTTACCGTGCCATCATGTCAGCCAGCAAACACTTCTAAAGCGTGATCGTTTCATTTGCGGTACTTGTTTTTATCAGTGACACTAGCAGCTTTAACAATGCACTGCTCAATACTATTAAGGGGTTTCTTCTTCTGAAATAGATCAAGTCAACTCAAAGACACGTTAAAGGCATTTTGGTTTGACTGAATGCTTTGTTTTTGCCACACATGTCAATCCCACAGCTGTCAAACCGTCCTATTTTTTGAGAATATCTTTTAAATGATGTCTGATGCTTTATTTTGGTTGGATTAATGGAAAAGCCTTACTCTTTATTTTCACTGATGTGCTCAGCAGTTCCATGTTTAATGGATGAATCAGTTTTGGTGATAAACAAGTCACTGATTTCTTTCTCCAAAAAAATCAGGCCGCGTATTTCGGGCTTTTGAGCTAATAAGTCTTTGCAGACGGTGGGTTTGTTATTGACAGGTGACAAACTAAATGAAAAGAATATCTCAGTAACACTTGGCATAGATTTCCCAAGTCTCCTAACATTAGTTTCCCCTTAGTTTGTTTGAACTATATATATTTCCTGTTACATCTATGGGCCAAAAAGAGCAATTATTGAGAAAAAAATCTCTTAAATTAAACATAGAAATAACGTTTCTATACCGTAATCTCTTCTGTTGACAGAATCATGAGGCTGTTCCATAACCTCAGAGCAATAACTGAACTTTATACAGATCTTAACTCAACAGTATGTCACAGCACATTATCATACTGAAGCTCATCACAGCCTCAAATGTTGTAATCATTAACGTTCAGAATAACCCACAATTGGCTCTTAGTGTCCTGCAGGCTTAAGTTTCCAGTTTATATGTCGAAATGTTCAACACAACCTTTTCAGACTTTTTAAATGAAGGGGAGTCACCTCACCAAACCCTCATACTGCACGTCATTTACTTTTACTGATTTACAATGTTAACCTAAGTTCTGGAGACAAGTGGTGACTAATCTGTCGGTAGTCCATCTATCTATTTTTCAAACAGCATGTTCTGTACAGATTCACAGGAGGCTGGAGTCCATCCCAGCACCAAGTACATCCAGTAATTAATAATACTTAGTCAGGGATAAATGATTGGCATACCTCAATAAACTACCAGCCTAAACAGAGCAATGCCTGACTGCCTCCTCTGCTACTGTCTTTTTTTTTTTTTTTACCTGAGCCTATGACTCACCTGATAAATGTAGGGTGCTGATGTTGCTGTGCATTGATACAAGTATAAAATATATCTATTAACAAAACATTCTAAAAAAATATCTAAATCGTGTTCATTTAGTGTGTTACTGTATGCAAAGTGTAAAACATTGCCGTACAAAACTAGCACTGATGGGATCCTCCTGCAGAGTCAAAGCCTCTCAGATGTCAAAGCACCTTCATTCAACCAGGGGTTTTCTCACGCATGCGCATGGGCGGGAGACTATCTCATCAGGGAGGGGGAAAAAAAGAAGTTCACACACAAAGCCACGCCTGCGCGGTGTGCCTCTCATTACAAGCGAAGTTGCTGCATCTTTTTAGGAAGCTACATGCTTTCTTTCGACACCCAAAAGGTCGCATGGTGTCAGGGACGCGCCTAGTCACGGGAACAGTCCGGAGCGCGTTCACGAGGTGCAAGATCGCGCTTTAACAGTGAAGAGTATCTTAACAGCGTGTGGGGATCTAGCCTAATGGTTTACATTGGGTCACAACGACCAGTCAATGATTTGCGCCGAGTATTTTTTTGTTTTTGTTTCTTGTCCGGCGTTTTTATTTTGCAAAGCTTTTCTATTTTGCACGGGAAGAAACTGACATAGCCAACTCATCTGTATGATAGGGGAGCAGGAGCACACAGTATGGTCCGGGAAACCAGACATTTATGGGTGGGAAATTTACCCGAAAATGTGCGAGAAGAGAAAATCATTGAGCACTTCAAGCGGTGAGTGGAAACACTAATGAACGATGTGCTTGTGTGTGTGTGTGTGTGTGTGAATTTTGTAATTTAACGTGCATGGCCAGCATCTCCCTCTCTCTCTCTCTCTCTGTCACATTTTAGTGAAGTCGGGATGAAGCAGGAGGTTCCCCTTGTAGCAAAGTCCCATTCGGCAACCGCGCTGTCAGCTCCCCACAAGCACCAACGTTGTGCTGCGTTTCAGCTGAGATTAAAACCAAAACGGCTATAGCACGCGTCAACCGACCTGCTGGCGGACATATGTTTTTCTTTGACACGGGTACTAACTTGTAGGCTATAGTGATAACTTTACTTGTCATTTTCAATGCTATGCGGTTGTTCATTCGCCTCAGGTAACCGCTTGACTTTCCCCAGGAACCCATCTTTCACCTGGGTACCATCAAAATAAAATACATTGTTGTTGTTTCTACAACGCTAGCAGCACACAGTAAACAAACTTCAGGCGAGCTGCTAGCATCGTAACGAGCCATGCATTTCACAGTCTGCATCTTTGGCAGACAGCATGAAGTCTATCGCCGTGTGTGTGTGTGAGTGTGAGTGTAAACCGGGGAACCGGTGTTTTCACGCGATCCTCCGCGAGTTCGTCAGGTCAGCGCTTCCAACCAGACCTGTGCACAAAGTACAGCCAATTAGCACACTACGTACCTTCTGCTCAGCGTGCAGTGTAGCTGTTGCAAGAACCGGAATCTGTTTGTTTCTAAATGTGTCACAAGTCAGTGAAAGCTAAGAGGTGACGCGACATCCACGCTGCAAACATTGTTGCAAATTGGCTGCGATCGAACGCAGCCAATTTGGTGGTGGGGGTGGTCCGCGTTAACTCGTATGCAACATCGTAACGTTATAGTAGCTACTCGTGTTTACTTTGTGTGCGCGTATGAACACATAAATGGTTATCTTCGCTACATTATTATAGCGTTTGCCACCCACCACCCACCACCCACCACCACCACCACACACAGCTGCTGACTTGCACAGCCCGCAGCGTGATCTGATTTGAAAGAAAATCAGCCAACACATCGATATTTTAATTACGATATTCTGATCGAGCCCTACTTGTGCTTTTTGTATGGAACAGATAAAACCCATGCACCATTTATGGGCTTTCGGCTCTTTGTTGTCATCTCCGGAGGGAGAGAAAAATGTAAATATGATTTTGTGTGTGTGTGTGTGTGTGTGTGTGTGGGGGGGGGGGGGCTATCACGGTTGTCTGCGCGCCCTCGCCTCTCTCTTCCCGGCTGTCAAGGAAATAGCAGCCCGCCTCTCCGTCCATATGCGCCAGAGACCAGACCGCTAAAAAACACCAGTCTACCTATATGATCAACGTGTAGGCGTCGCCATATCGGGCGAAGGCTGCTAAATTACCAACAGAAATCACACATGTCTGTTTAAACGAAATTGTAACCACACTCTGTGTCATCCGTTTACGTATATATATATATATATATATATATATATATATATATATATATATATATATATACGTAAACGGATGATACCAAATTGTCCTTGCGCTCTCTTCGGTCTTGTTATTTACGGTAGAGGGATGCAGTGAGTGAACTGCAAACATGGTCAGTGATTCATGCAGCCTCGCACAATAATGGGCTACCTATATGCCGTTTTATTTATATAAGCCCATGCTATGATGTGCGTAGCGTTATGTTTTTTTGGGGGGATGGTGACTGGCAGCATGTTATTGCAATAGCGGATGGGGGGCGGCGGGGGAACTGAATCTGCGAGTCGCTTTCAGCACGCTGCCTCAGCTCCAGCGGTAACCCAGAGGTAGTCGGAGTGTGCAGGTGCATGACAGCCCAGTGTGTGATAGAAGTCATTGAAGATGGGGGACGGCAGAATGAGTAAGCAGTGTGAACAGCTTTTCTAAAATGGCGTCGGAGGCTGTTCAATGTTGGGAACTGGCATGCCAATAAATTTATGGGCACCCTACTGTCTGTCCGTCGGAGAATACAATTTCTTCGGTGGGGGGGGGGGGTCAACGCACAAAGATGATAGCAGGCTTTGTAACCCCAGACTGGGCTTGCACGTTTGATGTAATACACTTCCCATCAGTTTATATTAATAATAATAATTACAATAATAAAAACAGCAACAATAAAACAATATACCTTATTTTTGTATTTTTTGTTAAATTGGGGGCGAAAAAAAGGTGGAATAATGTTATAAATGTAGAATTGAACCAAAAGTACTTTGCTAATAATGCAACAGAAGAAGCTATATAGACATGCATAATGCATTTTGCATTTGAATTGAATTTTTTAAACCCACACAAAGCAAATCGGTAAATGTCACGTCTCTCCTTTTTGTTCAGCCCAAACCTCATCCGTGCGCTTTCCAGTAGCTATTATATTATGAGCACCCCCCCCCCCCCCCCCCCCTCCTCCTGGACAACATGCTAATGTCAGAGAATATATACATTTGCTAACGTGCAATGTGCCAGTTGCTGGGTTACTGTTGCCTTGAAAGAAAGTACCACGGAGCAGAACATAAGGGAAGCAAAGCGACCATACCCCCCACCCCCCCCCCCCCCACACACACACACACACACACACACACACACACACACACACACACACACACACACACTCTCTCTCTCTTTGACATAATTGAATTCAGTATAAAATAAAAAAAGAAGGTGTCATCGTTTAGGAAACTGCATAATTTTTGCTGTTAATTAAAACTGAGCACTGTTTAGAAATTCATAAACACTAAAACCCCATAATTGCAGTTCAAAAGCGAGTGATCACCTCCATTGTTTCCATTGTTTTCTCCTCAGATATGGACGTGTGGAGAGTGTCAAGGTCCTGCCCAAGCGGGGTTCAGAAGGTGGAGTCGCAGCCTTTGTGGATTTTGTGGACATTAAGAGTGCTCAGAAGGCTCATAATGCTATCAACAAGATGGGGGACAGAGACTTGCGCACTGATTACAATGAACCAGGCACAATTCCTACTGCAGCCAGAGGGCTGGACGATAGTCTGTCCTTAGGCTCTCGTGCCCGGGATGTATCAGGGTTCACAAGGGCGGCAGGGGGGACCGTGTATGGGCCCCCCGCGTCGCTCCACAGCAGAGATGGACGCTATGAACGCAGACTAGACGGGTAAGTGGACAAAGTTTCTCTGAAGACGGGGGGAAACCGTGGTTTCTTACACCTTACCGCCAAGCATCTTCCCACCATCTATTCATTTACTTGTTTGGGGTGGAGGTGGGGGGGCGTTCTCAGGTAGACCGGGATATATTCCATAAGCGATGAAAGCATGATTATACACAAGTGTATCCTTAAAGCAATAGTTTATTCTGTTGGGGATTATCATTGTGATCTTAAAACATCTCTGTTTGTGGAAAATATGATGCAAAGATTGGATTTCGTAAAATTTCCCAGGATTATTGGAGATTGCTGGGGGAGGGGCAGGGGGGGAAGAGAGAGAGTGGTCCAGCAGCCATCCCTGGGATTCCCCTAATCTGGAGTTACGCGCCCTGCTCGGTGGATTAATGTCACTCTTTTTCCTCATGTAACAAAACAACCAAGAGCACACATTATATGTAAAAAAAACAAAAAACAAAACACCATTGTTTGGATTAGTCTAATTTGGTTTTCGATTATCGTGCACACCTCACGGAGGTGTTCACTTCTCTTGCGGGCTGGAGTCACCTACACAGGATAACCTACACAGGATATTTATCCCTCTCTGTTGGATTAACGCTGGCCACACACCTTAAGGATAAGCTATCATGCTAAAGGTATGGGTTGCTTTCTTGGTTCTTTTGTTTTTTTTTGTTTTATTTGAGATCATATCTAAAATCAGGGCATTACAATTTGAGTGCTGGGAGACCTCTACTGGTGATCTCAACCAAGTACAGACAACATAAACAGTGAGCAAATTACATTTTTTTTTTTTTTTCTTGCCTCATTTTTGTGGAGATTATTTTTACCTTTTGACGACTGAGACTTCCAGATTTGATGAGGACCAACACGGACTAAGTTTGGATCGTACAATTCAAAGACGAACGCTGGAAATTAAGACTGAAAAGTAGCAGCTGGAGATAACCTACCTCACGTCTGTGGATTACCGGCTCCTTTCCTGAACGTGGAACTATAATTTAAACATGGATACAAACGCACACAGAATCGGTGAACAAAGCTGCACCAATGAACTGCATTTCCCATCGACTCGGCTTCGGTTTGGACAGCAAAGGAGACAGACAACAGACATGAACACCCATGAGCTTCAGAACTGGTATGAATGTTCTTCCACCCTGGGAATGAATACGGTGTTGCTACGAACAAGAATCTGGATTACCATTAAGAGACATGTTCTGTATTCTTAATCTGTCACGGGCAGATTTCCCTCCCTCTGCGAAAGGAATTTGACGACTTTACTACTGGGCACCGTGTGACCAACGTGGAACGCCCAGGACTTCACAAATTGAAGATGCAAGACTTCATTTTTTTCCATCACTTCCATCATTGCTGTTGGGGAATCAGTTGCGCTCTACTTTCTGAAGAGGGACTTATGGATATCGTGTATTAATTTCACCGGACTCATTTCCCCCCTGCGTTTGGATGGATATGTGGACTCAAATTGACATTTTCCAGCATACGAAACATCCTTCCCTGGATCTGTACAAGGCCAACTTTGTTTCATCGTTTTAATTAAAACGGACACTCGTCTAAGTACGAGAGGACCCTTGCCCTGAAGATGAGGATTACATTTTCTAATGTCAACGATTTAGCTTCATATTTTTTCCCTCTCCACTCAACATTTTTGCCCATTTTTTTCTGCTCACACAGTTCTATCTCCCTAGATTGTATTTGGAATAATAGGTCAAGTTACCACTCTCTCAAAAGGTTGGTATGTCCTGCCCTGTGTATTTTAGCTGTCCTCTCTAACCCCCTAGTTTGAACCCCTGTCTCTCTCCATTTC
This sequence comes from Anarhichas minor, assembly GCF_050575085.1. Taxonomy (NCBI): domain Eukaryota; kingdom Metazoa; phylum Chordata; class Actinopteri; order Perciformes; family Anarhichadidae; genus Anarhichas; species Anarhichas minor. The sequence goes on along the minus strand of NW_027466449.1, from coordinate 1,320,184 downwards.
CCCCACTAACCGAAGTATCCGGCACATAGACTGCTACTCCTGCCTGTGTGTCTATATGCCGAAATCTTAACCTTACCTTGTATTGTTTTCCTTTTCTCTTCCTCTGACCTGACCCCCACCTTCAGCTCCTGTCCCCCCCGTCCTCCTCAGATAAATAGACCCAGATCCAGCTGTTATTCAAGGTTTAAAAAATAATATATATAGTATAATATAACACTGGGCTGTGGAAGATTGAATAGATTCAAAGATTTGTCACATACTTGTATTTACAAGCAAAAATTCCAAACATTTGCACAATTTCCTGCTTTTCTGTGTTGTATATTTTCTAATTAAATATGTCGAGTTGGAAGTCTGGGCTTGTGGTCGGACACAATTTTTTTTTAAATGTGGCTTTAGGCTCTGGGGTGGGAAAAACATGGACAAAAGCACTTTATATACGAAATGATTGATTGATTTAATTAAAAATAATAATCATGATATTCATCAATAATGATAATATTCATTAGTTCCAGCACCAGTATCTTTTGTTCCCGCCTCGCAGCTGCAGTTTTAAAATGTCCTCAGCTTCCTTTTCTCTGGGACAAGAGAAGAATATGGATGCGGTATAACCTGTCACAGGGTGCAGATTCAACACTTGATTCTTAAACTCCTGAGAAATATAACAAATTTAAGATTATTTTTTTGTAGAATTTCACTCTTATTCGTGAGTTGGCCACAGTCCTCATCAGGAAATATGCAGATGGAGAGATTACATCCACACAGAGTCCCTGACTGGAGTTTAACGTCTCCATGTAGGGTTGGCCAATAACACGATAAGTCCCGTGAGATGGTAGAAATTTCCCAACGGTCAGAGATTTCTCTCCATTTATACGGTGCTATCTGTGCCTTCTTTAATTTCTGATTGCATTGGACTGTTGAGGGGAACATTCCAAATCAATAAACAGGACTGATTCATGGCAGTGCTGTCTTCACAGGATGGTTGCTTCAGTTTGATGGATCACCTTAATTCGTAGTTTATTCACTGGATTAACCAAAATCCAGTTCTTCCAATTATTTGGTTATTTGATTAATAAACAATTTTTCCATTGAGTTTGCGATAATATATACTATATCACAAAATATATATATATATATATATATATATATATATATATCTATCTCAATATCATGATATAAAATTACATAAAGTGATAGAAGTCCAACCTAGGCTCTGTGGTTTGTGGTTTAGCCTCCAAGGACAACAGGGTGCTCCACAGCTGCACAGTTTAACTGTTTAACATTGAACTATGTATAAATAGTTTTGGAAATGTAGAATTGAATTGATATGCATGCATTGGCCCCCACACGAGTCTCCACATAAGATGCCTTTTTAGCATGCTGCTGGAATGCATCCATATAATTATGCTGTTCCCGTAATCCCAAAACAGTTGATGTGTTCAGCATGCAACAGAGCAGACTAATAATCAAACACTGATGGAAAATCTGCCAAAAAAAAAAGTCCAACTGAATTATTTTAAGCTCCATGAATAATGTAGAGCCTGTTTTGTGTAAAGTGAAATTGAAGGCTATCTATTGAGCAGTGAGCTTGCGCCACCAAATTAGCATTTTCGGGAGCATCTAGGGGTCAAGGTAATCCATCAATTTCACTGCAGACATCGTTATACCATAGATGTTATTCATGAATCCAGCAGACGGATGATTAAATCAAATGAGATGAAACAGAATTTGCCCCTGACCCGCTGTACTTTATGTATAGTGCAGTGAAATACAGACATAGTGCTAGCTCATCCAACCAATTTATCCTCAACATCCAGTAGACTATGTGCATCCCGTGCACTCTTTTGTTCTCGTGCCCCATGGCAAAGGCCTTTTTGTTGGAAAGACTTAATGAATGACTTCCATTTATGAGCTAATACATTGAAGTTGTTCTTTGTCTATAGGTTACATTTATGTTAATGTTTTACAGAGTATCCACACAACTTATTGTTAAATTATTGTCACTTACCCTAGTCGTTGGCAGTCGCTGTGGACTTATATGTTTGCACGGTTAAAACAAAAACCTAAATTGTGTATCCTTGAAAGGGTTAACCATTTTTTTTTTTTTTTTTTTTTTACAAAGGGTTCAGCACAGCGGATAAATTGCAGTCCATCAAAGTCCTCTCAAGGAAAGCCTGTGAATATGAGTAACACATTCTCAGTCAGTTGTAAAGGTCAGGTTGGGCATTTTAAGAAACTCATCTTATGGATCATTTACCAAAATGCCTTTCAGGACATGACAGGGCATCAGAGATGCAGAGGAAGACGCTTGTGCCATATTATCTTCAGAGAAATGGCAGCAGCCTCCTGTTAGCCCCTCATATAACCCACATTAAAGCTCAGACTGGGACCTGTTTCCTCATCAACTGGTCATCTCCCACACCATCCAAAACAATTTGTAGTATTTCTAGTGAAATATCTTTCAAATATCTTTCAAAGTCGTAGCACAAGAAAAACATAACGCAAGGAAGGCTATAAAATTGATTACAAATGTTTGCTTGAGATTGAAAACAAAAAGCATTGTGGCCTCATTTTCACCACCAAAGGCTGCTGCTGACTTCTCCTTAAGGAGATAAACGGTTTCAGAAGTTTCTTCATGTCTTTGATTTATGCTCACCGTTCTTTGTTGGCATAGACGGTTAAGCAGCATGCAACCCAGCAAGCAAAACATTTGCACAGATGGATCTATTCACAGACGTAATTAAAACATCTCTGATGGTCCAAATCAATCAAAGATCCAAAAGGTTTGGATGCCTTTATCAATAATCAGCAAGGGTAATGTGCAAATCCCATTTAGGGAATTGGCTTGATTACCTTCTTTCTCATCTGATATTATGAGCTTAATTTCTAGTTATGTTGTCTAGTTCTATAATACTTTATTCCTTTGTTTGAAGTTGGAAGTAGACATTGGCAGGACATATTGGGGATGGGAGAAGGAGGAAGTGAGGGTCTTTAAATGTTGCCCTCACTACCTTCTAGGACGTTGCAGTCACATAATGCACATATGGGCATTAAAACACTAGTCTAACAAGATGCTGTGCACGTCGGTTGGTTTTACCAACCATGTTTACATGAGTTAGATAATTATTTTCTACTTAGAAAGCTTTGATTTCTATGATTACATAGGAATAGAATATTAACAATTTATTCTTATAGTCACATAGTAAAAACACGACATCTGGAATTAGTATTTTTGTACGATTTGAAAGTAACTTTTTCAGATTGTTTATGTATATTTAAAATCTCAAATGTACTGCAGGGAAGGTTTTTACCATTTCGACAGTTGAGGTTGACCGTTAACATCCGGTGCCGTCTTGAATCTTAATATTTTTCCATCCTCTTGTTTGAAATGGACAAAAGAATAAATCATAGAGGGTTTGTAAGTGTTGTTGAATCAAACCACAAACCGCCCCGTGTTGGAACATCACGGCTAATTTGCTGATTATAATTTCATATGAATTCAAACAGTCGTAATTGCTGTCCTGTCCTGCTCATTACTGGGAGTTTGGTAATATGACTGCTGTAATGACACAGCAGTCGTATTACCAAATTAAATTCGTGATTGCTTTATTCAGAACGAGGATGTCCGGGTCTGAGCAGAATGTCCTTAATGGCACCTCTTTCTAATATGCGTCTTCGTAAAAGATGATTTGAAGACCTTTTTTTTCAGGAGAACAAGTGGTGTTAAATTGTGTAACATTATAACCAAAAGGCTCGTCATGAGTCTCATCCAAAAACCTTCAACAGAACCTCTCAGAGAAATGATCAAATGTCTCAGAAAGTGGCTTTTGTTATAGTTACAAGACCAGAATGACATAGCAATCTATAAAAGCAGGAATCTCTCATGTTATTTTTTTATTAAAAGAAATCTTTGTGCAAGTCGTATATCCTGCAATTATACTTTCAAATCTGCAGATTTCCATTCCTTTAAACACTGAATGCATGCCTTTTGCTAAAACAAATCTCTTCCGGCCATCCTATGCTTATTGTATTTTCATTATAGTGTGTGCAGTATATAGTTATATATCTCTTTGATGCTTGAACTGATAAACCATCGACTTGCATTCAAAGAAAAGCAGTTTCAAACAGTACAAATGTTGTGTGAACACCTCCAAGCTGATTCGTGAAAGACCCGACAGCCTCTTTGTGGCAGAAGGATCCGATACATTTCATCTCCGAGCCATATGCAGTTCAGACACGCTCGGTTGTCTCAACCAGTTCATCAATTGAATCCCCTTGTAGTTCAGTGTGTAGGCTGGAAAATATCTCTTTAGATGCTTAGAAACTTCCCTCCAAACACTTAAGTGCCCTGTCTTCCCATGTGTCTAATTAAGTAAAAACCCACCAGAGACACCTGATGATTCTGTTTGCCCAGTGTCTGATGCTAGCGGCTGTCTTGAATGTAACGGTAATGTGATGCTCTGTCTTCCCGGTTTGTTAGGACGGCCGAAAGTCGGGATCGGGCGTACGATCACAGTGCCTATGGACACCACGAGCGTCCCGGTAGCAGTTTTGAACGCCAGCGGCACTATGAAACAGACTATTACCGGGATGCAAGAGAGAGGACTGTAAGTACAGCCGGGAGCGGGTCCGGCACGGCCAGCGGAAGTGTTCCAGCGGTGTCGTCAGGAGTCAGTGGACCTATCGTCAGCGCTGTCGCTGGCAACGCGGGAACAGGAGGATCGGCAGGGGCCATGCCGGGAGGAAGCGGAGGATCTACATCCAGCGTGGTCGGCTTCTTCCGCTCCCACAGCAGGAGCCCTTGTCGCTTTGAGACGCCAGAGCCTCGCTACGAGTCTCGTACCAGGGAACCCTTTACTTTGGCCAGCGTGGTTCACAGGGACCTTTACAGGGAGGACAGGGGTCGGCGCGGGGAGCGGTCGTACCGCCACAGCCGTAGCCGGTCTCCGCACTCGACACACTCGCGAAATCCATCTCCTCAGAGACTGGCGAGTCAGGCTACCCGTCCTCCGCGCTCCCACAGTGGGTCAGGCTCCCACAGCCGCTCCTCCAGTTCAGACTCGGTCAGCAGTACCAGCAGCAGTACGAGTGGCAGGTGAGTGACGTCAAGGTTTCTACCCCTGTGCGTGGCTGTTGTTTACCTTTTTGTGCATCCCAGTCTTAAACAAGGTCTGGACAGAGCACAGAGTACTTTAAGAGAGAAATCTGCGCTCTGAATGCTGCTTCAAATGGTTGTAATTCTTCATTTCAAAGAATCTAACAGTACGTGTTCAAGTACAAATTCTAAAGAGGAGAAATACCGTCTATCTTTTTCTTTGCCCGAGTCTAGGTCACAGTGGTAGCAGGATGGGAAATAAGTTGTTGATGAGACTAAAGTAGGATTAATGTCTCACATTCACTGGTAGTATTAAGTGTCTTTACTTTTATACGACGATACAAACATTATGAAATATTTCATGGTATGATTTTAATTCAGCGTTCCCAGTTTTCCTCACATTTACCCAAAAACTTCCTTGCAAAGCAGGAAAATCATGAAAACAATGTCACTGGTATGCATTTTGTATCACTCGGCAAAATCAACATATCGTAGGCTGTCTGTGTCTTTCCTCAAACAAGGCCTGTACTAAGCATGGGCCCGGGGGGGTTTATCTTTGCTTCATCCCAATTTTTGAAAATAATTTTTCTTTGTCCAATCAACTAATCAAAAAATGACACATCGAAATGACATGTTGACTAATATCTGATCGGTTGGTTTGGCCCTATAAAATATAAAGATGCAGAGATCGGCAGTGCCGTGACGTACGGCCGCTTACCTTCATTAAACCACCTGAAAACACCAGGCTGCTACAGTATAACAATACCGGTTTTTTTACGCACATCAGACTGGTCCGTTATAACTTGATTTTCTGCTTTTTTTTTTAATAAGGGAGGCTCATCGTAGCTTTCTTTTTAGCTAAAGTAGCCTTAAGACACATTGCAGTGCAAACCCTGTTGTGTAGCATTAATTACTAAACTATGTGACCATGTCCGAGGTGAGATGCATAGCATTTATTGCTGAAATGGTGTGATTACGATATAATTATAGAAACGCAGTCACCAAATCATTGTCTTTATTTTTCTATCAGCGACTACCTGATGGAAAATAAAGCTCCATCTGTCTTTGTGGGGATGTGTGTTCATGTCGTGACGCTCTGAGGTAAAGCTTTCAGTTCTGCTGAGCTATCGTTGTCTCATTTCACTGTGATTGGCCAGTGGTGTGACTGGGAGAGAGGATTTAGGTGTGGAGTATTTCATCAGAGAAGGGAGAGGAGAGTATTCTGTACAGGTAAATGAAGTGGGTTTTTCTTGTTGTAATCTCTGTGTAATACCATCTTTTAGGACTCGATGCAATATCCCCAACACATGTATATCGGCTGTATTGAACACTGCAACAGAGTTGCAATCAAGCAAAGGCGTGCTTGTGCATTTTATTTCTACCACTGGTTAGCGGGGAGTATCAAGAACACTTTGTAGCTCAACTTCCCTCAATGCAGAGGCTGTGATTTCTAACATTAACCGTTTCAAGATATCATATCTCCTAAAACCATGTCACGTCTGTTTCCTCAGCAGACACTGGATACGTTTTTATTATTTTAAAATAGCTTACACAACAACATGGCCGAACTTCACGTTCATGGTTTACTGTTTTCCAGCATTTGAACTATGCTCCACCCAGCAGGGGACACATATTGCATAGAATTTCCAATTCAAAATTTGTGAACCTTTCAACCATTGTTATGTGTGCAAATTTCTTTATTCCCTTTTTGTATGAGTGAACTTTGTACTCGTGAATCTTTCAAATGACAAATCTGCTTTTACAAGGTTGTTGACTGAGTAATTGATTGCTGGTAGGAGTCAGAGCCTGGAAAACGACCTTTGCTGCATGTAACAGCTGTAATGACACACATTTTGGGTTGTTAGGATTCAATCTGAATGCGTTTATTACCGCTGTACTTTGGATTAAGTTGAGCTCTACATGACAGACATGTAGAGCTCAACTTAATTTTGTTATGCCAGTGGATCTGGCCTCAGCTGAATTACCATGTTCAATTCAAAACAGAGCTATTTTTGTTTTGCTACATTTGTTCATATTTGTGTCCAGGTTCTTTTGAATGTAATGCTATTTATTAGTTGATTTGGGTTCTTGTTGAGTAGTAAAAAAGGCTGGGATAATCAAATTCAAGTGAGATCTGCAGTTTGAGAAACATAAGCGTGTCTTTCAATGGGATTTACTCCACTACATGAATGCACTTCACCCCCTCGCTCCAGTTGTTTATTTTCTGGATAACCGCATCACCGTTGGACACAAAAAGCAGAGTCGACAGCTCCGAGTGGCGGGTAGCGACACATGTGGTTTCACGAGGTAGTGCTCTGTGGGGAATTTCAGGAGACGGCTGGTATATTTTTTTCGTGTGTGCGTGTGCGTGTGCGTGTGTGTGTGATGCCCCCCCCCCACCCCTCCTCCGTGAGATCCAGTTGGAACTGGAAATTTCTGGCCAGTGCTGGCTGCCTGCCCACTCCCACAGGCCAGCCTCCGTCAGCAGCACTTCCGGGAGTGTCTGAGCACAGGAGGAGAAAGTGAGAGGGAAACAAACAGCAGAGGGCTTTGAAAGCCGAGACAGGCATGGGAACTGTTCGAGTAAAAAGGTGCCCAAGGCAGCCATGAATTTGACACTGACGTGCAAATCCATCTTTTTATACTGATAACCAGATGATGATGATAAATTGGGGAGAAAGAAGGTGTTTTTCTCCTCTTCAGCTGAGATTTTGAACAGTAGAAAGACGCATTCACAGTGCATTGCATGAGCTATTATGCAAATGCATCACTATATATATTACATTTTGAAACGTGTGCATACTATTGCCTGTTCAATACTATATATAATCTAATCCTCCTTCCTTTACCTCGGATTGAACAAAACAAACACATTTCGTCACCTTTTGAGTCACAAAAATGACATTTTAACTGCTGTTCTTGCTGCAAAAGGATTAATCTGTATACAGTATAAATATTATAGCAATTTATGATTTTATTGAGGTAAAAATATCAATAACTTCAACATATATAAATATCAATAGTAAGGCAAAGACAACAACCAGTTACAGAAACTGACAGACTGTGAAGCTTGCAACAACATCTTAAGTCCATGTTTCTCTTTTGCTACAGTGATTCCAGCAGTAGTTCAAGTGATGACTCCCCGGCACGTTCAGTGCAATCTGCTGCTGTTCCAGCACCCTCAGCACTTCCTTTATCCTCCCTCGACAAGGATGAACCACGTAAAAGCTTTGGTATCAAGGTCCAAAATCTTCCTGTGCGCTCTACAGGTTAGTCATAAGGTGCTCCTACGGTGCGCAACTACAAATAGCTTTTTCATGCAGAAATAATAGTGATTTGTATTTGTGTTTATCTCTCAAATATTGACACCTTTTTATGAAAAATCAATACTTTAGTATTTAATAACATGTTACTTTTTCAACAAACATTCTTAATAAAACATTTGATTGGTTTACTACAGATACGAGCCTGAAGGATGGTTTGTTCCATGAATTTAAGAAACATGGAAAAGTCACATCTGTACAAATCCACGGCGCTTTAGAGGAGCGCTACGGGCTTGTCTTTTTCCGCCAGCAAGAGGACCAAGAGAAAGCACTCGGAGCATCAAAGGGGAAGCTTTTTTTCGGCATGCAAATTGAGGTCACCGTCTGGAATGGTCCCGGTAAGTTCTGATCTTTTAACTATATATTGCAGCAACAAACATAAAACGTCAAAACGCACCAGGTTCGAATGGGCACTTGCTGTATTTTTCAGAGACTGAAAGTGAGAACGAGTTTCGGCCCTTGGACGAGAGGATAGATGAGTTTCATCCAAAGGCCACACGGACATTATTTATTGGAAACCTGGAGAAGTCCACCGCTTACCATGACCTGCTTAACATCTTTCAACGCTTTGGAGAAATAGTGGTAGGTTAATGCTGTGAAGTAGTTGGGAATATCTCCATATAGGCAGTGGTTACCATGCTGCATAGTTTGAGATGACCATGCTTAATGAAAGCCTCTTTCTTTTTTCATTATTGTGCAAAGGACATTGACATTAAGAAGGTGAATGGAGCCCCACAGTATGCCTTTCTACAATACTGCGACATTGCCAGTGTCTGTAAGGCTATAAAGAAGATGGATGGAGAGTACCTTGGTAACAATAGATTGAAGGTGAGATTTATCGCGTTAATTTAATTTTACATTTTGCCTTAACTACCACATTATTGTCTTTCCCAACCATACTAGTATTATTTATGAGCATGATTTATGTAAACTGTTCTTTAAGTTTTTGGATGTTGGATCAAATATTTGCAATCTTTTCATTTTATCCTTCCTTTTTCAGCTGGGCTTTGGAAAGAGTATGCCTACTACGTGTGTTTGGTTGGATGGATTGGCTTCAAACACAACTGAGCAGTTTCTTACTCGTCATTTCTGCCGCTATGGACATGTTGTCAAGGTAAGTCTGTTTTTTACCCTTACAGTTGCCCATTGTTCACTTTCTGGCAACATGGGACTCTATTTTCCTCTGTTTTGCGCAGGTTGTATTTGACAGAATGAAAGGAATGGCCCTTATCCTGTACAACAACATTGAATATGCACAAGCTGCTGTCAAAGACACAAAGGGATGGAAAATTGGGGGCAGTAAAATCAAGGTAAGTGGGGAAAAAAACCGTTGCTCTCAAATTTTGCTCTGTAATGTTTTTGTGTTCTGAATGCCTGACATCTTGTGAAATGCAACTTACTCTTGTTTTTTTTTTCCTCCAGGTGGACTTTGCCAATCAGGAAAGTCAGATGGCGTTCTATCGTTCAATGCAGGCATCTGGGCAGGACATTCGAGACTTTTATGACATTCTCTCTGAAAGAAGGTTTGTGTAGTTTCCATAAGGAATAATAATTTTGCCTTAATACTATCTAGTGTTAAACATTATGGATGCCAAAGTTTGAGGAAATTATATCTTGGTTTTTGGGTTTATTTCTAGGGATGATCGACGACCTCAATATGAGTTTCAAGCAGAAAGACAGTATTACGAAAATGTACGAACACCAGGAACATTTACTGAAGATCCACGTCGCAAATACCCTGCCAGAAGTCGGGAGTTCTATACAGAATGGGACCCATATCAGGGAGATTACTATGATCCACAATACTTTGAAGACCCCCGTGAATATCGAGAATACAGAGCTGACCCTTATGAGCAGGACATTCGCAAATACAGCTATTTGCAACGAGAACGTGAACGAGAGAGGGAGCGCTTTGAAACGGATCGTGGACGTGATCACGGGCGGAGGACCATTGAGCGTAGCCAAAGCCCGTCTCACGTTGCCTCTCGTCGTCCTGCCAGCCCTACCGCATCTCCTTCGCTCTCTGAGAGGATACCAAGTGATTCGGATCGTCGTATTTGTTGCCGATCTTCTGAAAGAAGTGGTAGCTGCAGTTCAATCTCCCCACCCAGATTTGAAAAACTTGAAAAGGCACGCACTGAAAGGTATAATAAAACCGACAAACTTGAGATAGATCGAGTCTTTGAAGTTGAAAGAGGGAATTTGGTTGAAAAAGAGAAGCGGGCCGGACGTAAAGATCGAGGGGACAAAGACAAAAGTGAGAAGCAGAGGCTTAAGAAGCTAAAAGTTGCGTCACCCATTATCCAAGCATGTGAGACGGAACCTGAACTTGAACGAGATGCTAGCCCTGAGTCAGTCCTTCGAAGTAAAAGCAGTAAAATTCCAAAGGAAGGCTCGAGCAAAGGAAGGTTAGATCTTCTGCCTTGTGTTGTGCAATTAACACGTGTTAAAGAAAAAGAAGGAAAATTGATTGGTCAATCTGTCCAAGAAAAACCAATACCGAGGGGTGGGAGTGACAGTCCTAGATTGGCATCACCTTCAGCTGACCAAAGGAGTCCTCCATTCTGCTCAGAACCATCAAAAACTGATATCTCTAAGCATGTAAAGGTGCCCAGAGACAAAAATATGCACAGTTTAGTGGAGGTTATTGACAAGGATGCTAAAGTCAAATCCAAAAAACATGGGAAATCTGATATGGGATTTGACAGTTGTATTTCTGTAGATATTGACCGTCTGGCTGCAAGGAAAAGGCGTTTTGAAGACTCTGGGAAAACTGATAAACAGAAGAGAACTAGCGAGGAGGATGTTGGTAAAGCTGGACTTCACAAACCATGGAACAATGCTAAAGAGACAGACTTGGATAAAAATCTTTTGATAAAAGGGGTGCATAAAAAGGAGCACCACAAGGATAAATGTGTCCGAATGGTTTCAGTTAGCAGTCCTAAAGATGGACGAGACTGTGAAATCAACTCTGTAGGCTTTTCTCTGGAGCAGCAGTCACGGCTAGGGGAGCTGCCTGAAGATTCTACAGATCAGTTGGACTCTCCCTACCTTAAAATGGATTTTGCAGGATCAAAAAGTGAAAACAGCTCCAGTCTCACAAAGATGTTAGATGATGACAGCTTTAATTTGGATGAATTAAAAGAACAAAAACAGGTTTTGTCTGAAAACGAACAAGGGAGAGGGAAATGCAGGGACTCAAATGACGGAGATGAACACAATGTGCACATTGAGCAAAACATTTGCACCAAACAAATTGAACAGAGTAGATGGCTCCGACCTAACCTTGGCAATCCTGATAAATTAGTCAAGTTTGAAAACCCAGCAAGTATTGAGACTCATGACTTCGGAAAGGATTATATCATGCATGATGTTCCAAAATCAATTCAGGATATGGTCAATGATGAATGGTCTTCCAGTAAAAGAAAGAAAGTAGAGAATTTTGGCTTTGAAATAGTGACTGCAAAAAGACAGCACAACTTTCCAAGTTCCCAAAAGTTGAATGAAGACATTTATCAGAGTATAACATCCTCAATAGGACATGGTCACTTTTGTGCAAATGAGGAAGATGACACTGCCCAGATTTCTGTGTCAGTTATAAACAAAGACAGAAAATCTCCAACAACAGATGAGAAATTTTCACACACGGAGTCATTGAAAAACAGTTTGGGACTGACACATTTTCACTCTTCTGACACTGAGCTCCCAAAGCTTAAGACAACCTTGCTTGGCTGTGATGAGGAATTGATGCACTGCTGGGAAAGAAGGATAAAGTCTGATTCACTTAGAATGGATATGACTTTCCCCAGTGATATTGCAAAACGTGAAACCATCCACAAACGCCTTGGCCAAGATTTGGAACCTGGAGAAGTGCAGTCTGATTCAGATGAGGACGGAGAAAACAAACGCATCTCTCCCAAGTCCAATAGTTCCTTGTCTTTTATCCTTAATGAACGTGATGAGAGGATGACGGACCTGAAGCTTTCAGGCTCATTGGAAAAGAATAAGTTTTATTCTTTTGCATTAGACAAAACTATAACTCCTGATACCAAAGCACTTCTTGAAAGAGCTAAGACACTGTATTCCTCCAGGGAAGATAATTGGTCCTTTCTCCCCTCACGTTTTCCAATCTCCCACAGCTGTTCAGATAAGGACAAGGTAGAGCTAGCACCTCGACCTATTCCTTCTTGGTATATGAAAAAAAAAAAGATTCGTACTGACTCTGTTGAAAAGCTGCATGATAAAAAGGAGGAACTTAAGCCACAGGACCAAGAACGACAAGACCTGTTTGCCTCTCGCTTCCTGCACAGCTCAATCTTTGAACAGGACTCCCGCCGTTTGCAGCATCTGGAACGTAAAGACCAAGATTCAGAAACTGGAGTTGGTAGGCCGTTTGCTAAGCCAGGTGCTACTGAGGCACAGCCTGAATCTGGAGTGGGTGACATGCCACAAGAGCCCATAGTGCTTTTCCATAGTCGGTTTTTGGAGCTTCAACAACAAAAGGACAAAGACCATTCTCCACCTGATTCTGAGAATGATTCGATAGTAGTAGAGATTAAAAGGGATGAAGGGCAGAATAGTGATAATGTGCTGTCTGATAAGGAATCTGAGCCAGTATTGAAGGTTGATCACAAATCAGCTAGCCCCCCATTAACCATGTTAGTTTCTCCATTTGCTTTTTTCCCGAAAGAAATGTCTTCACCAGAAAAGAAAGAATTTTTAACTCCATCCTCAGATCAACCTGTTTCATTTGTCAAAGAAGAAAAGGAAGAGCCATTTTCTGAGGTATCTCCATCGCATTCTTTTCCTATGGAAGACTTCAAACCAGGTGCTCCTAAGCTCACCATAACCTCTCCAGTTGTGCTTTTGGGGCCAGAAAATGAAATGGAAACAAAAGCAGAGTTGATGGAACCCAAAACAAAAATTGGAGATCGTTTGGCAGTGGAACATAATCCTCTTGTGGAAGATAAGCCCCCCATTCCTGGTGCTTCCCTAAGGGGTTTAGAGAGGGAGACTGCAGAATTCACTTACTCTGACTATCCAAAGATTGAAGAAAAAATGGTAATTATTAAGACAGAACCTAAAATAGAAAATCAGGAAACAAAACACTCTGAGGAATCTCAGACAACTGAGACAGATAGTGAGGCATGTATGCCAGAGCTAGAGGCTGAAATAAAACCATTACCAAATCGCAGACAACCCAAGAGTAAAAGGGCAAAACCACTGTCAGTATTGCGTACTTCCCAACCTTCTCAAATTGTTGCCACTGAGAAACCTGCAACACGAAAGAGTGAACGGATTGACAGAGAAAAACTCAAAAGGGCCTCATCTCCTCGGGCAGAAGTACCAAAAGTGTCTGAGTCCAAAGCCACATCCAAGTCACCAATCCATGCATCAGATTCAGAGCAGAACCTTGAGTCTAGTTTGATCCATGGCAGAACACGCCGCAGGAATGTAAGATCAGTCTATGCCACACTACATGAAGACGACCAAGCTGGTAAAGAGGTGGTTGAGTCAGCACGCACCATGCGCAAACGTGTTGCCGATAAAGAACCAATACAGCAAGATGTTCCAATTCCACATACCAATACAAGGCGAGGACGCCCACCTAAAAGAGGTGTCAAACGAGGTGACAATGCATCGCCAGTTAAGGGGGATCAGCAGAAAATGATGGAAGAAGGCACAGAGGTCAAAGACACCTCCACTACTGTAGAGGTTGTGAAAGCCTCTGAGGGATGGCGTTCACCCCGCACCCAGAAAGTGCAACAAACGCAACTGACATCACCTGCTCCAGTTACCAAGAAAGGAGGTAGAATAGACGAACAGTCTGGTACCATTACAGTGCTAGCTGAACAAGCTGATCTGGCAAGTCTTGATGAGTCTGAACTTAATCCTAAAGCTGATTCTGAATTGTTTGTGAAGTTATCAGAAAAGGTGGAAAACGAAAGCTCACAAGTGCACAGAAAGGAAAAAGAGTTAAAAGATTCTGGTGGAAGGAAATCTACTGATGGGGATATTGAAAAGGTAGACACCACCTCCTCTGAGAGTAGACAACAGCCTGAAAAGAATATTAAAATGAAAACACCAAGGCTGAAAAGAAATACCAAGCAGGTCACTGAAGATAAATCGCACAGCTTAAAAAATCTAGAGATCCGTGTAAGCGTTGATGATGTAAAAGGTTTACTACGTTCAGGGGATGATGAGCTTGATTCATTTGAAGTGCCCACCATTACACAAACCAAGATAGTAGTAAAAGAGAATGAGGAAACAAAGATCATAGACTTTCCAAAAGAATCAAAAGAACTTGACACACAGGATGAAGAAGACACCCTATCCGAGCCTGAACTCCCTTCTGATCCGGCAGCTCTCTTAGCGCGGCAGATGGAACTAGAGCAGGCAGTTGAAAATATTGCCAAACTTACTGTTGATCAACTTCCTCGACCATTTAAGGAACCACCTTCAGAGCAACCTACCACATTGCCTCCTGTCATAGTGGAGCCAGAAGCTGAGGTTGAGGAGAAGCGAGCTAATCCTGCAAGTGAAACTGAACTTGCAGCCGCTATTGATTCCATTACAGCTGAAGAAACATGTGCAGATGCAGAAAGTTTCACAGCTCCTCCTACTTACACTGGTCTTATCCCTACCCCAGAATCATTGACATCTTCCTCCTCCAATGAGATTATGGATCCGGAAACACACATGGTGATCAACAATATTCTTGCTGCAGACTCAGATGATGGTCCTGTGACACCCACCCCAAAGGGGCTAATGGCAGAGTCTAAGGCAGCTGAGCATGCCCCTCTACTTGAAACACCCAAGAAAACAGGCCGAGTTAGAGCCAAAACCCTGAAGAAGTCGAGAAGTCGCAAAGGTGCAGCTAATAAGAAAGGGGATACTTCTGAAGAGGTTTCACAACCAGAGCCCTCCCCATTCAAGTTACCAGAGTCTATCCCAGAAGACCCAGAAACCAACAATTCAAAAGCAGCCACTGTTACAGCTGGGGCTACTGCAGCAGCTTCTGTGGTCACTGCCGTTGCAACTTGTAGACGTGATGTTACAAGTGCTATAACTGTAGACACGCCCAAAGAGGCAGAACAGCCTGAAGTTGAACAGCCTGTACCCAAAGAATCTGCCTTTCATTCAGGCACAAGCAACATATCAAGTAGTAAAAAGCGTCCCCAAGCAGAGGAGCCATCTACCCCTACTCTTGCCCCTGCCCGCCCAAAACCTGTATCTCACTTCAGTGTACCCCTGCTGCGGCCTGCCAAAATTCCACTTTCGCCAGACTGGCCTCCTAGAACTGAAGAAAGTAGAATCTGTGTTGCTCCTTCGTGTCAAGTTACAGTGGTAACTCCTTCTCCACCAGCATCAATTGCACTTGCAACCCCTTCAACAAATCCCCCAATGCCTCCTGATACAAAGGCCTCGGATATTGACCCTAGTTCTAGTACCTTAAGAAAAATCCTAATGGAACCTAAATATGTTTCTGCTTCAAACAGCAATTCTATACCTACCACTATGGTGACCTCTGTACTGTCGGATCCTTCACTGATGTCAGAGAATGAAAATCCCTCTGATATTTTGGGTTCAAGACAGTTACACCCTGAAGAGAGAGCACCTTTACCTCCCCAGCCCATACACCACAAACCCTTTCCACTGACAGAGTCCCAACAGAACTGTGGAGAGAAGATCCAGCATACAGTTATTTCTCCTGCTACCTCAGTAATAAGTCGAATTCCAATGCCTTATGATACAGAGGAAACTCCACGAATTTCTCTAAGCAACCGCAGCATTGGCCTGTCTATTCCCAAGCAAAAATTTAGATCAAACTCTAATGAGAATAATCGCTACCATGGCATGGATATTGTAGAAGATGCGACTAGAGCGCGCTCTGTTGTTGAGACCACTCCCTACAGTACAGGCACCAGTTCTGGCCTAAGGGTCAATACATCAGAGGGTGTTGTTGTTTTGAGTTATTCTGGTCATAAAACCGATGGACCTCATAGGATGAGAGCCAAAATTAGTCAAATCCCTCAAGCGAGTGCTGGTGATATAGAATTTCAGCAATCTGTCTCCAAATCTTCAATAAAGCAAGACCCACTCATCACATCATCCCAGTCCCCTACCCCAAAAGTAACCCCAACTTCCACATCTTATGGGCACACTGGGGTTCTCTTGACAGGCCATTCTTATAACTCTCAACCTGTCATATCCAGTATGAAGCAGGAGGGTATTGGGTGTGACAAATCTGATGCCCCGTATCACACAGCGTCCCAGGGTGGCGTTGTAAAGATGTACCAACAGCCAGTTAGTTCTCCTCAAGTCTTGATGTACAACCAAGCTGTGATTCAGCAGCAGCATGGCAAGAGAGGACTGGGGTCTGAACCTCTACCCAAAAAGATGGACATTGGGAAAGCTGTTCAGCAGTCTAACCTTAGCCCAGTCATGAGTCCACACCACCCATCACTATCTGGAACCCGCATGAGCCCCAGCCCTAGCATACCAACTGATCGGTCAGCTCTACACCTAAAGCAAGAACCCCATTCCCCACGAACAGCCGTTCACTCCCCTTCACACTTTGTCAAAGCCTGTCCCCCAAGCAGTTCTCCTCGAGGCACTTCTGTCGTTCTAGGTCACGGCATACCACCAATTTCCACATATCATTCTAGTATGCATCACCCGCACCTGGAACAGTCCTCCGTTATAATTCAACCTCACAGTGTCACTCAGGCAATGGCTCATGAAGCCAGAATGAACACCTCACCAATGTCTGCGATAACTTATGGCAGGCGAGGTGACTCCCTGTCTTCTTCCCACCCAGGGCCTCCACAGCGCTCAAACACGCCTCAGCCTAATGTCATCCGAGATTTGGTACTGCAGTCCCATTCAAGTCCCAAGGGTTCAGTAGCGGGTAGTGGTGGCAGCAGTGTAAGTGAAGAAGACCCCAGACACTTTAACCAAGCCCTTAGTAGACCGTCTGTGCCCCAGCTCCAATCAGATGTAATGATGATTCACAGTGATCACCGAGGACTCCACCCAAGTATACGCATGGACCAGTACAGAGACATGCACCAGCGCATCCTCATGCACCAGCAACTGGGAGAGCAGGTCGCTGTTGAGGCAAGACAGTCACGCACCTCAGAGACTGGAACGTCTTCAAGCAACATCTCTGGGCCTTCAAAGAGTCCTATAGTGGGAAAGACCATTGACCTTTCTGCAAAAGAATCTCTCAAACAACTAGAAGGAAAGATGATACATCCCCCCTGCAATGAAAGTAGAATCAGGGGAGTCCATGCATCTTCTCCTGTCCTGGTGTCTCCTCACTCACATGGGGTTCAGCTGATGCATCCAGGAGGTGCGGGCTCCTTTCCAGTATATCGTGACATGCGAGGCTTTCCGTCCCAGTTTCCAGGACATCCTTCATCGGGACACAACCTGGCTAACCAAGGCATTACATCTTCACAGGTCACTTGATATGCTTATTTACATTTTGCAAATATTTCAGCATTTTATAATAATTTTATTTCATAGATCATATTCATATGCACTTACAAAATATGCATTACTCTTTTTATTTGGTATGTCCCCAATCAGGTTCTCCCGGAGCCTGAGCTGGGTCACAGGGGTAAAATGTCTCAGTCACATGTGGGAGGAAGTGGTTCCAAACCTGAGAGTTCCCATCTCCGCCTTGCTACCTCTACGGACCTCTCGCACATTTCCCGAATATCGCGGGATTCAGTTTCCCCCTCATACCAGTCTCCCATGACGTCCCCTATGAGTCTTACTCATAAGCCAGATCTATCTCTACAGAAAGGCCCTACAGCCTTCCTGCCAACACCTATGCCAGCAGTACCCCCATCAAGTTCTCTAAACCTACGGCCTGATGCTAACTTGGAACATTCGGGACATCGTTCCGTTGACATGGTGCAGCTTATGACGGTAGGAAGACAGATTGACCAGCAATGTCATCATATATGGAATATGTTTTCAAGACTATACCAAAGAGGAAATAGGTTTAAAACCCATTTTCTGTTTTTGTTGTACAGAAATATCCTATTGTATGGCAAGGCCTGTTGGCACTGAAGAACGACCAGGCTGCCGTCCAGTTGCACTTTGTTTCTGGCAACACCATCTTGGCCCAGCGCTCCCTGCCGCCCACAGAGGGAGGTCCTCTACTACGTATTGTCCAGAGGATGAGGCTTGAGGCTTCCCAGTTGGACAGTGTGGCACGCAGAATGACTGTGAGTATTTTTAGTTTTTACTCCCTCTGAAATGTTGGGTGCTAAATTTTGGATGAATTTATTTAACAAGATTGATTAAATAGAGATGTATTGCAAATTCATGGATTTTCCGCCAATAACCTGATTAACACCCTGTGGGATGTGCTTTTATGTTTACATTTATGAAAAAGGCTTATCATTCATGGCAGGTGGACAATGACTACTGTTTGCTACTGGCTCTACCCTGTGGTCGAGACCAAGAAGATGTCCTTGGGCAAACTCAAGCCTTGAAAAGTGGCTTCATCACCTACCTGCAAGCCAAACAGGCAGCTGGCATTATCAATGTGCCCAACCCTGGCTCTAATCAGGTCTGTAGTCATTGAAACTTTTTCTACTTTACCTCTCTTTTTAAATTGTGCCTGTGTTTCAAACTCCTCAAGGTCATGTCTCATCTTGTTATTTTCATTTTTTGATTCGCAGCCAGCTTATGTGGTGCAGATTTTCCCGCCGTGCGAATTCTCGGAGAGCCACCTTTCGCGCCTCGCTCCGGACCTTCTCAACAGCATCTCCAGCATTTCCCCTCACCTCATGATTGTCATTGCCTCTGTTTAATTACCTTCATTTTTGCTGAACAAAGCCAACACCAGCCCCTTTGGAATTGTCCAGTTTTGTAAACTGGAATTGCCTCATATTTTTATGAGTTTGACTTTAAATCGAATTTAATTTAGCATGCACTCACCAATTCTCCACCAAGTCCTTAAGTCCCTCAATGACATCGAATTCCAAAAACTATACCTCTACAGAGAAGGATCTGAAGGGTCGAACAGGATTTTCGATGATCATTTCTGGTTTATCATTTCATTTTTGCCATTTTTGGAGGTGTTTTGCAGCCTTTCCTAATTCATAGCACCTATAAAGCTATGGATTGAGGCCTTCCTGTGGGATATTTTTTACCTTCATAAAAGTGATTGTGATAATTTTTTTAAAGACAAACAATATGGGAAGTCATTGCACTATGTTAAGGAAAAAATTGTGAACTCTGTACAGATTTGAGTATAAAAGGATACATGTTATGGAATTACTCTAGTGATCTTCCATGCTTGTGCAAGATGAAAGAAAATCATTGCCTGGAAAATGATCAAGGATCATTTCAGCCTGATCAATCATTCTGCTTTTGCTCCTTCACCATCAGCCAACTTCTACACCATTTCCGGACTCGACTCTCCATCCCGAAGTGTTCCCTACCCCAGGAACTCGAGAGGGGACGTTTAGAGTTGTACAGTTGCACTCAATGCCTCAACAGGGGACTATATAAAGAATATTTTATTTGTTTATTTTTGTTTGCATCTTCTTTAAGCCTAAGGGTATTGTGGACAATTGTGAAACTGTACATATTATAAATATTTAAAGACTGAAGCAATGTGGAGAGACCAAGTGAATTATTTTACAAGACTGATCATCAAATGTTTCATTTTGTTTTCTTTCTATTTTTTTCCCTTTGGGCAGGGGCAAGAATGGGAATGGTGGGAAGGATCTGTACATGATCCAGTAGTGATATTCAAGAAAAAATATTTTTAAAAATTGATTCTGTGCCAAAATGTCTTTTGCAAACGCTCTGCACACGCAATGTATCTAAAACAAAAATTGATCAGAACCTATTTTCATATGTGACTTTGTATTTTGCCACTCTGACGGCAGACTTGATTCCTTTTTTTTGGTATTGTTCATCAACCAACTCTGTTATTACAGTGCTTTTACATTATGAAGGAACCATTGTATTGTAGGGGTTGCATTTCTGTTCTATTCCTGTTCTCCTTCTCCCTGATATGGTCCTTTACTGCCCCCTCCTGTCTGAAAATCATCCTCTCACATATTAAGAACTGAATCCCGAGGTCATATAAGCCATGACTTCATAACAGATGTGCTATAGCATGCTTTATTTTCAAATCTTAAAGGGTAAACAGAAATCATAAGTAAAGAATGTGACTTAAACTTGATATCATGCCGCTATTGGATGTGTTGATCATCTGTTTCCATCCCTCCCTTAACTGTTGAGCCAAGCTGTAAATACTAATGTCCTTAATCTGTGCTCTTGTGTATTTTTCCCCCTTCATAATTGTCTGTCTTCAGGGCCTTTATGTTTGTTTTGTGCAACAAAACAAAGCAG
This sequence comes from Anarhichas minor, assembly GCF_050575085.1. NCBI lineage: Eukaryota > Metazoa > Chordata > Actinopteri > Perciformes > Anarhichadidae > Anarhichas > Anarhichas minor. Next base: position 1,299,382 of record NW_027466449.1, on the reverse strand, counting down.
TCTGAAAGAGATGGGAGATGAGGTGAAACCGATGCTGAAAGTAAAACCGTGCTTGTCAGTTTTGTGTTGTAAATATTTCTATGACTGCAAGCTGAATACTCATGGTTATGTTGAAGGCACTTATAATTTTTGATAAACAAATGAGATGAAAATACAAAAAAAAAAAAAACTTAAAACGGTGATTAGTATGAAAACTGTCTTTTGATCAATCTTCATTTTGAGTGTATTTTGCTGTTCCTCCATGAGGACATTTTAAACTGTAAAATAAATGGTTGTTTAACTTACTTATGAAGATCATTAAATGGTCTGTCACTCTTGGTTTGTGTTTTTGTGACTTGAAACTGAAGTTATCTTGAAGCACTGACTGGTAAAGAAAGATTTATCCAGAATCTTGATTGTGGTTAGATTGTCTGAGAAAGAAGACTTGCATTGCTGTAATCTCAAATCTTAAAGTTAATCTGTTCATTGTCTGCAAGCCTCAAGTTTTGCAACAGTTTAAATAAAAAAAAGAAATATCATTGCTCATCAGAATCAGTGCTGCAGTCCATTCGGCAGGCAGAAGATGTCAGTATTTGCCTAACTACATCGCTGCGACACAAGTCAATTGTCATTTCAATTCACCGTGAAAATGATTTGTTCTTTGAAATGTGGGCTCTGCCTTCATCTTGATACGACTGCTTATTCCCTGGAGCTCAGTATCTTCAAATGTGATCGTGTCAAAGGTAAATGTGCACCCTTTGAAGCAAAGAACCTTTCCTTAGACTTTAAAAATAACTACGCAGGTAAAACGATAGTCTTTGATTGACTTTGTCGACTTTGTTATTTTTTTTGCATTCAGCAAGACATTGTTTTAATTCTGGTCTGCTACAGGGGGAGTTGTGGAGGATCTTTTATGGCTAAACATGTCTGTCTTGGTCAGAGAATACCCTACTTAAAGTATTACGATGCATGGGTTTGCTGTCTCATGCGTATTGAATACATACTCAATTCACTCTTAACTCTTATATTCAATAATAACAGAATTAACATTAAAAATCTGTATATTACATCTACATATTAGAGAAACAGGTGTGCAGAAAGGAAAATATGAGCATTCAGGATCAAGCGCTGTCAATATTTATTAAATGCCAAAACTTGAACGTCAATGACGCATAATAAAAATGTTCTTGCTGCACATCTTTTTAGCGGTATTCAAATGGCTATGAAGCAAGACGAATGAGCACCATGGCTATCAACGCTGCAGTTATGGACTCAACCCTGAGGCAAACAGCTCCTTGGTTTCGGGAATTTAAAAAACCATGGCTTAAACATGAGGGTTTCCGGCTGCACCAGTCAAATTCAAGAGTAGACTAGCCGACAGATTCCCCAGCGGGAGGCCTTTGGGGATTTGGTGGTGATTGGAATTCTATTTGGAAACATTTGGTGGTCAAGGCTGCAGGATCTTTCCCTCTTTGTATTCCTCAGAGTGTGATTCATTTCATTCAAATGCAAGCAGCCTGTGAGAGACACCAACTTTACTGTATTTAGTTTAAGGTAAACATCTCAATATTAGTCATTAAAAGACATTTATGGAACAAAACTACTGCATGTAATGGATTACGGACAGTTATTTTCTATCTTCATCCCAGAAGGCTGATTCAGTTGGTCAGGACTTCCCATAAAAACAGGATGACACTGAGGAATACCAGCTGCAAAAGCATAAGATGGTGTTTGAGCAACCAAAGGAGGGTAAAGAGGGCCATAACCGTGCTTCGCTCATTTTCTCTCCCCTGTCATTAAGCCTACAGTAGAAAGAATGAAGTGTGACCACTAGAAGAGGTGAGGCACAAGTGATTTATAGTGCCCCGACAGGCCAAGACATGGAATTTTAATTGACGCCCTGTTCGCAGTGTGAGAAGAAGCAGATCAGATTGGGACAGTGAAAAGGCGAGACAAGGAATACTTGTGAAATTCAAGATGATTTCCTGCACGTTGTTCTCCCTCCTTCTCCAGATTCGTAGTTCTTCTAAGATTAGAGGCTCTGCCTTTGAGCGATGAAGCGAAGTCGAGGGGGAGTCCTGTGCCGTTGTCCTTAAAGTAGACATCATTCATATTTCTGAGCTCCTTTTTGAATTCCTTGCCACAAGAAGGCATTTCGAAAGCCCAATTTTAGCTAGAACATGTAAAGAATGTTGAAAATTCAGAGGTTGGTTTTTCAGACGCTGATAAGTGCTTGTTTTCTTGTTAGTGCCCTTTCGGCATTGAGCTCCCTGCATTCCATGCTGGTGTTTGGAAAATATGTCCTTACATGCGAGCAAAGAATAAACCTGGTAAAAGGGATACTTTGAATAAAAATACTGCTTACTTTGATTACATTGCTGCATATGTCAGAGCGTTGGAATGAAGTTGTCCATGCTGCATCGACATAGTCATGGCGAGCGCTGGAAAGTCTTTGTAGACAAGCACATGCACATGCATGCTTTTGTTGAGGTATTTGCCAGTTATCAAACCGTTAATAAGGAAGCTTACACAAAGAGTGGCTGAGAGTAACACAAAGGAAGCTCAACAGGTTTTAAAATGAACTTCTGCTCAACAGATGGTTGCCATGCTGCTTTTCTTGCCAGAAACCTATGACAGCCTTAACCTTCATAACCAGAGGCACCAGTAATATCACCATATAAAAAGTCCTGAGGTGCTTCAGCAGCCTTTTTTACCCACAGAGTTGTGAGCTTGAAGCCTGAAGCCTGACACGTGGTTGCAGTTGAAGATTTACTACTTGGAATATATTTTGGCTCACCTCTGCCAACAATGAAGGCAATGAAGTTGCCTTTAGTGCGTGCTATGAGCGTGCCCCACTGGTTCCCCCTCAGGTATACACTCTTAGCTCTGTCATTCCATATCTTGTTGTTTTTATTGCTAGCTCCATTAGCTTCTCCCAATCTCGTATTTAGCACCAAATACAAGTGTCACATCCATGCTAGCAGCTGTTCCATTCCATTAGCTTGTTTAATTCTGAAAAAATCTCTCATTAAAAGTTTCTGCTATCAGTTTTTCTGAAATAAAAAAGTGTAAAAGGGATTTACTATCCGTATTCTAACAAAAATGAGTATCTGCCACAGCACCTGCTATTAGAATTTGAATCCTTTGTGGTTCTAGTAAAGTTAAACCACAATTAAATTGCCATTCAAATGTCAACTTTCCAACTTTTTAGCTGTAATCTCAGCTGTCTGTTTTGTTTTCATTATTTGGCCTTCTATAGCTTGCCACGTGGCTAGCCTCAGTCTGGGAAGCTGGAGGCATTTAACCCACAACCATAGTGGGCTTGTGGGAAATAATTATTTCTTTTCAGTTATTGCAAAAGGTTAAACATGTTATGATTTCGAAAATTCTGGACCAGAACCCAGAAATTCTGGTTTCCCTAAAGCTCTCCAGCCTACTGTATACTAAATCTTTTAGCAGTAAGCATGGATATTCCATTAAGAACACTTTATTTTGTGGGGTCTGTGAGATGATTTCGATGGTGGTCCCTCTTCACATATTAGGCAAGGCCAAACTCCTAAAATGTCGTCGTCCCTTCTTTGGGAAGACAACATTTTAGGAGTTTGGTTTGGAGTTAGGGAGATGTTGTGTCCACTGGTGCCAGCAGTCCCAAGGACAACACGAGTCCTAATGTCAAAAGAGGAAACTCACACAAAGTAGACATGCCTGATTTGCACGTTAGCACGATAAGGTACTGTAATACAGAATGTGGTATTTGTTTATTGTGGTAACGTGAGTGTTTGCTAATGGCAAACAAAATGATTTGAGTATGTTTGAGAGATAAAAAATTGCCTGGAGCCAGAGTGTAAATGCTTTCGTACGAGAGCTTTAATGTATGAGGCGCTCTCAGTAAAATTCCCAATGATTCAGGAATTTATAAACACTCCTCAATGCACGACATTCCATTCATATTGTGACCCTGTAAATAAGTTGTCATGCAAACAACAGGACACATAGCTGACTTATAATACCTGTCCATGTAAAGTTAGAATGCTTCTCAAGGCTGAATATAAAAGGTCAGCGTCAGACAAACACCACTGAATGAAATGCAATGACCCATTAGATCAGGTAACTGATGGGGTCACAGTACACGTTAGGTGTGGACAGGCAATGCTACAGCAATATGGCCTCACCCTGGTGACTCAAGCGTCATAAACACAATAACTTCCTCTGAAATCATGGCTTGGTGTCCTATAGTTGCAATCTTATATCCGCGATGCAATGCGTGAGCTTTCATATTCTATTTCTCACTTGCTTCCTCTGGTGTCCTTTTTGTGTTCCCGTTAGACAGATATAATATGTAAATGTGTCTTATACAGGTTTTTTTATCTGTTCTGCATATTTATGCATGTAAATACATTATTTACTATTCAAATTGTTTCAAGTGTGCTAATATGCCAACAGCTTGTTGTGGTCTCTTGTAGACTTGAGTGCTTTGATGGAAAATTCCATGGCTAAAACAGAAACTGGGCGCACCCAAAGTGTTTGTGTGCGCACATAATTATGAGAAGCATGCTAGGTTACAAGTTGATGGATGTTTAGAATGGAAATTATATTGGTTTTTTTTTCCATTGACTTTCAGTCTGTTTAAAACTTGTCTGATTGTCTGAATTCACGTGTCTCTTGTCCCGTCTTGTTGCTTCTTTTGAGCAATGTCACGGCCTTCCCAGATCTCAGCATTAACATTGCCCTCTCTTGTACTTAAACTTAACTCATGTTTACATTCAGTGCTACTCAGCAAACACATTGTGTGTATCATTGAGGTCCAAAAAAAAAAGGTGTTTAAAGCATTTCCTTCCTCATAAACATTTGCGAAGACGATTTTTCTCAAAATGTTTGAAACATGCGATCTTAACGATCATGTTGGCTTTTTATGTGCATTGCCACCATCAGTGGAATTGCATGAAACCTTAACAGAACCAGCACACCTGTAGTATGTTAAATCAGCATTTTGTTAGTATGAGCACTATAATGGAACGCTATGGTCCATATATTACAGTAGGACTTTGAACGTTTCTTGTTCCATTCCCTCTTTCCCGGAGCGGCAGGGTTTGGGTCATGATCTGGCTCCGGGGAGATGCGAAGTTGATTTGTGGTTCTTTCACTTTTTAGGGATAATAAAAGACAGACTTGTTAGTTGTCCTCGTTCTTTTCACCCTCCATCTATTCTGGATTCAACCACTCTCCGCCTCCAGAAACCAATCTGTCAGTCAGTGTGAATAAGTGTGAGAGACTTCACATTGTGCCTCGGGTTGCTCGGCTGGCAAAACTGGAAACAGGTCACTTGAGGTGGGCGTAGGTTAGAAAACAGTGTGCTTGGGCCTGACTCATTCTGAAATAGGTTTCCAGAGGTAGGGTGGGGAGTACAAAGAGCTATTATGCCAGTCAGGATGTGTTGATTGTTCAGCGTGCTCTGCCTGCACAGCGCTCAGAGAAAATGATGCAGTTGGAAATTTTTTAAGACTGGAAAATGCGAAAGTGGAATTAAGGAAGAGATAATGCACAAAGGAAGGCATTTAACAAGAACAATCTGGATTCCTCTGGCATGCTCTTTTCCATCGTGTGTTTGTGTTCGTTGGACAGCTAATTGTTCCGTCTCTGCTTTGCCGGTTTTTGAATCTTCTCTGTTAAGCATCCAGGGCACTAACAAACTAGCTGTTTACAAGAATATCAGTGCCACCCTCAAACCTCAACCATGTTATGATTTATGGAAATCTGTGGCCTCACCAGAGATTTTAGGCAGTTACCAAAGTCTAGTTTCACACAGATTTATGTCTTGGTGAGAGACTCTGTGGCCTTTTAAGTTGTGAACTAGAACACTGTGCCTCTGACAATAGTAATAGTTGGACATTTTGCAATCTTAGAGAAAGTTGGTTAAACTTATTTGTATTTCACAGACTCAATTTATGTCCCTCTCATAAAATCACTTTTATATTTCCACCTCAAGAATATGTATTACTGAGCACAGACCAACCACCAATTTTCCATTTTAATCTACATTTTCAGGTGAATACACACTGTTTTTTGTTGCTTAAAGTGACCAGAAAAGAGCTGCGTAAACAAAGAAACACTACAGTGCACTTTCAATTTATAAAGCAGACCATTTTGTCAGTAGTTGGGAATCTTTGTTGTCATAAAAGCCAGCACCAGGGGGTAACTTGAAAAGTTTAAACGTCATTAAAAAGCCCCTCTCTGATGTGTTCTGCAAAACAGGGGGGGACATGAGAGGTTAAAGGTGCTCAATATGGAATTCAGAGCATATCTATTGCGTCCACACGGCTCTCAACATGGAAACGGCTCTGATACAGGGAAAGCATTTCATGAAATCAGACAAAGAATTTGCACACTAGTATTTTTCATTTAGTTTGAAACTGCCATGATCTTAAATTGATGGGTTTTGCAATATCGAATTTTCAATTGAGTGGGTTTGGCCTCAAAATAATGATTTCAACCATGTCAGCATTATCCATTTTTGATTTATTTAAAACTTCAAAATACTTTAAAGATTGAGTTTAACATTTAAATGAAACCTATATCCAGGTTTATTTATGCCCGCAAAAGTTCTGTCAGCTATGATACTGACAGAAAGTCCCCCTGCAACTAAACACTGGTTTGTCCTGAAACAATGTCACCAGCATAATGACGTCTCTGTCAGTGGCCACGATTTTGAATGCAGTCTGTTTGTATTTCAAAATGTTAATCTATAATAGTGCATTGTCAAGGAGTGTATATTATTTGACCATCATTCATGTCGGGTATATGGTTGTGTTTTTTTTTAAATTCTAATTCACATATATGCTGAAAGTTAAGGTTAACCTGATAAAGTAAATGACATGATCAGACTATCATTGAAATCATGGGTAGAATAGGAAAATTGTCAACTATGTTACCTTTCAGCTAAGTTACTCATAGTAGAGCCAACTCATTAGTAATATAGTCAATGTGGCACTACTGGGATCACTGGGAAAATATCCTTTCCCTTAAAATAACAAAAAAGTTGTTAACGTTTAAACTTTGCAATAGTGGATAAACTGCGCTGGAATAATCTAATTTAAACCACTGATTGTTTTTTGAGAAAGCACATCATTTGTTAACTTTTTTGTTCGTGGTAAATGTACTTCATTTCTCTCTCTCTGTGCATAGCTTTCCCCGGACAGAGGGGAGCAGATCATACCTGACCCCCAAATTACATCTGGGCCATTTAAAGCTGCCTCCACCATGGGAGCTGCCTTAAGGTGCAGTCCCACTAATGGTTAGCAGATGCTGGCTCTACAATAGCTCTCGCTATTGAAACCCATTTTAAAAGTTCTCTTTTCGCTCTTGAAATATAATGTAAGTAGCGTTTCACGTTTTTCACATGAAGTTAGAGTTCAATAGTTTTTACTGAACTGACTCGTGCTTTAGTCGTCATGGGTTCTGCTTTCTATACTCGCTTTAGCTCGAATGATGTATTCAATATGAAGCAGTTCCAAAGAAAACTGTCGGATCATGAGTGATGGATTAGTACTCAGGACACAGTTTTGGGAATGACATGTTGCTGCTGATATTATCATATGTCACTCTTCAATGCTTTGATCACCGAAAATGCATTTCCATTAAGCTTCATTGGTGGCAGAAATCTCACAGATGGATATCTCAAAACCTCAGCAGAAAAAAACAGAATCTGCATGGCTACACCCCATATGGGTGTGTGAGGGAATATGTTTTTTGTGATATGAGTGAACTAAATCTTTTTTAAAAAGTCCCCCGAGAAACCTATAGAACAATCAGTGATGCTAGTCAGTGTTTTTAGCCAAGCTAGCAGCGTTTGTACAGACCGCTGTGATCACGAGAGGATGATCCCAATGATTACTGATGATCCCCTGACATTTTTATTCACTGCCATCATGAGGCTTACTTTTTTGTTATTTAGTGAATTGTCTTCACAGCTATTTGATGGATTACCATGACATTTGGTACAGATTTACCTTGTACACAGACGATACATCTTACTAATTTAGGTGATCCCCTGACTTTTTCTTCAGCTCCACCAGCAGGTCAACAAACTATAGGTTACGCAGAGAAATCAGGTTAAATGTCTGTAAACTCTGTTACAGGCCCACTTGGTGATTTTAAAACAGTTGGTAGGACTGGTCAAATCCCAAAAGGGTTGTGTGCAGGTCGGAGTTACAGAGAACAACAAGAACCACCTAAAAAATTCACAGTCATTACGAAGCTAATTTTCTGTTAAATTCCCATCCCACGCACACGTCATCAGCCTCACAGGTGCAGAAAAAGACTTGCGGTGGTATTTGGTGTTTGTTGAAAGAGACCAACAAGAAAGAACAGGCTCTAGGCGAAGCAGCCCTTGACAGGGAGTCATCGAAGTGAGCCGCCATTCCACAAACAGCTGTGATGCGTGTCACTCCGCTGAACCACCTCCACCACAATCACCAGCACCAGCAGCTCCCTCGGCGCTCGTGCCTCTAGTATGGCAAAGAAGCAAGCAGGTACACGAATGCACATGCCCGTACTGTACGTGCTCACACATGCAAGCATGCGCGCACGCCCCGCATTCCCACACTTGGATCTATGGATGTAACAGCTGCAGGCAGGCTGTCTAAACACTGCGATGTGACAGGCTCATTCTGACAGCGCTGCAAGTGAAAGTGGACCGAATGTGTGTTCGTATTAATTGTGCAATCTGGAAGGTCATTGCAGGTGTGTTTATGGTGGCAAAAGGTTAAAAGATGGCAGTTGCATGGCACCACCGGAATTCTTCTGTGAACAATGCAATAAAGTGTTACCAACTCATATCCTGACAATTTAGAGCTACCCACACAATGACTCGCTTTTCCTTTTTCATTCAGACTATTTTGTCATTCTCATTGGCACGCCGAGGTGTGGGTACTTTTGAATATTACGCTATTATTCAAGGTTTACCATAGGAATTTTTACTTGCAAAGTGGAAACTTAAACAATACATAATAGGCTCAACAACTCAGTGGAACCAAGGATACTATTACAGTAACTACTGGAGGCATTTACTTAATCTTGCGGATGCTGCAACAATATGTAAATACACTGATATATTATCACCTAACCTTGGCAAATGTTAACTATTCACACTGTTTATAGCTTGATTTTGGTCTCCACCAACAAATATCTGTCTCTGTTGCAGCTGAAGGCTAAACTAATTTCAACAGCTAGTCAGTAATTAGTGAATAGTGGGTTTATCTGGGCCTGCTGCTAAAGTGGGGGATTGGGGTGCAATGCCTGCCCATGGCGCATCGAATGCCCACCCCCCATACCCCCCGCAGACCAACTATTTTTCTTCAACCAGATTATACCCCATCTCTCCATGTCCATGGCACATGCTGGAACCTTTGTTCTAATTATAGTGAGCATAGGATAGATGGTTTTCTATATTATTTTGTATATATGCCATAGTATTCTGTCTGTGATCAGTCGTAGTGATGGCATGAGTGCTGTCAGTGTAGTTATGTTGATGACTAATGTACATTTCTTAATGATGTAATTCTTATGCTGTCATACTGCTTTGTTGACGCAAGGTCACATGGTGCTGACAAGCTGTGATTTACTGTAATTGTATTGGCTGAATCACAAATGCAATGCATGCAAACATCGAAAAGATATTGTGAATCTTGCAGAAGGATCGCGATGCAATGGGTGCAGCTGCCTTTCACAAAATTAAATTAACTAATCCATCAATTCATCCCTTACTTACCATTATTGTTTTTAATGATTAAAGAAAACTAAAAGAAACAAATACTTAGATAATTAAAAAGGGCTGGATTCCAAGACATTTCCTTTGGCTACGAAACTAGTTTTCTTTGTTGGGTTGTATGATTATTCTTGCTTTCACATTACACATAAGAATGGATCAATACATTTAATCCATTGTTAACATAAAAATATTGACCTGTGAGGCTTTTCATTTGTAACACTGCTTTGCATTTCATGATCACATGTTCATCAAATGTCGTCGATTAGATGTGTTACGTAGCAAAAATTGAAATGCTAAGTAAAAATCATACTTTTTTTTTTTTTTTTCACCATAAGTATCAGTGCCTTCAATTTCATTAACACTTATGTGTTAACAATTATGTTAAAACAGCATGCACAAGAAGGAGATTGAGCTCCTAAAATACACACCCAGCCTGTGAGGACACACACACACACACACACACACACACACACACACACACACACACACACACACACACACACACACACACACACACACACACACACAGACACAGACACACAGCTGTCCCAACACTTTCTTTGGGATGACAGCACTTTGTTACTTGGAGTCAGAGTTAGACATGCCTCTCATGCCTACCTCTGCAAACCACAAACCACTGCGGGGAGATGGCCTATTACCAACAGGACAGGTGTTGACTTCACTGTGGGTGTGTGAGTGCAGCCTGAAAACCTCTGGCATATAGAACCAAGCAGTGCTGACAGCTACAACTGTGAGATAATGAATATATAATAATCAAGAGAGTGTGACCAACAATGTCAGCCGTGACAGAGATTTGCGAGTCATGCACGACTTCGTGGGATCGCAAAGAAAGTAAATGATGCATTCAAAAATGCATGAATCATCCTCGACACATCAACTGAAGTCTGTGTTGTTTAATTTTTAATACCATTACTAGCTGCCCATCTGTTCCAATGACAAAAGAGCAGCCTAAGTCTTTGAGCAATATATTTAAAGTTATTGTAAGGCAGGTTTCACAAGTTGATATTCTGTGTGAGCTCAGCAAACGTTATGCTGTGTGAACATATATATAATTGGTTTAATATGTCAAAGTCTTGTCAGAGGTGACAGTCCTCTGTTTGCTTTCAAATTGAGTCGTGCAATTTAGGAATCTGACCAAGTAGGATCAACAGTGAACCATGAAAGCTGTTCCCTGTTGTCAATCACTTGTTGCTAATTGCTAGTGGCAGGGAGGGTGGAGGGAGGAGGGGAATGGAAACTACAAGTATTTATCTTACAGTTGATCTTTAAACTTACCTACCACAGCTTCAACATCTGCGGAGCCTTTTTAGACAAGTTAACTGCAGATTATACTTAGTCAGCTGGACTGAGAGTAGCAATTTTAGATTTAGTCATTGAGCTGTTAGAGGGTCCGTGATTTGCACCATGCAGCTGAGCCTTCGCTCAAACAGACTGTGTTTCATTGGTAGTCTAAGTGTTCGCTGCTAACTTTGTATGTATACTCTATTCTTATTTCTTTTATTTGTAATTCCTTTTTTTCTATTTTTCTGTACTGATTTCTGTGCTGCTTCTCCTGAATTTCCCTCTGGGTATCAATGAAGACTTATCTCAACTATGAACTTGTGTTATTTTGTATATGATGTGACGGAGAGGGGGTGAGATGGAGGACGAGAATGAAGGCTCTCAAATAACCAGCCGATTTGCAATCCAACCCTCACTCATGGTTATGAGCTTTGGGTAATGACAGAAAGAATGTTGTATTGGTTAAATGTGTTCCCTTTGCAGGGCGAGGACCTCAGAGATCCCGAGGGAGCTTTGGAATCGACCTTTCTGTCAATAGAAACCATTTTAGGTGATCAAACCTGGAGGAGACCAGAACCAGAACATGGCTAGAGGGATGTCCCACCTTAAGATCCACTATATGAGGAACTGGAGGACATGGCTGGGACATGCATGGTGTGGGGAACCATGTTGGAATGGAATTCAAATGGGGCCTGAAATAGAGGCCTGTGGAATGCCACAAAAGAGAAAGATGTGACTCGAATTGTCATGGGAGAAAAATAATACTTTGAGATCTATTGTATTGAATGCTAAATTCTTTTAAAATAAATAAGCTGCAACTAAAGGAGGACTGGCTGGCTGTAGACCTTTAGTCTTGTTTAGTTGTGTTGAGCAACAGAACAGAATAGAGGCCCCAGATGCAAGAAAATCAAGGTGAATAAACACTTGAATGTAAAAGCTCATTTTCACATACTCCTTGTCTAAGCACATCTCTCCATTTCCTCCCTCTTTGCATCCCATCAGATACCAGTGAGCCCGGTAGGGTCATCTGGAACTGAATCAACAGGTGGCTTTCAATAGAGGCACTCAGCAGCCCAGGGTCCCTCCTCCTCAGCCCCTCCAGGAATCCACTTCGACTTTATTCTGAGCTCTGCCTCCTTTTGCTCTTTCGTCTGCGCTTCCTTAAACGTCCACAATGGCCTTTAGGCTGGCAGTTACACGATATGGAAGGAGGAGAGGAAGGAGGCGCCCGAAGGAGCAGGTCATTCTACTTGGGTGAGCACATGGGAACATCTGCCACTCCAGTGTGACCCGTGTCTCCAATAAAAAAAAACACCGGAGGCGTCGTCTGAGAATATGAGCATGTTCCAGCTCAGGGCATCGGAATGCTGAGATAATGTTGTGATAAGGAGTTGAATGAATGGTACGATACATCTATTCTGCTTTTTTTTTCCTCCTGCAGGGTGGATCGGTACTTTCCAAGGACAGTTCACATGGAGGAGGAGGAGGAGGAGGGAAGGAAGAGCTGGTTTGATTTTGAATAAATATGGACATAGGGAGGGCCCATGTGAATATTATAATTGTATGTAGATACACTGATAAAGCCATTGGATAATGGATAATGGAAAAATCTGTGGGTAACAGTAAACGTTTGTTTTTTTGTGTGCAGAAGTGTGAGGAAACCTTTGGTTGCTCAGTATAGTTTTCAGGATGAACAAACAACGAGTCTAGTGTCAAGTCCTAAAACCCAGAACAAACTGAATTAAATAAACGTTTTAAGCCAAAGTTACTTGAATGAAGATGTGATACTGTCTGAAATACGTCTTTGGTTAAGATATGCTCCGGATATCTTTTTGTTTCCTTCTGTCAGACAAACCATTAATCATTGCATTGAATATTTAAGTTGCTTTTAAGTATCACTTAACTAAAGTGGGTTAAAGAACTAAAGGCTGACACTATACAGTCAGTGACACTGCACAGAAAACATGTGCTTTTACAGCTTTTGAGTTTGAGCGGCTTTGGGCTGCATGGTGTCATGAGCAAAGTTAACTCTGATTAAGTTGATTTTATCACAGGTTAGCGTTGCTTCAGCATTTTACGCAATATACTTATATTTTAAAACTTGTAAAAGTAGAGTTGCTTAGTCAAAATTAACTCTTAGAAAATGGATAAAACGCATTCAAAATCCCACTGGAGATAAATACTGCAGGCTGGTCTGATCCAGTATTTGTACCCATGAAAAATGAGGTGTAGCTTCTAGTAGATATCATACCGACACGTTGAATACTTAAGGTGGCTGTGCGCAACAATGTCTGAGCTATAGCATATTTTGTCTTGGCCTACAATAATTCTCACAAAGCAACCATATTTCTATTAAAATGGAAACTCAAACCAATTTTAATCATCAGTAAAGTTGAGCTTGCTAGTCATGAGTAGTAGCCTAGCAGCCTATAGCTATATTATGTCATCATCTGTGGCTCTGGAGGAGCTCTGCCAAGTCAAAAAGGAAGTGACAAATCCAGTATTGTCATTTAATTTGGAGGAGTTTTTAGTCCGAAGCTGCGCTCATGACGGCAAATTCGTAAGACTGGGAAATGGTTTGTAGTCACATTACACAAAAAAAAGAGCCTAAATATTGAATTATGTTTAGATGAAACTACCATCATTTTCCATTAACCGTAGATATCTCATTAGATTTATAAGTAAGATGCTACCGTGTGCAAATTTTCTTTTTTGTAATTATGGTCTGCGTGATGTGACACGGGCCGCACGGTGGTGTAGTGGCTAGCACTGTCACCTCACAGCAAGAGGGACCTGGGTCTGTGTCTGTGTGGAGTTTGCATGTTCTCCCTGTGGAAGCGTGGATTCTCTTCGGGTTCATCCGGCTTCCTCCCACAGTCCAAAGACATAATGCAGCTTAGGTAGATTGATGACTCTTAAATTGCCCGTAGGTGTGGATGTGAGCGTGAATGGTTGTCTGTCTCTGTGTGTCAGCCCTGCCATATTCTGGTGACCTGTCCAGGATGTACCCTCCCTGCCTTCACCCAATGTCAGCTGGGATCGGCTGCAGGCCCCCAGCGACCCTGAACAGGATGAGCGGATACAGATAATTGATGGATGGATGGGTGATGTGACATGAACTCGCCAATAACTACGACATAATGGATGCATTATGGGAATGTAGGACGCAGCTTTCTTTGGAGCTTGCCTGATACTATAAGTCAGGATATCTCTGCATGTGCTGCTTTGATTTTGACCGTTCATTTCTTAAGCAGTCTCTTGTATCTCCCCTAACTTTACTGAAATACAAAATCACCTTCAACCTGATTTTGTGAGTTGGTAGTTTAACAAATGTAATAATATTAGATATATTTTTTTAACAGAGTAAAGGAATCCTGTCTCCTACAATGTGGCAAGTGTGTAGAAGAAAAGATACACTAACGTTAAAATTCCTCTTTTAAAAATGGTAAAGGGGTCCACAAAGTCGTATCTTTAACGGAAACTTTTTAAAGTGTTAACGTGACTGACAAAACATATACAGCTCTGAAAAGACAAACAAAACATGAAAACCATGTAAGGCATCACAGGCTCAACTTTGCAAGTACGGGAGATTAATCGCAGCATCAGCTACCGCCGAATGTTTCCTTTCAGCAGTGGTCTCTTTATCTGTCTGAAATACAAATGACCGCACTGCAGCCAACCACACATGGTTGGTTTACATTACAACTCAACACGTAGGTCACACATGCCCTCGAGCTTCCCACCCTCTCACCTCAATACACACACCAGGGGCCACAAAGCATTTGCTCATTACCACATACACACATTTCTATGCATAATATATACAATTGTCCAGATGTCTCCCTTGTATGTTGATTCGCACAAATCCAGCTGCCATGTCTGTGGCTTCTAAGTTGATGTAAAGTATTAGCACTGTTTCCGGCTGTTCTAGGGGAGCATAAATGAAAACTCAGTGATCTATATCCTTCCTTGAACTGTGAACTGTTCATGCTGAACGTAGCTTCCACAGGTAATTTGCAATTCCTCCGCACAAACCTTATGTACCCTCTTAATCCCCTCCCACCGTCACCCTTATCAGGTAGCAGTACATCTGACAAGGCACATGGAACTACTTTCTCATGCCAGTGCCCAAACATAGCTGGATCAACAGGTTCAGGTGTTTTTTTGTTTGTTTTTTCGGGGGGGGGGGGGGGGGTATTTGCAGGAGATGGAAGCACCAGGCTATGTAGGTAATCAGACTAACAGATGAGCCAATATCCTGTTCTCACATGGCTGTATGCTGGCCCACACTTGTTGCACTGTGTGTTTGTGTGTGGGGAACAAAGGCCCTGCTGTTGGCCCATCCGCCACTGCTGCTGTAGTTGCCTTACACCTGTGCTTACCCCCCCAAACACACACACATAACCCCAACCTACCCACCACCACCCCCGCCCTCAACCACCACACGCTCCCAATCCACTTTAGTTCTCAGTTTACATCCTGCATTAGCTTTTAATGCTGCCCTACAAAGGACAATGCATATTCAACAGGCTTACCAGGACAGATAATGCACATGTGGCCGCTAAGGCACATATTATGTTTTCATATAAAAAAAAATGGAAAAGAGACCATATCAAAGGTTTCTTCATTCCCTGCTCAACCCCCCCTGTCATGACCTCAACCCTTAACTGAGAAGCAGAGCTCCCCTTCCACTCCTGCTCATGAGGATGAGGTGTGAGAAGTGAGAGGAAGAAGGGAATGTGAGGACGGCTGTGGAGGCGAGAGTGGACGGGTGAGTTGTTGGATTTTTAGGGATTCAAAAGCTCACAGAGAGCCGTGGCGTTCATCTGCAGTCGGAAGGGGGCCTTTGTGAAACCGGAGCCCCCAGAAGGCATGGGGGTGGGAGATGGAGGGAGGGTGCAGTGGTCTGGGACACAGCAGAAGCACGCCTCTTTTCCCGCAGTGTCGGCGTCACAGGTGTGCGAACGACAATGCATGTGTGTGTTTGGGAGAGAGACCCATGTCCAATCAATGACACACTGTATTGTAATCCTCTATTGTGGGCACAAGGCTGGTGCTCAAAGGTAAACACCATTGGGAATAAACTCTTAGGAACCAGGTCCCTCTGGCTAGAGCACTGCGTTCAGTGATGTACACAGGATAAGAAGGGGGGGGGGGGGGGTTTCGAAGCCAGATGTAAAGCACAGCATCTCCTCTTATCGCCTCCATAGCCGTTGCTCAACACTTTGCCATCGTAACACTGGGCAACAAACACTGAAAGTAAGTCAGATAAAGCTTGACAGTGAATTCCACTGTGCACCAGTTGCTAGGTAAAGGACTTTTCTTTATTCTCCATATTCATACTGGACTCCCACACTCCCACTCCCACATACCCTCCTGGGACTGAAAAAAGAGATTAAACTTTGTTTTGTTCATAACTTGACGACTGTCTATCTACAGGGTTGGCGGGGTGCAACATTTTTGGGATACTTCCCATAAATTATGACAGGCTATCAGTAGGCCAGCTGTACTCTTGAATTCTGCATTCATGGTTGCTATTATGCTGATATGAATACATCTCTCTCCGCTTGTCACAATGATTCTACCTCTGTATATGGGGATGCTCAGAACAAAGGGGCGTCAAATAAAGCAGCTCCCGCTCCTTTTCCCTCCTATTCAACGGGGCAAACTATTCTAAATCAATATCTTCATGCAAATTATTCTGTGGCCCTGCAGGCTGCTTTACAGCCAGGTAGGCAAGACTGTAACCAAGGCCATGGTGCCTTCAAGTGCCTTCAAGTAAAACTCTACTTCGATCCGATTGAAGGAGAGTGAATGAGGAGTTGGTACTTCCAAGTTATATGAAGACAATATAGTGCAGATTAGGTCTGCGTTTAATGGTTATTTTGATGATCGATGAATCAGTCAATTACTTTTCGGAATAAACAATGAATAGTTAATTCTATAGAACGTCACAAGATGGCAAAAAATACATAGATCACATAATCCCAAGAAGACGTCTTTAAATTGCTCGTGTTCATTTATATTGATTTGAAAATGAGAGAAAAGCAACAAATCCTCCCGTTTATGAAGCTTGAACCAGTAAATGTTTGACAGTTTTGCTTGATAAATTCCTGAACAGTGCATTTTCTATTGATCGAGTAATTCACTCGTGGTTTCAACATAGTGCAAATTATATTCACACATGTACTGTAGGATCCACACATATTCACAGAACTATTTATTTATTAAGGTCATCTATGGTCATAACGCTGAATCAGGTCTCCATAGCTGTATCATAGGTAAGATAAGCACATTTTATATAGTGTGAACCCACATAGTAATTTGTTGTTTCAATCAATACAATAAGGAAGGCTGTACCTCAAATTTAAACGTTTACAGCTTGTAGCCTACACGTGCGTTTGTGCGAAAAAATTGCAAAAATCTCCGACAGTCCTTGAAAGTTGCAAAACTTTCTCATGCGCCACTATCCGCTCTCTAGCTCCTCTACCCCCGCCCCTGAACACGCCCACACACACGCGCATGCACGAATACATACACACACATGCACACGCACACACGCACATTCCAGCAGGCGGAGTCTGTGACGTCCTCCTGGTTTGTGAATGAGCTGCACAGAGTAGCGTTCACCTCTCAGAGTCCCAGCCAAGCTCAGGAGCGGAGCGAAAGGAGAGAGGAAGGAAAAAGTTTACCAAATGGATTTCTTCACTGGAGTCAGACCTTTATTGTTTTCATATGTACTAATTAACGGCATACTAATAACTTTACAGACTAAAGAAGGTGAGTGTCTTTAAAAAAAAAAAAAGAAAAAAAAAAAAGTCTCAATAATTGACGAGGCTAAATCTTTTGAGAGTTTATTGAAGTGAAGCGCGTGCTCCATGCGGGGAACCTCCTTTTAAGAAACTTTAAAACCAGGAAACCCACTTTCTTAATCCGGTGACAGTCTTGTATTCAAAGAAAAATCTTGAAGTTCATAAAAATGTATTTCGTTGAATCACTCAGCTGAAAGTGTATGCCTGCATGTGCGCTGCTCTAAACTCTGTCAGCAGGTGAATTCTGGCAATTTGTTTCTGAAAATATTTATTTCCTTTTGTATCAGCCGTATAGGTAGTGTGTGTGTGCAGTGTTTATTTTACACCCATTAGTTTGACATTCAGAAACTCTCAAAGTATATGACAGTTTATTTCTAGTTACTGCCTAGTAGAAACATAACCTTTATTTAGAAAAAGTTTTGTGAAATTAGACTTTTAATTACATCTGGTCAGCTTTTGAGTTAATATGCAGGTCATTTAAAATCACTTTCATTTGTAAATGTTCCAACTTCTGTGTAAGAAATAAAGTAGGATTGATTACCATTAATTCTAAGTCAAAATGAGCATGAGCTCAAAGGTTTATTTCCATGTACTGACGGTGTTCTCATGTCTCCACAGAGGTGCTTTTGGATATGAAGGCAACGGGAGGTGAACTGGGCTGGTTGACATGGCCCTTAGATCAGGGAGACAAGCTTGGGGTGAGTACCGTTTAGACTTCTCCTGCAGCTCCCACGTTTCCACTTGGAATTTGCCTTAGGACAAAAAACTGCATGGAGAAAATGCACAGGAAAGGGCCCGGCCAAACTGAGATCCTCAAGGGCAGAAATATTTGACCATTTGACGTGTGTGGTTAGCCTTGTGTCTGTGTGTACATGTCAGGTAGTTCTACAATGTGGAAGCTAAGTCTAATTGTTGCTTAAGTATGGATATTGGAGTTGTAGGATCCTATCAGGAGCTGCCTGCAGAGCGTGTCTGGGCTACACCAAAACTGAGGTAGACAGAATAGCTGCTAGCGCTGAACTAGGAATACTTGTGGTTTCAGGGCTTCAGCTCCAGAATTGTATGGTAGAGAGCAATTAACTTTAACAGTTTGCAGCATGTGGTACCTCTTCTTAGGGGGGGAGGGGTTTTAGATGGGGCCAATCAGTCAGAGCTACCTTTTCCTCAAACCAGGGTAAAATGTCTACATTTTGGAGATGCGTCTAGATAATCACTACATTATTGCACCCAAATGCTGCGGTTTGTCTCTTTGCCGGAACACAGGAGGAATGTGTGCCTTTTTCCAAATTGTGGTTTCAAAGTAATTAACCAAGCAAGCTCAGGCAAATTCACTATAAATAGCCTCATTTCATGTGCCGATGACTCAAAGGCATGTGCAGACCTGCTGTTCACAGTGGCTCAACCAACTGGAGGTTTGACTGCTTAAATAATCCCTTTGACATTTAACTTTCGCTTTTTGCACTAATGTGCATCAAGTGCTGTACTTTCTTGAGGTTGGTTGGAAACATTTTGTATTGTGCACAGTTTTCTCATGTAACTACATTCACTTATGACAATTATCATTTCAAGTTTTAGAAGGCCCCTCATAAAATAATGTTCACCAGCTGTTTAATAGAGGTGTTGGTGTAAACGCGGAACCACACACTCCGCTAACAAAGCACATTCCTTTAATTAATAGCACGGTGGCTACATGCAGAGAGCAAACCACAGGCTCTGCCCCCGTGAGGGCCAGTTGTTCCTCTAGAGCTAAGCTTACGTTAAAACATGTTGTCACTATTTGTTTTCAAAAATATTTGTGGCAGCATTTGGTATTAAAGCTGCAACGCTGTTTGGGGAAGATGCCAATAGTAGAGACAGAATGTGAAAGACCGAATTGGAAATAATTTGGTATCTTTGCAATGCCATAAATGCTTTCTCACATGCAGTCCTTGAGGTTTTTCTGCATTGTTATGCTGTAAAGGCCCATAAAGTGGAGTTCTCCATGTTGCAGGAATATATTTTGGCAGTGAAGGATAGTTCAGCGGGAGTAATTGGCAACATGTAGAGCCGTGGGTTCCCAGGTTCAGATTACTATGGTTTAATGTGAAATGGTATGGTTCCCCCCTACCTTTGGGGCTCCCAGGGGTCAGTGTCCGTACCTCTAACCTTGTTGGTTTGTGTGGTTTTGTTTCAGTGGGAGCTCATCCAGAGGACCCTGAACGGCTCTCAGCTCTATACCTACTCGGTCTGCAATGTCGGGGAACGTGAACAGGACAACTGGCTGCGCACCACCTTCATCCAGCGGCAGCCGTCGGCTTCGCGGGTTTTTGTCGAGCTCCAGTTCATCGTACGTGATTGCAACTCCTTCGATGGCACCTCGCTGACCTGTAAGGAAACCTTCAACCTCTTCACGTCCGAGTCTGACGCGGACGTGGGTACCACCTTCCGCAAGGGCCAGTTTAAGAAAGTGGCCACCATAGCGCCCGACGAGATCACCGGCAAAAACGCAATGCACATCAACACTGAGACGCGAGTGGTGGAGAACCTGTCTCGGAAAGGCTTCTACTTGGCTTTTCAAGACATTGGCGCCTGCGTCGCTCTTGTCTCCACCAGGGTCTACTACAAAACTTGCCCAGACACAGTGAAGAGCCTTGCGTCGTTCCCGGAGACCGTGGCCGGTGGTGAAAACCAGGCGCTGAGGGAAGTGAGCGGGGTGTGCGTGGACAACGCCATCAGCGAGAAGATGCCTCGCATCTACTGCACCGTGGATGGGGAGTGGGTGGTGCCAGTTGGACAGTGCCAATGCAAACCGGGCTATGAAGAAGTCGAAGATGCGTGTCAAGGTAAGGGCGTGCAGTTGAATCTTTGGTATTTGTAAAGGTCTTTCTGCCCCCAGGCACCCCCGATGACACACCATCTCAGTTCCCATGAGAGAGTTTTAAAACAACCATTAGTCATTTATCTTCATTTTAATTGCCGTATGTTGCAAAACGAGCCTGTGTGGTATGCTGCGGATATTCATCATACGTGTTATTATCATTGTTCAGTGGAATTCTCCCCATGGCTAACAAGGCTACTCTGCAATGGAAGGAATGCTTAGAGCTACTTGTGCATGTCCCAGCATCGTCCCTGACCTTGAGCCGATACCTATGAAATTAGCGAATGTGCGCTTTTGAGTTTCAGCTATGAGTCTTAAGATCCTAAGGAAGTGTTTGTACAAGCCTCGATCATGTGCTTGTGCTATGAAGTGATACACCCCTTGTGTCATCAAGGCTAACATTGGGCAGTGAGAAATGCTTTCAGTTCTGAAGGAGCTCACATTCAGGTTACACCTACAGTTTAACTCTTTACCATTTAGTTCTGAAAAAAAATTCTCATAAACTCGCAAGACATTGCATAAAAATCTTCTCTGAAGTGTTGTGTTGTGGTCTTTGAAACCACACATTTTAAAAGAGTTGTTTAAGTCGTGCTCAAACGCTTCACCTTTCTCAACACTTCACATACTGTAGGTCATAATAACTTACAGCCTGTTGCATCAGGTGATTTCCTGCCCCCTCATTATCGTCGGTTCTCTTATCTCGACATGGGTGTGCTACGTAGTCCAACCATGACACTGTCCCTTGACTTTGTTGCCATGGCGCCGCTGTATTTCAAGTCCTGCAAATAAGGCTATTGTTGTGGCAAGGGCCGTCAGAGTGACAGAAAGTGATCAAAGAAGCCGGAAGGCTACTGTACTGTGATGGATTAGCATCTTCAAGGCTGGGGGGCGGCTCGGGGGTCGGGCGGTGCGGAGACAGGAGGAGGCCTCTGAGCCTCACTGACTTTGTTCATCTCAAGCATCACAGAAAACAGGGGCCCTCCTCACCACATCCGTCTCCCCCTCGTGAATCCACTGAGCCCCAGCTTTGGGGTGTATTGTGTGACTCCAGCAGTGTATGTCAACATACAACACAGGCCGGCATGCAAGGGCATGTTGGAGTTTGTTCCATGTCAGAACACCTAAAGACTCCCATCAGCCCCAAGTACTCATCCTCCCCCCCCCTTTTTTTTCTTTTTTTTTCTGGAAGTTTCTTTTATATAAACACACACACACACACACAGGTAATATGCCTAATCACACTCTGGAACACACACTTTGGACTGCAGTTGTAAATCCACATGCAGCCTGTTTATAATAGATTCCCTCCCATTGGCTACAGAGCGATAAAAGTGATGAAGTTTTCTGTCAAGTACATTATTTTCAGCTGTGGGAAAGTGCTAGGTAAAATTATTGGGGAGGAGGAGAGGCAGGAAGGAGTGAAAGAAAAGTCATACAAAAGCGACAGAGAGGATTTGCTTAGTGGAGGGGTGTGATTTTAAAACGGAGAGAGGTGAGGAATGGAATGCAAAGGTATGAGAACAATGAAGCGCAGTGTTTTCCCCGTGAGGCCGGAGGAGCCCACCTCCGCCTCCTCTCCCCCTTGGTTGGTACATTCCTGATCAGTTTGCTGAGAAGGAGCCTCCGAACATTACTCCAGACCTGTGGAATTCCCAGGGGGGGAAGAGCAACTCCGGGTCAAGCCCTCACATAAAAATTACTAAACAAAGAAAACCCCCCCAAAACTACCGAGATGAAGTCAAATGAGAAGCCGGAGACACACGAGGGCAGTTGTAGATGAGGGTGGAAATGAATCACAGGGTTGCAGAGCTAGGGCCAAGATGAATGGTTCGTAGGGCTTTAAGTGGAATCTCATACAGACACACAGTTAATCATTCTCCCAACTTCTTTCCTGTGCTGCCTGCTGTTCGGGGGGAAAACCGCAAAACTTCAATTGTGTTTTTTTTTTTTTTCTTCCTTGGGTTGAAGTTTCCATGTTCAGTGATGTGTTCACTCAGTTTTATGACTCCTCGGCCCTGCGGGATCTGTTAAAGTAGCAATCTGTGACTTGATCTGGTTTTTGTCCGCGTCTCCTCATCAGCGCTTACCGCGATGGTGTTTTTGGCTTAGAGATCCCTGGTCCGTCAAACTGTGTTTCTAGGATCCCCCCCTCCCCCCTTAAACTCCAGTTGAGGTCTCTGCAGGTGGTGTTCGGCGCTCTTCTCTTGGTGGCCGTCATTGCTCGTGTGACCTACAGCGTCAGTCTTGCGGACAAACGAACTGTAAAGATAAAAAGGCATCACTTCCTGTGCTGCAGAAACCTACCACAGTGTTTAGAGTAAGAAATGTAAGGGCTTTCATGAACTGGTTGTAGATCATATCGGTCAACAGTAGAGAGGCATTTGTTTTTTATGGAAGCATTAGAGACTTCTATAAACAAATATTTATTTTGGCTCTCAAAATACATGAACGTCAATTATGAAATAGAGTAAGCCCAGTGAAAGCTGCTCTCAAGATTTGTGTTTACTGCCAAAATCCACACAAGACTGATGAAGGCCTGATGAAGACGGTCTTTGAGTTTTCTCTAAAATGTGTTATTCTTTTTCCCTGCCCTTTATATTCTAATAACATCCAACAATAATAAAAATATTTCTCTGGTGAAACAAGTACTTAAATCTTTAACAAGTAATGAGTATTTGTAAATGTTCCTTAAGGAAAAGTCCTGCATTCAAATTGACAAAGTGAAAAGCTTAGTTAGTTATTTAAGTTTTCTATGACTGAAACTTGTTTGTAA
Source organism: Anarhichas minor (assembly GCF_050575085.1). Taxonomy (NCBI): domain Eukaryota; kingdom Metazoa; phylum Chordata; class Actinopteri; order Perciformes; family Anarhichadidae; genus Anarhichas; species Anarhichas minor. The sequence goes on along the minus strand of NW_027466449.1, from coordinate 1,275,893 downwards.
AAATAAATAAATTTGGTAAATGACAATAAAAGATAACATGGTGGAAATGGCTTTTCAAGTGGTGTAATCTATTTAATTTGGCACCTGTTTTACACCACAATGTCATGCATTCAAAATAAACATTCTTTTTTTTCATTCTGGAAAACAATCGTAACTCTTTATGCAACTAAGCGGTTGGCTTTTAAATCGACAGCAGCGCTGTGACTCACTGTTGACACTGACACAGTTTTCCTCCGCTGCCTATCACCCCCTTCCTTACCCATAATCCTCCCTGGCACAATAGAGCTGCATACCGTGTGTCAACCCCACAAAGGACCACGGGCTGCCTTGGCTGGTCCTCAGGAGTGTGTTGAACCGCCCAGGTCCACACCTCATCAGCTGCTCGAAAGCCTCAACAAATAGGACTTAATCCCACGTCATGGTTCTAGACACAATGTGATATATTTGGACTGCTGAGGGCAGTTTTGGTGAAAAATGGCACCTCGGTGGAACAACTACCGTAACTGTCTACTGAGTTCCAGTAAAGTTATTATTCCTCTCGCCAGAGAGGTTCCAGTAAGCCATTTTCTCGCTGCCCCTCTTTTCCTCTCGGTCCGTGTCTCCAAACTCATCCCCAGCTGATGTAACTAACGGTTGGTGACGAAGTTGTAGTTGTGTGACTTGCGCACTGTGGTGAGTGATTTGTATGGGTAGTAATTGACTTGGGTGTGTTTGTGCTTTTTAAGTGAAGTAACTACAGGTTCTGCATGCTTTCTTGCCTTTGTGCAATCCCTTTTTGCCATCCTCTATACCTCTCTCACCACTTCCTGGCGGCCCCCGGAGAGCCTTTCTATTTTTGCATCAATTTTCCGCCTCTAGTCTTCTATTTATTTGATAGATTCTTATCTCAACACTCGATTCCCGTCACAATTTTACAGTTCTTAATGCACGTTTCTCAGACGTACACTGCTGCACAAGCTGTCCCAAGTATAACAAACTGACAAAAGTTTTTCCTTTTGTGTGTTGTGTTCTTGTTGTCCGTGAAAGCACAGAGCCACTGTTGTTTTTGGCTGGCGTGCAGGTCATGAATATGACACCAATAGAGTTTAAACATCCCGTTTCACACGGCCCTGATGGGACTATTTAGACTGTGTACGGTTCTCGTCTTTCTCACTGGTAAATACATTTCTCCGAGACTGACTCGTAAAGATAAATAGGGGCTAAGTTTGAACAATGCTGCCAATCGCAGCGTTTTTAGTGGAAACGGAGAGAAAACAACAACCGGCCCTGTTCTCATCGTGGTTGGGGCATAAACATTTAGTGGAGGTGAAATGTAAACTTTAGCTGTCAGCTTCTGTTTTTGTTGGTGAACTTTATGACGGGGTTTGAGATTTGGACGCAGATTGTTCCCTTGGAAATACATGCTGGAGATCCAGTGTTTCAATGCCAATAGTCTTTAAATCGGCTCGTACCTGGAACCAACCGGTTCATCATAAATCACCCCCAAACCTTTTAAGACCAAAAAGTCTTGTGCAATTTCAGCTTATCTGACGAACGGAAACATAGCACCACACCTCAGGATCTCAGGGATTTGATTTAGCTGGTTTACGACGGATTACACATCAATCATCTCCTGCTGCAGAATAAAGTCTACATTGAAATGTTCTGCTCTACTGAATCCCCTCGTCTTTTACCCCTGTAGCCAGTCTCTGAAATAAAAAAAGTCGTAAGTCACTGACTTATCGGACACCGCTGCTCCTTTAGATGCACAGGCTGGATATAACCTCTTTTTCTTCCCCTGTTCTCGAAAGCAGCCGTGATTACTTTGAATTAGGGGATTCCTCAGATCTTGTGCCAAGGTGTAACGTCTGCCTAGCGGGCTGAACTTGAGGGAGTTGGTTGGATAATGGGGGGGGGGGGGGGGGGGGGACTCTGAAGGCACTTTCAAGTGGTGTCATGCACCGTCTTGTTGGGCCGCGTTTGGAGTGAACAGAATACTGGCAATTACTGTGAACGAGATGACAGGAAATCTAGCAAAGAGGAGATCTGGTGGGCCCGATGGTTCTTTAATGTGGATTAGAGCTAATGGCACTGTTGTGGTGTAAGTGGGATCAGTCTGTGGGTTGAGCCTTTGAGGTGTCAGACTGTGTAAAACACTCTCAATATCAACTATACGATCAGATATGTTACTTCTGCACTACTAGCCTGAACACTGACTGAATCGTTTAGCGTGAAAAACGGATAGTAGTAACAAAAGTAGTTTAAAGCTGCAGTACTTGACTTATTTCATTTTCGAACTTTGACTACACATCTCAGATATTACCACCTGGAAAAGTTGACATGGCGAACTCGTTATCAAATGGTAATGTTAGCTCATTTACACATGTAGCAGATGCACGGCAACATACGCAGTAACTTGGAGTTTTGTTTCTGGTCACCAGATGAAACACAAGTCCAATATTCTCTCTTCTTCCTGGTTTGGCCTCTAACATCTGGGTCTCCTGCTTGCTATATGTTCACATCTGTTCAACTAGCTGCTAACAGTGTTGATGAGAACAGAGTTTGCACACTGGAATACCAAGACAATGCATGAAAGGAGGCTAAACATTTTCTGAACTGCCAATATTTTTTTAATTGATTTCTTCATCTATTGCAAAATATAAACATAAATATTGATTGGTGCAGCTTTAACCTGGGGTTGGTTACTTCAAATATCAATAACAACCAATTAAATGTGTTTAAATTCAGTCTCCTAATTTAGTTTGTGAATGTCTGTCATTAGTGAAATAACTGAACCTCAGCAATTGTTGGCTTTTTAGTGTGTGTGTGTGTTGGTTGCGGTGGGGAAGTTGGGACATATTTCCTCTTGGTGACATTCCTGAGCCTGGGGGCTGTTGGTGTGTGTATGCGTGTGTTGTGATGGGGTTGTCCAGAGCAATGTGAAGCACATTGTATTGTACGGCTGGTGTGTGAGGTCAGCACTTTCCTTCCCCCATGTCTGTCAGTCAGTCAGTCATTCCCCCCCAGCGCTACCCACCAGCTACCACCCCACCCATCACCGCTAACAGGACGAGCCCGCAGCGGAAACCGGAGGTCATCTAATCCCTCGGTGACTCCCCGACCCGTTGGCTCAGGGCTTTCCATTGTCGCTCCGCTCCGAGCGGCCTCGCTCAGCCACTTTCCATTTTGTTGTACTGCCTGATAAGTCATTTTGTTTATTGGTGCATTTGGTCCCATTTTGGCCTCTATCCCCTAACCAGGAAGTAGACGGTTGTCGGCATCCAGTGCATGACCTGTTGGCTCTGCGTGCTCTAGTAAAATGGTGTTGTGTTTGCCACCTGGCTGTCTGGATTTCACCAGCAACATGGAGAAACGTGGCCAAATGACCATGACCGCGGTGCAACTGAGGGCTCTGTGACTCGCATCAGCCAGGATTGGTGTTTTTAAAAGTGTCTCCTCTATTTTAAACCATTTTTAGTATGTTTTGTGCCTTCTTGACTCCATTTTTCACTCCCTGTATTTCCTCCTCCTGTTGCCGGGCCGGGCTGGACAGAGGGAGTGAGAGGAGAAAGGGGATCAGGGAATTTATTGTGTTTGTTAACAACCCCAGATGAAAGCCTGAGTGCAATTGTAAAACAGATGTAATGCCCTTACAGCTGCTCCATTGGTCAGCTAATCCTTTTGACTAATGTCCCCCCACCCCCCTTCCACGTGCACACACTTCCATCAGCTCCTACACCTTTACTGCCCCCTGCCCCCCCCCCCCCCCCCCCCTTCCTCTACCTCAGTGACCCCTGACTCATGTTACCCGCTCACCTCCCCCATCAGAGACCCCATTGTTTCACCAGAACCTGACTCCCCCAAAAGGCTAATGACATGTTGTCACCCCGCATACAAACAAAATTACATGACATATTGCAAATTACGGGTCTGACCAACTCAGGAACGAAAATGGGGGGGGGGGGGGATGGAATGGGGAGGAGAAGTTTAGTAGATGAGGGCACAGACAAAGTGAGAACCTCCTAGCCTCCAGATGCCCTGATAAAGATCTAGATATTGTATTTGTTTCTTAAGGATTTATTTTTCCAGGATGTTTTTTTTTGTTCACTGGCTGTACTTTAACCTCCCTCCTCATGAGGCAAGCCTCCGGCTGCTGCTGCAACTCTTTCTCCCTCCTCCTCCACCTCACGGCGAACATGTGTTTGTTTTACTTGGCCACTGACTCCCTGTAAGCCATGCGCAGTTTAACTCACAACTACCCTGAGGCAGACATGACCTTTCTGCCTTTTTAAAAAGCCCAGCGTCGGACTCGATTGTGGACCCCCCCCCCACCACTTACTCTTCCAGTCCTGAGGGCCATTTCTGTTGTCAAGCCCCCATGTTACCCATTCATCCATCTATCCGACCATGCATTTATCACTGTCGCCAATGTCATCCATCTTAACTTCTGCCGACAAACCGGGAGGGGGGCCCTTAGGGGGCTCCCACTCCAGAGCCACTCAGCCTCCCAGAATGTAACAGGCCCCTGCACTCACTCCCAATAAACAAACACAGAGCCACTCAAGGTGCACGGGGGCCTCTCAAATGACAAACCGTTCCTTGCTCTTTAGCAAATAGGGAGGGAAAAAAAAATCCGGTTTGAGTTTGTCAGATGTTTCAAGTCAGAAGAGGCTGAGAGACTTTTGTTTTTGATAGGGAAAGTACATCCCAGGAGCCTCCCCCCCCCCCCCCCTTTAGTTCAGTGCTTAGTGCCCACGTTCATGTCGGGTCAACACATTTTAGCTTCCTTTTCAGTCATTATTCTTTCTCAGAACTCTGGTAGTCTCCGCTCTGGGTCTTCATTTGGTCACGCTTCCCTGTGTTTCCATGCTTTGATTGGCTGCGTTAGGAAGGAAGGCTGCATCAGCCTCACACTTCCTGCTTCCTGTTGTGTCCAGCAACAATTCAAAGCCCTTCCTCCTCCACTGTGGAACCCAGAAGTTTCCTCTCGCCTGACTTTTGCTCTTTTGTCGAAGAATCCTCTCGTTGGATACCTCCAGCAGAGCGTCATCTAGTTACTGTCTTTGTGACTCATTATATCGAAGGAACAGAAACTCATTCACCTTCATAACGGAGAACTGGGCGGAAACTGAAGCTGCTCTGCTACAGGCCTCCTGTTGGGTGGTGTGCACTGGAATGCATCTTGATTATAGAGGCGGCTCAGTGTAAGGCCATCATCTCCGCAGACCTGACCACGATGCATTGCAGCCTGCACTGTAGCGCCAAAAAGAGGCTAGTCCTCCTCTATTCAGTTGCCATGTGGCATTTCGGCTATTCTCATCGGCAATGCTTGTGTGTGTGTGTGTGTATGTTTTTTTTCTTTCAGCACTTGAATGGCATGGCATTCTCCTTGCCTGCTGGTCAGTGGTGAATAGCAATGTTAATGGGTTAGCTGGGAGCCTTTTTAGTGAGGAGAGAAAGGAGGGGAGGAAGGAATTTGGGGATTACGAGGAGGAGAGGTAGGGCTATGAATCGGGGTTTGAGGCAGCAGCTGTTCCCCCCCTTCTCAATGGAAGAGTTCGCCCTGGCCTGTCTCTTTTCTTTCTTCCCTCTTTTCTTCAGTCCTCGGCAGGATACAGTGTTCCTCTCTGTCTTTCTCGAACCTTCTGTTCCTTCCTAGCACCTCACTCCGGCCTCGCCCAACCTCCGCCTCATTCGCGTTAATGAGTAGCAGTGGCTGTTTAGTGAAACAGCTGGCCAAGACGGAGAGGAGATGCAGTCTTGAAGGGGGAGGATTGAGTCACATGCATGCCTACTATACAAACTTACAAATTATTCTTATGGCGAGTACGGTTCCTGACACCATTGTTGTCATGCTCCTAAGCTAATGCAGACCTCTTCACAGCAGCGCCAAGCGCTGTGATAGAATAAGCTGAATGGCGTCGAAGAGAAACTCATGGTCAATCGAGTAAATCCCCTTGATATCATGTAAATGGAGCCGTGTGCTTTCCGTCTTGCGTGTGGTCACTTGCGGCTTCCAAATTAACTTCATTCAAGTGAGCCGCAGTGAAAGGCGGCCATAGACCGAGACGGTATCTCCGAGTGAATCTGATATCGTCTTTGTCCTTGGTTCTGCTTTTCAATTCAATCCTACTGGAATCTGACATCGAAACTGTGTTTTTGCCTCGGTCTCTGGCATGAACTTCAATCTCCCACATGCGCTTAATTTCATGTCCTCTTTCTAACTTGTCTGATCTCCATCTTGCCATACTCTTCCTCATTCCCAACCCTTTGTGTCTTTTCTCTCTTGCATCTTTCGCCTTCTGTTCTATCTTGGCTCTCATTTGCATTGTCAACATCTCATGACATCTGTCATGGGCTATTTAAACACTGCAGGCAAAAGAGTTAGAAGGAAGGAAGGAAATGTGTGGGTATTTATTAGTGTGTGTGTGTGTGTGTGTGTGGCTTAACTGCCTGTGCAGAGGGACATGAACAGGTGACAGGCAGTGGACATAATCCCTCTTCTGATGTCAGATTTAGCCATGTGTCCACGGGTGTGCTTTGCATACATGTATGTGTGTTTTGTGCATACATATGGTTGTGGGTGGATGTGTGCAGTGCATACACAAATGTGTGTGTGTCTATGAATGTGTGATGGTGCGAGCACATGAGCAGCAGCCGGTGGAATGCTCTTGCAGAGTTAAAGAGGGGGCTGTCTCATTTTCACTCTCCTTTATGGCGCGCTCTCTAAAATTTCACACAGTATTAAGTTCGTATTTCACCACCGCTATGCACAGCTGGAACCTCTACCTGGATTTCTTTATTCTGAGTTGGACATGTGAAATTTGGTATCATCATATCGAGGCGATACCGTATCAAATGCCGGTCTGCATGTGGGTCTATGAAAGAAAAAAAAATAGAAACATAAATTACCATTGAGTGCAAACGAATGGATGCTCTGCTTTTGGCTGCTTCACTTCCATTTCTTACTTTCCTGATTTCTCTTGTCTTTATTTCACAACACTAAAGACTGACTTACTGCTGTGGAATGTGGGATGACTGGTTGTGTTTGTTGTGTGAGAGAGACGGTAAGAAAGCGGTAACAGAGGGGGTGTTAGTGGTTAAAAAAGTCAAGAGTAGGAGTGCCGACTAGGCAGGGAGTCTGCATTTTTTTGTTTTCAGGGTTGGGTTCATGTGAGCAGCAACTTCGCTGGAATGGACAGTGTTTTAATGAGTAGAGTGCAGAGCTTCACCTCTGTTTTCCCTCCCATATATCTGTGACTTGTCCAAATCTCACCTTTAGCCTCGACATAAGAACGTGTCCACTCAGCCTTGTCGTGTTGCTCGTGAGGTGAAGAGTTCACACAGCGTTACTGATCTTCCAAAGGGGCTTGAGTGATCTGGACCAACTGGTTCTGCTCTGTGTGGTATGAGACGTTGCCTGAAGTCAACGTTGTCCTCGTTCACCTGCTCATGCAAATGTATTTTTTGTTTGCAGAATGTCAGCCGGGCTTCTTCAAAGCCGCAGCATCCGGTGACAAGTGTGAGCTCTGTCCTGCCAACACCCAGGGGCTGGATTCTGGGGCTTTGTTTTGCCCCTGCATGGATGGCTTTTACAGGGCCCCAACTGACCCCGCTAGTGGACCCTGCTCAGGTAACGAGTCCCCTTGATCCCTAATGAGAACCATGCAATGAGAGCATTTGGAAATATTAGCTGCCAATGAGCTTCCAAGTGATTTAATTTCCACTTGTGACTTTAGTTTTAACCCAACAGAATGTGCAGGGATTAAACATTATTTATGGGGTTTGAATAAAGAATCGGAACCCTGAATATTCGGACATCCTATAAAATTCAAAACAGCACTTGTTTTTTTAGACCTTCTGATGTTACTGTCATGTCAGAGAGGAATCACCACACTTTTGCTTCAATTAAATATCCCCTATCCTTTCCCAATCCTTGTTCAGGCCTCCCCTCTGCCCCACGAGACCTGGTGGCCACCACCACCCAGCTCTCCACGGGAAAACTCCTCCTCTCCTGGAGCCCGCCTCAGGACACCGGGGGTCGAACCGACATCACCTACAACGTCGAATGCCAGCGTTGCGAGGGCAGTGTCTGCCAGCTCTGCGGAGAGAAAATCCGCTACGATCCGGCCAGCACAGGCCTGACCCAACCCAAGGTTTCAGTGAGCGAGTTGGACGCACATCTCAACTATACCTTCACCGTGGAGGCACATAGCGGCGTGTCGCCGTTCGGCAGTCAGGCGATGCCACGGTCTAATAGACCACCGTCCACCAGCGCTCTGACTACATCGCTGCATTACACAGGTGAGTGCTGCTGATGAGAGGGGGTGGTGTGATGATATTGGTGCTACAATAATGACCGATGCTATCGCTGAGGGAGTGACAGCTCTGCAAGTCGAATCACGCTGCCGGAGTGAGAGGAAATTAAGTAAACTAGTTGATCTAGGTTTGAGATTCCAACTGCCGAACTGCAGATCAATCAGTCTTTAACGGACGAGTTCCTCCCCCACGTTAATTTCCTTCCTCGCATCTATTCATCAACATCCTTTACCTTTTAAAAAAGTCACACTGTTGTGGTGTGGTCCTTGCTTGTGAGCTCGCTTATCAGGAGGGATATTTTTGGTACGTTGGGAGGTTTTCGCATCCCAAAGTTTCTGAAATATCTCTCTACCCTCTGTCCTCAGACCCCCCCAGGATTACCACGATGCGACTGGTTGAGAGGACCTCCGCCAGCTTGTCCCTTTCCTGGGATGTATCCCCCCGAACACGGGTCCAACCACGGCCCATCCGCTATGAACTTACCTACCGCAAGAAGGTGCTTCACTCTTGTTTATTCTCCTGAAATTTGTTTAAATTAACAGTATTATTCTACATTCACCACTGTACAAGTTTAAAGGTGCTTCTAAGATAAATTAAATGACGTTCATCATTTTAAGACCGGCGCTCCTGATCTGATTATCAGCATGAGTCCAGCGTAAATGTTATGTTACAGGATAGAGGACTTGCCATCATAAATGTCAGAATTCATCCCTCTAACATGAATGCTAAAATTGAATCTGTTCTCCATTTTCAACATTAGCTGAATTTCTCCCCCATCTCCCCTGGACAGGATGATAACCTGGACGTGACTACCTACATCGTGCTCATACTGGAGAAGAATTTTGTGCACATCAGCGATCTGGCCCCTGGCACGGCTTACCTGTTCAGGGTGCAGGCCCTCAGCAGCGACGGCAGCCCTGGAGGCTCCAGCATTGAGGAACAATTTGAGACCTCGCACGAAGGTACAGAGGGGAACAATCAAGAAAAAAAGTTTCACAGGTTTCATTCAAGAATGGGATGTCTCTAATGTCTATCTTTTTTTTTTTTGCCTACTCCAGAACGCCTCGCTCAAAATAACACGGCAGTCATCTTCGGCGCAGCAGTCGTGGGAGCGGCCATGTTGTTCATAGTGATCCTGTTCCTGTTCCTACGCAGACGGTCAGCAACCGCCCCTCTGCTGCTCTCCTCGTCTTTCTGTCCTGTTAATCAGTCCTCCTTCACTGGCTTCCTCTCTCATTCTTCTGCTTTTCCTTTGTGGGGCCTCCATGTGGCCTTTGCATTCACTCTCTCCTCACCTCTCTCTTTCTTTCCTCCTTTAGCCAACTTTCTCTTGCTCTTTATCTGGATCTGTGTCCCAGCACTCACTGGGGAAGAATTTGCGTTGAATGTGCCTTGTCATTGCTCAATGGTTATACTCTAGTCTAGTGAGTGTTGGGGGGCCTTTGAAAGGGAATTGGTCCGGGGTGGTACATTGTTGGTGATAAGAGGCGCTTGGTTCCTTCTTTACCGGACCGCAGGCACTTTGTAAAGGTGACCTGGGCCTGTACTGTAGCAGACTGTAGCCCGTCTGTCCACCTCCCTCCCGCCTGCTTGTCTGTCTTTCAGTCTTGAAATCGGCTTGGCAAACACAGTCTGCCGTCAGCCTTTATCAAAGGTCCGCCTCTGTGTGAATGGACGCATTGCGCCAGTGTCTGGATCCTTTTGAAAGCCTTAGAACTTCTTGAAAAATGGTTACAAAGGTTGCTATGTGCTATTGATATTAAATCAGGCAGATGATGTAAAGACACATTTGTTCTTTGAAAGTGGGATATTAATTTGCAGATGTTTTTTTTTTAAATCTTTTTATTCAGGAAAAGAAACTCTCACTCCAGACAAGGCCCAGAGGACACCTATTTCTCCAGTTCAGGTAGACAAAACAAATCTCTCTCATCTCTTTAAGTCACCCTATTCAATGGGTTTAATACATTTATTAACATACAACAATGTCTTGTTTTCTTCTCGCAGAGCAATTGAAGCCTCTGAAGACCTACGTGGATCCACACACATACGAGGACCCTAACATAGCCGTCCTGAAGTTTGCCACTGAAATCCACCCCAGCCATATAACCAAACAGAAAGTCATTGGAGCGGGTGAGTGACAACCCCGTTGAGACAATCTGCTGGGGCTTAACTCCGAGATGTTGAAAGATTTGTCCAATCCCCAAATTCGCTGTTTATATTGTGCATTTACCACAGCTCAGCAGGCTGACTGACAGAGGTTACTTTAGTGAGATTATCAGCTATCTGGCTGAGCTCTCGCACAACAAGTTGAGACATTTTATTGTGAGGCAACTCTTGGCTGTGAGATCTATGTGTTTTGGCTCCAGTTGACATGTACAATTACACAAAGAAACTGTTGCAGGAACAGTATTTTGGAAGGATATCAGAGCACCTTCCCGGGCCCTGCCCACATCTTAAATTCTTAAAACGTTTATTCAAGTGTGACCACCTTTACCCTTTGAACCAACAGTCATTTTTTCCACTTACACCCCCTCCCAAGTTCCCACGACTGTGACCCCCCCCCCCCCCCCCCCCCCTTATTCTCCTCATGTGACAGCTGATTCCCATGCTTCCACACCACAGGCCATCCACCAATTATACAACATAGGCTCTCTCTCAACACCCAGCCAACAACACACCTCTGTGAGAGAGCCTCAGGCGAAATGGCCGCAGAGACTTCCTTATTTTCACTCTGTTGCACAGCGAACCCCTGCAGCTAGAAACCTGAGCAGAAGTATCAAACGCCCCTCCACCTGATATCCCTTTCCTAAATCAATCGTTCCATTGATGTTTGTTTCCTGCAGGGGAGTTCGGTGAGGTGTACCGTGGCAATCTGAAGATGCCGGGGAGGAAAGAGGTGGCGGTGGCTATCAAGACGCTGAAGCCGGGTTACACAGAGAAGCAGAGGCAGGATTTTCTGAGCGAGGCCTCCATCATGGGCCAGTTCTCCCACCAAAACATAATTCGCTTGGAGGGGGTGGTGACCAAATGTAAGGATTTCTGTGAGTTTTGTTGCTTTTTTCACCCGTTTTTGGCCCAGTTATTTTATGTATTTGTTTATTTGGTTAAGGATAGTGCACATTAATAAAACATTCCTGTAAATGCGCCAGCATTATCCAAGTTCAGGGACATAATGTGTTCTTTTTTTCTGCGTGTGTGTGTGCGCAGTCAAACATCCCATGATCGTGACTGAATACATGGAGAACGGAGCACTGGACAGGTATCTTAAGGTAAGTCTATCACTTTACTTTTGTGACGATACTCTGGAAAATGTTTCTGGTCACAAAACTAAATTAATCCGTGTTCACTTTCTGCCATCAGGACCACGATGGCGAGTTTCCCTCCTTCCAGCTGGTGGGCATGATGCACGGCATCGCCGCGGGCATGAAGTACCTCTCTGACATGAGCTACGTCCACCGCGACCTAGCCGCCCGCAACATCCTCGTGAACAACAACCTGGAGTGTAAAGTGTCAGACTTCGGCCTATCCAGGGTGCTGGAGGACGATCCCGAGGGGACGTACACCACAAGCGTAAGTAGACATGGAACTTCCTGTTAGCTTCAAGCAAAAAAGATCCACCTCAGTCATGTCATTACAAGGTACAGCGTGGTATCTAAGCGCAGCAACGTTGGCTTTTAGAAGAGGCCTCTTTTTTGTGTTCTTCTGTCTCTAACTTGTTCTTTCTTGAACAGGGAGGTAAGATCCCAATTCGCTGGACGGCTCCAGAGGCAATAGCATACAGAAAGTTCACCTCAGCCAGCGATGTGTGGAGTTTTGGCATCGTCATGTGGGAGGTCATGGCCTTCGGCGAGAGGCCCTACTGGGACATGAGTAACCATGAGGTAAGTGTTTACAGCAAGTTTACAGATTGCACTTTTCTCTGAGGTTTTGCTGTTAGAGCCAACGTTTTATGTAAAGAAAAAAAGAAGCCTACCAGGGAGAGGAGATTTAATCGCATTTAAAATCTTTTTGCAGGTGATGAAGGCTATCAACGAGGCGTTTAGGCTGCCGGCTCCGATGGACTGTCCCTCAGCTGTTTATCAGCTGATGCTGCAGTGCTGGCTCCAGGATCGCTCCAAGAGGCCGCGCTTTGGAGACATCGTCAACCTGCTGGACAAGTTGCTGCGGAGCCCAGACTCCCTGAAGACCATCGCAGATTTTGACCCACGGTAAGATTTAGTTACATACAAGACCAGGGGCTTGAAACGCACATTTGTCCAGTGCCGACCCTTCAGCAGCTGCCACTATCAGCAACCAGTTCTTGGAAACCACCTTACAACCAAAGGTTTTTCCAATGCTTCTTTTTTTTTTTTAAAGATAATGTCGAGTCTCACTTCTGTTAGCTCCTTTTGTACTCTTTCAGTTTCCCTTCTGGTTGGTTCTGGTATGTCCATTTGTCCAAGAAGCGGAACCTTTCTCAACTTTAGAAAGAGCTATTCGCCTAAAAAGAAACAGTATTATTTTTTTTAAACATGACCAGTATTTGATCATTAGGCCTCTGCATAAGAGGGACATGGTCTGAGTTTATGTAAAAAGGCTATTAACAACTCTGACAGGAAAAATGAAAATAAAGAAAATATTGTCTTTTTAAGAAAGTTGATAGTAGAGATAAAGACAGGAAACGGGGGGGATAGAGGGGAACAACATGCAGGCTGGAATCAAACCAGGGACCTTGTCGTAATCTGGTGTCATCTCTTTCACAACCCGGTCTCGTCTCCCTCCTGAATTGAACATTGTCTTGGACTTCTCCCGACTTGACCTGGACCTGCTTAAAAACAGCAGCTCCCCGTTTACTTCAAGTTCAAAATGGGCTGATTATTTGGGGAAGAGAGGCAATAGCTTTAAGATGTTCTACTTAATCCATTAAAAGGACAGACTGACACCGTGCCTCCAGGCTAATGACAGAAACGTGTGTACACTCCTGCCAGGGAATAACAAAAGCACCATTGTATGTGATTGTGTGTGTGTATGAATGCATATTTTCCCTTTTGTGAGGGAGCAGTAAGAAAGGACAAAAGGCTGTCAAGCTCATGTTTTAATTGGCTCTCGCCCTCACTGCTCCAACTGGTTTTCATCACCAACTGGTTTCTTGCAGTCGTCCACCATCGGCCTTCGTTGTGGGAAAGCCTGTTGATCACTATCATTTAGATCTACTTTCTTTTGCTTGCAGTGTATCCATCCGCCTGCCCAGCACCAGCGGCTCGGACGGTTCCCCCTTCAGGTCGGTGTCCGAGTGGCTGGAGTCCATCAAGATGAGTCAGTACAGTGAGAACTTCAACTGCGCTGGGGTCGTCACCATGGACCAGGTCCTGCAGATGAAGAATGAGTGAGTGGGACATGATTTCAGATTTGGTGACGCCACATAATGCGTTTTGATCTATTGATTTTATTTGGTTCAGTGTGTTTTTGGCAAAGAGGAACATTTTGCTGTCTAATTATGGCATAAATTCTAACCAACAAAGATGTTTTTCCTCCCACGATGAAGTCTGTTATGCCCCCCCCCCCCCCCCCCCTTTTGTAGTTTATGTATTTGTATTTCTAAAAGTAGTTGCTTTTATATAGCCTGCATAATAGTTTGTGCACAATATAATCTCCAACCTCAGTTACAACTTGAGAAATGTTTTAGATGGAAAAAGTAATGGAGGGAAGGAGAAGGAGTGGGCTCATTTGTGGTGGGCTGGTGGCAGTGGCTTGTGGTCTCTGCAGTCCTTATTCTTCTTTCCTCTCTCCATTCTCTCTCTCGTCCCTCCCTTCACTGTAGGCAGCTCTGGGCAGCACTTTTGCTAGAGCCCCGAAAACCACCAGTTTTGCCTGTTTAGGGCAAAGGCCTTTTGTGGCTTCTTCAACATTAAAGGAGGGGAGGAAGAGGAGAGTAGCCTGTGGAGCAGGAGCAGCTCGAGGGGATTAAGGAACTGAAATAGATGGATGAGATTTAAAGGCCCCGACATTTATACTTCTAGAAAGATTGAAGAGGTGCACTTGGAATGTACCCTCTGAACTTATCACAGGGTAGTGTAAAGCTACAGATATGTAGGAGCGCTATGGGGGTAATTTAATGAAACGGACTCACCCATAGTGAAGCACATAATATATGGTTGTTTTGAAGCAATAATGAGGCCCAGAGCTTTTCCTAACCGCATGACCAGCCAACAGGACCCCCTCCCCCCCTTCCCTCTGCCGTAGTGTAAGTGTGTCAGCAGGTCTTGCTCCTGATTTGGGGAGATGGGCAGACTGTAAAGCAGACGACAAACCCTTTTGAAGTATTTGTCATACAGAATGGTGTGATTTCAAGGCCCCATGTTTCCATTTCGGGGCATCTGGTAACACTCTTGGAAAACCAGCGGTTATTTACGACCCACCCTCTGCTTGCCAGACGAGTGATTCATGGTCAACAGGGAGAATCCTCGTTAAGTAATTAAGGCTGTAATTAGGGCTTTGACTTTGGGCTGCCGCGTTTCGAAGCTCTTGCAGGTTTACATCATGTGCTCATGAAGAGCGAAGCCCCCAGTCATTACCCTTTTAATGTCGGAGATAAATTGAAACCTCGGCAGATTGCTAACTTGGAACACACCCCCACCTTTCCGTGCTGGTTCAGCGATCGAGCTCTGCACAGGATTGGCGTGGAGGCTGGCACTCTAGCATGTTGGATGAGTTAGTGATTACTACAAGGCTCAAGAGGCAGGAAGGATGTGTGTGAAAAGTGTTGGAACAAGTCCAACGTTTAAATCCATGTGCTGCTCCTCTTATATTCTGTCACGTCTCCTTTCTTTTACAGGGATATTAAAAACATCGGCGTGAGGCTGCCTGGCCATTTGAAAAGAATCGCCTACAGCATCTTGGGTTTAAAGGACCAGACCAGCACCCTGAGCGTCTTCGCAGTGTGATCGTGACAACGAAGGGAATTGAATGCGGGCTCTGAAGCAGGCAGCCCTTTGAACTCTGAGCTGAGCGGGAGCGAAACTGCAGGCACGGCGTTGAATCAGCAGGACCAAGAGACATGTGCCATCCATTGGGGGCCGACTGAATCAGACTGACTTGCTGTACATTTTTGATTTCTTCATCTTATCCACACGGGAATTGAGCAAATATACAACAATAGATGTATCAAGTAGACTCTGTATATTTAGATCTCTATTTTTACTATCTGTACAGTTACAATTCATTCCTCCCCCGTTTATTTTATTTTTTTCTCATTTCGCATTCCTGCTTCAAGAAAATCAACAATCAAGTCAGTTCTGGGAACGGCTTCAACTTTACAAAATTGCACCCTGTTGCATCCAGTATCAAACAAACAAACGCAGTAAGTGTGACAGTGTGGGCACGGTGGAGCCCAGCCCTCACTTACGTGGAGGTTGGCGCTGATGTCGCGGCGTCTCCCTTTTTTTAAATGGCACTTTGGTCCACTTCCAGACCAATGAGGATGGAGGGTCGATGGCTTGAGCTGGCCCAAAGTTAAAGAGACGGTCTATAAACAAACACAGACGGACCTGGTGTTGCTACTGGCCTTCTGCTGGATCTGTGCAGAAATTAAGCTATAATCATGTAAGTGATGTTGTATGAAAAATAAAAGAGGATATATATCAGGTACTCTTTGTGTACAGATTACCAAAAAACATTGGGGTGACAATTTATAATGTAGCACTTGGATCTAGAATCTCATTGTCTTGGTTTGTCTCGGAATTGCATGGAAAAGGAAGATTACACACAAAATCCCGAACAAAATGAAATTGTATCGAAGTGGTAAATTGTGTGAATTGAATAAGTTTCAATTAGAAAGCTATCCATCTGTTCATAGCGTGCCGATAATGAAGAGGGAGAGGGGGAAGTTTGCCAAAAAATGCAAATTCCTCTGTTTAAAAAAAAAAAAAAAAAAAAAGATTTAATGAGTCTTGTTGTGGCTGAGATGATTTCATACTTAATAATAGTTTGGTTTGCAATGTCATTTATTTTTGTAGAAGCTATAATGATTCATATTTCTGTGTGACATGTTGACAGGACGAAACTATATTCTTTAAAAATGTAGTGCCGGGCTCGTGCCACACATTCAAAGACATTTTAAAGTGCCTGTTTGTGGGACATTAGCGGGAGTTTGCTTCTGTTTTTGATGAAGCAGCTTGCCGCTGTAGTGGGACGTGTATAGTGGACAGTTTCCCCAGTGCTCTTAATTGATGACTGCAAATCATTGTGTTACTGATGTACACCTTCCTTTACTTGAATTTTTATTGTATTTTCAAATGCATCTGATTCTCTTGTAGTGGATAGATCCATCTTTGGAAAAGGGATGTTGTTATTACTCTGGTTTACAGGCTGCAATTACCTTTTGTACATTTTGTATGATCTCACTTATTACCAAACTGATTATTTTTCTAAGTTCTCATCACTTTCCAAAGTGATGTCTCCTCCCTTTGCTGCCTTTCCAAACTTTTTGAGAGTTCCTTCATCGGAAAGCAAACTCCTTCCTTTTTCCCTGTTTTATACTGTATTTAATAGCCTATTTATTTTTATTACTTTTATTTATTTATGCTGAAAAACACTGAGCTGGGATTATAATTGAAGGTTGTGCTCTCATTCTCAATAAAAATAAAATTCACTGCATTTGTGGAGCGACGAAGTCTTGCGTTTAATTCGGCAAAGCCTGCTGTATGATTGATGCAAGACAGAGCAGAGCAACGCTTTATTTATTTTAGACGGTGCCCGGATGTTTCTACTTCCACCTGGATATCCTCATGATGCCGCTGGATGGTTTAATTCCAGTGTTTGAACCTGGAATAAACATGTATGTGCTTCATTACCTGCAGGGGGGAACTGGGGTCCAGCAGTGGTGGGATGTGTCTAAGTACATTTAATCAATAGTGTACTTTAGTACAAATTTGAGATACTAGAACTGTATGCTTCTACTTCACTACATCTACACTGTGCTCCTACTTCTTAAACTAAATAAATTAAACTACCTAGCAGGATAGTATATGTAGTTTAAGTGTTAAGATTAGCACAACCATAAACGTCTGCACCAGTAAAATGCAACATGCACATTAATGCAGCAGTCATTTTAATCCAGAAACATTTCTAATAGTAAAACACTGACAGACAAGTTACTGCAGGATGAGTACTTTTTGTACTATTAGTATGTGTTGCTGATTAATACTTACATCATTTCCTTTCAGTAAGGTTCTGAATGCAGGACTTTGATTTGTAGACACATTGTAATATCGAACTTCCTACACTACTGATGTCCAGACATGAACACACACACATTGTACACAACACACATCAGCACTCCTGTCAGCAATTAAAGATTTTTTTTATTTTAGATTAATATTTTGTAATCGAATCAACCAGATATTAAAGCAAGACGCATGAGATAAAAGCAAGCTTGAAAAATCTGATGTTTGTATTAATTTAACAGAGACCGTGATCTTTCTTGGGAAATGACCCGCTGCCTGACTCCACATTTTCTTTTCCCATGAACTCCTCTGTTGTGGATGGAAACGATTCTGTCTTACTGCCTAGAAATATACAGTGTAACGGCCCTTTACATTGGGATTCTGGGTAGGAAGATATGGCCAAGAAATGTGATATATTTGGAGATGCAATTACCAGACATGATTATGGCATCATTCACCTCACTACATAGCATGTCTTTAATACAATACTTTCGTTTTTTTAATTTTTAATTTGCTCATAATCTTTGCATGAATTTATCAAAACATTTGTATAATTAATAGTTTAACATGTAGAATTACACTTGCAATAATGAATATTTCACGTTCAATAGATAGAATAGGTTACTAATAATGAATAGGTGTTTTTTCACAGCAGACATTTGACGTTATCGTCAAAACTAAGCAAATACGACCAAAATTGTATCAGCAGTCAGTCTGATCCCTAAACTTAACCACAGAGAACTAATAAATACATTTGGTGTAACGCTCGCTTCTCTCACTACCTACATTTACATATTTTTCTCCCAAAACTAAACCAGAGGTCAGAGGTCAGACAATTCATTGGGGAACTTCCAATGTCTGACCTTGAATGAAATGCTTCACAGCAGCGGGCAAGCAGGCAAGCATACAAATGTCAGCGGCAAATGCTGCATCAGATGGCGAGACTCACACCTGCTAACGACAAAACATGCTAATAGAATGCAATAAAATGGAAATGTTCACGCATGAGAATTCAAGTCCAGACATGCCCCCTGCTCACTTTGTGCTTCACCTTGACAGATCCACTTTGCCTTATCTCACTCACTCACTCTGACCTTGCAGTGGCATGGAAGTCCCTGGCGCCTCGCATTTTGAAAATTATCGGCTTCGGCTGATTGATGCAAGCGACAAAGCCGTAAATGCATTCCTAAGATAAGAGCCGCGCGCTAGAAAGACGAGTGTCAATACTTAGGTGCTGAATTAATCCGCGGCTCAACAGAGAAGCAGCGCGAGAACAAGCCCAATGCAGACGGGCCATGGCAACCTGAATCTGACACTTATGAGTCCTTGTCCTTGACTTACAGTTGGACGTGTGTTCTTGCTTCTGTTAAGCCAATAGGATGCCTAGAAATAGTCCTGGCTTTGTGTGGCGACTGTAAACTGAGAAAGTCTTCCACCACTTTCCGTCTCCAGTGTTTCACAGCGCGGTGGATTCTTTTCTTTTTTTTCTCTCTCCCCTCTTCCATCCTCCACGGAAAAAGAGGAGCGGAGCCACGACGTACAGCTGCTGACTGTACTGTTTGGTTTTATGTAAATCCACGTCTGAGTGCGTCCAAACTGACTGCTGGAGCAGCTTGGTTTATGTCCCTGTCGTCAGCTGTAATGTGATTATCCTCGCTCTGCGGGGGTTGAATGTGTGGAAGTTTGTGTCTTGTCATTAGGACTGTAAATGACAGGGATGCATGGAGACACAGAGAAATGGCGAGGGTGGTGGATGGGGGTTAGCTGGAGATTTGAGCCCTACCAGGGCTTTACTGCAGGCCACAATAGCATGTGTGGTGATTGTGTTGAAGGCTTGGCGTCCAGGGCCAGGGCCTCCCCCCGTGGACTGTTGTGCGTGGGGGCCGCGGCTTTAGCTTTCAGAGCTTTTCTCCTCCTTCTTGTGGCTTGTCTTTGTTCAGAGGGGGAAGGTCAATTTGAAAAGACTTAAGGAAGGAGAGAAAACACTCCCATGGCACTGTTCATGTATGACCTCTCCCTATACCGCCGCCCTTCCATTGGTATTTCAATTTTTATTTTTTGTTCTTATGTTTTCCTGGAAGCTCGCATGTGTCACGCGAGGTTTCGAAAACCGGCCATGCTTAGGAATTTACATCCACGCTAATTTTAGCGATGGGTTCCTGACCAGAAAACACATCC
Organism: Anarhichas minor; assembly: GCF_050575085.1. Lineage (NCBI taxonomy): Eukaryota > Metazoa > Chordata > Actinopteri > Perciformes > Anarhichadidae > Anarhichas > Anarhichas minor. Next base: position 1,256,214 of record NW_027466449.1, on the reverse strand, counting down.
TCCAATTTCTGTCTATATTGGGCTTCCTGCGTCTTTCCGCTGCAGTTTCTCTCACCAGCCCTCCAGGGCTTTTGCAGATTATTCTGCTCCTTAAGTCTCCTCCAAGCCCCTCAATTTTCCCATTTTCACTACATTCTCAACTGAAAGATTTTATACGTCCTGATCCAAGATTACGCTCTGAATGCTGCCAAAGCTCATCAACAAACTAAGCTGCTGGAACTTAATGATTTAATTAACTTATTTAAAGAGACAGTGAGGAGCAAATAATTATTACCAGCAGCGAGCATTTTCCCCAAATGTGCTGCTGCGATCTGTTTGATGTCAGCACCAGGCGACACGTGGGGGAGCAGAGACCAGACACACAAGCTGCTGTTGACATAAGCCTTGTCTTTCTGCAGACTCTTTGTATATTTTGAAACGCCGGCCTAATTCACTCCATATTCCTGCTAATGGCACTGCTAATGTCACTCAACACATAAAAATTCACACAAATCCGTCTTTGCGAGAGCCTATAAATGTCTCGGTGCTGCTCACCTAAAGGTGCCTTTCTGGCTACTGCAGGAGGTTTTGTCAAGGAGAGAATTGTCAAACTGCGGCAGCACAGCAGTCTTACCGCACCAAATTCCTCCTAAAACTGTCTGCCTAACAGGTCTGAGGTAGCGAGGGGTTGAAGGTGCTACACAATGAAAAAGGTCACACATTTGCTGTTTTGAGGGAAGAAATATGTAGAGATTTTTGCCTTTTAGGAGATGAAGTTCCATTGAGGTCTGCACATGTAGTAGTTTAGTCTTAACAACTTATTGAATATAAATGTAATTTGTTTAATTTGTATTTAGACATGGTAGTTTAATAAGAGCATCTTGCAATGAATTAAAGGACAAAAACAATTTCTAAACAGCTAATGTGACAGAATCAGTACCAATGTATATAGAATTGCCTGCAAAAAATAAAGACCCATAAATATACAGAATATCAACCGCAGGCCTCTGGCTCAGGCCCCTGCTCACCAACGACATGCCCAAAACGTGTATCTCTGCAACTACACGGTTTATTTAAATAGTCTTGCTTTCATAACAAATTATTGTGAGATATCTGCAGTGGTGTAAGCGTCAGGGTATGTGTCACTGGGTATATGAGAATGAAAATGGAACGCAGCATGAATTAAAGATTTCATTTCCGCCTTACAAAACCGTACACTTTTAGATTGAATATCCCTTTGAAATGATGGAGTTGGTATTTATGGTTATCGTGAGCTTTTATCCGAGCTTCTTCTTGTTATTATGCAGGATGAATATGTTGCTAACTTACTCGTTTAACTCGTCCTTATCTGGTGTTTGTTGCGATGCGCGCAACTGTCCCCGGTGTTTCACTTTATCAAGTGACCCTGTTAACTGCGACTTTCAGTCGGGGGGCACTTAGGTTCAAGAGTTAAGAAAACATATCCCTAAAACATCCGTATTGTTCAAGTATGTTGACACATACAGGGAATTTGACTTGGGTTGTCGGTAGGCCAATAGCTCCTAATATGATTACACACACACACACACACACACATAGAGCTGAAAACAAATGTACCGGGAGATACAAATTCAGACATACAGCTAAACAAAGAATGCAAACGCTAAGCAAAGATAAGCAAACATAAACATATAGCTATTATGTTAAAAACAACAACATACAGTTTACATTTCTACAGTATATACAGGCCAGTATACTATATTATCACGACTATGGTGTGAAATTATGGCAGTGAGGAGAATGTTGAAATAAATATTTGGCAGATTATTCCATGCTGAAAAAGTTTAATCTAGTCGCAGCCCTAGAGAGGAATTCACCATCCCGACACAAACTTGTGATCCAAACCAATTATTATCGCTGAAAAGTATATTTTTTATAATACAGTCAGAGATCTTTTGCAGCCAGCATCTAGAGGACATCAGTGGTACTGCGACGTAAGTCATTCCGCTGTGGTGGCTCCTGTAGGCCTACTATGTGTGGATGTTTTCTGGAGCGTTCGCTTTTACCTTTTTCACTGCATGGGTGGCATGTCCTGTAAATGTGCCTCAGATTACATCCAGTAAATGTTTTTTTTTCTATCAAATGAAGAACCAAGCTTTAGAAGTTAATATGACATTTTAACAGCAACAAAATTCCCATAAAGAAAGAAAACGCTGTGTCATTATTGTAGTTCTCTTACCCAGCAGGATGCGTCTCTCTCTGCGACTTTATGGCTCTTTTTTTTCTTTGTCTCAGCCCCCCCCCCCCCCCCCGCCCCCCTCTTAATTTCCGCCTGTCTGCATATGTTTTGGAGGCCATTAATCGTCCCCTGCACAACATGCACCCCAGCAGATAATTACGGTCATTAAACCAATTAGGGAGCACATGGAGGGGAGGTTTCAGTCAGGCCCCCAGGCCTCCCACTCCTGTTCTTCTCTTACCAGGACGGCCGAGGTGGTCCGTTGAAAACGCTGGCAAAGCCTTGAATAAAGAAGGGAGTGAATTACTTCAGCCCAGCTTTGGATTAATGCAATTTCCTGTTGGTGTAGCCTTGACAGACCTTGCCAACTTTGCTGCAGGCCAAGTAATCAAAGCCATTAGCCGGCAAAAGTCCTCCCCATTTTCACATTCCCTTTTTTGTGGGACAAAGCAGTCATTTAGGTTTATGTCATCAGAATATGTTTTCCTCAAGGCTAGGAGGGCTATTTTGGTGCGTCTGTGGCAAAACACTGAAAATGAGGAGAAGATATCAGAAGGGGCAGGGGAGGGAGTGAAGAGTGGTCTGTCTGTCTGCAGACAGTGGTTTTCAACATGCTCCGTCTATCATGTGATTCTAGAGCTAATATTATGGTTCCATTGTGGCTGACACAGAGCGAGTTCTGGCAGAGTGAGGCGCTAACACACAAGACATACAACTATGATTACTTAGTTATTGAGACAAATGGAACCGAGACTTCCAGTCACCGTCCAAATGTGCAGGCAAGCCACAGAAAGTCCTTCACACTCCCTCAGAAGGTCTCACACGATTAGTCGTGTTGGACAACAGGCTGTCGTCCCTTGTTTCGGCGAGGCATTTCCCAGCATTGCTCATGTTTTGCTTGGCACGTGTGTCCCCGAACTCTGCAAAGAGAGCAAAAGTGAAAAGCCAGCGCAGAACAAGGAGCTCCACATAGGTTTTCTCAGCTTCCTCATGAATACCACGTAAAAGTAGATCAAATGTAGATCTTATAATGACTCCAAAATACATAAACAAAGAAAAACATAATCAAATCCTGCATGTTGAGGATAAGATGATGACAAGCACATGATGGTCCAAACAGGGCTCCAGCTAACACTTTTAACCAGATGTTAATGGAGTGAGCTTTATTCTCGGGCGTCGGAACCTCCAAAGTTAGAAATTTGTTTTATTTTTCTGAGTATTTCAATGTATAACAGTTTTTTTCTTTATATTGTCATGATGTATATTTGATATGTTATATTTAATATATGCCACAAACATTAGTCTTGATATTTCTAGGCTCTTTTCAGGGAGGAATGCTCTGTCCCCCAAGTGGAATATCCCACAGCGGTGTTCAGCCCCGCTCTGATTGGGCCAACTTGAGTGTAGATGATTGTGATCAATCATGTAGATCACGATCACCTGAGTGATTATTGTGTTTGTGTCTATATATAGCTTGTTCTGCTTCGTGAGGGTGATTGTACAATGCCTGAAGGAGATCTATGTTGCTGGAAACAGTAGATAAATTCTGCTCTCAGTTAGCCTTAAGCTGATTGAAAGATTTGAATTAGGTGGTCATTTTGGATACAAACCACGATGGCAGCAAGAATCGCCAAAAGCTCAAGACTCTGATCTCAGCTAAAGGCTCACACCGTCTACCAAACAAGCCTTCATCTGAGCCTCAACAGGACTGATTTTGTTGTTGCATGTGCTCTGCAACCTTAAGTAGAGCTACTGTAGCCAAACCATGTGGATCCCCTCCGGGTGGGGCTGTGTGAACGTGAAGCAGGGTGGCTCTATAAAAAAACATGGTGGTCTGTAAGCTTGACCTTGTGAAAGGTTTATAACATACCTCCAAGGTCCCCCCCCCCCCATCATATTTAACATATATCAGAACTAAAAGAGAAGTTAAATTTCCCCCGAAGGTGGATCATTTATCAATTACAGAATCAAAGTAATCACACCTGTATTCCGTCATAACTCGACACTCCGAACTGAAAACGTGTTTCATGTACTATGCGCACATAAACGGTGCTATTTGAGAATCATCCGGTATTGAAAGGCATCCAACTCCCTCTTTGCCTAAAGGGGAACAGAAATGGCTGCTGCTGAATGTCTGTGGCTTCCCAGTGAGGAGCATCACAGTATATGCAGACGTTACACATTCCTCCTGCTCCCTTTGCTCTCCTCAACGACTGGGCTAAAAAAAAAAAACACGTTCTCATCTAATGAAATTCAAGATACATTTTGTTTGATAGAATCTCCAAACATACTAGAAATCCAGGCACACATAAGGGACATCAGAAAGCAGGCAGTGGGACAAAAAGGTTTCTGCAACATGCAAGGTGAGAGGCAGGAGGGCCTCCTGCACCCTCCTGCGGTGTCAACAGAAGACACATGTGGAGGTTTGTGGCATTGCTTTCTAAAATATAGGGCGATAGATATGTGATAACAGAACTGCTGCACTTTTGCCTTTTCACCACAAGAGGTCAGACTGCTCCCAACCAGGTTTCTCTGCCATGCCGATTGCGTCTCAATATCGAGTTTAGGCATCTGAAAGAGTCTTTGAAAAAGTTCCATAAGATCATTACAAATATTCAAGATAGATTTCACAAGCCCTGGAAGCAGAATGGTCCTCATCTTTCAGGAGTCAAGAAATTCTTAGGAAAAAAAGTACAACTTCTATGTTATACTATATCTAACCCTGACCTCAGTAACCTGGTGATGGAACAAAACCGACACTCTGTCAATGCTTTCAGACGTAACAATCAGGCACCTCGATGAGCAAGTAGCCGCTGAGTGAAGCCTCTGTAAGATGTGAAGGTGTCAAGAACACAGCAGTGAGCATTAGACAATGACTTGCAACTGTCCCGTTTTGTCCTAAAAACTGCACTGTAATTTTGTGGAACGGCTAATTGCTGTAATTTGACAGGCATCTGCCTGGAAACTTTGCTGGCTGTGCTTTTGTGTTTTTTTACAGTGAAGACAAAAAATACGGTAATACATAGGCAGTAGACTATAGTCTTCACTGAGTATACTGAGTGTCTCTTAAACAGGGAATAGTAAATGTATGAATGAAGGAGGGATTTCCCACCAGACACAAAAGACTAATTGAAAAGTCGGCACACTTTTGCTGAAGGTTTGATTTAATGTACGGTTGTTCCAGGAGGAGTCCTCAGGAAGTGAGGCTTATTGTCCACACCAACCTCACCGCCTCCGCCCATGGAGGCCAGCCGTTATGTTATCATGTGTATACGTATATTAGCAATGATAACCCCATTTTATTTTATATCCACCATTACTTATTAAGTATCAAAGGACAAAAGATGGCATGGCAACATGATTTTCCTCCATGGCAAGAGCCCTGGTTGCATTATCCCGGCATTCACACATTTCATTACAGGTGTGTGTGTGTGTGTGTGTGTGTGTGTGTGTGTGTGACAGAGCTAACGAGGTCACAGGAGACGCAGCATGCTGTGTATTAAGGTGTGAATGTGTGTTATTGAGTCTATATGTCTGAATTTTATGAAACTTAAATCTGTGAAAACTAGAAATTTAAGATGTCAGAGTTCTCGGAGCATATAGAACCATAAACGGCAATAATCTGATTCTATCTCTTCGATACAGGAAAGCCAAAAAATTCCTAAGCACTATGTACCGATACTCTCACTGTGAACCTTGTTGTGGTTAATTATCTGTTACTCTGTGACATACTTGACAAAACTGTGTTTGTACTTTCACTACCATTTGTTGCACAGTGCAAATTATTTAATGAGATATTGATTTCAAGGAAAACAGTTAAATATTCTTTCATGTCACGCATCAAAAACAGTATTGTTACATTTGTAGCAGCAGGTAGACATTATTTGGTACTTTAATACAATGTGCTGAATTGTTCCCATATCAAAATAGCACTAACATATTTAACATATAGCTCTGCTCTGTCGTCAAGCCCTCCATTCACAATGTGAGTCTCCTCCATACAGTAGGATGGAGAGGAAGAGTAGAGAGGGAGGAGAGTAGAAGAGAAAATAGAGGGGAGGAGATTCAAAATCGTCAGCAAACAGGCATTCATGCTTTCTCCCCGATTTCTTCTCTCGCTCTCTCTCTCTCTGTCTCCCCTCCCACATTGTGTCTGTGTCGCTCCCTCACCTCTCTCCTCTCCTATACAGACAAGTCAGCCAATGCATCAGCCTGCAGCTCATCTGGGCATCCACTCGTACTTCCCACCTGCCTCAATTCCTCGCCTCTCTCTGCTCCTCTGCTGGCTCATCCCTCCTTTTCCTTCCCTGCCTTGCTTCCCCTTCTCCCTCCCTTTCACCCGCGCCTCATCCTCCTCATCCTCAAGCCACCATGGTGAACAGATAACCGCCCGGCCGTCCTGACACCATGGGCGCCTGCCTCTGCAAAGGTCACAAAGGTCAGTGCCTGAATCCACCTGTTTTGTGTGTCCAAGTCCGTGTTTCTGTTTGAGGGTTGGCACAACCTGCAGGAAGTGTCGACAGCGGCCGACAAACATTTTAAGGAGCACAGCTGTTTCAGAAAGTTGCATCATGCTTTCGAGGGACAGCTCTGTAGGTGAGAATCTAGACAATTAAGGAAAACGAACGAGGTCCCTGAGGCGATGACGACCTACTGAATCACACTTTTAGCCTGGCTGAAGTGCTTGCATGTATAGTGTTGCAGAGCACAAATGAAAACAGGCAACCGACAACTTGTTTTCATCTGATCTTTTCCAAAGCTATTGTTGATCTGAGTGAATCCGTGGATGTCGCTTTGGAAACTCGACTCCGGGGGGCGGGAGGTTGATGAGAGGGCTGTGAGGATCAGCGGACGACAGCAGCGGCTTTAGGATATGACAGCTCCATCCAAATCTCAGATCCAACTTGAGGATGTGACTTGGGTTGCAATTTTCTCTCCCGTATTTGCCGTCTGCATGGAGCTTTAGGTGGAAATAAGGCAGGTGTTTGTTATCTGGATGAAACAACGATGGCTTGGCTTGCAGCGGGGGCCTCTTTCAGGAGGAACACGAGCACTAATTTGCGCTGTCAAAACAAAAGATCTGATCAAAAATAAAAGGGCAATTGAAGGTGTAGGCTACCAGCGTTCTGTGACATCTCTGAACAACAATCTATGTGTTTTTTTGTCAGTGCGTGACATTTAACGTCACGTCACATTCTCACACTTATTTTCAGCCTGGATCTGTGAGTCTCACAATATGTTGTGAGATGAGAGGTCTGCTTTTGTTCAGGGAGGGTCCCTTTTAACAAGGTGGAGGGTGATGAGGGCAGCGCTTTCAAGCTGGGAAGAAAGAGGGAAGGCAGCTGTGAGGCTCCTGGCAGACAGCTAAGAGAACAGCGGGAGTGTGTTTGTATGTGTGTGTGTGTGTGTGTGTGTGTGTGTGTGTGTGTGTGTGTGTCTGTGTGACTCAGGGTGGGATTTTAACCCCATAAGGAAGGCGGGTTGGTTCACGAATCATGATGGATTTGTTGACCTGTGGATAGCGTTTGATGAGGCCACAGCATGGATCGTGACTTAAGTAAATGGAAGGCTATCACTCGCCTCTTGTTGCTGTCGTGTATCCATAGCGACAGTCAATTGTCTTGACAACATCTCCCAGGGGAAACCCCAGACGGGTTTGTAAGTGTGTGTGTCCACGTGTCCACTGACCTTTCTCATGATGTTAATTCGCCATTGCTCTAAAGTGCGCTCCATTTCCTCTTGCCACTCGTATGAACCTCATCACCGTCAATTAAAAAGCGAACAGGCCGAGTGTGGGCTGGTGCAGAGTTAACTATGCAGAGAGGCTCCAGTTAAATGATGCTGAGCCTCGCTTGACCCTTGGCCGTTTGTGTCAACTGGGTTCTGGCTGTAAGGACCATCACCCTTGCCAAGAAACACACACACACACAAACACACACACACACACACGTAGAGCATGAATCTAACACCAGTGTTTGTTTGTGTGGCTCCCCACAGAGCTCCACTATCCCATGACTGCACTGCAAGACCAGACTGAGGAGGTACAGCCGTCCTCTGTCAAGGTGAGTGATAGCCCTCACCTTTACCTTGCAGGTTTTGGCCTGACATTGGCCTTTTCAGTGTGTCTGCCTCCCAAAATGTAGACTGACAGCAGCGAGTATTGGCTTTTAGTGTCGGTTCAGCAGAATTATAGCATCTATCACTAGAACTCTTTTCAAGAGAAAAAAAAAGTTCCTCTATTTGATGCTGTGTGAATTATTGGGGAGGCTATTTCTGTTGAATTTCTTAACCAAAATGTTCAATGCTGTGATTAACAAAAACAAATTCCTGTTCATCTAAGTTGTATTGGGTTAGGGGAAGAAATCTCAGAGACAAGTAATCTAAAATTCGGGGCAAATTAAAACCCACACTATCTGCATTCTTAATACCATAAGAGATAATTATGAAAATATATTTTTGTCTGTGCTGTGAACCGACGTTTTAAGTGTTTGCCGGCAGTGTTTGCTGCTGATTGAATGAAAATTAAATGAGCAGAATATTCAATGTTCACATTGGAAGGTTCTCAACACAAACAGCTGTTCAGTCTGCTCCTCAGCCAGGCTCTATCACACTCTCCCTGCAGGCTTCTAGAGTGAAATGACCAACCTGATCAATCAGCTTTCTCTGTATTTGTGTATTTAAAATAGTAATACCCTGCTATTAAAATTAATGTCCTCAGCATTTTACAAATTCTCAAATATATATAAAAAACTAAAATGTAGACTTGCTACTTTAGGTCAATTTGTGTATCTCTTTACTCTTCTGTCTCGTGTACTTGTTCTGTGCTTTGCTATAATGTAGCTAGCAGACATTTTGACATGCTATTGCAGGATAAACACAGGTGTAATTTATATTATTAATTATGGCCCTCTTCCAAATAGAATGGGACTATAATTAATAGTATTAATTACACCTGTGTTTACCCTGCTGTGACATGTCAAAAGGGCTGCTGTGAAAAGGGCCTATTTCACGTTAGCTCAAGTTGGCCTATAGCCTTCACATTTGTAGCGTCTCCATCAGTATTGCATCAGAGACTCGTCAGAAATACATCACTCAAATTCTTTGTGGTAAGTAGAAAATAGATGAACGAACTTACAACAAACGATTTCAGAGTTATTCTTTTGTATTTCACAGTTTGATGTTGAGCTAACTGTACAGTTAGTTTTTGCAAGCTATCTGGACAGCTATTAGCAAAATAAACTTAAAGATATTACCACCATTGAAGAAATGAGACATTTGAGTTATTACATACTTTTACTAAAGTAGGATATGTTTGTATGGATGATTTACTTTACAACCAGCCTTTTTATAACCTTTTTATTTGCACTACAAAGCATCACAAATAGAATAAATGTTAAACCTACCAAACTGTGTCTTACAATCATTATTTAATGATACATTTACAGATATGATATTAAATAAGAATTGTTAAGAATTCATTTTGTTAAAACGTAAAAAGATCCGTTTTAATGGAAGGACCAAGACCTCTTTGGGTTTGCAGTGACCACACATCTGGCAACGAAGCACTTGATGTCAAAAACAGAAAGGGCCATAATTTACCCAAGATAACATTTTATTGCCTGTAAAACTTAATTTGGAATGGTTTCCAGTACTTTGAAGTGGAACCATCCACTAATGTGTAAACATGTACTTACTTATAATCCCATTTTTCTTGCAACATATTTGGGAAAAAATGCTTGAAGGTTTTACTTGCAGATCAAAAATACTAAACCAAGGGAAATGCATTTGCAATGCAGTTTGTCTTTTCATATTGATTGTTGCCACTTGGGTGTAAACACCTTATGTTTAAGTTTAAATTACTTTATTACTTTTAGACAAATTCCAGCTGTTATTGTCATCCCCATTTTGTGTGTGTTTGTGTGTGTGGGTTGAGTCATCACACACAGGACGTGATTGCCAGAGGACGATGTATATAAATGTGCTTATGTGTGCGTTTGGATGTGTGTATGTGTTGTTTTTTATTCATGGATCCTGGTGATTTGTATGGCTTGCTCCTATGTGAGATAAAAAAATATCTATTTGTCATTGAAAATCCCATGTGAGAAATGGTAAATTATAGCTATTTTACTCGTTTCCATTGGAGAAAAAGCTTTTCACCTTACATCAATGATAAAGATGTGACATTCTCCCTCCTCTTGCGCATCATATTGTGCAGGATGGCCAGAACCCGTCCAACTGCAGTGTGTCAGATAAAAGCAACGGCTATGATATCGGCGAGCTGGCCACCTCCTCTTTGATGGGTGAGACAGACAGACACACACACACGAACATAAACAGGTTGAGGTCATGTTGTGTTTCGTTATAGATGAAGTGTATGAGACTGGGGAAACAGCAAGCTGGGAAATTGCGTTAGTAACCATGGAAGGTTAGCATTGTAATTCTCCTCTTCCTTCATACCCTTTATCTCTCACACATATGCTGTATCCATCCAGACATGAGTAAACAGTCAGTTACACACACGGTTCCTTCACCCATTTGATTTTTTGCTTCACCTTTGAGTCTGGCTTCCTCTTCTCATGATGTCGGTGCCTCCTACTCTTTTTCATCCCCCTTTCCCCATCTCCACAGCTTCCCTCCCTCTGCGGGAGGTTAATTATCTGACTTAATATGTTATGCCTTGCTGAACTTTCCCCAGTGAAAGCTCTTTTATTACCCCGACAGCATAATTATGAAGGCTGTGAAAACCTCATGAATATGTTAGACGAATACATACATTCAGGCAGACAGCTGAGAGGCCGACACCTGCTTTGGGATTGACAGAACCGGTCCAGTAAAAAAAACCAAAAAAAAACGTTTTTTGACATTTACACTTACTCACTTGTCATCATATAAATTGGCGGAGCAAGTTCTGTGGAGTGGAGCAGGCACAAAGTGCAGCCGACAACCTGCTGAAGTCAGATCCCACTGCGGCAAACATTGTTATTATTGTACTAATGGAATTACATTTAGAAGAATATCATGCAGACGTTATTGCTACATTTCATCTTCTCGTATGATGCTGTTTGATCGATGTATCAAGCTGATGTGAAGTTATCAACAGCAAATGGTTTAAAAAGCCCTGCTGGTGGCACCAAGAAACTGAAATGAAATCATTAGATTCCATTAATTTAATAGTGTTGCACTGAACAAAGGAGTTAATGGCAGTTATGTTAACCTAACAGCCTCGTAGTGAGAGTAAACAAAGTTTGTCTTGAGGGTGCGGGCTGCCAAGCAGTTGTTGAGATATACTGCTTCTGTTGCATGGACGGACAGAGTGACTGAACAATCAGATTCCGCATATATGAATGCATATGTGGCATTGGTGTGTTTAGTCATGCTAACGCTGTGGCTCAAGGAAGGATGACGCCTAATGACTTTGGTGATCCCCTGACTTTTTCCTTTTGCGCCACCAGATGAAATGTCTCAATAACGGTTGGATAGCTGGAACAACTTTGGTGAAACTTTAACTTGTCATCTAGCGCCATCATCTGCTCAAATATTCAATGTGTCCAATGCTCTGATATATGAGCAAATACAGGCAATATAATGGCATCAGCCTAAGCATGGTAAACAAAATAGGCTACTTAAATCGTCCTTCGTGTTTGCTATGCTTCATGTATAAAGCAATGAAACGGTTCAGAAGTAGTTTCTTTGTTCAGTAAAGCTCATGTAATGATGATCGCTTTTTAAAAAAAGTGTACATGTCTGTTTTTAAATACTCTGGTCCGGTAATCGAAACCAGTGTGACATAATGAAGCCTTGTCAAGTGACAAAAACTGCAGTTCCTCTAATGGTGACTTGAGGCTGACTCCAAATTCAATTCAATTCACATAGACACATATAAAATGTGTTTTTTTGGTCTCTATAGGTCATCTAAAGGATGCACCAGATGCCCTGACACGTCGATAAGAATAAACCTTGAGAAAACTGTACCTGTATCTTTTTGATATTAGCAGCCTTCAAAATACGAATGTTTTTGTCAGCTTTTGATTTGCTTTTTTTATTAGTTCAATCTACCACAACTTGAAATCAACACTGTAGTTGCTTGCAAATTATAGTTATTACCAATTAGACCCCCTTTAGGATGTGATAAAATGTTGTTTTCTAGAACTATTCCTGTGTTGGCTGGTAAATAACAAAGCTCTGAATGCAACACCTACACTCCATGTTTGTTCAGCCCCTTTGTTTCCTCACAGCAACAGCAGGGAGTGATGCCTCACAGTATGCGATACATGTCTATTTCTGTAAAGGGACTTATGCCTAATGGATTGTGGTTGCATTATTGACGGTAACACTGTGTTGTAACATAATAAACAAGACTGTGAAATCCATTCATTTCTTACAGCATCCACAGAAATGTCAGTATTGTTGATCCTGCCTCTTCCTTTAAAATAACATCTCAAAATACTGAATCTAGCTGTGACATTACAATGGGGCATTTCAAAAATGTTTGATTGGTTCAATTTTATACAACAAAATGTTGGCAACGGTGAGTACAAGCTCCTGTTACACAGTATAGGTATTCAAATACCAGAAAATGCTTGTTTTCCATCGAATTGTTACCGCACTCTCGGCTCTATGGAACGTTTTAATGTCTTTCAACCCATTGTTTGGTTTTACTGCCCAGATCTTTACTTTAGTTCAGTCTCACAGCTCTCACCAACCTCGATTCCAGACACAGTAGGCACACGTTTTCAGCAAAAAGCTGCTATGAATCAACTGCTACCTGCCGAGCACCAAAGAGAAGACAAGTGGAGACAAAAAACAGAGCTAGTTACTGGACTTACATTTGAATGCCAATGATGTTCCGTATCTGCCGGTTGTGTAAATCGATTATTGACCACCCGATCACCAAATAATATACCAATGTTGTTTACATCTTGTGACCAAAAACATCAGTACATTGTTATGCTACCATCTAACATCATGAAAATGTTTTACTTTTGTTTGCACAGAAAGACCTTTTGGCAAACAAATCAAATATTTTTTCTAACGTGCGAAATGCAAAAACAAATCCACATAATTTCTAGTCAGTTATCATATTTAATGTTGGACTAAAAAAAATCCAACATTCGGCACAGCCTTAGAAATCAACAGAGAAATATTTGCTAGCTTGCTGCTGCCCATTGAAACATCAAACGCATGATTATTCTGTGCACGGGGTGTGATGGCAACCTGATACGATCTGATCATTTTGACACCGCAGTGTGGAGAGAAAGGCTAAAATATCAAATTCGACAAACAAATGGGATTTTCCTGCAGTGTACACATCACTTAAATAGTGATGTGCACACTCGATGGTGAGGAAATAGATGCAAACATAGCTTATGTTTGCATCTATTTCCTCACCATCGAGTGTCAGCCAGAACAGAGCCTCATTGTCACAGTGTGAACGTTGGGTGAGACAGCAGTGGGTGTCACAGTGCACAAAAGAACACAGAGAAGAGTCAGTAGGTGTTGAGCTCAAATGAAAATAACATGTCAGGATTTTTTTTTTGTTCTCTCTCTTTCACTTAGCCCAGGCTGCCAACTCTCTTGGCTTCGTTATTTTATCAAGTGTTTCAATATCTTGTTGCTCTGTCCTCCTCTCTCTCTTCTTTCTCTTCCAACCTCAACCTTTCCTCCTCATTTTCTTTTTCCACCTTTGCCTTTTCAACCTTTGCTTTCTCGTCCTTTCACATCATGTTTAATTTACCTGTTCTGCAATTATGAGGTAACCTGTCCTGTCACGTTCGCTTCAACCCCTCATTCCCCTCGACCTTTTCTACCCTTCATGTGATTAAAATAAATGATGGCTCCATTGTAGTTTTGCCCAGTGACTCTACAGGTTATGAATAACATGATATTACTGTAGAGATACAGGGTCACAGCACCTCTATTAGATGCTGCTTGAATCTTGACATGAGTCCATTAAGTTAAAGCAACAGAGCTGATGATTTGAGTCAGTCACAATAACAATAACAACAAACCGATTTGAGTTTTGAATGAAAAAAAGACAGGCCTTGCATAGATTGAACGTTTAATTATTAAGGTGTGCTCTGACAAAACATGAAGCGAAAAAGTAATTGGAAAGATGCAGGTGAGCGCGATCTGTCGCTAGCGAACTTACAGCTAATGTCGGCACAGCTGGTTCATCGGCTGTTTGGAGCGAATCAACACTGACTGCACACCCAGCAGTCAAAATCACACAAATGGCGCACGGCAAAAATTTGCTTTGGTTTCTGTCTGTGCACATATACCTTTAGAGCTATATGCACTGAAAGGACTTGTGTGAGCACAGCTTAGAACGCTTAACACTTTCTCATTTTTTAAAGTCAGTATGCAGAGAGCTGATGGACTTTCCTTGTTCCTCGCGGCACTTTTTAATCAGGCCTAAAAACAAATTACAAAATCAAATGACAAAAGTTGAGCAAAGTTGTCCTGTGTTATCTCATTGTGAGTCAAATTAAATATTTCATTTTGTGGAATTTTCATTATAGGTTTTCTACCCCTGTGGGCTTCTGACGGTGCTGTTGAAGTGCTGTCCGTAATCATCAAGAAAATGTACAATTCTCTCCAAATTCACCGTTGGTGCCGTTACACTATCATTTTCAACCTTAATGGAACTCTGCATCAGACTGCAGCGGGAAAGAACAACTCTTTCATGCTTGAGGTTATGCAAATCAGGAGAAAATGTTCACCTTCAAAGTTTGAATTATGCCAAAGTATTCTTCTCAATTCATAGCTTTACCCATTCGTCTTGCTCTATGTGTCTTCTTTTGTCCATTTCCATATTCCTGTCTCTTAATGTGACATTTTTCTTCATTCTCTATCACATACTTTACACCATTTCATGTTGCCTATAACTTTAGCTTCTCCTCAAATTGTCTCCTTTTATCCTCTGCTGTCCATCTAATCCACTTTATCATGATGCTGCCCTCCTTGTCTTCCTCTTATTTAGGTCTGGTGGCCACGATAAAGGAGCATATCACTAAGCCGACTGCGATGGCACAGGGGCGAGTTGCTCACCTGATTGAGTGGAAAGGTTGGGGTGGAGGTGGCGAGGCCAGGGGAAGCGGGGGCGGTTGGAGCGGGAACTGGGGTAAAGGCGGCGGAGGCTGGGGGGGTGTGGGGACCGAGCTGCATGAGGATGAACAATTCTACTCCCAAATGACGGATGAAATCAAGGAAGCTCGCTTCGCTGCAGGTGAGACAGACGAATTAATTAAATTGAAGGAAAACAAGTCGTGGTTGGTGGAGATGGAGTGACACTCAAATCCCTGTGGGCATTGTTTCTGTTTGATTGGCTTGTGCAGAGAGAGCATCTACAAAAATCAATATCCCTTAAGATGTGCCATGACAGTGACTCAAATCTAGAGCACTTATTCGATTTCCCTTTGTTTGTGATGGCGGTAAAAAAACAACTGGGGGTCCACTTCTGAGAAAAGGATCATCAGACGTGTTTGTTTCACAGGAGTAGCAGAGCAGTTTGCCTTGGCCGAGGCGTCCATGAATGTGTGGTCCCTGAATGACAGCTTAGAGCAGCCCTCCACCAGTTTACAAGGTTTGTCATGTAAAAGAGCTTTTGGTCTAAAATGTCTCTTTTTAACTTAATGTTAGATTTCCTAATGAGGTCTTGTGCAAACTTTGCAGATCTGTTGTGTCTGAAAACAAGTGAACCAAAAGATTAAAATGAACCATTTCTGCTGTAATAGTGTGGATTTAGCTATTATTACAAGTCTTTTCTTTAATGCTACTGTTGGACTGATGGAACAAGACATAACACACAGAATCAATACCTGCTGTACAACTTAAATTATTTTATGTGTAATGCAAATATATATGATCTAATATGTTATATGTTAGATTAAAATATGGAACATTTTTCAAACACCAGGTTTGCTCTTACCCACTGGAGCAAACGAATCCTGAGCATGATGTGTGCATCACTGTCAGATGTTTTTATTTTCTTAATTCCGTTTTTAACTTTACTAATGGCATTGCTGTAATGTCACACATGAAATTGTGTACACACATTCATGGTCTCCAGAGGATGGCACCTGTTGACCGTGGTCATACCATATCTTGTTATTAAGCTTCACCATAATAAACAAAATAACGTCCATATTTTAATCAACCTCCACCCTACTTTGAGCTTAAAGGGGACATATTGTGCTAATATTTAGGTTCATACTTGCATTTGGGGTTTCTACTAGAACATGTTAACATCCATTAATGTTAAAAAAACACATCATCTTTCTCGTAATGTCTTTCTGAATATACCTGTATTCACCCTCTGTCTGAAACGCTCACTTTAAGCGCCTGTCTCTTTAAGACCCCCTCCAGAAAAACCCCAGTCTGCTGTGATTGGCTTGCGAGAAAAATATGGTGCACCTTTGCAAAGGTGGTTCTAAAGCCGTGGGTGGAGGTACTCCGGTGAAGGGGGCGGTATGTTCTACTGAACCTGCACGTGACATGTGAAGGGGAGCCAAATCTGAATGGCTTGTTGTGTCACATGTTATAGAAAGCCCACAAAAACTGATGTTGAAGTTGTCTTATTTCAGTTTGTGGGTTGATAGGCACTCCAGATACTGTATGTGCACAAGCAATGAAAAAGTGAGTTTTCATGATATGTCCTCTTTAATGCTGATATTACATGCTGTGCATTTCCCCCCCCCCCCCCCCCCCCGCATAATCACAATCCACAGCTACTACTTTCAGTATGTAAATGACACTTAACTTCGGCAATCAACATTTTAAGGTGTCAGATTTGCCTTAACTAAAACAAATCCCAAATATATGGTTGCTTTCAGTTCGTCTTTTTCATTGTAATTGCTATTTGAGCACATATTCAAATTCTGTTTTTGAAGCCATACTTGCAAAATTAAATTAGTTTGAACTGAACAAAATAGAAATGTATCCTCTATCCATATATTTTACCAGCTTTGGAGGAAATTCACTGTATTTAAATGGATTTACAGTCATATGTAATCTACATGCAGCAGCTGGTTCAGAATAAATTATACTTTTTTTGATCCAAGTCAAGCACTGAGTGCATCTCTATTTCTAGCATATACTAGTGTGACTAACACTGTTATTATCCCTCCTCAGCTGCACAAAGCCACTTCTTGTCCCAGTTCCTGCTGGATGGTGGAAGCGTCAGCGTTCCTCAGCACCTGTACAGCATCCACGCCCAGACTTATGGTGACAACAGGGCGGCCAACTTGGTCTGTCCGCCAGTGGTCCACACCATTTCCCCGATGTCCAACACCCAGCAGGACAGATATCGTCCCCTCGAGAACAGAAGCACTGCGACTGCAGAGGCTGCTGTCCGACACGTGGACAGCAGCTCGCTATCCGAGGATGACGTTTTTTATAACTAGGCTAAACAGGAAAGCGAGCCAGCAATCTTGATGGCATTCTCTAAAACGAGCCCTGCTGAGAGGACTTGAGTCCCATCCACCAGCAATGGCTGACCCAAAACATAAAGGCAAATGGCTGGCATGGGGAAGTTTCAGCGCCTGGTCCTCAGATACAAAGACTCCAAATTGTATTTTCTCCCATGTTGAGGCGTGTACTTTTGTGAATGTACATAGTTCCATTGTTCATTTTTATTTTTATTCAGCATACAACAAAACACTAAAGCAGCATAGAGTATAGAAAATAACATGAAATAAATTGAAAATATGTCTTCTTTGAGGTTTGTCAGCTGACTCTAGAGAGAAGAAGAAGTCTGTTGTAAAGGAAGCGTAAACCCAATTATCTGTCTGGGTCTCGACTATGATTAGCTAATATTCACACTTTTTCATTCAGGTGAATATTGGTGTTGCTATCAGGTGGCCAATAAATGTTTTTGATGGTATTACTTGGGGGTGCCAAATCTAGACATTTAGACCTTTAAAGACAAGGTCGACTGACTGTGAGTTTAAGTGAGCCACTAGCCACCTCCATCACAACAAGATGTTGATACAACTTTGTCTAATTAGGTAATATGTGTTTGGTGGATATGTGACAGTTCACCTGTCCAAATGACGTTTTAATGGTCTGCAAGGTGATTTTCATAGTGTAGTGAAATAAATAGAAACCAAAGACTGCATGGAGGGTAAAAAGTCAATCTCAAACTCTCAAAAATGCATCAACATTGTGTTATTTGGTGTACAAACAGTTTTATAGGCTTTTGTTTTCATCCCCACATATTATTCAGGGTAGACACACTTTTAATATTGCTCTGTTACAAATTGAGGGTCAGGGAATAAGATAGTCTGCTATCGCCTCAGTGGACGAGACCCTGCTATTTTCAATAAAAGACAAGACAATAACCTCTAATACATGTTAAGGAGCCTCCAGCGGATGATAGTTTTGTTTGTATGCAAACATTGTTACCTTTGGGCAATGAAGAAGTGATATTATTACCAGAGCCAGGCTTGTGTCACTGCAAATCAAGAAAGAGATGGATTCACGTTTGCTTAAAATAAAAGTAAGGCCAAGGGATGAGCTTATTTCCTGTGTGTTGCTGCTTAGATTTCTTTGGCCAAGTCTTCTAATATTCTCTTCATCTGGAGGAGAAAATAGAGAAAGAAATAGGGAGAGAGGGAAGTTACAGCTTTGAATTCGTATATAGCCAGTTTGTCTCCCGACACCCAATTACAAATGCAAATGGTCTTGTTTCCAATGTGTATATGGACGAGACAAACGCCCAAAGAGGAACCAAACAAACTCAAGCTCTGTGTGTCATTAAGAAAACATTGAGTATTATATTTGTGGCTGTTAGTGAGTGTGAATACACACATAACACACAAACACGTATTACCTCTGGCCATGTGATGATCCCGACCAGCCTTCCCTTGTCTGCGACAAACAAGGTCTGAACTCCAACCAGACTCAGGATACCGTGGGCCTTAGAGGACGCAAAGGAAAGGGATTAGAAGTAAAAGTTGCTCACCATTTTGAGAAATGTGATTATTCACTTTCATTCCGAGAGCTGAGAAGATTGCTACCAATCTTCTGTCGTTATACCTGCAATAACTATCATTTATAATTGTTCAGTCATGTTTCTGGCCACATAAGTGGAATATTCACTGGCTTTTAGCTCTGTTTTTGGTCTCCACCAACTCCTGAGGGCAATATCTTACACTGCTCGATGCTCGACTATGTTCACCAGCTAGTTGCTAATCTTGCCTCTCCGCTGATTGGTGCTGGGCCAACCCATTCTCACTCCCAATGCCTCAAAAACAGCAGCTTGGTCAGTGGCCCTCGCCACAGAGGCTACCTTTAGCGTGTTTGCGATGCACTGGGCTTGGAACTAAGTCCAATGCAAACACAACCACGTCGCTGAAAAAGCTCCGTAAAGCTGAGTGGAGCAGCAGAGTTGCTCAACGTCTCCCTACCTCCTGAACGGTGTTGTGAGGTGATAACAGGACAGAGGTCGGGTAAATGCAGCAGACCTCATCCAGATGTTTCTCCAGAGTCTGAACAGAACAACACAAAATGATTGAACGTGTGTATGCATTTTCTAACAGATGCATGCTTGTCATGCCGCAGCATTCAGTAGCATTTGAGGAAGTATGATTTACAATTGTGTTGTACTGTCCTGAATGTGTTCATACTTGCTCTACTGACATTGCTACCATCTGTTTTTTAAAAGCAGCTCTATTTTTCTAACACTATAATGCTTTAAAACGGATGTCAGGTGTCATAAGATGAGCTTTTACGTCAGCCAGCGGAATGTAAAGACATGACCTGCCTTTTAAACAGCATCAGACAATGGACTCCTCTACCTTCTCCCGAAACCTGCAGCTATACCTGTGTGACTCCATCCAGCCTTTTACCTCAGCCGTGCAGCGGCGCAGGAACATCAGCAGCTCTGACCGGAGAACAAAGCCCAGTATAACCTGCGAATCTTCAACAGAAGAAAGGAGAGCAAATCAATTTTCGTTGCCACAGTCGGTGCAAGAGTTTCGAGTGTGTGCAGCTCTCTAGTGGGCTGTGAGTCCTCTGTTGCAAACGTAAAAATTCATCAATGTATTTGCAACGATTTTCTCACACTTGTGGGCTCCTTGTCGGGGGACTTTAACACTGCTGAATCGCTGCAGCTTTTTAAGCGGTTACAATCATTTCTCTCATCATTTTCCTCCATTCTTTTCAAGGACTGTGTTCATCCAGCGTGTATCTGACATTTTCTCAAAGATCCTGATGACTGTGTGTCAATAGTCCATGTCCTCACTTATATCTATTTCATTTTTTTATGGGAAGATTTAGACTAAATATGATTTCCTTGCCAAGACTGGGGTAAAATAATCGAAATATCCTTGTCTGCGCACCATGTGAGTCCACCACAGGGATTTGTGTGTCAGTGCTGGTGTTGACAGCATGCTGAACCTCCACTCGCCCCGCTGCTTTCTGAAGCTGCACTGATTTCCCTCCCAGAACCTGTCCGACTGGTGTGGAGGGAAGCCTGCAAAAGAGAGGAATCGTGTCACACCTGTAACAAAAGCAGCAGTGGCTAAATCTAATACATCTGGAGGTTAACGCCTTTTCAAAACCAGTCTCAGGTTGTAAGGATTCATGAAATCAGTGGTTTGGTTTGATGGTGGATCTGACACGATTGTGCCCATGGTACAAACAGAAGCAAATTACTTCTGTCAACAAATTCACAGGGTACACAGGAGACTCTGGGGAAACCATTTTCAAGTCGTTTCTCAAGTAGCGTCTTCTGTCAGACAATAAGTCGTCTCCACCTCAATGCTGTCGACAAGGAGCTGTGGGTGACGACGACTTGATTTCCATCGAAGCGTATTATTAGAGGCTGAAAATCCAGTCTGCGTGAGACACAAGTGTGGAGGGAAAAACCTCAGTGAGGCCGGTAACTGCTGTCAGCGAGAAGGTATGGTGTCATGTACCCATGTAACCTACAGCCACAATAGTGATTAGTCAACTCTATATTTATATCTAATCAGTGCTTTCAAGGAATATTTACTCATAGCAGAATATGAGGAAAAATGACTCTGAAAATGACTTGAGACGTGAAGTGAGACCGAGACCGGGTGTTTATGTTGAGAGATAGCGAGGGATGTTTTTTAATTGTGTTTGATCCATGAAGTGTCGATATACATTTCATTTACATTTTAATGGACAAAAATTAGTTAATTAGTAGCCTGATGTCTGGAAAAAGTGATTTTCTCCAAGAGCTTATTGCATTAGAGATGCTTTACTTTGACAGATATAATAAACTGTTGTCAAGGCAGAAATATCCACATGCAACTCATTTTCTCCTTCAGAGCACAAATTGAGAAAAATTGCTGTGCAGGTGGTTGATCGAGCTCTCTTGAGTCATTACTTTGCCTGATTTTGAAATTCAGCTGTTTAAAATCCATCCTCACACCTGCAGCTTTCACAATATATAACAGTCTTTAGCTTGCTTATTGTGAATTATGGGTAACTTTGACCCAGTCAAGGGAATGAGAGAATCCTCTGCACTTGTGCCTCACACTCAGCTCTCATACTCGGCTCATCTGCAATTAGGCTCAACTGTGCTTTGAATTAAATGTTATTTAGTGTTTTAACGTACAGTATGCATATAAAATACCAATGTTTAGTGCTGTAACCTTCACCATGTTTTGTGCATTAATCTCAAAGTACAGTGAGGCTAGCAGGAATTCAGTCATAGCTTTTGAGTTTGTGTTGGACAACTGGAAATGAAGACAGCATGGTGTTAAAGGTTAAACACATAGGGATCATCTGAGTCTTTAGAATGGATCCTCTATCTCCAACATATCTGATGGCATTCACCTATTATTTGTTGAAATGTTTCACTTTGGACTAGTGCTGGACCAATATTGTCATCCAGAAAGTCACCAAATATCATAGACTCCAGATATCTATCTGATTTAGCCAGGATTGTGAAGTATTTCCAGGACTTTTCACACTGCTTCCATATTATTTATTGTTTAGTCTTTGTGTAACTGCCAACACGGAGGTGATCATCCCAAAACTTGGTGTATTTCTTTGATCCATCTGACACCTCGTTTTTACTTACCGGGGGCACGCCTTCACCAGAGAGGGCAGGTGTGGGAGCCTCTTGCTGATTGACAGTGCATCATAGAAAGATGGGCGGTGCCCAGAGCGAGCAAGGGCATTGGCCAGCAGAGTGGCGAGGAGGATGGGTGCAGCGTGACTGAACTGACCGGTTAACTCTAAAGCCAGCAGCGCTGGGGACAAGGTGTGTGTCACGGCCCCGGAGAAGGCTGCTGCACCTACAAGGCAGAAACCACATTAAGACACTACTCAAAGGCTGTTTTTCAACATTGATCCTATTTCCTATATTTTGTGTTGACATCTCCACACTGTCAATGTACGTCCACTAAAAGTGCTCGTCTTTGCCACCCCATATTGAAAAATGTATTTTAGTATCCTTTAGGGTACTAATGGTGTTGTAAACAGTTAGTACTCATGTTATCTTGATCACTTAAGTATTTTAACATGATAGCACAAATTTACATTTTATTCAACATAATATTGCTTTATAGGGTTATTACATCCTGATAACACTGAATACTTGCAATTTTCTGGAATATGTTTACGTTAAAATGATCAAATTCAGATATTGGTCTAAAATATGAGCTCTTGGCAGATTTGGTGAAAACATAGTCCGTGGATCACAAAAACTTACAGTGGTTAGTAGGATACAACATTAAGAAAAAGTGGATTAAAGAGGGATATAAACACTGCAGATATACAGCTTCTCGATATGCACAGCAAAGAGCCAGTCATGAATGTCTTCTACCAGCAAGTGCATAGCCCCCAGGATTTACAGAAGCCCACTGCTGGCCTGAAGTCAATCCAGTGGAAGACACATAAGCTACTCCTTCTCCAAACAAACGGCCCAAAGCTGCCCCTGGAGAACAGAAATAGAAAAACACACACGCAAGAGGAGTTTCTCGATCTTTCAGATTCACATGCTGGTGAGAGGATGCAGCAAGACTTCAGGTATTCCGCAAAAACAAAAACTCGCCCAGGTGCTTCTCTTTCACTCACCATAGACAAACCCTGGCATGAAGTACCCAGCTGGCAGAGGCAGAGTGCAGGCGAGGACCAACATCCACATCTGAGGACAAACAACAGAGACACACACTGTCAACTCTCTCCTCCGCCATCTGAACAGCCACAACAGCTCTACAAGCACAGCAGATGAGCCACTTGTCGCGCTGTGTGCATGGAGATGTTTGCACTGCTCTCAAATCAATTTTGTGAAAATAAACAGATTTTTTTGCCACTTCACATCTGCAGCTGGTAATGAGGGGACAATCACAGTAAGCCGATCTCATCTCAATGCAGAAATGTCCACATACAAAAGCATTTTTTTTGCAACAGTAAGTAAGGCTTCCATCCGCTTGGAGTGCAAATGAGAATGTTAGATATGTGCAGTGGTTGATGAGTTTTTTAATCAATACCGTACTGTGCAAATGGCAATTACTGTATGTTAATTAAGGGTCACTGTGACCCAAGGCAATAAAAGGAGTGAGTGCTTTGTTGGTTATAACTGCAGGTAGACAGATATAAAAAAAAAAAAAACCTTCTTAAATGGCTTTCTCAATTGCTTGTACCTTCATGAGCAGAAAGACAGCCAGAGAAAGGACTGGGCTCCCTGCTGAGCTCCACTCCAACAAAGGCTCGGGCCCCAGTTGAACAGAGGCATTGTGGGATCGAGAGCTCCACTGCCTGCTATCCAGTAGGGAGGTTAGGAGCTGCTTCATGGTGAGCTGTGAAAGACATTTCTGCCATTCAGAGTATTGTGCAAACACGAGAAAAACTAAACAAAGGGTGAACATTAAAGGACGAGTCTGGTGTTTTTCTATTGTTTTTCTTACTGTCTCAAGAAAAGACATTTTTATCTAATAATCCGTCTCTCAATACTGTATGACAAGCACAACATTTCCTATATGTAGCATGGCTCCATGTCATCAATTATGTGTTTATAAAGCCCCCAAAAGAAATAAACTGTGCCTTTAATTCCTACCTTAGAAGCCATATATTGACCAGCAGAGGGAGGAAATGTCAGAGATGCCAGGAAGAGGGCCACCATGCCTGAGTATAGACCCTTCCTGCAGAGACATATTCACACAGGCACCATTGTTATAAGTTTACTCTCATTTGGGTGAATCCTATTGAAATTTAAATGCATTTCAATGGGCTGACCGCTCTCTGTGACTTCATTGGAATAAACTTCAGCTCTGGTGCTTTTCAGATCTGCTTTCAAAGGTTTACAATGTTTTACACTACATAGATCTGGAGTATATATGAAATCGCTAGGTTTAAAAAGAAAAACAACATCTAAATGTTGCTTGAAAGACCATTTATCATCAATCATAAAGCTGTTAGTCGCATATCAGTATGGTAAAATGGATTCAGGGGGTAACAGATTTGTAATACAGTAGAAAGAAACACACCATTGGCCCCTCAATCTGCTTGAACTAATACTCCACCTAAAATATATCTCACGCGTCTGCCTTGCACCGCGGATGACTCATCGCTGAATCACTATCAGGCTTTCACATCGCAAAGAGCTCTCACTCTGTCGTCAGCATTCTGATGAAGATGGGGTTTGTTTTGATGAATCGCAGGATCCACCGATGGCAGAGGAGGTAGCAGCAGCTCACAGCTCCACACAGCAGCCTGTTTGCAGACGGAAAGCCCACTCAGTCCACAGCGGGAGACAGGAGGCTGATTTTAACCTCGTCATTAGTAGATTATCGGAAGTCATTATTCTCGGGGAAGTGATGAGGAGGAGGAGGAGGAGGCCAGGAAATGATTGACTTGAGAACAAAAATAACTCTGAATGCTGATTCGAATATAGGAGGAATGCAGAAACTGGTCAAAGACTTTTCACTGTTGATATGAATATGAACACTAAAATGTCAGTTTTTATTTGTGGGACTCAGACAAATAGAGGACTTTAACTATGCAGACGCTGTCAAAAGTAAACTCACCCCAGGAAGGCAAACAGAAGAATCTCCAGTGGGTAGAAAGGTAAATCAGAGGGGAAATTAGTTTTGAACAACGCCTGAGGAGTCTCTGTGGACACAAAACAAATTGAAGTCATCCCTCTTATTTCTCCCACAGCCTCTCAAAATCTAATCTTCCCTCACTTTATTGCGCTGAGATTTTATTGAAATTCGCCGTCGGTCAGCGGAAATGTTTCTGCTAATTTTTGACAAAGTTGATGCTCCCAGTCATTGTCCTGACAAGTAATTAGACGGTTGTCAACATCGCTGACAAGCTGAAATGAACAAAGCATTATATTTACGTTGAAATACGTATGTCAGTCGGCCTTCAACTGTGACATTCTCTCATGGGAGAAGAGTACGGAAAGGATCAGTGTGCAGGATTTAGTGGCATCTGGTGGTGAGGTTGCAGATTGCAAATAACTGAATCCTCCGCTTACCCTTCCCTTTCCTAGCGCTTCGGAGAACTACGGTGGCCTTCAGGTAACGTAAAAACGTAAAACTCTCGCTAGAGTCAGTGTTTGGTTTGTAGAAACATGGCGGTGCAGTGGAAGAGGACCCGCTCCCTACGTAGATAAAAACGACTCATTCTAAGGTGATTATACAATATTTTATCCTACACACTGAAACTTTTAACTCAATTTAAAAATGTAGCATTTTAATATGACCATGCTTATAGGTAAACATATACACACTAAAACATAACTTTTTTTACAAATCGTTAGGGTTGTCTGTTGATTTCGGCACATATGCTGTGAGGCCAAAAGTATGTGGACACCTGGAAATTACAGCCATTTATGATTGTTTCATTCATTCCAAAGCCATGGGCCTTGATTTCCAGCTGTAGCAGCTCCCACTCATCTGGAAGGACTTTCCGCCAGGGGCCTCCATTACCTCCATCTCCACTCCACACTGAGAACAGGCGGAACGTCAACCCCCCACAGGCGGCTGAGAAGAAACATGGGCAGTAATGCCTCAGGGCAAAGTGGGAACACATCACTTCCACGCTGAACAACACACCTACAGGAGCAGAGGAGAGTGAGGAAGTCACTTTAGACCATTCCAAAAACAGCAGTAGTTATTGTCAGCTAAATGAGCAGAAGACAAAAAAAGAAAATAAATGATCGTTTTGCCTGCGTGTGTGGCACAAATCAAGCAAAAAGGAAAATAAATATGCATTCAAAGTGTTAATCTGTAATCGTTTATGTTAATAATGACATTTTGAATTCATCTTGCAGTGTGAGCACAAATGGAGTTTGAGGCTGAGGTGCTGAATTCCGATGAGGTTATGAAATATACAGTGAGCTGAGAGAATCAAAGCATCAGGCCGAGAGGTGACCAAAGGAGGAAGATGCTGAACACATAGACATTATGATGAGGAAAAAAGGGAAGAGCAAATATGTGAAGCTAAGAAGTGGGAAATGTCAGGTGGAGTTGCATTAACCAGAAAAGTGTGAGAAAGAGAGATATAGCGCGATCAGATAGATAATAATTCCTGATGCTGAACCCGTACTGGCTCCCTCACCACTGATGGGAGCTCCGAAGCAGCTGGCTACTCCGACGGCAGCAGCTACAACCAGCATTTCTCCAGCAGCTTTTTCCTAAAAGAGAAAGATGCCGTAATGTGCCGTCTCTTATCAGACCTTAATATCCTCCAGGAAGTAACAATGAAACTTTTCAGAAGACGGTTTCTATTCTAACCAAATGCATTTTATTTTTTTTTGTGAAGATTTAATACAATATTCAACTTGATTTCACAATGATATTTACTTATATCCTAATAGGCTATACCTTCTTCATCATATTGTGAAAAATATTCATAAAGTACAACAAGGCCATTTTATAAAATGCATAAATCTCTCCATTTTCCTGCAGCTGCATTCTTTCTTAATTTGTTGATGTTTGTTAGCAAATAGTTTCATATTTACACATCCAGCAAACACGGAACAACATTAGCATTTTGAATTTAAAAAAGACAGTAATAGTAGTATGACCTGCACATTGTTTCTTTGCTCCCAATCTTTGACTCGAGCAGTCATGTTGCACATGTGAAATCAAATGTTATTGTCAGGGCAAAGAAACAGCATGCAGATTCTGCAATGCTTTACCCTGATCATTTGTGTTTGGTTCAGCACCCCTTCAAGAGTTTTTGGATGGTGCGTACCTCCCTTCTACAAAGCGATATTGACTCGAGATGTAATTACTGGCTTTTCAACTGCCTGTCATGGTCTTCCTCAGCTGGTGAAGACTGTTGAGTGAATAGACCTTGAGTCAAGACAATTTGGTCAAACTCATTTCAAGGTTAAGAGTGAACTTTCACACTCAGCCTTTGCGTTCATTCAGTCGCGCAACACGATGAATCTGAGTCCAATATTTACTCTCCTTTTAGCTCCGTTTTGGTTTCCACCGAGTAAAGTGGGCAAACCCATTGCTGAATTTCTTTCTACGGTCTACCTTCTTATTGGGTTGTATGAGAGTGCAGAGGTTGCTCAGGTAGGCTCCAACCATGGTGGAAAGATGCACAAACGGACCCTAATGTTAAGAGACAAATATAGAGAACTGTGACATACAATTTCAAATGGATGCTTTGTATGACAAAGAGGTATACTGAGACGCCTCTCACCACTTTGCCCAGGAAAACAGTGCTGCCGGCTGCCAGTGTACAGATAAGGCCCAGGAACTTGGTAAACATATTAGTGAGAGACAAGTAATGAGGCATTTCAATGCCGGCCAGCATGGTTCTCACCTCTGGTATCCCAGAGCCTGCGGAGAAATGAAGTGACAGGACAGTATTTTTTAAAGACTGAGACGTACTAAAGCAATCAAGACGTTTTATAAAAGCTATTCCAGGTGAATGCACAGGAATGACTTCAGAATATGTAAACAGTTTGAGGAGGTGGCAAGGACAATCAGCACAAAAGAAAATTAAGCTCAATTTAGTTTGTGATTCGTAAAGTTACGTTGGCATGTTTTTAGTATTGAAGTGGCTTCTTTGGGGAACTTGGTTACATAAATCAAGCACGTTTGCCCTTTTCAGGTTAATCTAATAGCTTTTCTCTTTGGCAACAACAGAGCAATGTGCTCATACTTTTAGGGGCAGAAGCCGTAAACACGATTGGGGCAGGAGTGTCCTGTGAGACTTGTTCTGCTTGGGGCAGAAAAAATGGAGACGGGGTGAGGTCGTCTCTTAGAGGTCGATCTACGAAGCACAGAGATCCCTTCTTCCTGGAAACACATCATGCTTTAAATATTGTCTGTGAGACAGATAAAATCATGGTTGACGTTTCATACTGTACGTTTCCCTTTTACCCCTATCTGAATTTCAAAGATAACATCACACTTGACTTTTTTCAATGCCATTTGCTTTAGAAATATGTTTCTAAAAGGAAAAATGATACACGTCTCTGTTCTTCATCTTCTTCAAGAACCCCACTTGATGACACTGTCTCATGTGCTATGAGCCTTATGTGGTGGGGGATGCTCACCAAGTGCAAGTGACTATACTATAATGTGTAGTGTTGGCGAATGCAGTCACAGGCCTGACTCCTACCCAAACCAGTTCTTTAATTAGGGCCAGACTATACAAGGCACCTATTGGCCTGTGTTCACTGTTTTGTAATAGTGTTCCAGGTATGTAGTTAAAGTAATCACTTGCATGCACAAGTCAACCTTTTTAAAATGCAGACTTAGTTGACTGCCTGCTTTTCTAGCTTTGCTCTGTCGTGTTGGCTGAGCATATTGTGTGTTGGGACCTCATTGTTGTCCTGCCCACCACTTTGAGTGATCCCATGTGTTAGAGCTCCATAACGGAGGTGGTGAGTGGGCTCAGCTCATCAACATTTATAATTTTAGTTTGCAGCATGATAATACCTGTTTTCCCTTTTGTAGGTTCACCCGCTGTCATTTTGCTACTGCAATTTCAGTTTTGCTCAATGTTTTGCTTGTATTATCGAACCAACCAGGTTGTTTTGGATTCTTTTTTGTGTTAGTGTCTTTTCTTTCATTGAAGCGGAGTTGCTTTGTTGGGAAGCTAGGCCCCCGTGGTGAGGTCTCTATACACCATATACATCCAAGTAAAAGCACTCTAACAAAAATTGCACTATGTTTGCTGTTTGTGAGTAACAGTAACACCCCTGGGCCCTCCGCAGTGTAGTCAGCCTCTCCACCAGTGGCCTCAGCCCACTTTCCCATTTTTGCTTAATGTGTTATGACTGGTAGTTTTAGATGCAAAGGTTGTCCAAAGGATTCAGATTGTGAATTTAGGTTTTTTCTTTTCTTTTCTTTTTTTTTAGCAAAAAATGAAATGGAACTAATTGTATTCCCGTTATTGGGTTGAGTGATTTTCATTTTGTTTTTATCATCCTTTACTTTCCAAACACCTCCGGTCCCTATACCTATTTCATTATTTCAATAAAACAATTGGTCCATTGAGAAAACATGTCTGTCCTGTATCCGTAACGCGTCTGTGAGCCTAATAAATAACTATACAATTCTTGAGACCGTATTTGTGTTGATAAAAACACAAACCTTGCTTTGACATCTGTTTTACTCTAAATGGGATCGTAATTTACTAAATCAACATGTTGATTGGTCTAAGCCTTGAAACTAGCACTTGAGACATAAACTCTTATTTACATTTACTAAGGAAATTAATTGTGTGAGAAGTAGGGGTCATTTCTTAGACTCTTATACAATCACTCCTCTTTATGCAACCGCAGGAGAAAGAATGCAAGTTTAAGGTACTTTCGCATTGGCTTCACTTTAGAGAACCGGGGGTGGCAGCCTGGTCGGTGGCAGCCTGGTCTTTCCATTATGCACTGATACGCCTCGCCAAATTCAAATAAATGCGAGCTAATCTCACCTTTGTTCAGGTTCCAGCCTCTACATATACCTGCTATAA
This sequence comes from Anarhichas minor, assembly GCF_050575085.1. Taxonomy (NCBI): domain Eukaryota; kingdom Metazoa; phylum Chordata; class Actinopteri; order Perciformes; family Anarhichadidae; genus Anarhichas; species Anarhichas minor. Next base: position 1,226,099 of record NW_027466449.1, on the reverse strand, counting down.
TGAATATCATTCAAATGAAGGCCAAACAGTGGAATTTATTTTTTCACTTATATTTTTCCGTTTAGGCTCGCCAGCGAGCATTTGTTGCTGCTTGTATGGGTGGAAGGAAGATGTTCTACATTTAGAATCATTAGTGATCCTTCACTGTGCTACAAAATAAAAGTAGCATTCATTTTGAGTCGTGTTTGCAATCCGACTGACAAAGGCGACTCCAGTATTCACTCGGCTTTTTGTGCTCCTTTGCTCTCCACCAACTCCCAAGGGAAATGCCTAGTACACTAGTACTGTAGCTGGACAGACCTGTGGAGAAGGGACAGATGTTGTCGGAGAACGATGATGCGACTGCACAGAGGCATGCTGGGTAAAGGGTCCAACAGAAGAACTGCAGCAGACTGTTGCCCTCCAGCTTCATATAAAGCCTCTGGTGAGCTACATGTGGAGTGAAAGCGAAACATTAATTTTCTGTCATTTGCTCACTCAGATTGTGTCTTGTACGTCGGTGTGTCTACCTCGCAGCAGCTTTGTCACAATGAGGTCCATCAGAAAGCTGAGGATGGCCATCGAAATGCCCAGAGCGGCGTAGCCATACCACTCCATCCCACACACTGTTCCCAAACAGCACCGCAGCTTCAGCAGCCACTCTAAGGATGCAAACATGTGGGTCAGCCTTAAGTTTCATTTGGGTTTTGTACATTTTGCAAGACAGTATAGGTGAAAAGAATACAAAAAACAACTTGACACTATGAAACATCCACAGTTGAATAGTTTTTAAAATATGCAAATTAGGCATTATCTATTGTTAACTTTTGGTGAATTTAGGAGAAATCTACAAACGCAAATAGCCAAAGTAGTAAAATATACATACATATACGCTTTCTGTTCCACTAGTCTGCAAGAAGACATGTTATGGAAGCAAATAGCTAAAAATCTCAAACTTGACCAGTGCATAAAGAAAACGATGGTTTTACTTTGTTGAAAACACAAAGAACCTTTACCACGGCCTCACAGGGTTCTTAAAAAGTTGTGGTTTGCTATGATTAGTCTATTGGAAAAAGGCTATATAATACTTAAAGGATCATGTGGTCAGATGTAAATAGCAATAGGATACAGAAAACAACACACAGCCACAGAGTATGAATATTAATGCGATAGAAATCTCTCGGTATTGAAGAAAACATTTCCCATCTGCCTGCAGGTAATTCCTAATTTCAAAAGCATTACATATCACATCCTAAAAGTACGATGTTTTTGAACTCAATCTATGACTTCTCAGATTAAGCTCAAAGCTCAGATTCGTCTCTCAGATTGGCGTCATGAATAGCTCCTCTGATGTATTGATCGGGTCGGTATCGATCACATTCTAATGACTTTTCCACTTCAGTCTGACCTTTGACAGTTGCACGGGACCCTCGGCATGGCTTCCATGGATCAGCAAGGAGCACAATCCTATTACAGGATGTGTCTGACTGATTTCCTTGCTCCCAGTCGTCGTTCTCTCCAACGGTTTCACTCCCAGCAGCCTCCTCCGGGCTCCTCATTTTGTCTTGAAGTGTTGGCGTCATTCTGTGATTACAGTCTCAATCAAACACTGAGGCTCAATGATGGAAGAAAGAAAATATGAATGCACGGCTGCACTTATTGCTGCTACTGCAAAACAAAACTAGAAGACAGCTAGACTTACCTTCTAGTTGCACTGGAAAGTGTTGGTACTCTGACCTCTGTCAAGGTATCGGGCATAGACGTGATGGAGCAGTCATGGTTGAAAGGGTAGCTAATATTAACTCTTTGGTGGAACAAGTGCCCTTCATCTGTCTTGAGTGTAGAGGAGCAGTGAGAGAGACATTTTCACGCTATTCAGCTTTTTAATCAACCATACCGCCGAAATTGAATATATACCGTTCTTACAATAATTTTCTATCAGCGGAGATTACAGGTTTCTTTGCAGGAAGATATTGAATAAAGGGCAGGAAAGAATTGAAATAGATGAGAAACCGAGTCGGTTGAAGATTTATATCTACAGATGTCATTGCTTTGGCTTTTCTTGTGTCAGTGATTGGCTTCAAAGACTCGTTTGAAAATCCCTGAAGGACCAGAAAAAGACATTCGACATGAAACGATAATCAGCAAGCCTGTAAATATCCGTCGTTTTGTAGGAAGTTGAGGTTTGGTTAATTCCAGTGGATTGCTCAAGGTCAAGGCAATCGTTTTTCAGATCTCGGGAACACACACACACACACACACACGCACACACGCACACACACACACACACACACACACACACACACAGACTTTAAATGAGCCTCTAGTTAATGTTTATTTTCCTCCCCGTTCGGCTTTCAATAAGTACTTGTGTTATTACAGAGATTTGCATGCTGTGAGCGTCAGTCACACTCTCACGCTTATACACTATACAAATGTACAGACTGCTTTTGTTAATACAAAAACTTGTTTCCATGGGAACAGCACACCTAGGCGACCAGAGAGCCAGACAGTAGTTTTTTTTTTACTTAACTCTCATAAACAATCATTGTTGACTACCTGAGTAGTTTCCCTGCAGGCATTGTAAGAAAAGGCAAATCAAATTATGTAACAAAGACTCCGAATCCCAAAACTGACTCTGTTTACAAATGAATACAAAGCAGAAATCACAAGTTAAACATTCTCTTTCTTTACACAACAGAAATACAAAATAAAAACATGAAATACAAAACTTTATTAGTGATTAGCTGAGATTTAGTTGTTTTGTTCTCAGACCAAAACTTCATTGAATATGTGTATATATATATATATATATATATATATATATATATATATATATATATATATATATATATATATATATATATATATATATATATATATATATATATATATATACACAAGCAACAGCAATTGCAGAAGTAGGAAATGATTGTCTGTTTTGATATAGAATTGTTTTTTGTCATTATTAAATCAGGAAACATGTGCATTGCGTGTGTCTTGAAGCTGCATTAATACAAATAAATTATATTCATAAATGTCCATGTCAACAATAGATCAAATGACTATAATATGAAACGCTGTCCACAAGTGACGCAGCTTTAAAGGAAAACTTAAATTATTGAAATGTAAATATGTGTATTGAATATATATATTTTTAAATCAAATTGGACTTTGGTATTTTACTCAGGCCAATAAATAGGCTTTTCAAGTGAAGTACACCTTTTTAATTAAGAAAGATCATTTCTACATGAAGGTCATGCCAGTGAATGGAGCCCCCAGTCTTAGCAGCTTGTTATTCATGAATATCTTTATAATTTGCTCACAAAGCTGACCATCATACTTAATAAAATAAATCAGCTGCAGTGAGATGACCTTCCAGTTCAGCCACTGCGTGTCCATAACTGTGGGACTTGTCCCTCTGCCTGCAACATTACGTAACATGCAGCAGCTGAGGCAGACACAACCCAAATGTGTGTGTGTGTGTGTGTGTGTGTGTGTGTGTGTATGTAAGTGTGTGTGTGTGTGTGCGTGTGTGCGTGCGTGCATGCTTTATGTGGCCCGATAGGAATGCAAACACAAGCCCACACATATAATGCTGACTCAAAATCACTTGTGAGACTAGTTGATTACTGGCAGCGATAGATCAGATTGACTCTCCTAAATTTCTTCCTCCCTTTCTCCTGTTATTCTTGTTTGTCATTTTCATAATTCCTGTGCTCCTGGCTGGATCTCTGAAGTTATGATTGGCAATATTTTATCTAATTTATATATTCATGATTCTCTATCTTATTGAAAACCCTTGTGTGAGGATATGACCCATCAGCATCATCGCTTCATTTAAATGCATTTATCTGTACCGACTAGGGTTCGTAGGTGGCCCGCATTGCCTCTTATTCCAATCTTTAACTTTTAAACTCCTTCACTTCAGAATAAACAACAAACACAGAGCAGCATTTTGGATCTTTCTTTGTTGACCCCATCATGTCTTTCGAATAGCAGCCTGGTCAGACGGCTCTTGATTGATAGAGCCGGTGCTTAAAGTTTGAAAAGTGCCCAAAAAAGCAAACCATAATTCGTGCATCAGAAATGTTTTTATACTATTCATATTTTCTATCTTATTAAGCATCTCATGACCCCCTCAAACTTATCTGGCGACACGGCTGGGAACCACTGATTTGGGTAAATGACTTTTGTTTCCTTGCTGAGACACAGCTGAGATCAGTTTGACTTTTCTTATTAGAAAAACATGATTGAGAAAATAATATGACCGACATCATTAGCATTAATAACATATTCCGCAGCTTTGGTCTTGATGACAGCTCCATCAGAGGTACAAAACACAGTCTAACTTTGAATAAAAGGCCAGCATGAACCAACAGTATTCCTGCTGTTACTATGGAGGGGAGGAGGCTCTGTGTGCTCCCTGGCAGGGAAACTGTGAGTTGCTGGTCTGGATTTAGACCTTCAGCAGAGGACTCTGAGCTCTATACTGATAATACTGGAAGCACATATCACTGTGTGGCGTCATTAGTAATGCTGGGTAACCTTTCAAACATGGCTTCAAAATGATGGACGGTCACCTTTGTGTGTTTTACTTCAGCTGTGACGGCAGACATTTGATGTTCGGCACTGCAGCTGCGTGGCATCAGTCGATAAATGATTGTTGTCATATACAGACCATCTGTAAATTAAAGGCAACCCCCTCTGGACTGAAAAGACAAAGCAGAAGTCAAATGGCGTAATGTCGATGAGCCCATAAATGGATTTTAATGGATTAGCTGTCACTGTCGAGAGGGGGAGAGCAGAGCAGTGAGTGTTTTCTAATCACGATGGCCTGTGCTCTCTGTGCAGATATTAATAGCCACAAAGCAATGTCACCACTAAGTCCCCTGCTCCCACTGACGGCTTTGTTTTCACACATTCTTTCCATCTTTGTTTTGCTCTCGACTTATCCTCGGAGAAGACAAGGTTCCTATATTTCCCTTTTCAATTCATGTGCCACTTTCCACCCAGTGAGTCACTTGTTGGGTGCTCAGAGGTTTGTCATATGAGAGATTAAATCAATAAACGGATGAGAAAAAGCTCTCTAATGAGATGTAACTATTAGATGAAATGTCATTTAATGGCAAAACTGTGTGAGGATCCAATTTTCAGGACAAAGTCATGGCACTATAGGAGAACCGACTGATGAAGCAATAAAGATAACGATAAAGATAAAGAGGTTTTTATTGTCATTGTACAACGAAATTTAGTTTGGTAGCCCTCAGCCAGCCAGCAGCAGCGAACAACAACAACGATAAACAATATACAAGATAGAAATACACAAAAGGAATAAAAAAAACGTTACTAAAGATAAAAATATACAAAAACGTCACTAAAGTAATAATAAAATAAAGTTTGTGCAAACAGTGCAGTGCAGTGCGGGGGGGATTAAAGAGAGGAGAGGAAAGCTATTTCAGGGGCGGTGTGTCTGAAATGACAACTGTTGCCCCCCCCCCCCTTAGCCCCTGCTCTTCCTCTACCTCTCTCCATCAAATCTCGTTATCTCGCCTGCCCTTAAACCTCAAAGCCTTCAATGCCAACTTTTTCCAACAACAGGCCCCTCTCTTCATCGCTCTCATGATAAATATAGAACACTGTTACCCTTTCCCAGTGAGCTGTGACGCACGTGCACACCGCCCAGGCGGGCATAGGACCGTACAGTATATAAGGGCCGAGGGTGGGTGGCTGCTGGAGAGTGGGCAAATACACGATTTTACCAAATACAAACAAGACATTTATACAAATATAAAGAAAAAGAAAGAAGAAAGAGCTGTGTGTATTGTTTCCTTACATTTAAAGCCTCTGGAAGACTCCCAGAGGAACCACGAGAAGAATCAGCTCACTCCGCCTCCCTCTTCTTTCCCTTCACTCTCTGCCTCACCCAGCACTCTCAGCCATCCATGAGTGGGACCAACTCCTCTGCCTATCGATCGGAGCGGAGTTTCCACCAGACCTCGTCCTCATCCTCTGGTAACCCATACATGGAGAAGAGCCGGGGACTGTTCGCTGAGGACTTTGGTTCCTTCATGCGGCCCGGGAGCGACGCCTTGGGCTTTTCCAGTAAGTCATAAGCAATGTCAGGTCTCTGTAACTCGTATTGTGTACAAAAGGGGTATTAATAATTATAATAGCAACAGCCGGACAGCTTTGACTGAGATTCATGTGCATGCTTGGAAGGAATTTGTTTAAAGTGTTGTGATTTTTCTCCGTAAAGTGGTGACAAATCATATCTGAGGTGACAGTTGAGAGGGGGACAACAGGCAGGACTGAGTTTTAAAAAAACAAAGCAAAGGGTCTCTGGTGTGGTTGATGTGTGCAAACAAAATGTGTTTCTAAGAGTGTAGCCTGGCTACACGATGGACTTCACTCTTAAGTTGGAGCTGTGTTTTTTGCCGACACGGAGGCGCTGCTCGGCATTCTCTTCCAGGTTTTTTGGGCGTTTGTGTGTTTAACACACATTTAGGTGAGGAGACATTTCACTCTGCATGTGCCTGCGTGGTTCATCCTCGAGCTCAGCCAATGTGTGCAGCTGGTGTGAACTGCTCTGTGTCAGTTCACCGCTGGCGCACACAGACGTGTGAACGTGTGACATCTGAACTTTAAATGGATTCGGAGATCAGGTGGCCCAGGTGTCAGGGGCAGAGCAGAATCGTTTGGGAATCATTGTTGGCGGGTGCAGCTAAAGGGAAAACAACACACACACACACACACACACACACACACACACACACACACACACACACACACACACACCACACACGCACGCCTGGAGAATGCTGGACTGGCTGCCAGTGGTGTGACTTCACACACTGAGTATCTGGAATGGCGCCTGCATGAGGAATGACCGGATGGTTGCCTGGTGACCAGTGTACACACCAGATACACACATACACACACACACACACACACACACACACACACACACACACACACACACACACACACACATTTGGAATGATGTCATGCAGTCAAACTAACCTGCATATGTGAAGTCAGAAGTCAGAGCACTGCATGATATCATATGTGTCTCTACTGTATCCTGTTACTGCCTGGTAATTACATTTTTTATTTTGTTCCACAAATGAGAAAATTCATAATTCGGATAGCCATTTAGCCAAGTTCTCAAATGTCAAATACAGTAGATACACTGAGAATATGAATACTAGAGCAACATCCCATTTCACGTTATCAGTGATGTGAAAACTAACACAGCAAAGGTCAAGACCCTGAAACTGAGCAGCTAAATGGAATTCAGGCTGTAATATTGTTTCGTAGGGCCATTAAAGGGCCATTAAAACAGAAACTAATGAGCCTGAATAATGTTTGATTATAGCATGGATTCTATGCTGTTGACATGTAATGACAATAACTGAAACATTTTCATTTACATGATATGGTCTTGTAAATCAATGAGAGCCCGTAACATGTCTGCAAACGATCACTAATAAAACACCACTTGCAGGTTTTATCCCCAGTCCACAATTATCAGACCAGAAAGATAAAAGTGTACCCTCTTTAGCATGTAGCATAAATAAGAATTGAGTAAAAATGATGTGGCAAAGAGAGAAATATACTTCTGTTTCCTCCTGTGGTCTAACATCCTTTCTCATCTTGTTGTGCGTTAGGTGGATCTGGAAATATCAAGACTCTTGGGGATTCGTACCAGTTCACAGTTGACGTGCAAGACTTCTCCCCTGAAGATGTCATCGTCACCACATCCAACAACCAGATTGAAGTTCGTGCAGAAAAGGTGGGCAGCCTCGTTTTTCATTTGAAGTGGTAACAAGAGTCTTTAAAACAATATCAGTGTTCCCGTGATAGGACCTTGAGACTAAAGTCTTATTAAACTGGATTCTGTGGAGTAGACAAATCTCTTTTCGCAGCATGTATCCTCTGTCACAAATACATTAAGTCACAGGTCATGTTCTGTCTTTGGCAGTTGGCCCAGGATGGTTCGGTCATGAACAATTTCACACACAAGTGCCAGCTACCCGACGATGTGGACCCCACCTCAGTGACATCTTCACTGGGCGCCGAGGGGACCCTAACAGTCACGGCACGGCGACACCCGGCCAAACACGAGCTCGTACAGACCTTCCGCACCGAGATAAAGATCTAGAGGGGGACCCAGCTTGCGCATCACACGCCTCTTGTTTTGTGTTTTTATGCTACTTCCTAAATTTCCTGTCTTCACTTAAACCATTCTACTTTTAAACACTCAACAAAGTTGTCACTGTGCTCTGTGAAACACGTCATGTTCTCCCTCCGTGACTGAAACACTGCCTGATGCTGCTCATCTGTATTCTGAGTTAGTTCACCATACACAGCAGCGAGAGGTCCCACCTGCATGTAACATATTGAGACACGGGGGTTGGACATGTACAGCATTCTCTCTCACACGCACACACACACACACGCACACACACCCACACACACACTAATTAACTGATCGGTTCACCATTTTACTCCTGTCCTCTAACACAGTTCTAAAATAGACTCAATTGATGGTTGCCACGTAAATAATAACTTATTGTATATTATTATTTGTGTGAATTAAATGATCCTGCTTTGACAATAAACATCAATGTGTAAGTCTCTTGATTGACATGCAATGACAAATCGTTTTTTTTAAAAGGTGTGGGCCTTGAGTTTGGTTTTAGCAACCAATGGAGAGTTTATATTATTAGAAAACCTGCACATCTTTCGTATTTTAAAAGCTCTACAAATTAGTCGTCATTTAGGCAAACACAATGATAAGGAGGGCTTCAACAGTTCTCCACTTGATTTCTATTGCTTTGAAACACCATTTAGCACTTAATTTGAAGAAATTTAAGTGGACGGTTAATTAAAAATATAAAATATGAAAAGACAAACAATCAAAGTAATTCAAACTATTTTTGTAGGGGTCCTCAGACGCTGTCCAAGATGTATTTTTTAGAACAGAACCAGAATTTAACTATGCCTGTTTTTATGCAACATACCAATGAAATAATAACCTATTTTTGAAGCATGATTGACCCAACACCATTTATTTCTTCACCATATATCGACATAAAGTAAATTTAGGCCTAAAGCTGCGGTAAGCAGTGAGGTAAACTACTCTTTCGGATTTCAATCAGAACCGTTTATTGCCATGTATGTTGAACATACAAGGAATTTCAAAGGCTCTATTCAAGGGACTACAGATGAAAAATTGCCTTTTGGCTAACTCTGGCACATTTACAGAAATGTTTTTATTAATGTGCCTGTCACTTATCAAATGAATAAGCAAAAATCATTTTGACGCCTTTGTTATGTGCCTGTAATTGACTACATGTTTCAGTCAGTCTTCAGCCTTTACATTTTGGCATGCTGCTCCCTGTGAAAGATCACATCACACCATGCTTTAGCATATGTTGTACTGTAACTAAGTAGCAATGAAATTAATGCTTTTTATGTTCCCTTGGAGAGTGCTTTGGAAGTGATTACACGTCATTATTCTTAAAAGACCTTGCACACCCTGCACGTTTGTATAGTATAGCCCACACTATGATTTTTAATTTACAACATTTAAGATTAAAAGCCAATTTGTTTTTATGCTTTTACCATTCAGCAGGCTACATCAATGGCTCAATCAGTTTAATGACATCTAATGTGTTGCTGCTGGTGGTTGTTTTGTGTGTAACCTCGTTACGTGACGTACAGAACAACTTTTTTTATCATCAATGGTGTGGATCAAATAGCGCGAGCATATTGCGCCACCACATGGTCGTCATAGGCACCGCATGTATTCACACTGCGCGTGCTCCTGTGATACATCCGGCGGTCCCTATCAATCGATCAGAGAGAGGAAGATGGCGGTGGATGGACTGAACGGGGCAGGATCGATCACCGAAAAACTCGATTGGGTCTGTTTTCCTAACTGAGCAAAACACTCAATATCACCGCCCGAGCAGCAGTTTGAACCCAGAGTGAAGAAGCGACAATAAGGAGGTAATTCAGGAGGTGTTCTTTATTAAAATGGCGCTTGAATAAAGCGAAGTTAGCGAGCTAGCTGAGAAAACAACAAGGGATGAGTACAGGCCCTGCTCGTCGGTCCGCCATCTTGTCCCTTCACTACATGCATGTTAAGGCACGCTAAATTAATCCCCGATAACAAAGCTACAAGGATGGAGGAATTGTAATCGATGTATTGCACCGTCAAACCAAGCTGTCAAAACTTTTAAAGAAACCGAATTTACAGTTACGAAACATGTTGACTGCACTCTTGAATTCCGATAGTATGTGTCCAATAGCCTGGCCATCATGGCAGTTCATTATTATTCATCATTTTTGTTAGCTCACTTGCATTTTATTTCATGGTAGTGACCCATTTTGTACATTCGACAATGTTATTTAACGGACGTTAACGTATTTTGAATTTAATGTGTTTTCGTTGTTTAAACGTTTGGGGTTGAAATTGTATCTCTCTCTAGTATTTCTTGGTGCTGTCCTGTAAAGGAGCCTGACATTTACAACCATTATGAGACCGTCATTCACCAACAGTACAGCACACAGAAGACACACTTTTTTTTACAAAAATAAATAAAGACAAACCTCAATACAAATGTGATTATTTTTCAAACTGATAGTGTATCTAATCGACCTAACACTGATGCTGTTGTACATGGAAATAGAAGTGAGTTGCAAGATACATAGTCCTAGTTCTTAAAACTTGTTTTTAATGTGGTCAGATACAATAGTGAAGTGAGGATAGTTAGAAATAGAAATAGGGCTACTGTTCTTTGACCCTTGATTGCAATAAGGAAGAACTCCCCCCAAAAAACCTTTTAACAGGGGAAAAAGTTGGAAGAAACAGAGCTATCAGAGGTGAACGACAATGATTGGATGTCATGCCGGTGTAAAGACAAACTAGTCAAGCCGACTATCTGTTTCCACAGAGCAGCCAGCCTCGTCCACCCTCCTCGAGGCTTCGGGACGATGGAGTTCCCATGGCACAGTGGGAAAGTTCTGGAGCAGCTGAACCGCCAGCGCAGACAGGGCATGCTGTGTGACTGCACCTTTGTTGTGGACGGGGTGGACTTCAAGGCCCACAAAGCCGTGCTGGCGGCCTGCAGTGTCTACTTCCGCACCCTGTTCCTGGACCAGAAAGATGTGGTGCACCTGGACATCAGCAATGCAGCAGGTGTGTTCCCATCAGCCTTTGGACACGTATCTCTGGATACTTTCACATGTACACTATATGTCCTTGTTATATCCAGCTTTCAGTGCTCTGAGTTTGCATACCGTCGCAGTGCTTTACTTTAATAATAGTTAATGTACCCCAGCATTACTGCTGTATAACCAGACCTGTATTGTTTATCGTTGCAGGTTTGGGTCAGGTCCTGGAGTTTATGTACACAGCCAAGCTGACTTTAAGTCCACAGAATGTAGAAGACGTGCTGGCTGTTGCAAACTTTCTACAGATGCAAGAAATTGTAAATGCCTGCTCTGCGTACCAGTCAGTTGCAAATCCTGCTCCGTCCCTCATAACACTGGATTTTGCCGTTGGTGAGTCCAGATTAATGCATCAAACTTTCATGTCTGAACCTTTTAAATGATCCGTGCCCTCAATTTCACAGGTGCTGAACCAGGTCAATCATTTGTTGCTGGTGTAGAAAGGGGTAAGATACGTTTTCTGTGTTGAATGAATTTAACAATCTTTCCATGACATGAGGCTTCCTGTGATTATGTTATTAACGAGGTAATTCCACCATCTCCATAGTTAGAAGCAGTCATTAAAAATAACATACTTTTGCTGCATTTATTAGAATTACAAAGTCGGAGCTTTAAATTCTAAACTGTTGCTCAGGCATTGGTCTAAGTTAACTGTTATTATAATGAGCTGATATTAACCTTTTTATTAAGATTCACATCTGGCGATTGATCAGTCTAATCTGGTTACTTTTTGTTGTTAATGCTACGATATTAGCCTTATCAAATTCAAATTCACCAAGTGTAAAATATGGAGCCTGATGATTCCTTTTTTCTTTACGAACAAACCAGAAGAGAAACAAGGTGAAGTAGAGCAGAGGGAGGACCTGGAGAGTGACCTGGCAGAAGTGGCATCTCAAGCAGAGGAGAGTCCCTGCACGCCCACGGAAGACAAAAAGCCTGCACAAAATCAGGAAAATGTGAAAGAAGACGTCTCCACCGAGACACAACAGACTGTTCCTTCACCCAACCCGGCCAGAGCCCACTCGGGCCGAGGACGAGCCCCCAAAACCACCCCCGTTTCTGCCCAAAAGAAGATATCCGTAAAGAAGGAGGAGGAAAGCGCTGCACAAGATGCACCTGTATTTCAGGACGACCCCTCTGATGCTGACTACGCTCCCAGTAAGTGCGTAGTAATAGAAGGACTTTGAATCCGCCCATTTGGCGTTTCAGCTCCAAATGTATATTATCACAGAGTTGCTCTTTTTAAACAGAAATATTTTCTATTTGACTACAGAATCCCAGCTGAACTCTGCTGGCAGCTCATCCTACATGAGCTCTCGGGGGAGACGGATCAGAAAACCTCCTCGACGAAACTTCCCACCTGGTGAGCAGGCTGAGATAGTTCGCTCCGCTGCAACAACCCAAACAACCCCCGTTTCTTCTTAGCTTTCCACTGCTTATGGAATTTGTTGAGAATCATCGTGCAGAAACATATTCCAGATAGAAAAGGTCAAGGAAATTGATACATTTAGAAGAGTTTTCAATAGATCTAGTGTAATTATTCTAAATTCCTGAGTGTTCGTCTTACATTCAAATCCAGGTATAGGAGGCTATTTATCTGTTATTTGCAGTCAATACTCATGTCATACTCAGACAGTATGTCATTTTCAAGACTTCCCTGTCGTCGCCCTCGTAGACAATGACTCAGAGGAAGAAGGCACATCAAAGACCAAACCCCAGAAGAGGGTGGCGGAGCCGGCAGAAGTTGCAGATGAACCGGAGGACGACTGCGAGGAGACCGGCGACGGGGAAGCCGACGATGAAGAGGGGTCTGGAGAGGAAGATGACGAGATGGAAGGGGTCAATTCGGGCAGCGAGAGAGAAGGAGGACAGAATTTGTCAGCGTCTATGAGCAGCCGATCCGAGTCAAAGCCTTACAGCTCCGTGACACACGAATGTGAGGTGAGGAATATCAGTCTGGGTGCAGGAGGGAAGTGACCGGGTGCATTTACAATTTTTCATTTCTTATCTTTAGTGTTAAATATTTTTCAGATTTAATGCTGTTCTTAGCTTGTGCATTAAAAGTAAATGTCATCAACTTTGAGCCATGAGCTCTGGAATGACTCATCGCTGTCATATCAAAATGCATCAAAGCGAATATATCTGCATCAAACATGGAACCGTTGCTGATGCCGGGGGCTTTTATGCAAACATGTTGGTGACATTTGCATAGAAATCTTTGCATGAATAGGTTTTGCTCACTCTTCATGACACATTTTCTTCCTCTCAGGACTGCGGGAAGAAATTCACCCACACTGGCAATTTCAAGAGACACATGCGTATTCACACAGGAGAGAAGCCGTTCAGCTGTCGGGATTGCAACAAAGCTTTCTCTGACCCTGCGGCCTGTAAAGCCCACGAGAAAACACACAGGTGAATTGCTTTGTTTTACATTTAGTTCGCCGACATCTGCCCTGTCTGGCCTGTGTCTTAAATTGCGCTCCTTGCTGCCTCCTAGCCCTCTCAAGCCGTACTGCTGCTCGACTTGCGGGAAGAGCTACCGCCAGATCAGCCTGCTCAACCTGCACCGCAAACGCCACACGGGCGAAGCGCGGTACAGCTGCGAAATGTGCGGCAAGCTCTTCACCACGTCTGGCAACCTGAAGCGCCACCAGCTGGTGCACAGCGGCGAGAAGCCGTACCACTGCGACTACTGCGATAAGGCTTTCTCTGACCCCACCGCCAAGATGCGACACCTGGAGACGCACGACACGGAGAAAGGCAACAGGTGTTCACACTGCGACAAACGCTTCAACCAGGTAATAACATGTCTGTGAAGGTTTGGTATCAACAATTCGGTAGCCACATGTACATCAAATTCAGTGATGTGTTACTGCGAATATTATGTTGAGTGTGTTAACCAACTAGATACTTGATTTTGTGTTTTTCCTAGCCGGGAAATCTGAAGGCTCACTTAAAGATCCATATCACAGACGGGCCTCTCAAGTGCAAGGAATGTGGCAAACAGTTTACTACTTCAGGTAAGGAGATAGTACGGACCATATTTTCTTGAATGATGTTTACGTCTGTTTGTCATCAAACTGAAATTCTACCTAAACTCTCTCAAACGTGAGGATTTGCAGCTTTCTTTATTATTGTAAATTGTATTTCTTTGGGTTTGGAACTTTTTTTAACGGGTACATTGATGATGACAATAAGCGACCCCCACCCCCACTGTTGTCACGTGATTTCAGTTGAAGTCAGTAAGATGCTACTAGTGGTGTTAACAAGACAGTGACAGATGTGTTTTTTCAACCATTTATTTGGAGCAAACACAATTCCAGCTGCTTTCAGTCTGCCTGCACGTTATCTGGAGCAAGTTGACTTTGAGTTTTTGACTTTTGCTTTGAGGCATTTGGTCGAACCTTTGTGTGATGGTGGTATGTGCTTTTTAGGAAATCTGAAGAGACACCTGCGAGTCCACAGTGGGGAGAAACCGTACATCTGCATGCACTGCCATAGAGCTTTCAGCGACCCTGGAGCTCTGCAGCGGCATGAGCGCATCCACACAGGTACTTCCATGACATTCAGAGAGACTATGGAATGTGAAAGCAACGCGTCCGTTTTCAATCTGAAACTCCTGCACATATATTATTTACATCCCACCATTGTGACTCTCTAATTCATGTTCTACAGGAGAGAAGCCCTGCGTCTGTCTCATCTGTGGCAAGGCCTTCACGCAGGCCAGCTCACTCATCGCTCACGTCCGCCAGCACACGGGAGAGAAACCCTACGTGTGTGATCGCTGTGGCAAAAGGTCAGCAAGCAGATAAATCAGTGCTGTAACAAAGGCTGTTTTTTTTTTCGTCACTTGTGCTTGGGGAATATAACCTGAGTTTACCTAACAAGGAGATTTGTGTGAAGAGAGAGAGCAGAGAACATTAACTTTTGGTTTTAAGTGTTATCTTAAGGTTACTTTATTGTCTACCATGGGAGAGAATTCAAGATAGGGATAATTGCTGCATCAACACCCGACCCATGTCACAATAAAACACGTTAAATAAGAACAGATGCGCGAACATCAGCAAAAAACAAGATAAAACAACCAGCTATTTAATGGCATGCTACAGAGCAGGAGCAGATCGTTATCTACAGCTAAGTAAGTGAGAAAATGTTTGATGAGAGGTGCATTTTATGTTTGTCTCCGGACAGGTTCGTGCAGTCCAGTCAACTGGCCAATCACATCCGGCATCACGACAATGTCCGGCCGCACAAGTGTCAGATGTGCAACAAGGCATTTGTTAATGTGGGAGACCTGTCGAAGCACATCATCATTCACACGGGTAAGGACAAAACTAGTGTCAAAGAATTATGGGACTTATGGCTAAAGGTGGAAATAGGGAGGCATCCAGCAGAGCTCGCAGCTTTCACCCTGACGTCGTCAGTTGATTCTTTTTTCTCCGTCCCGCTCTCTCAGGGGAGAAGCCTTTCCTGTGTGATAAATGCGGCAGAGGGTTCAACCGGGTGGACAACCTGCGCTCCCACGTTAAGACCGTCCACCAAGGCAAGGCCGGCATGAAGCGGCTGGTGATTTCCGGGGGCAGCGCGGACGAGGGGGCCGACGGATGCGCGGGGGCGTCCACCTCCGACAGCGAGATCAACATAGTCACCGTCACCACAGAGGACATCGTCACCCTGGCAACTGAGGCCCTGGCAGCCAGTGCGGTAGCTCAGCTGACAGGTCCGACAGCGTCTTATGATATTAGGGGAAATACTTACATATCCTGGGGTTGAATCTGTGACAATTGCTGCTGCTGTCCAATGGACATCTGCAGAAAATAAAAGAATCATGAGAATTAAAGGTCTTAGACAGTGTTGAGTGTTTGTTTACTTTGTGTCATGTGTCTGTTTACAGTAGTTCCAATGGCTGC
The DNA here is from genome assembly GCF_050575085.1 of Anarhichas minor. NCBI lineage: Eukaryota > Metazoa > Chordata > Actinopteri > Perciformes > Anarhichadidae > Anarhichas > Anarhichas minor. The sequence goes on along the minus strand of NW_027466449.1, from coordinate 1,209,969 downwards.
TTCAGAGTCTGCAGACGAGACGGAGGCTTTGAAAGCTGAAATAACCAAGGCAGTAGAGAAAGTGCATGAAGCAGGTAAGACTACAAGGAAATCACTGGACAGTATGTACAGTACTCAAGCAGCTGTATTTGAATAATACTAAGCTTTAGAAAACCATCATTGCTGATCCTGTTTGCTGCCTTGGTGCAGCAGCATTATTCCAATCTGAACTCTGGATTTGGGCAGAACTGGTATACGGGTTGAGTTATCACGGTGTACAGCATCAACTATCAACACATTTAACAGAAACGGCTCAAGGACGTTAATTATATTTCCTATTTAAAACACAATAATTCCTATATTAGGTCTTCTGCATAGAATATAAATTGTACCTTTTAAAACGCACAGACCAAATAACATCTATCTTATATTATATCTTAAAATGCTTGAACTGAACTATGAAGAAGGGCACAACGATTTTGAAAATAATATCTAATCTTACTTTTGACTGATACTGCAATTGCGATATGTTTTAAGATATTAGACGTAATGATCATTTTTACATCGTTATTCTCATTTTCATTGAACAACATTGAAATGATAATGGTGTTGCTTTTGTCTTGGATAGGTACCAAACAAAGATGTTTTCTTGAGTCTATAGAATATGACGTGTAGGCTAAGACATCTCTGCAACATGACCATATTTAATTTTCATTCTAAGCCAGATCACTGAAAAGCACAGAGGTTGTCAGACCCTCCAGGAGGTAACTTTCATCGCTAACTTTGTCAACTCTTCTTCTGTTCCCAGACCCCAACACCCAGATCTTGTACGCTTGTGATTCATGTGGTGATAAATTCTTGGACGCCAGCTCCCTGGCCCAGCACGTACGCATCCACACAGCTCAGGCCTTGGTCATGTTTCAGGCAGATTCTGACTTCTACCAATACACCACAGCCACCACCGCTGAGGGGGATTCTGCCACAACGTGGCAACCCACAGCTGAACAAGTCATCCAGGAAGGTGACCTGATCTTCCGTGCCCAGGAGGGAGAGGGAGAGGAAGAGGCAGAGGGAGAGATAGTGGGGGAGACACAAGGAGAAGAGACTGGAGAGGTAATTCATGAGGAGGGGAGGGAGGATGAAGAGGTGGAAACTCACACTGAGATCCACACAGAAGGAAAAGATGAAGCTGCAGCAGAGGTAGAGGAGGAGAAACAAGAGGAGATGGAATGTGAGAGTGAGGCTTAGTGGAGCAGCAGAAGGAAATATGAAGAAATGAATTGAGTTGATAAAGCCTCAGAGTTTCAACATGCTATGATGTTTGAATAAATCTAAACTGGATTTGTAACATACACACAATTTTATCTTTGAATGAATGTTCAAAAAGCATGTGTTTTGCAGTCCTAATTCCAGAAATGAGATGACGTCCAGTGATTAGGTAAATATTGTTGATAATTCTTCCAGAGATGTTTATACTATGTTGTATAGTCTGTTTATTTTTAGAATGAAATGCAGGACTATGCAGTGTCCTTTGTATTTACATCACGATTCACTTAGAGAAAGGCCTCTGTGTTATTTTTCCATTTCACTCAGAGATATATGTACATTTCCCTTAAATGGTCAAAATATTTTATTGTACTTAGTTGTAAGTATTTTCCTGAAAATCACATTATACAGAGATTATCTACATTAACATGTCGGGGTACTGAAGATTGATTCTTTCCAGAAGTGGGATGTCATGGATTTGTATACTGTCAAACACTGTAAATGCTGTTCATGTATAATATTTGTATATTTGTAATGTGTCCTCTAAAAAATGTCTTAATTAACCTCTGCTTCAAGAGAAAGAAAGAAATATACAAGGAGATGACAACCTGGTCAACAATTCTCAGTTTCACATTGATACCAAGACAGTTGTTTTTCTGGTTCTGCGGTAAACTGGTCATAATAGTATGAAGAAGGTTCCCTATCACCAATGGTTTTACGTCATAATTTTGTCTGCTTATATTAGCACCTGTAAGATGCCCCAGTAGATATCAGTAACATTGCTTAGGCTCACTGGAAGTCGTCATCATCTCATCAATAAAGAATCTGCACAGTCTGACCAGCCTCGTGTTGTGCTGTTATTTTATGTAAAAACAATGTGCTGTTATGTTTCCTTTAAGTTTGCATTGCTCTCAGAATATCATGGAAAGGTATGTTAAGTAATAAAATGTATAAATTCATTAAGGAAAATAAGTCACCTTCCAGGAATACAGCACAATAAGTTGTTTTATATGTCGCCACACTTTACTTCCGTGATGGTCAGTCTTATAATAAAGCTCTCATCCCATTGGCTGAGGCGGAACCCAGAAGGACGCGTTCCTCTCGGTGATTGGCTGGATATTGGGGTCAAAGTTAAGTCGACTCCTAACGCTGACGTCGACTTCTGCAGCAAAATGGCGTCGTTGACAGCAGTCGTGCAGACGAGCCAGCCCGGTCCTTTATTATCGTCCAAAAAACGGAACGGAATGACGACCCAAAGGAGGTTCAGACTTTTGGACGCCAGTATCATTCTATTCGTTTCGTTAGCTTCCATGTTGCCGTGTGCTTCGGCTGACGGTAAAACGTTGGTTCTTCTGGACAACGTCAATATCAGAGACACCCATTCAATCTTCTTCCGCAGTCTGGCAGGTCAGTAAGATGCGAGATTCGCGCTTTTTACATCCTTAAATACTCTCCTTTATACTCTTATAGATCTCCCCTTGTATTGCTAACAGGTTTCTGGCAGGGAATATAAAGTTAGAGCCTTTTGTGCTCGAGCGTTATGCAGCACAAGCATGCTAACGTTTTAGCTGCATTGTGTTTGCTGTGTCAAGCAAAACGTAATTCAAGGCGCTGTATTTTTAACTAATCAATGGTAGTGTAGTACTTGCTTGGTCATGTTAACTTACTCTGCATTTAATTGAAACGGGGCATACTTCAAGTACACCAAATAATGAATAATTTGAGACAATGATCAGCAATCAAATATTCAATTATGCCCGATGCAATTGATCGAAGATTCATGTATATTACCTTCATTTGAATATAAATAAGGTTGTTAACAGGATGCTAACATGTTATCCTGAATTAACTAATGTTCTGCATGCTGATGCCTTCTTATATACACTCTATGGCTAATACACTGTAAATGGGCTTGTCAATCCATCTTCAGCTATTTTTCTTAAAGGGACAGTTCTCACACAAATCAAAAATACAATTTAAAAAAAAATAAAAAAAATAAAAATAAAAATAGATATTTTTGATATGGGCACTTGGCTTTTAAAGCACCAAAAAAAACCACTCAATCGCAATGTCTCTTTCCAGAAATCATGACCCGGTGGCTCAAGATAATCCACAGACCTTGTTCCATGTAAGAACTATGGTTGCAAGAAAATAGTTCCTACTTGAAATTGCTCACAAGTTATGTAGTTTTGATTTTGGGGTACCCTGTCCCTTTGAGAAGATTTGTGAGCAGGTAACATAAAGTTTTATTCAGGCAGTAGAATTTTTAATATTGGTAGACAAGGAATCTACACTGTACATAGGAAGTCAAACATACATGATTTTGGTGGTTTCACTTGCCATTTTCTTTTCTCTCAACAATGATGTCGGCGCATATTGCAAGGGAGTTATAGTATAGAAATTCCCAGTCCTTTGGAAATGCAATGCTCCACCACTTTGTTAAAGTTAATGCAAAAAGGTTCAACACGTGTGTCGATGTTTCAGTGATGATGTCGCTCTCCTTTTCAGATCGTGGCTTTGACATCTCATTTAAGACGGCTGATGATCCCTCCCTATCTCTGATCAAATATGGCCAGTTCCTGTATGACCATTTAATCATCTTCTCGCCATCAGTTGAGGGTAAATTTCACAACTTTCACACACATACTTAATTCAAAATGAAGATAGCAGACATGTTTTTGCCTTGTTGAAACATTAACAATTGTTAAAATGTATCCCTGTTTTGGTCATTTTCAGACTTTGGAGGAAATATAAACGTGGAGACTATTACAGCCTTTATTGACGGTGGAGGCAACGTCCTGGTTGCTGCCAGTTCAGATATTGGTCAGTTGATTTCCAACAGCTTTTCTGTAATATATTATATAAAAATTCCTAAAATGCAAATATTAATGCCCTTCTCCTGTTACATAGGTGACCCTCTGAGGGAGCTGGGCAGCGAGTGCGGCATCGAGTTTGATGAGGAAAAGACTGCCGTCATCGACCATCACAACTACGACGTGTCTGACTCTGGAGACGTAAGCAGAATTCTGTTTAGACAGCAGGCACATTCAGTCTGTCTCTCCAATCCAGTCTTTAGAGCTGACGCTCCATGTTGATACTTACGAGTGATTCTTCCCGTCTCCAGCACACGCTGATTGTTGCTGATCCAGAGATCCTGATGAAAGCGCCAACTATTGTCGGCAAACCCACCAACAGACCTGTTTTGTTCAAGGGTGTTGGGTAAGCACAGCTCAACACATTTTAAATGTTAGCAACCGAGTAATCAAGGTGTATTACCGAACATCCAGTATATTAACACTCGCTGTTTTTTAATTATTACTTTATTAAATATAGTGAATGAATACTTAATTGCTTTGAGCAGCACCTCCCTAGGTGAACTTTTCACAGAATATTTACTGTATTTGGATGAAGCAGAGATTTTGGAGAAAGAGACATTGCATCTGTTTAGTAATGGAAGCTCTATAAAGTCTGACTAACATGCCATTCCTCCCTTCCTCCTTTGCAGCATGGTGGCAGACCCAGAGAACCCTCTTGTCTTGGACATCCTTACTGGCTCGTCTACTTCTTACTCATTTTTCCCTGACAGACCCGTCTCTCAGGTAAGATCACCAAAGATAACAATTGTATCAGATGTTTTTAATTCATAAAGTTTATTCAGGTGGTAATTGGCTACAGGAGACCTGAGTGGAACTACTTTTGTGTTTCCTTAGAAATTAACTACACAAGCTTTGACATCATTATTTTTTTTCAGATTAATAATATATATTTTTTACCTCTCCAGTACCCCCATGCTGTTGGCAAGAACACCCTCATGATCGCCGGCCTTCAGGCCAGAAACAATGCCAGAGTGGTTTTCAGCGGCTCCCTGGAGTTCTTCAGTGATGCTTTCTTCAACTCCGCTGTGCAGAAGGCCACGCCTGGCTCCAAGAGGTAGTCTTCACTGTTCATCACATCGCTCCTTCTTTTTCCGTCTCATGGATGTAATTACAGCTTCCAGTTACGAAATAAAAACCGCCATCAGCGACATTCTCACTTTTTGCCATGTGAACAGATGTTCATTTACTACTCAACCATGTTTCATGCAGGCGTTTGCAAGTCCTAACAGAGTCTTGAGCTGCCTACAGTTCAGTGTCTTAAAACTCCCTGAAGGTTGCCTTAAAGGGTAAATTCACCACATTTTTATGTGGATGTCAAATCAGCATTGATGGTAAATGTAGTAAATTGAAGCAACATTTACTATGAACACTGATTGGACGACCACAGAACAGGTGGCACGTTTTCCCTTTCATCCTGCAGCTCTGTGTATTGTGAAACACTTTCCTCTGGTGAGAAATGTCTCTAGTTGTGCATACTTTTCTGTTTTCTAACTCATCAAGCCAGTTTGTAGAAGGAAAGTATTCTTAAATGGTCTTTAAATGAATATTCAGGTGTTGCAGTTAAGACCTGTGTAGTTAACATGTAATGTGTAAGACTATAACTTTAAATGTCAACTCAGATATTTTTATGTTGGCTTCTGACAGGTGATATTTTTTTATACTAATTGGCAGTATTTCAAAAATGTTTTCATGTCCAAACAGAGCCAGCCCTAACAAAAACCTGCTCCAAATGTGTGCTGTGTAAACGTACGTCTTATCCTCCTCCTGACAAACAATAATATATTGATCAGTTCTAATGAGAACTCCTCTTCTTGCCGTGGTCTCTTGTTAGGCACGAGCAGACGGGGAACATGGAGCTGGCCGAGGCGCTGTCCCGCTGGGTGTTCAAGGAGGCCGGAGTCCTCAGGGTGGGAGCGGTTACCCATCACCCTGTTGGAGAGATCAATCCCCCTGCAGCATACACGATCACTGACCTTGTGGTGAGTAAAATTTCAGAGACTCATGTGAACAATCATCCAGAAGATGTTTTGTCTCCCACTGAATGAAGGGCTGTGTACGTTTTTTTATGTGCACATCTTAATCAGTGTAAAACCGTCCCACGCAGGAGTACAGCATTGTCATTGAGATGTTGTCCGAGGGCCGCTGGGTTCCCTTCGACGGAGATGACATCCAGCTTGAGTTCGTGAGGATCGATCCCTTCGTCAGGACTTATCTCAAGAAAAAGGGTACGTCTGTGGTTCTAAAACATTCACATTAATTCATGCTTCCAGTCTAAATGTGTTGCACCCTTGTGATTTGTGTGTTCGAGCTGTATGCACCTTCGCGGTCCCAAACTGTATCCACTGTTAATGCTGTGTTGTCTTTCTTCTAGGAGATAAATATAGCGTCCAGTTCACGCTGCCGGATGTGTACGGAGTCTTCCAGTTCAAGGTGGACTACAACCGACTGGGATACACACATCTCTACTCCACCACTCAGGCAAGTTAATTGGAAGGTTTACTTCACTTGGGCGTACGCAAATAACAAATACTGGTTTGGTTGCGGTACAGATATCATGCATGGACATTGGCGAATGCAAATGGAAGGAAATACTAAAGATCCAGTTATTTACCTTTTTGTTAATTTATGGTAATAGATGTAAAAAAAAAAAGAATGTCCCCAATATCTAACGAAGTAACCCAGTGATTACCAGTAGGGCAATCTCTCAAAGCCTTGGGCTATTATTTATAAGTTTACTTTCTGAGTACTGTGGCTTGGAAGAGGCTCTTCTTACTTAATGCATTTAACAACCAGGCTCAAATGTACGGTGGCCTAACTTTTGCTATTTTGTTTCTTCATCACAGGTATCGGTGCGTCCCCTGCAGCACACTCAGTACGAGCGCTTCATCCCCTCAGCCTTCCCGTACTATGCCAGCGTCTTCTCCATGATGGCAGGACTCTTTGTCTTCAGCATAGTCTTCCTGCACATGAAAGAGAAGGAGAAGTCAGACTAATGCAGAGAGACCGCCGGGGAAGGGATAACAAGATGATAGAATTAAACTTGTGGTGTGAAGAGTTGAAATTGAATGTCTCGGTGGCTTGAATCTCTTCACGCAGGGACTTGGACTGCAGTCCTCCGTAAAAAATACAGTTTCTGTTCGGTTATTGGGTCTCTCAACTAATCTGGGACTGGAGGCCAAAAGGTGTGACCATAATGCGGTGGTTGGGGTTTGTTTTGGCTTCTTTTTTTGTACTCTGAAATCATTCAAAGGCTTATAAATGTCCTGCAGTCAGTCAACGTTTGTATAAAGTTGCTTTACATTTGATAAATGATCTCTTAAGTAGAGCACATGCCTTGGAACCTGAGAGATATCCATAATACAATTTGATCCACATGTTCTCAACCAGGAAAATCTGTGGTAACTACATGCACTGAATATACCAACTGCTAATTTGTTTTTGATAAGTGTTTCCAAAAAAAGTTGGAGTCATCTTAACAATAAAATATTGACATTCCACTCAGAAGAAATTCCTGTCATTTCTGTGACACAATTGTACTTTGAAATCTGTCGCCTGGAAGACGCTGTGAGTGACAAACAGTCTTGTTGGTTGTAGTGATGTTCTTTACCGGAAGTGATGTTGTCGGAGTATCCACTCCAAATTCAGTTTAGAAATACGGTCAATTAAATGAGCAGCTTTGCAAACGGCGATACCTACGACATCAGCTACTTAATAAATACAAATTGTGTTAAAATACCGGTCAGTTGTCATAATTCTAATCAACATTGCAGTGTCAATGAAAGGGACAACCATGAACGGTGCTTTAACCTCTTGCACGTGATTTGCTTTGCACGCAGTCAGTCTGAATAAGGATGAAGCAATTCAAAACGCAGATTTATTGATGAATAAGTTATAATATCGAGTTGCACGCACGCCGAATTTAGGAGTTGGTTCTATTGATCTGAAATCCAGTCATTTTAAGATGTATTGTCTGTTTGCGCAAGGCGGAGGAAATGAAACTTTAAGTAGTCATGCTTTTGAACGCGGTTCAGTCTGCCCTCTCATAATAAGCCGTATTGGGGCTAGTGGTGACGTAACCCACCGACGGCCACTTCCCACTCAAACAGTTGGCGTTCAGTCAGTAGTAGCACAAAAAGTACCCCTAGCATCCGTGACTTTGATGTAGTTAGTAAACTTATACAGGCAAATATGCGACAAGGTAATGTAAAGTAGTTTACAACAGCTAACCACATTGATGAAACTAAGAGCATGATAACCACAAATGCTAAAAGTTATCCTGGGTTGGATTCAGAACTTGCTAGCCACCCCCACCCTGAGGTCTAGCGTTAAAAAAAAAAGTCAAGTGGCTAAAGCTAACGCGAAGCTAAACATTACTTGGCTAACCGGCCGGATCCGCTGACAGCGGTTGACTGTTCACGCCACTTGCTCGGGCACTAACATGGTGGTTGTGGACTAGCGCTGCTGCCGTATTGTACGTGTACAACTGACAGCCAGCGCTGTGTCGTTAGTTTGGCAGCCCACTGCTTTGGAGGGCAAGATAATGTGAGCTAGCTAGCTTAGACTGGCGTTAGCTTTACCAAACAAGAGCTCTGTCTCAGGAGTCAGCTGACAGGCTGCTGTGAGCTGCCAGCAGACCAGTGATGGATCAACTGAAAGTAAAGGATCGCATATTGGAAAACCTCTCCTTATCTGTCAAGAAGGTAAGTGCCGTCCGCTTGGTTAGCACACTTGAACGTTGTCACTAAATTGAAGTGTTTTCACGTGAATGACTGTAGCTAACGATAGGTCATCTTTTGTCTGCCAGAGAGGGCAACTTTCAAGTCGGTGGGACATTACCAGCTGGCTGCTACGAGAGAGGGCCTTTCCCTTACTGACACAAATAACATGTAGACTATTCTCTACGACTTCTGAATTCACTTGTATGTTCTATGGTGTTGTGGTTTTAGTTTCTCTTTTTGACCACGGTGTACCACAGTGGCATCAAGCCCCTGTGTCTGCCCACTGCGGTATGTGTTGTAAACACACCTGCAACTACATCAGGACACACATATTTGCAACACAGTAGATTTTTGCTCCTAATTTCCCTTTTATACTTATGGAATGTTTTAGATTTGTTGTCCAATTGTGCCTGATGTGATTGTGAGACTACCTTTCTCACAACTTGTCAGACATCGTTGCATCTTCTTCCTGGACTTTCTGCATGCTTGTACATTCACATTCACATTATTAGTCTTTAATGCAATGAATCAAGCCCAGTACTGCCTCTTACTTCCTTAATCCACCTTTTTCTAATCACCCCGTTTATCTCGTCTATTGTAAAGACTGCATAAGGACCATAAATAGTGCTCATGAAATGGAATGCCTCAAGTTTCCAAGAAGGAGTACAGTGTTTACCTCAAACAAACATTGCTTAGTCATGTCAAAGGATTCAAATTATTGTTCTTTGGGTCACAATCCTCAAAGCTACTCCGACCTACACTTTAGTTGGTTATGCTTAAGGGTTTGTGGCGCGCTGCAGGATGTTGGATGACAATGAAACACTCATCATCTGCAAGAACCACGTACCTCTCAGTAGAGCTGCCGTCATCTAACATTGTGCATAACATCCACATCAGATGAACGAGTAGGAATTGTAGCCTCAATTTGAAGGGGACCAAATACACTTGGTTAGATATCCTTCACAGCCGTGTCCCATGACTGGTTTAAGGCTCCAATCCACAGACATCAGCAGGCCCTTGGTATCTTCTCTGGTGATGCTCTGTCAGACCTGTGCTGCAGCCAGCTCACTCACTGCTTGTCTGGTCTTCAGCAGTGAAATCATAGCAGAAAATCCCAACAGAAAAACACATACTTCGTTGGACTTAGTTCAGAAACATTCCACTGCTTGGCACTGAATTCCTTGATTACTTTGACTGCATGTTCCACTATAGGATCATAGTCCTGCTGCACCGTCCTAAACCTTGGATCAGCTACAATTCCTTCAGCGTTCACCCCATATTGATGTGAACACCATTTAGCACCCTTAATGGCCAGTATCTGCTCATACTGTTGTTGCTGTTCTATTTAAAATCTAGTATGCGGGAGCACAGAGCCAAAAATAATGAGATGACTTGATCATCAGGTTAGACATTCATTACAGCCAAAAAGTACGGAACAGTTTGGCTTGTTTGCATGTTTTTGAAAGCTCTTTCACCAACTTCAACAGTCACTGATACCAACCGAGTACAGGATAACGGTGTACACTGCGTGGTGACCCCCGGCACACATAGTACATTGCAACCAAAGTTTTGAACAACGGGTATATCCACAAAATAAAACATCCCTCTCCAGATCCATGCACTTAAGCCATACCATCATAATAAAGCCAACCCATCCATTAAAAAATGAAATGGCTTAATAGGTATAACTTTTGAAGGTCTGTCCTTTGTAATAACTTTTTCAAATACAATCAGTTTTTGAGAAATAATTGCAATTTCTGTCACTGGAATGTGAGTTTTAGAAATGACCCTCTCTAAACTAACAGCAGAGAAACCATGTCTCTCTGTAGTTGCAGAGTTACTTTGCGGCCTGCGAAGATGAGACTCCAGCTATCCGAAATCACGACCGGGTCCTTCAGCGTCTCTGTGAGCACCTTGACCATGCTCTGCTGTATGGGTAAGAGACTTACTGCCAGTAAAAAAATCTGGTTATAAATCTTATTTCTGTATTTTCTGCACCTCATGTCCATGTTAACTGTCTCAATTATGACATGTTCTAGATGCACGCTACAAGTAATTGATCTAGGTGTGGATACTTCAGAGTATATTACGGTTCCATTGCTGTGAAAATGTAGCTCTTGTGTCATCACTCTGCTCACGTTGCCCCTTTCTCGCCTCACGCATGCGATACTATTTACTGCATTACAGCCTGCAGGACATCTCCTCGGGCTACTGGGTCCTGGTCCTTCACTTCACCAGGAAAGAGGCTGTCCGGCAGATAGATGAGCTTCGGCACATTGCAACCAACCTCGGTCGAAGTGAGACATCCCCCTCACTCCATCAAACACACTCACACGCACAGGATTTTAGTTTGCGGGGGGGGGGGGAAGCGTCGATCATGATTCAATTGGTTACATTCATAGAAAATAACTCTTCTCTGTTCTGCGTAGGCCGATCATGGTTATACCTGGCATTGAGTGAGAGCTCTTTAGAGAGCTATCTACGCCTCTTCCAGGAGAACCAAGGATTACTGCAGAAGTATTATTTCAAGTAAGTGTTCCAGTTACGAGTAAAGTTAGTTAAGTAATTCTGAATTTACAAACTGATGGTCTGTAACAAGTGGAAGTTGCATTTCAGGAATTACTTGTTGTGGCTGTTAGAGAACAAATAAATGTACTATTTTTGTGGTTAAAGTGAATGTCTGTCACTCACATGAAGCTAACTGATCTTCGTCTCTGCTAGGAACGCACTGGTCTGCAGTCATGACCACCTCACGCTCTTCCTCACGCTGGTGTCCGGCCTGGAGTTCATTCGCTTTGATCTGGAGCTGGTTAGCATGTGTTTCACGACAATATCAATAGAAATGCAGCTCTTAAGTGATAGCGGCATGCGTGTAACGTTTCTCTTGGGTCCTGCTGGTGCAGGATGTGCCCTATCTGGACGTGGCCCCCTACATGCCAGAATACTACAAACCCCAGAACCTGCTGGACTTCGAGGAAAGGCTGCCCAGCTCAGACAGCTTGTCCCTGCACTCCTTCACCTCCCTCACCTCCACCAACCTGGAGTGGGATGACAGCGCCATCGCCCCCTCCAGTGAAGGTAAGCAGTGGGTAGTGGGTCCCGATTAGCTCTCGTTGGCTCCGATGCCAATCCCAGTCCTTCAGTGTTTAGAGGCGGAAGCGCCGGCTAAAATGAGAAGCTGCTAGCTCAAGGTTTTGTACACTGCTCTTTGCTAATACGAGGGGAGAGGTAACAGATTTGTTACAGTCAGAGATGAACAAATCTTAAATCCTTTTATTTGTGCAGTACTGCTATCCTTTGAATTAGCCTCATCATGAATCTAGTGTCAGTTCTATGTGCCGCTGTGTCTCTAATCTGGACACTAAAGGACCAATCATGATGTAACTGTAGTGCAGAATGGCCGCATTTATTTTGGGTTCATGTTTGGATCAGGCCACAAGTACACACTCATATGCTGAGGCACGAATTCAGAGAGTGATGTCACGCTGACGGCATGTTGAAGCAGAAGTGAGATTGATCTTTGGCAGACTCTTGTGACTCACGAATACCAAAGTGCATTTCATCAAATGGATCACTTGGCGTCCAGAGGCTCGCGGCTACAGAATGTTCTCATCGGGGTGATTGCTGTTGGGGCAGCAGAGCTTCTGTTCGAAGAGAGAGTCCCCCTCGCCACGTGCTTCTCAACCGCCTCCAAAACAGAGCAGCTGGTTCAAGTCAAAATCAAATGGATTTATTATCCCACAAACGTAAAAACAGTTACAAACTGAATAACACTATTAATAACAAAATATTTCATGAAATTGAGGCCCAGAGGATCTGAAGATGTCCGGAAATTCACAGTCCTTCAGTTGTCTTCCTAGTGTCTCTGAGATGTCCCGTATCAGCTCAGTGATTGGCTGAAATCCAATAAGCCCCTCCTGGCCTTTGACCCGCTGGCCTGGTCAGTCACTCCTCTTCTGAACCGGTCCCCCCTCCTTCCTTAAAACAGCATACACCTTCATCCTCGCTTGGCCATCCTTCACTCATTCATATGGGCGTGTCTGAAAGGCCTCACTCAAAATCCCTCACCTTCCTTCATGGTTCAAAACATTCAGTGACTATTCTTACAGTGTTCAATTCATACCGTGACTATACTTTTTAAGTTTAATACATTCAATGATTATGCTTTCATGGTTTAACACTTCTATAAGTAAATATACTGTAAACATACAATATCCACCACTAGGGGTGCTATTAAACATACCAGCAATGCTTTTAAACTTAAAGTCCTCACATTGCGACGCTCACTGAATGCTTTCCACGTCACTCTGCACAAAGTACTGAGTCAGTTTCCCTCTTTTAGTTTTAGTTCCCACTTTGTCTATTCGTCCCCATCGATTCTGTTATTTCATAGACCATATGTCATGTTATTTTTCTCTTCCATTGTGATCTCCTCTCTCCTGTCTCCACTCCATCTCTCTCTAATATTGAATGTCATCCTTCCTTGTTTTTTTTTTTTAGATTATGATTTCGGTGACATCTTCCCCGTGTTGCAGTCATTGCCAAGTGCAGACTGGGAAGGTGGGACATTGGTCAACCCATCCCCTTCCTGCTGTTTCACCCTCCCTCCCTCCTATCTAGCATGGCCGTCCCTCAGTTTGTGCGTAATGCATGCTGTGTGCGCTAGTCAGTAATGTTGATATGTAAAGTACAGCTAGCTGGTGCAAAAGACTGCTGATCTGAGGACATGGAAAGAAGCACAATCAAAGGGGCTGGGGTAAAAGTGATTCTAATTTTTGGGAATGGATTCAGTCGGAGGGGATTTGTGTTTGGATGTAAAGTTGTGTGGCACACTTTCAGTTAATAATATAAATTAAGTGATATGGCAGGCATATGACTTACATTACTGTACTTCATATGCACAAAGCTTTCTGTTAACCTCCATGAAACATGAGGTATGAACTAACTGAAAGCCTTCTTTTGACAGTAGTATTTTAATGTCTAGTAAAGCCCACATTCATTTTTAGTAAAGCTTCTCTTAATGCTCATTGAATTATCCAACAAAAACACAAGGTGTCGTCATAATGAATAGGTTGACAGGTAAGTTTGGGAGGAAGCACAGCTCTTTGGTTCTCTGGGAATTCATTGTTGGGCGGGTACATGGAGCTGCTATCTGTCATGTTCTGCACGTTGCGTTACTCATCTTGGGAATGATCCGAATGCTCACTCTGCCTTTTTGTTTACCGCAACAAGATAACCGCCTGGTGTCCTGCCCGGTACTCACCTCGTCCAGTCTGTCTCCATTACACTGTGTTATCTGTTTGTCTGGCGCATCGTTGTCTTCCTGTGCGATATGTGGCACTGGTCTCAGTTCAGCTCAACTGTAGTGTGGAGGTAACGATCAAGAAGAGTTGCTTAAGTACATAGAATGCAACTTCCTTGAAATTATTACAGCGTCGGCTTGCAGTAAGCTTGTCAGTGGGTCAGTCCGCTCACGATGAATCAAAAATGCTGATTCCTCCAAATTGTATTATTTAAATATTTGTTTAGTATGACCCATCTCTAACTGCAGAGGTAATGCTTGACCTAGGCCAGTGCCATGAAGTAAGCTGCTGTCCGTGCACCTACTTGATGTCTTGCGCATTGTGTTTTGTGCCTCTCTCTCTGACCCTGCCAAAGAACTACAAAGGACACTGCGGCCCCTAACATTTGTTTGTGTGCGATGCTGATGAAGAAACACGCAGAGTTTTTGTGAAAATGTCTCGTATTGGTGATGAAACATGAACAAAAAAAGACACATTTGAATGTGCTTGGATAGAAACAGCTCACAATTACTTTCTATCGTCAAACTTTTTGATTTCTAAGTTAATCACTCAACTTACCGGCGAGACAGTGGAAGCAAAAATTCTGTGTAATTCTTCTGTATATTCATAACTACATGTGGGTGACTGCTACTTTAACTCTTGGTGTATCTTTTCATGTCAGAGGGTGACCTGACTGACCAGACCAGCTGCCCACGATCCAGTGGCTCTGATCCCCAGACAGTCATCAGCGACACGGTGGTCCTTTCCGCTGGCACTGTGAAGGTGATGGCAGCAGCTCATCTCGCTGCGGACAGCCCAACGTACAGACACAACCCCTTCAACGAGGACTCGGACACCAACACCTCAGCCGACGTCACGCCGGTTCACTTGGCCAGCTGCTACTATTCCGTCACCGCTGTAGATGACACGGAGACCACCGGCGGCGAGCTGGAGGTCATAAGGTACAGTAGTAACAGGTTCAGTTTCAGGCTCGTCCGCTCACATTCTACCTGCACAGTTGTTGTAATTGTATTAGAACGGAGGAACCACAGCTAACCATTCTGGTCTTCCAGGATGGCCAGACGAAGGAAAACAGCCAAGAAGCGACGAGGGAGGGGCTCCACAGATTCCATCAGCAGCCTCCAGAACTCTGTCTCCTCCGAGCACGTGGAAATGGGCAACAGCCTCCAGTCTTCAGAGGATGTGGATTCATTGAACGGCGCTGTAATTCAGCCGGATGCAGAGGCCGAGCTGAGGAGAAGCCGGGTGGGATCAGAGGTTGTGGAGGAAGGAGACGAGGACGGAGTAGAAAGCCTCCTACGGCTCCCAGAGATGACTGACACCTCCATGGACACCGTGGGCCAACCGCTCCGTGATGTCATGGACCGGCTCAACGGGGCTCTGGATAGGGAGGAGGCCTGGGAGCAACGAGAGGAGGGAGAGGAGAAAAGCGGCGCCGACCGTGACCGGGGTCCCGAGCCCCCTACGCAGCAGCCCTTTCGGGAGGATTCAGAGGGTGAGCCACCTGACCCAGCCCCAGGAGAGACGTCTCTCTTCCTGCAGGCCCCTGCTGAGCCTACAGTCTTATGCTGCTTTACCCCCAACAGTTCAGACTCTACTCTCTCGGGTGGTGGCCACTATGACTCTGCAGAGCATAGCCACTCGCAAACTCTTTCAGGTGGCCTTAAAGATGAAGGAGATGCAAAAGCGTCAGCAGGACAGGAGCCCGAGATAAAGACCGGGGAGGAAGACACAGAAGTGTTTACTGAGGAAGCAGAGAATTCTCATCCTGCAGAGTTTAAGTAAGGAGTTTCTAAAAAAAGAACACATTGTTTGTTGTTGTAATGTTGTTCAAAGTATGTTTAATGTTCTTCATATTTTATATTTCAGAGTGGACAACAATCACTTGCTTCTTCTCATGATTCATGTATTCAGAGAGAACGAGGAGCAGCTCTTCAAGGTGAAGACGGAGGATTGTTGTTATATTTTATTTATGTTGAAAGAAGTTACATCTTTTGGATAAAATGTGAATGTATCAATCAAATAGTAACATTTAAAGAAATAAAGCAGCACAGTGATGTCATGGTCTTTTACCAGGCCTGTTTTCAATCGTCTAGAAAATTGATCGTCTATCACACGTCTTTAAATCAGTTTTGGTTCTTAACTCTGACAGTAAGGGGAAGAAGTGGTTTTGGACACTGTTGCTCAGTGGAAGTGTTGCAAGGCTCAGTTTGCCAACTGCATTGTAACTGCTTTTACTCAGGCTGTAGCAATGTACCTGTCTGCTGTAAGCCTGTTAAAAATCCACACTTTTTCACACACAAACAAACAAACATTAGCTTAATTAGCCTAAATAATTTCAAGTATCAAGTGAATAAAGAGTGCACACGTTTGTGATAAATGATGAGAACTTACAGCTGATGATGGACAGTCAGTCTACAAAATAACTGACCTATAAAGTTTGTTATCTGCTGTACTACAGTGTGCTATCCAGTTGCCAGAAGCCATCGCTCGTGAACACAACAGTTTGACACAGATGAATGTGGAGGCTGCAGACATTTGACAGAATTTATCTCTGTGTTTTCAGATGGCGAGAATGAGCACAGGCCATATGGAGGGGGACCTGCAGCCCCTTTACCTGCTGCTGACTGACTGTTACATCTACCTGCTTAGGAAGGGTAAGTGCTTAAAAACAACATTTTTTTTCACACATGGGGAAACAGGCATCGCAATTTCCTTACGTTTGGGGAGTACAATTTTGACCATGTCTTCGTAAAGCGATGGTGTCCATCATAGCATTGCTATGAGAATTTCTTTGACATTACATTTGAATAAGGTTATTCTTGAGACAGAAAATACTTTACACTAACATGTGCTCGCTGCGTGTCTTGGTTGTACTTTTGTTTTCCTCCACAGGTGCAGCAGAGAAGCCCTACACTGTGGAAGCTGCTGTTTCCTATAATGAGCTGGACTATCTTTCAGTAAGTGTCCTCCACAACAGAATTTACTTCACATATGTCCATGGCCTGGGCCGCTGTTATTTTACACACACATGTTTCCACAAACCCTTTCATGTTGTCTTCTTACGGTGTGTTGACACCAAACGCATTCATATAGGGCATGTGGGAGCCGGGACTGATACAGACAGATTGGCACGTTTTCTTTATCATCATGCTCGCATATTTTTGAAGCGGAGGCTTGTAGTTGCCAAAGTTACAATCATAGCAAATTGCTACTTGTTAATTAAAACTATTGTATTAGAATAAAAGAGGTATATAATAAACCTGCTGTTTGGCCGGCAGCCAGCGCTTATGGGAAACTGCATGGTCCAAAAATGTGATCTATATTAAGTTAATTACAAGATATTTATGAACTAATTAGACTCCAGCAAGATGTGACAGCTGTGGTAGTGGAGCACAACGTTAGTTTGGTGTCTGATATATCAGATGCAATGCTGTTTTCCTTTAGGTGGGCCTTGACCAACAGACAGTGGCGGTGGTTTGCACCAACAGACGAAGAACATTCCTGTTGGACACAGCTGATGCCTCCCTGACTTTGTGAGTGTACCTGTTTATCTCTGCCTCGTGTTTCTTGGTTCTCTGACTCCATAAACTGTTTTTGAGAGCAATGTGCAACTCTTTGCAACGAGCCAGCGTGCACAAAATCACAACTACTCGTGTCTATATGTGATGTATTGTGAGCCACACAGGGCACGTCACAAAATGGATGATTGATGATTGTTGAACTTATCCAATCCATCCTTCTTCACGTACAGGTGGTTCTTGTCTGTTCTCCAGTCAGCCATGGTGAAGGGCTGTCGTGAGCCTCCTTACCCCTCTGTGCTGACGGATGCTACCATGGAAAGACTGTCTCTCACGAAGTTTGTCTCCCAGGAGTCTCACTGTGAGGTACATGTGCGTTAAACTTCTCATATACTGTATCAGCTCTTCCTTACAGGTCTGGTCTTTACAGAGAGAATGATACCAACGTGTTACTAATCACCACTAGTAACTCAAGTGAAAGAACAGAAACTTTTTGGGGAAAATCTGTGACGCAAGTAATCACAAATCATAGCTAGTGTGTCAAACTGTAACACACAAATGCACAGCATTTTCATTTCTAGATGCATTGGGCGGGTAAAAATGGATTTAATCATGTTTGTATACATGGAACTTATTTTGGACTGCATCACCATGTAATAATGACATGATATTGACAACAAAATATTAAACACAATGCTCACTGTGATAAATACTTCACCTAAGTCTCTGGAAGTCAAACTTCACATTATATATGAATTGAAGTAACTGGCTGCCTGGAAGGTTTTTCCATAATTCTATAAAGTTTGGGAGTCCCCCATAATAACATTATTTTTTTTACCACTTTCCTGTTCTTTGGCTGACTTTCGGCGCAGTGGTAAACTAATACTTTCCTGTTTCTCCAGGTATGTGACGTGTCTATCCAACTGTACTCACTGGTCCACTGGGAGGATCCTATGGACATGACTTTGTCACCCCAGGGTGGCCCACCAATCTCTGGACTACCTTCCAGCACCAAGGAGGGGGCTCTGCAGTACCGGGCTGGAAGCACCTACCTGGGCAAAGAGCTCTGGAAAAGCTGCTACCTCGTTCTCAGGTATGTGCAGGTCGCACACGCCAGTATCCAGTACCTGGTATCGATACGTTCCTTGAGATCAGCTGGGTTCCATACTCATCTCAATTCCCATTGTAATATCTATTGCATTTAAGAATGACAACTACATACTGTAATCCTGAAAAACCAGTGTGTGTGTTGAGTGTAAAAAAAATGTAGATCACATTTCCCATAATCCCCAGTACTCAACATGTGTGTCATCAGCCAATGTGTTTATGATTAAATCGTTTACCAGAACACAAGGTTCTTCATAGAATTATCCTCTTCATTGCTGCTATTAAAGTGCACCAGATTGATGCATTTAACTATAAAAGTAAAACATTTTCATTTCAAGCTTGCCCCCGGAGCCCCCTAGAGGGTGAATATTACAATATATATCTGAGAATAAACAGCGCAATGTCCCAATAATGTATTCCATTATTGTGTCCCAATATTGTGCAGCCCTACACTGAATATTATGTGAAAACAATTTATATTTTTGCAATATAACATCAATCTTTATTAGGTGAATATATGAACAGCTGTCTCTGTTTCTTGCAGAAAGGGGATTCTGTACCTGTATTCAGAAAGAACTGATGTGGCACCTCTGCTGTCAGTCACTATGCGGTAAGCTTCAACTGGCTGAAAGGTCGTCCCGTTTCACAGCAGACATTTTGAGCCGCCATTGCAGGATAGCACAGTGTCACTAATAGCATTACGACACCTCTCCTCTATTCAAGCGTCCCAGTAAGTCCTGACAGAGACACAGTGAGCCAGCGTGCACAATACCAGGACCATGAAACTGAAACGGCTAAATGGAATTCAACCATCATCGATTCGATTGTTTACTCCTGTGCTTTTCCCTACAAGGACAAATCAAAAGGCCCATTAGACTAGAGCTGATTGAAATGTGGAGGCTTTTATTGTTCAAAAGCAGCAAACGACACGCTGAGAAAATGGTGTTCGCTGATGTATTTTCATGCCTCTTGTGCCCAACAGAGGAGAGCACTGTGGAGGTTGCCGTCGCTCAAACAGCACAGAGCGTCCGCACGCCTTCCACGTCATCCTGACGGAGCGGCCGGCGCTGGAGCTCAGCGCCAACAATGAGCAGGACATGGCCGACTGGATGCTGCTGCTCTGCCAGTCCGTCTCCAAAGGGGTAACGAGTTATACATACGCATGCATCGTGTGTTTTCATTTCTAATATCGCATGTATCTCAAGCTTTTAATAGACGCTAGATAGATAGACAATAATAGGTGTCACACAGTCTGTTCATTATCAATCCGTAATGAACATTTTTACACCGGCCCAACCTTCCATGTGGGCACGTACAGGCTGTTTCCCTCCCTAAACAAAGTTCACTAGGACTCCAGTTGCTGATGTTCTTAATGGTTCATAATAAAGGTATAATTAAATTATAGCCACTATACCTGCAGGTCATCCCTCAAGGTGTGGCCCCCACTCCATGTATCCCATGTTGCCTGGTGATGACAGACAGGAAGCTGCTCACCTGCCATCAGGACTGTCAGACCAGCTTCTTCCGTTCGCTGGGCAGCGCCGATATCTGTGACGTCACTTCCGTCAGTCTGGAGGCCGACAAGGAGTACTGTGTCATTGTGAGTGGCCATTTGTTTAACTTCTCTTGGTGTTAGTCCAATGTATGGATTTATATGAGACTTAAACTAATTACTTTATGTATACATAAGTATATGCTACACAGTTACAATGTATTAACTATTAAATTAAGCTGTTATGAAGTTCTGCGCTCTCAGGACTGTGCTTTTGCTTAGGGTATGCATTGATAACATAAAACATGTATCTAATTTGTCACCGATGTTTGGCAGATTAAGAAGCTGAATTCATGAAATAATGATTTTTAAAACGTAAGAAAGTACCAGCGTCTCCATGCTATCCTAATGTAAATATGATATTTCCAGTCTAACAAGGGGTCCAGCCTTCATAAGCATACAAGACACACGTCATACATCACGCTGCAGTTTGTGTGTACCAAACAAACTGCTCTAACTGGTATGAATAATAAACAGCTAACAGGGTCAGGTGTCTCCTCAAACTAAACCCAAGACCTGGTGGGTCTTGGGTTTAGCTAAACTCTAGTTACATTTTGTCATGAAGTACCTTCTACCGCAATATTTTTTGTTGAAACAAGTAAATCGTGTGGTATAATTTGTATTAATGAACAATCTTGATTGAGACCATGAGAACAGTATGAGATTACTGAATGGACTTTGTCTATTAGTTACATCTTCAGGTAGCATCTTTAGCTTTATCTACGGTACATCCCACTTGCACCAAGACGAAGCAAGAGGAAATGAGTTCTTTTAGCATTAGTTCAATTTAGTCTAAAAGCGTAAACATTGAACAGGCAGTACACTATATATATACCAGTTTACCAGTATATAGTTCTGCTATAATTCTCTTGTGTTTAGGAACTTTAATGTAAGCCGTCCAACTTTCTCCCTCTGTAGGAGTTTGCGTCAGATCGGACCCAGTTCCTTCCTCCGTGGGTGTTGTACTTCAGCGGCTGTGAAGAGAGAGATCGACTGCTGGAGGTGTTAGACAACACATGGAAGGCTGTTTTCCAGGTAGGAAGATAGTTAGACTAGTCGTTATTGTGGTTCAAGGAAGGAAGAAAGAAAAAAGTCAGTAATATTGCAATATTTGCTGTCCTAAAAACATTAGTATTCAAGATCTTATATCCAACAATTCCTGCCAATGGCTGTGCATCTCATTAAACCCTCATGTATGTCCTCGCTGTACACAGGTTGATCTTCCCCACAGAGAAGTGTTGGATCTGTCCGTGCAGAAGCGTTGCGGGGAGGCCCTCGCCCTGATGAATAGCGCCTGGCAGAGGGCAGACAGTCTGGCCCGAGGCAGAGCCCAGCGTGAACCCTGGTGCTGACAGACACACACACATATGCACGCATACACTTAC
Organism: Anarhichas minor; assembly: GCF_050575085.1. Lineage (NCBI taxonomy): Eukaryota > Metazoa > Chordata > Actinopteri > Perciformes > Anarhichadidae > Anarhichas > Anarhichas minor. The sequence continues at coordinate 1,188,262 of NW_027466449.1, read as the reverse complement.
CTGTGGGTGGCCACTGAGACAGACCGATCGTTAAACAGTCTGGTATAGTTCCAGGACAGACGGAGTTCACTCTGGCATTCAGTCTGTGTCACTGTAAACTGAGCTGAAAATCAGACGCGGTTATTGGTTGATGCACTACAGCGCAAGCACGTGATGCACCTCTGATTCACCGATGAAACGTTTCTATCAGAGAAACTGCAGAAGTAGCAATGCATACGGCACGTCACACATCGCAGCAAGACATGCTCGCTTGAAGTGAAATGAATCGATATTAACAAAACGATAAAACTGATTTGTATTTGATTCTAGTGACACATTGCCATTATTCCTTTGTTAGAGCTTCTTAAGAAATAGCAGCACTGCAGAACAAATATGCTGAATCAAGGAGAAGTTTGAGGTCAGATGATATGACTCTTTCTTGACTTGTACTAAAAAAGCCCTGGCGATGGATAATTGTAGAACGTACACAATGTACAGTTGATGTGTCGAGACTTTGAAACCAGTCATCATTACGTCGTGCGTTCAAATATATCCGGCTGTATTGAGTTTAAGAATTCTGTCTCCACAAAGTAAACCTTGACGTTGAGATGTAAACGGGAGCGATGATGAAACACACATTTAGTACAAGCTGAGAGGAAGACAAGGACCCGGTGCCGGCAGCTTCCCTGCACAGTGGAAAAAAAGAAAATTATTAAAGTTTACTTAAAAACAAAATCAATCTAATGTATGTCAAGAAAGCCATACATGAAGGGGCAGTCGATGCTCGTTTGCTACGTGGAAAAAGTTCACCCTCCTTGCCTTGCACACACAGAAGTAACGCTCTCTGACCTGCACAAGTCACACAACTGTGTGAAGATAAGTCACTCCTTGCTTAGTACCAGTTACAAGATGTTCTACTGAACCGGTACAGTTATCGAGCAAAATGTACAGCGCTGTACAGTATCAACGCATAATCACCGATGGTTATGTATGTGTCAGTTTTCAGGTTCACTAAGGGCAACATACTGCTACACTGAATTCTTGTCACATACAGAATGAGGATCCCAATACAAAGAATATCTGGATGTTTAACAGTTGCACTGTACACGACATGCTCAAACTCTATCTGAGAACTTTCTTTACCAATTTAAACTTTGTCACACGTTCAAACAAAAGAAGAAAAACTATCAGGAAATGCGACAGACTTGCCTTTTTATCTCCACTCTGTAGAGACGGGTGGAGGCTTCCATGCAGACTTGCACATTGTTTTTGCTGTTAGCGTTTTTTTTTTTAATGGTACCAGTTGTGATTTTGTTTTCATATCATAACGTGCTTTTGTATGACCTTTGCAGAGTAAGTGGGAACAATTGTTGCTAAATTATTTAATTGAGTGGGGACAATCTGCGGGGGGACTGACGTCTGACACATATATATATATATATATATATATATATATATATATATATATATATATATATATATATATATATATGTTCCCCCTTTAATGTGGGCAAGTATTTAAGGAAGAATCTGTTACTGACTGAGAGCTACAACTTGTCTTGGCTTACCATTTTTACTTTGCACCAGTGGTTAGTGGCACGTTACTGTGCTGCACTCTGTACAGTGCGATCGGGACACTCCGCTAAATTAGAAAATCACTTTCTACACGAGTCGTTTAGTGGTGCAAGACAATGTTTGATGCTTAAAGTCACAATCTCAAAGACCTCCGTTTCATTCTCTTTGGCTGAAAGCAGTAATTGCAGTTGTCTTATTTCGGATCCCACTTCCCAGTGATCCAAACAGGATGTGTGGCGTCACTTATTTCTGAAGTGTCACTACTGTCTGGAGTCATCGATCTTTTCTTTGTTTGTTTCGCCATAGTAACCGTCTCAACAGCAGCAGAGACCAGAAAAAAACCAGTGCACCGCTTCACTCGCAAGTGAGTTGAAGAGCCAGTCTGTTGCGTTAGCTCCGCCTACCCTCTCTGGCGAGCCAACCGTTGCTGGGTGATGGTGAAGGCGTCGCTAACTGTGCTCCCGGGAATGTCGCCGCAGACACTCGGTTCATAATACTGCAAATGCAACGGCTGTCATCAGTGGGCCATCGGCTCAAACACCATTGTGTTACCTCATAGTAGGTCATTCAAATCTTCGAGATTATTACTTTAAATAGCCATGTGTTACATCAGTTCTTCGCCGATTGTTTTAAAATAGTCTGTAATATCATATAATATCAAAGCTTTACTTGGAAACGGGATAAGCATTGGAAGACCCGAAACCAAACCCTTCATAGTTTCCCTATAAACTATAGTCAGTAGATGGTTGTGTATGTGTTTCAATCTGCCCTTAATGACACTGATGAGAGTACTGCTGCTCTGCCAATGACGGTGTCTAACCGCTCTCCTTACAAGGCTGAGATCAGCCTGAGATTTCTTTTGCAATGACAATGTTGCCTTTTTGTCAACCTTGACTGAACTGGACAAAAAACGTTTACACTAAATGACGCCCTATTTATTTATTTCTGTGGTTGCCTCACACTGTACGACTTGGCTGACTGCGTTCGAACACTCAAACAATCATCTTAGGTTCATGTTGGGGTTTTCTTTTCTTTTTACTCTTTTGTGTTAAAATCTGTGCTGTATGTAGGGCTGGGTATGAACCTCGATACTCTCTAAGGACAGACATAACGCTGTCCTCATTGAATGTTGGCACACAATGCTTGCTCATTGTCATTTAATTGGATGATGACAAATGTTTGTGTAAAAAATACATGATTATATTCGATACTGAAAATTATCCAGTATCAAAAACCTTCAAATGATACCCAGCCCTATACACACAATATGTCACTTATTTATTGTATGTACAAAATGTCTTTCTCAGTCACACTGTTACCTACACGTCAGCATTAATCAGTGCTTTAAGCCTTTCTAAGTGCCGCTTGGTCTCATTCGTCGTCTTCTTTTTTTACAAAGAAATCTAATCTCAGGTGAAAAAGGTCACATCCAAAACCTTACGACTCACCGTGTGTTCTTTTTTTTAAACGCTGCTGTTTTTCTTTTTTTAAATTCTAATTTGAATATTTGTTTTAAATCCCTTTTTTTTTATTTTGGTTTGATGCAGCATTATGAAGTTATTTTTGCGCACACAGACAAGGCTGCAAAGTAATATTACATGTTGGAAAAGGTTTTATGTAAAAGTCCTTTAATAATTCAGTGGGTTCCGAAATAGGATTGTTAAATTGCGTAGTTATATTCGTCTCCTCCAGTGGATTACTTTAGGACTTTTTGACCAGGGAGAGTACACTTGCAATAAGTTGGACTTACTTGAAATGTTTGTTGGATTAAAGACAAATAATCAACTGCATAGAGTTGTTGTCTATGAAGTGTATATAAAGAAAAGGTTAAAGTAAGTCTCTTTGAGCAGTGTTGTGAAAGTGGGACATTGCTGGCCAATGATGGATGACATCTTCCAAGTGACGCATTGTGAAAAAGCGCCTTTTTTTTGTTCGTAACTGTATTACTGCATGTAATATATGTATGACGTTTAGCGGTTTAATTGAATTGTAAATAGAGCACTAATCAAATATAACATACTGTACACACACACACAGATGAATACGTCCAGAAGGTTTTACACTGTTCATAATGGTAATGAATGTACAAATAAACCTTTGTGATTGGACAGCGTAACTGAATAAATTGGAACAAAACCTCGGCTCCTGTAGTGATACATGCGCTATATGCACCGGTACATCCTCTTTTTAACATCTATAGTTCTGTTGTAGGTCAAACCTGTGGAATGCCATGCGTTCAAAAACAGTCGTGTTAGAGCAGGGACAGAAGATTCACAGGTAGGAGAGCAGCTGTGCGTTAGGTAAGCTGTCAAACTAAAAATGTAGTCACCATCGCACACTGCTGTTCCTGCTTTAATCACCAGTGTGCAGCATGTCAAAGGATGGTTGTCAGCGAAAAGACTGCACACACAAAAAATGGCGTTCTGACTTATGTTATATGTCTGAGGGAATTGATTTGTTTACTGACTTTAATTCCTGACTTTTAAACTCACTTTCCAGCCTTGATCACTGTTTTCAAATCAGTACTCCCAGAACACCATTTTCAAACCAATACTGCTGGAAGACAATTAAGCTAGAATGACACTGGAAAACCATGCTTTCCAAACAAAAAAAGGAAATCAGCGTGGTCTATTGCTGTATGCTGCGTTCTTCAATAGAGCTCCAGTTCCTCCCAGTCACCAGTAGAGGTCACACATGAACCTCTAATTAAACCCCATTAACAAGAATCTGGTCTGTCCTTGATATTCTACATATCATGTAGGTAGTAATGAGTAACCTACTTACTTTACCTTCTCTTTTTACGATACTTATGTTTTAGCTTTTACACCATATGATCAAAAGTACCAAGTGGATGTTTGGTTTGGGGCTGTTTTTCCTTAGTTTGGACGACGCTCCTTAGTTCCAGTTAAAGTAAATTCTAATGCTGCAGCATACAATTATAGTTCAGGCAGCAGTGTGCTTCCAAATTTTGGGCCACAGTTTTAGGAGGCCCTTACCTGTTTCAACGTGCACAAAGCCAGCCAAGATATGAGTTTTTGTTTTTGTTGCAAGCTGATAGCTTTAGAATGAGATGTTAAACTATGTACTAATCTAGCATTCACATACTTTTGGCCATTTGAGGTATTTATCAAAGGGTCGGTTCCTGAGCTTCTTCAGAACCACTCTGTTATGTCTTGATATTACTCATATTCCCAGTTGAAGCTACCCAGCACAATCTCTGTCTGCCTTGTTTTTTTTCTAATTGCGGTGAAGCAAAATCAGGTATGTGTCGCATGCTGTCCGATCTTAAAGTTTGGAGCACCTGTCAAATACTACAGTGATAGCATTCAATAACCACTGCTTCTACCAATCAATGGGGTCTTTTTTTTTTAAACATTGAGAATATAGATCTACTTAAAGATAGTATAGTTAACTTTGTATCTGGTGCAATGTAAGATGTTCAGTATCGGCTGTAAAGAGTCCATGGTGACAAGAAGACTATATCAAGCGCAGCATCGATGGGAAATGTTCAAAGCCTCTGGTGTTTTTCATTATTTTGTAGTTGCTCGGGCAACAGGTTACAGCTGGTGTTGTTCAGGTACATTTTAGCAGCGTAACAGCACCTCGGGTGTACTTGTGCTGCCATGGTTTCGACGAGCCCCTAACTCTTCTCCCAGTGTGCGTCGTCTTCTCTGCACACAACTATACAGAACAGCATCAAAGAGGATTATAGGGAAGTGCTTGTTTGACTTTAGTCCCTAACTTGGGTCAAGCTCCAAAAACAATGGATCCATTTCATAATTCATCTGAATGCATCTTTCATTAGACCCTCCCTGCCCACATCTTTCGAGCTTTAAACCCCCAATTGTAACGCAGTCATTTCATTAAAAAGTAACTCTGATGACATCATGTGTAGGTGAAGTGCCTTAACTTGGCAGCATAACATAGTATTTTTGTGTTTATGGTTATAAAATGTATTTTTCCACGCAAATATTGTTTTCATATTCTTATATTTATAATTTCAACCTCTCAAAAGACTTTGAATCTCAGTTGAAACAGTAGATTGATTGAGATGACCTCTGTAATGTTGTATAGACTATATCGCTCTCATAATTAGCCGTAGTTGGTGAATTCAATCTTTTTTGCAGGGGACTCTTAAGGGACTTTTAATTATCCAGACAGCACACTGTATTTCTATCCAATAAATGATACTGATGTTAGAATCATTCTGTGTTTCCCCTCATTTGCTCTGCTCTACATTTTTTACACTTTCTCATGCAATTTTAATTCATCCCTCTCTTCTCGCGCTACACTTTCATGCATCCTCCCTCTCTCCTTTCTCCTCCTCCTCTTTACTTATCTCTTCATGTACTCTTCATACATCTAGCTCTGTTTTGACTGCAGCAAACCAGACCGCTGAATAGAAGCAGGTGTGTTGGAGAAAACAAATTGTGTCACCTGTTTATGACGCATTTTTGAGGCTGTCCAATAAGAGGATCTTTGAAAATCGACCAACAGCATTTGAAGGCGTGTAGTCTTGTGCCTGTGATGACGTACATCAGGAAATGAAGCTAATAGGGGTGAAGCTTCTCTTCTAGCGCTGGTACTAAATGTTGTTAATTATGTGTACATTTTGAAAACAATTAAATAAAATGTGCAAAAGCAGCTTGTGTGGATGAGGGAATACCCATTCACATCAAAGAGGAGATTTCCCCCACTCGTGTTATACCCTGCATAATGAGCGTGCCACATTCTCCCATTCTCCACCCCAGACTGACTATTACATTATTTACGAAGTGGGGATGCGCGCTGTGCTGAAAAGCTGTTAAGGGTCGGCTGCTGCCTGCATGCTAGGTCCATTACGGTACTCCACATTTATCAGTGGAGCAGAGGAGCCTGACGGATGCAGAGATAGAGAAGAGGGGGAGGACAAGGGAAGCACAGATTGCTGCGAATCCAGACTTCAGCGGCAGCCTAATTTTCACCACAGTAGAGGTACAGTATCAGCCATTCTTTTCTCTTTTCAGCCTCTTTCTCTTAAGTACGTATGTCACATGAGAATGACTTCAGTAATAAGCACAGATTTTTTCCACAGGACCTTTTGTCATCTGCCTCACCATGTTGAGGAAGGGCTCAGAGCTGCTGAAGGGAGACAGAGAGGTCCTCCTGAATCTGGACTACGAGGCTGAAGCGCAAACCACAGATGGCTATGGGAGCCTGCAGAACGGGAGCTACATCCCACCTAGATGTGTAAGCAGTATTTGACTTTTTTCCTATAATGCTGCAGTATTTCCTTTTGTGTAGGAGTCGCATAGATATCGAAAAAAACGACTGCACATTCACAAAGCGGCCATAACCCTGCTGCTTTGCTCATCCCTTCGCCCCTCACTGACTTCTCTGAGATGTTGCAGTAAATCTGAAATCTACAGGGGTACAATGTGGTATGAGGCACTGTACATTGCCGGGAAAATCAAAAATGTCTTGTTGTGCAACGGAACTTAACTGCACTGAAAGATTGTTCTCAATCAGACTGTAAAAAGCTCAGTGATCATTTTCTGACTCATCTTTCTGGGCTCATTATTGCAAAGTGGAGGCTTTTATGATGCTGAGTAATGGCACAGGATCTTATGGGTTAAACCTCTTTGAGAGCAAATTAACTGAATAAACAGAACAAAGGACAAGAAGAGAAAATAGTCTGTTTTTGCCAGCAGTTCTAACCGATTTTGATAATAACTCAGCTGTTTGGATGCTTCTAGCTTGCAGCCGCAGCTGTTGACGATATGGGTGGTGATGATCCCATGTATAGTCACTGTAATACAAGAAGTAACCAGTCAGTTCCACAGCTGGGGAACTACTTCAGAGATGGAAGAATCAAAATCGGTAGGTATATCATCAGCAGTTCTCAATGTATTGGTTGTCACAAGCTCACTGATAGATGACAAGTGCTGAGTCAGTCCTTCACTTAACCTTTTGGACCTTTTTTTTGTTGATCTGGGTTTAGACTTTGTCCTGGTGTGGGAGGTTCGCTCGCAGAGGAAACGGCGAGGGAAGGGGAAGAGCCAGGGGACCGCTGAGGAGGGGGAAGCAGCGCCAAAAGAGGAGAACAGCAGGTCTGAGCGAAGGAAGGCACAGCTGGCACAGTGGAGGGAGAAGTTTGTTCAGAATCTGGAGAGTGCTGGGTTGCTCATGGAAAAGGTGCTGTCGATCAGATTAAAGATCATCATCTTATAAATATGTCTTAATAAGTCTACTTATTATTTTTATGGCCTTATTAACAACCTGCCTGTGTTGCCTCTCTTTTCTTCAGGAGGAAACGGCGAATGAAAAGAAAACGATACATTTTCTGAAACTTAGCGCTCCTTGGGATGTGTTGCTGTATTACGCTGAGGAACTCTGTCTGAGAGCTCCATTGCAGGTCAGTGCAGCTGTTTATAATCGAATGGGTCTATTTTAGATTTCAAGATTTGTATGGATGGCCCTCTTGGCCTATCGGGTGTGAGTCCAGACTGAAATATCTCAACAACTATGAGATGGAACGCTTTGGAATTTGTACAGACATTCAGATGCCCATCTTGTGTGTTATTCTAATGATTTCCACTGAAGTTTCATCTTGTGCAACAAGCTGGTCAAAGTTATCATTTTTCATGTGAAATATTTTAATATGTACAAGATGAATTGCCACAGAAGTTTGTACAGAAATTCATGGTTCTCAGACGATGTATCCTACTGACTTTAGAGATCGCTTGACTTCTCCTGTTGCGCAACCATGAGGTTGCCATTTTTGGATTATGGATTATTGGATGGCTTGCTACAGAATCTGATATAAATATTTGTCCTTTACTTTGGTTTATGACCAAATATCTGCAAAATTAATCACATTTCCATCAGCCTCAGCTGTACTTTGTGTGTTTAGTGCTAATTATAGTACATTAGCATGCTAAACTAAGATGGCAAACACATTATACACATACATTACATTATACATCATATATTATACAGGTACATGGTGCATATTACACCTGTTAAAGATCAGCATGGTAGCATTGAAGTGAACTGAACTGAATCGTCATCGTGCACATTTAGTATTCGAGGTTAGCATTTAGCTCACAGCACTCACAGAGCTGCTAGTGTTAGTGTGTGCATAGTGTTGTTATTACATCAAACCCCACTTTTATTGTGTCTGGCAGAGTCCGCCTCTGCTGAGCAGGATTCAAATATAACAACACACAAGGAACTCACAGGAACAGATGCATGCACGTACTGGACATGACGGATGCTGTTGTTGGCTGTTTTGGTCTTAAAACTGAAACTGAAACCTCTGAGCCCTCTGAGTTTGTTTGGCTGTGTCGTAAACAGACACAAGTTGCTATTTTTTTGTTTCATTACTGACGGAGTAGCTGATGATGCGTTTACTGCCCCAAATGGTTGATTTCAACATTTCTAACAAAAATCTAGGACCTCTATCAGCAAAATGTTCTTACCGTTAACCACCAGTAACCACAGGTGTCACAAAATACAATTTTAAGGATTGTAACTTCATAAAGAGAACGAACATAAATGTTCTTCATACTGAATTGCGATGTGTTTGACTTCCAGGCACAGCCAAACCTGGACTTAAACACATCTGCTCAGGTTCTGAAGAGACTATGCATACCTAACGTAATGATGGAGTCAGTGCCAAACAGGCCGCTGGACTATTACACATGTGCCTTTCGCAAGTCAAAGATGAACAGGTGAGTTGTAATTAACAATCATAAATGGGTGGATCGGTTCAGATTGAATCACAATATATAAAAAGGGTATGTTGGCTGAATGAATGGCCGTCTTCTACAGGTTTCTTGGCTGCAACGACCATGAATCCTACTTCACTAATACACAGAGACACCGTGTTGTGAGTAACAGGAATTCCTCTACAGTGCATGTACTCGGTGAAATGATTCTCTCATGGAGTGAGAGTGTGTGTGTTATTTCAGGTCTATGAGATTCTTGCCAGGACGGTGTACGGCAAAAGGAAGAGGGCTGAAGTTGGTGTGGACAGACTGGTAAATGAAGGGGTGTACAAAGCAGCTTTCCCGCTGCACGAGGTACGATATTATTTATCTGCTCTTTAATCGGGTGAAAAGCTTGTGCTCTGTTCTCTCTCTAATCAACATGTTGTTGTTTTTTCACAGGGCCCCTTTCAGCTTCCAAAGAATGAGATCCGTCCTGACGAGCTGAACCAGAGGCAGATTCTTTACCACTACTGGGCCCGCTGGGGCAAATGGTACAAGTACCAACCACTGGACCACATCAGGGAGTACTTTGGAGAGAAGATTGCGCTCTACTTTGCCTGGCTGGGTAAATACGAATTTGTATTCAGACACATTAGGTTCAGTGCTTTGAAATTAGTAGTTTGGGGTGATGTACAAGCTTTCGTCTTTTACAATGCCTACCCGACCTCTTCGTCATGGACATTCCAGCATCAAACGGCAATGTAATTGCACATCCCTGCATCAGCCGAGAGCTGCAGTCTAATGGAGCTTTATGTCTCTGCAGGTTTCTACACAGCCTGGCTGCTGCCGGCGGCTGTGGTTGGAACCCTGGTCTTTGTGTCTGGAGTCATGTCCATGGGTACCAACGCACCCGCGTGAGTCCACACACTACACAGAAACTACATGTTTAATTGCTAAATACATCACGTTATTTTGGTGAAAATCTTAAATGGGAGATCCGCCAATTTTACAGCCATTATGTTTTGATATGTACGCTACTAGTAGGACTGTATTTGTGTTAGTAGTGACTTCCTGGTGTCTTGTTGCTGCAGTGAGGTTGCCAGGTTTAGTACCATAATGCCTGTACAGACACCTATTCCAAAACCTTTGCTTAAAGAAATGGTATCCAGCACCATTGCAATAGTCCAGCCTCGTACTTAACTCACACACAGACAGAAGATTCTTGAATGGATACTGGAATCGTGCAGAAATTCAAAATCTACTTACACTCTTCCTCCCACATTATGTAAAGCTGGCCCAGTTTTACATACAAATATATCAAAGCAGAGTCCACCCTGCATGAAAACAAACCGCTTGATTATTCAATCCACAGGGGTATGTCTGTGCCCAAATTCTTATTCATTATTCATCAATGCAGTGGGCTCTACTCTACCTACATAGCATTGTAGATAAGTGTGTTTGTACCCTAATGTTGCTTCACCAATTGTTTTGTGTTAACCGTTCTCTTTCTATGGCCTCCTGTTGGTTTTCGGGATTGAAAATTCATCCCTCAAGTAACGAGGGAGGTTAGAGAGAACGGAAGGCAAGTCAATATCTCAGGAAGAAATACAACCAAATGTCTCAGATTAATGAGGTTCATTAGTTCAGACTATAGATTAAAGCCTCTGATTAGTGTAGAGCGGATGGAGAGCAGTCTGCGGAAACAAACTGCAGCCATCTCATGTGATAATGAACTACTAGTGCAGATTGATAATCTCCACATGACATAAATAAGGAAGATAGATGTTTCTCAGTGAGTCCAGGCTTTATTTGTGCAGCTTGTGTATAGTCATTGTCGTGCCTCACTGAATAACTGCAATAAGTGAAAGTGCAGTAGCTCTGCTGCCTGGCAGCAAGCTGGGAGACTGATTTCAACACCCTCCATCCGTCCTATTTTCTCACTCAATCAATATGCCCTGGCCTGGTGTGAATGCAAAACACATCAGAGTTAATCCACCCAATCGCTTAGCTGTCACATTTATAACCACGAGTATTGTTTTTGTCAAATGGTTTCGGCCACCTGATGCATCAGAATCTGAAAAGCGGTCCTTGTTTGAATGCTTTAAAACGTGTTTTCTCAGTTGTAACTAATCAGTGTCTATGTGTCAACAGTAAGGACATCTGTAACAGCGGAGGTAGTTATCTGATGTGTCCTCTCTGTAATACATGCAAGGCCTGGAACATGTCTGATATCTGCACTATGGCCAAGGTAACGCACTTCAAAACATTTCGCTAACCCTGTTTTTTTTTTAAAATTATAATGCAAAAATACTTTTAAGCTGATGTACTTTCTGCATTGCAGTTGGGCTACTTATTTGACCACCCAGGTACAGTCCTCTTCAGTGTGTTCATGTCCTTCTGGGCCGTAACCTTCCTGGAGTACTGGAAGCGAAAGATGGCCACCCTGGCCCATCACTGGGACTGCATGGACTTCCATGAAGAAGAGGTCTCACAATCCTTCCTTTCTTGCTTGCTTTCAATACGAGTATGACCATGTTGGTCTCATAAACTTTATGGTTCTTAGGTAGGTCATGATTCAGCGGCTATTAATCCCAACAGATTCCAACTGCAGACCTTAAAGGGCCAGTGTATATTATCACCTGAAAATAGTCTGTTTTCGGTACCTCAGAATGAGCCGTTAAATCTACATACGGAACGGGTGTTCTTCACGGAGTCTGCTATGTTGCACCACCATGTTTCTACATTAGCTCCGATCGGACAAACCAAACACTGGCTCTTTGGCATGGGCCACCGTAGTTCTCCTACTCGTTTGGCTCACGGGCGTTTCAGTTGTTTGCAATCTGCAACCTCGCCGCTAGATGCCGCCAAATCCTACACACTGGCCCTTTAAGTCCATGGGAACTTTTTACACAAAACTTAGAATACTGTTACCTTCCCATCCTGAGTAAACAACAAAAATAATAAAACATTTTTAGCTGTTATGTTAATGGCGTTACAAGCGTCACCTCTGGAGAACCTACTCTAGTCTGTACCCATTGGGTCGCTAGACCTGAAGTCTGCAGCTGGATCGTTCTCAGCAAAACAGCAAAGAGTGTGTCCATTGATGCCGATGTCATCACTGTGTTTCCTCAGGAGCGTCCTCGTCCAGAGTTCGCAGCCATGGCCCCGACTATGGAACAAAACCCAGTGACTGGGGTGAAAGAGCCCTACTTTCCAGAAAATACCAGGTTGTCCCGGATGTTCACTGGCTCCATGGTCATCATTATGATGGTGAGACACTGTTTACCTGTGTGTTAAAGGCAGATATTGTGCTCTTTTAATTTTAGCATGTTTTCCTGATGCAATATATTGGATTCTCAATAACACCAACTTCTAATCTGATGAACACATTGCAGTTTGTTTGATTACTGTGATTAACTACTCCACTTGTTTTCTATAGACATAATCTTTTATCAAGTCAAACAATCATTGCCATTCTACAGTGTGTCTTTTCAGCTCCTACTTTTGTGACCCTGAAGAGAAAGAGAGGTGGAGTTCACACCTGTGTGCTATTCCACTGAATCCTGCAGTGGTAACTGAACCTTTCTCTAATAATGAATCCAGGTCATTGGCCCACAGGGCTGGATATTATCTGATAATCTAAGCCATACACATTATGTTCAGTCTCAGGATTAACTTGTTCTTGGACAGGGATTTGAGGATCATTTTTCCCAAGCCTTCTACTGACAATGATGATCGAGGTGGAAAATGGAAAATGCTACCATGGTACCAGCTCCGTAAAGGCACACTGCATAGAATAGTATCTATGACCACTTACCGGTATCTGGAAAAATCAGCCAAATAGGAGGAGTGTGGTGTAGACGATGATGGCTGCACCCCATTTGGCTATGATGGTGTGCGATATAATTTGTAAGCAGCAATCTCACGAAGAACTACGACACTGAGATACTGTTGTTCAAAAGTTCGGAATATCTCTTTGCTGTTTTCCTTCACAAAATCCATCAACTGTGATGTTTTCCTCCCAATGTCCCTGCTTCTTCCCTCTCAGCTGTGTGTGGTGATGATTTTCCTGGTGACGGTGGTCATGTGCCGAGGGATCATCAGCTTGATGATGTTCCGCACCGGGAGCCCCGTCCTGCGTACGGAGGTATATCAGAGTTGCATAAGGCATCTTCATCGATGGATGTGTGAATTTAATTTGTTCTATTGTGAATATATTTTAGATTTAAAAGCAGTGTAATGACTACATACGCTACAGGTGTACGTCAGCTCCTTCAACATCTCCGTGTGTCTCTCCAGGCAGGGACCATAGCCAACATCTCTGGCAGTATTGTGAATCTGGGCCTTATCCTGTTGATGGGGCAGGTCTACACTGCATTAGCTGAGCAGCTCACTAAATGGGGTAAGAATCAATACCGCTCTCCAACACCTCAAACCAGAATGCTCTATATTGATATCAGCCTCTCATTGAATCTCCACTAACTAAAAGATGAGACTCCTCAAAGAGCTGATGATGTCTTGAATTTGATCCCAGCCTCTGGGGTATTAATAGTAAAAGTAGACTTAATTTGAATAGCACCTTTTAGACAAGAAATGCAGCTCAAACTCTTTTATAATTAAGGAAAATAGACATAAAATGAACATCAAACAGGGTTAGAATGCCATAATGTGAAATAAGATATGATAAGGGTATACATAGAATGCATAGCGATAAGATGGAGAATAACAATAATCATATTTAATTAATAATAAGATCAGGACCCATTTTTGCCGCATGCACATATACATCAGTGAACACTACAGCAGCATCAAATGGCCTCCGTTTTTCTGCTCTGTTCTTATCTCTCTTTTTTTCCACATCAGTTGTGGAGATTTGAATTTTCTCAGAGACAGAAGCTACCTCGGAACGCCTTTTTCTAGGGTGCAACCTTGCTGTGGCCAACCACTGATGTTATCATTTAACTAAACACAATAGCACACAAACAAGAGACACGATAGAGTTGCAGGAAATGTCATTAATTCTTCACCTATTTGGTCATAAACTAAAGTACAATTTTGGCTTGATGATGGCACCAGACGAAAAGTCAAAGGATGCTTTAAAGTTCTTATGAACCAAAGGGGTTGACCAACATAGCAACCGACCAACAGGGCCATCTCATGAGCAACTCAGCGAGGGTGTCAAGGGTCAATCAGAATATGTGCAGCTCAAGTTAATGGTCTGATATGGTTCACTCTGCTCTGAGTTGCTGTGTCGATTTCACTCCATTTGCTTTCATAGAGGATGATTTCAGTTCATTTCTTGGTTTGTTTTTACATAGTTTTGTCCAAATTGTTTCAATAAGTTAAGATAACAATATATTCACCAAGTTACATGACAACATGTCAGATGCCCAGACAGGTTTTAAGGAAACCCTTTGTTGTTAGGCAAACTTATGTGGAAGAGAAAACAAAGGCGAACAGTAAAATGATGACTTTAGTTCTACTCTAATGTTTTGTGTCCGTGTTTTCTCTGTTGCAGAGATGCACAGAACACAAACCCAGTATGACAATGCCTTCATCTTCAAGGTGTTCATCTTCCAGTTTGTCAACTTCTACTCGTCCCCCTTCTATGTGGCTTTCTTTAAAGGAAGGTGAGACACAAGTCAGTCTTCAACAGACACACAGAAAATATTGATGAATGAAGAACAGATTTTAACTTCCTTACTTCTCTGTGTGGGTAGGTTTGTGGGTTACCCCAGCAACTATGGGACCTTGTTTGGGATGAGAAATGAAGATGTGAGTCTATAATCTATCAGTAAATGTCAAAGGGAGGGAGTATTGCATATCCCTGCTGTTGCATTTTTATTTTATCCAAGTGTGTAAAAAGTGTCATATCGCTCTGTGTTTCTGTGTCTTCACACTCTACTGCAGTGTGGTCCTGGTGGTTGCCTCATTGAACTGGCTGAGCAACTCTTCATTATCATGGTGGGAAAGCAACTCATCAACAACATTCAGGAGTTCATTATCCCGTATGTTTCCTGTCCACAGTATATACCAGTCCTGGTTTCCTGTTATTTTACTGTTATTTTACTGGAAATTGTTGTCTGTTGAACTTACAAGCCTCTTCGAGAAAAGCTTTTCTCAGTCGGACAGGAGTACAATTTGGTGAATTGAAACTTTCAAAATGAAATTATAATCGTCAGCTTGAACTCATAAATAGCCTTAAAAAACTAAACCAGAACTGTCAAATATAATGAAATATATCAGAATAAAGTAGAATTAGCATAATATGGGCATGTGATATTTGTACTCCGTACTAAAACCCATACGTTGCTTTTTTTTTTTTGCCTGCATGACATTGTTTTTTGAGGTGTTGCATCAGACGGCGCTGCAGCTCTGTTTGTTTGGTGCAGTAAAGCTCACTGATGTACCTCTGCAGCACTGGCACACTGTGTGTGTGTGTGTGTGTGTGTGTGTGTGTGTGTGGGTGGGGGTGTGTGGGTGGGTGGGTGGGGGTGTGTGTGTGTAACAGGGCAGAATCAGATTTCAGAGAGCTTTGGTAAACCGAAGAGTTACCTTCAGTTTGTAGGGGCCTTCCAAAGAGAGAGAGCTGTGAGGCTTCGTGGTAATGCTACTTGCCTGTGAAACGGAACACAACCTGAGATGTTTAAAAAGATGATCGGAAACTGACAGCAAAATGGAAACTGCATGGAAAAGCTGAGGACAAGGGTGTAGGGGTCGACAGATTTTCTTCTTATTGTGTTACTGCTTTCTTTGCTTCAACTTTTCTTGACCTACCTACTTGCTATAGTTAGTCATGGCAAGTTTTATTTTGTACACCACTTCTTTTACATAAGCGTGCAGTTGTCAGGGTGAAATCAAGGCCATATATTTTTATGTAGATCTCTATGCTGATAACAATAGGGAAGTCTTATGTGCAGCTGCTGTAAGATTGATTAAGAGATTTACTGTAGCTAAATGTGTGAGTTGGCAGCTAGGCTTGTTCTGCTTGTTGAAGTATTTTTTTTTCTTGCTATACTGTAGCTGTGTCCCAATTCAAGTCTTCAATCCTTTTGAAGAATAGGTTTGTCCTATTGATGACCCAAAGGGAAGGTTAAATTGAAACACTGGCAGGGCGGATCAGCGCACCTGTTTCCAGTCGTTCATTCTTGCTCATATCTCAGACGATGGCTGCAACTGAGGAGATGAAAGGGGCACGTTTTAAAGGAAACCTGCTTTGCACCCGATTTGTCTCATACCTAGATACAATACCATAAAAGATTTTGTGTGCTATTATTATTATTGTAGTGGGATTGAGCTAAAATGGCTATATGGTACTGATCTTTGACATGTACGGAGAGTTTTAGGCAGATTTGTGTTACAGCAGAGCAAGAATTAAGAACTAAGTTGCCAGTTCCAAAGCCCCAATAGAACCGTCTGTAACTGCTTTTAAAGATTTGAGCCTCAGAGACTGGCTACTCTGACAACAACTTGTCAAACAATGTTTCCAGCTTTGAAGAGATGAAAAACCCATGCTCATGGCAAATCATCAACACTGAAATTAAGCTAACAGTTATCCATGTAATGTAATATCTTTGAATTATAGTTTGTAACCAGGGTGTACAAAATGACAACAGTAAAGACAAAAGATAAATAAAAACTGTGTTCACAAACATGAAAGGCATTTTAAACTAGAATAAGATCAAATCAACAGCTGTTTTTGTAGATGTTTTTGTTCATGACCTCTGACCTCCATGTGTTGACTACAAAAGTTCTATATTAACGCTATTGTCATGTTTATTTCATCTTTATTTGCTCTGATAGTAAAGTGAAGGCCTGGAAGCAGAAGAGGACTTTGGCCAAGGTGCTGGGGAAGAATGCATCCCATGAGCCTCGGCGCTGGGAGGAAGACTACAAGCTGGTGGAGTGTGAGGGCCTGTTCGAAGAGTACCTGGAAATGGGCAAGTATCAGCTACTGTATTCTAAGTACATGACGTCACTGCTATTCAAATGTTTATTAAATAGATTATGATGAACGTATGTAAAAAAAACTTGCTGTGCAGTGCTCCAGTTTGGGTTCATCACCATCTTCGTGGCAGCGTTCCCCCTCGCTCCGCTCTTTGCCCTCCTCAACAACTGGGTGGAAATCCGCCTGGACGCCCACAAGTTTGCGTGCGAGTACCGCCGGCCGGTGGCTGAGCGCGCCCAGAACATCGGAGTCTGGTTCAACATACTGGAAGCCCTGTCACACCTGTCCGTCATCGCCAACGTGAGCCCATTGAAAATTAAATCCACGTCAGACTGGATGCTGATCTCTTTTCTCCAACGTCATTTTTTGTCGTTTTTTCTCTTTGCCGTCCGCAGGCTTTCCTAATAGCCTTCACATCAGACTTTTTACCTCGTCTGCTCTACCAGTTCAAGTTTGGTAACGATCTCAGTGGATACGTCAACTTCACCTTAGCTTACGCCCCACTGAACTACACTGAGAACCCCATGTGCAGGTAAACTGTCTGCTGATTGCCTGAATGCATGTCATCTAAGAGTGGGGAAACACTTTGGTTTGAAATTCTATAGTTTGCCTCTCAAATATGTTTTGTTTCATGTCATTATTGCAAAATCCTGAAAAAATGCCAAATTTTAATTTTAATCTTGTTGATTTCAGATCAAAGATCAGAGGATAGTGTTACTGAAGTGTAACACATAGTTGCTGCTGCATATCATGCACACTAACCATTACACAGTATTTTCTGCAGTAACTCTGTTTTATTTTCTATTTTTTAAGATATAAAGCATACAGAGACGACGATGGAAACTACTCACTGTTCTTCTGGGAGCTTCTTGCCGTCAGACTTGGTTTTATCATTGCTTTCGAGGTATGAAGGGAGCTGCTTTGTATATATTTGCTAATCTGTTTCTTTCTGCCTATTTCAGTGATTTTAATGCCCACATAGTTACCATTAATATCTTTCACCCACATCCTTATTCCCTGTTGTGCCTCTGTTCCCAGCGTACTTGAAATACTACCAATGTAGCCCTCTCTTAGTGTATGTTTTAGTGTTTCCATCTTGTGTAATGCTGACACATATAAGTAGTTCATATGTTATTTTGTAGTTGCTAGTTTACCATGTCTCACTTTCTCTGTCTTTGCCCTCTTCTCCAACGCCTTCTTCTCCCTGTCTCTCTTTCAAAGTTCATATTTGTTAAGTTGCATGAGCATATGCAAGACCTGGGTGAAACCCTTTTTCAAAATGTTGCTTTCAACATCTTTTTTAAAGTTGTTTGACTTGCCTTTTTCTTCTATCTGGCGAGGAGCTTAATGTCTTGCTGTCTGCACGTCTTCCCCTTCACCAGCATGTGGTGTTCTTCGTGCTGCGAGCCATCGACTGGATCGTGCCTGATGTCCCCGGGTCCCTGCAGCTGAAGATCAAGAGAGAGCGCTACCTGGCCAAGCAGGCTCTGGCCGAAAACCAGGAAGCTCTGTTGGTGAGTCGAGGCCGAGGGGCCGCCCCTGCCACTCCAGGCACATCCAGCCCAGGTCAGTAGAGTGTGGGACACACACACACACACACACACACACACACACACACACACACACACACACACACACACACACACACACACAATGCAGTGCAACACACAAGTTCTGTATTTGAATATTTAGGACAAGAGCCAGTTTAGACTCTAGATCGGGGGTCCTCACATGTTTTAATGAGAGGGAAATATGAGGCTGTATTTGATAAGCATGAGAGCATTTATATGCATTGATGTGTGCAGAGATGATAGTGATCAATGTTAAATCATATCGAAGTTATCCTCAAACTTTTCTAATGTATAAAATAATAATGAATTCAAACAATAAGTTTACCCAAATCACCGAAAATTATATTCTTATTTGGCCCTGTTTCTATCTAGCTATTAATTTAATTTTATGGGCTGAGGTTTACAGATATCTGCCTCTCAAACTGCTACAAATCTGCTGCCACACAAATACAATGAAGGTGACCAGAACAATGTCCTTGTTATTCTGGATAATACAGACTCTTTATTGTTATTTAATTAGATACTCACGTAGGTCCGTATTAGCTCTATGACACCTCCCCTAAATTTCACAATCCTGTTTTTAATATTTGGTGTTGATGTTCTGCACTGTTTGGTAACACACAGGTGATCAATAAAACAGTGCACCACCAGAGTTCACATGCAGCGTTAAACCTGTCACTGTTGATTCTCATAAATGAATTCCAGATTTTAAAGGCGTTTAAAAGCTCACCCACCCGTGCACACACTTCAACAGAGCATTTGCAAAGCACCTGGGGCTCGACTAGCTGTTATAAACTCGCTACACTGCATGCAACATGATCATTAAAGGTAATCTGTGTGGGATCCGAGCCAAATATGTCAGATGAATATAATCAATAGAGCTTGTGGGCTGTTGGCATACGTTAGAATTTCCTCTATTAGTGCTGCTGCTCTTTTAAAGCATTACGTTCAAGCAGGAAGTAAACAGTAATCAGTAGAACAGTTCAAACGCACACTTCAAGGATCACAGCCTGCACATCCATATTTTGTTTGTGGAGAATACCATCCCATAGAGTGTGTTTTCATCCTCCTCTGTGCGTCTGTGTGTGTGTGTCCCTGTGCTCTGACCCATGTTGTTGTCATGTGTCTCATATAGTGAATGTTGCTGGATGAGGGCAGGTGAGTACTACACAACACCTGAGTAAATGGCATTCTCGAGAAGGATGTCAGCATTTCAGTAACCACAGCAGAATTGATCAAATGAAAAGGAACATAAGTTCATTACTCAATCACTGGCATTGAATCATGGACGCCACAACACACACAGCACAACAGCACTGTAACACCTCTTATCATTTCTCGACAAAACTATGTTATCAATTGATATATGTGATAAATAAGTAACATAACAGAATAGCGAACAGAATATCTGTAAAAGATAGGGCCCCAGTGGTGCTAGGAAAGATAGTTGCTGTTATCAAGGGGCACATAAATTCTAGTGGCGCTCCCTGTCTCTTTGTTTTGGAGCTCTTTGTCATAGATGTCGGCTGGGTGATACAGTGATACGTAAAATTATTGAAAGTGATGATTTGCGCAGTTACTTGTGTTCTACTGTATTTTAGCACAAACAACTGTTTTGTTACAATTTTGCTTGGAAATCATTAATTTGGACTGCAGGTGCTTTCTTTGCAGCATGACCGATTGCCAGATACAGTCTGTAAGCACAGGTCATAGTTTTAGCCTCTGTAAAGGTGTAATACTATACCAAACCTGGCAACCTCCACAACAACATTTTGTGAGGCTGCACACAGTCACTGTGCCCACCTGTTCATCACGAAAGTGTAAACGCATAAGTCCCCAATATTATTACGATTCAACATGTTACTTAGTTAGCTTTAGAGGTGCTGCTAGGATAGCTGTTGTGATCTCCTTCAAGGTGGTTAGCCTATTATGCTAGGCTAACCACATCCAGACTCTAGCTTCATACTGAACTCACAGACATGAGATTGACATCGAGCTTATAGTTACATTCTCAGGAAGAACGCAAATTGTCATATTTTACTAAAATGTTTTATTGCAAATTTCACAATGTAAAAATAATAGTAGCAGCCAGCTGTAACTTAGTAGCATGTTGCAACATAGATTGTCTGTGTCAGCTTTTTTTCCCCCTCTCCACTCTTGCAGTAGTCAGTCTGACAGAACTAATTCTCTCCTCTGTCTCTGTGCTCCTTCCCCATTCCTTTTGCGTCCAAACCCAACTGCACGGCCTCCCCTGAAGCAAGCGACGCGTCCTTTGGAAACATGAGTTAGGACTCCAGCCCGGAAAGGTGCGAGTGGTTTGAGGGGGTATTGGAGGAATAAAAGACACTCCTTCACATCTGGGATAACATGAGTGAACTTTGTCCCTGAGTGAAATACTGGCGCTGCACTGGGATTGTTTTCATTTCATTCACTAATGTGCATACCTCGGGGCAGACTTTAAGATAAGCACGTGTGTAACGGAGGCTAAACTCACCTTTTCATCTGGAGACCATAGTTCTTCAACACAAGTCTAAGACTTATATTTAGGCCTATAGAAATGTATCTTCAGATGTTCCAAAATCGGTCTTTGATCTGAAAAGGATCCACATCTTTCTTATCCCTACGGGGTACTGACCCAACAGCAACCCAGCCGTAGCGGACCTGAAGGAAGCGGAAGAAAAACACCCAGAACATGTGATTTATACGGTTTGCTGATGCGCTGCCCCCAATTTGCTTTAAACCTGCATACATTTTTTGTCTTGGCAGAAATGTAAAAGTAATGTCTTAAAATATGTATAGATGAATAGTGACATTTATTTGGCTAGTTTGTAGAAAAACTCAATAGCATCCGTGTCCAAAATGCAACACTCACAAAGTAACAGGCATAATATGTACCTTAGTGAAGCCACATCTATGCCAGTAATTTAAGTCGTTGTGTTTCTAGTGGCTAACTAAATTTGCAGCATGAATTGTTAATGCTATCAGACTTCATGTTCAGTTCATTCTAGTTACAATTTCACACTGACCTAATACCTGCAGCAGTGTGCATCAGACCCAACCGGAGTATTAGTAGTATTACATTGATGCTATATGGTTTTAATGACATTAAAGAGGAACTTGAATTCCCCTGAAAATGTTGTTTGCTGATCTCCAGTGGTTTAAGTTTTCACCTTGAAGCAGTTATGTTCAGGTGTATTCCAGGACCCTTGGACATCACGGTTGGGTGTGGTTGCAGGTCTAGCAGAGTACACCCAACCACACCCATCAGTGAAGCTGGGCGTGGGCAGAGGTGAAATACTACTGTTGAGCTGTTTAGTTACTCTTTAAAGGGGCTCTCCTATCATTTAGTATTGCACTTCTATAAAGTTGAGGAACAATGGAGCAAAGGCTGAGATATCCTGACTGATCCCTGGTGTGGGTCGAACTTCAACAACACTGGCTCCTATTTTTCCCATCATGCATGTCTCTCCTAAGATTGTGCAATTGTGCTACTATAATGCATAAAGTTGACAGTGAGGGTGGGTTAGCGTGGTTGAGTAATGCATTTAGCGAGTTGGGCGTTCATAACGGGTTGTGTGGGTGCAGGTAATAAATAAACCTACCAAGGTGCAATTTCAAAAACATCCAATCACTGACCTTCAAATTCTTTCACTGATAACAATCTCAAGCTTCAATGAATTCCCTCTGGGTCACGTTTGGCTAAATCTGACAACTATGGCCTATATTTAGAGTCAACCACTGTGTTAAAATGATTTGAACTGATGGCCATGAACCTTTAGTATCCTTGCATTGTGTAGGACACTGTTGCGTTTCTATGTCGAGGAGCACTGAGGATATTATTAAAACTAATATTAGCACTCCCCCCAACTTCTCCCTGCCTGGTAAATATATGCCTTTCAAACTGCACTTCCCCCAAACACTTGTAGTCTTTAAACCCAAGCAGAGATAACTCATCATGACATCATTAGGGTTATTTTCTCAGACTTGACAAAGTGCTGCAACGGTCAACATTAAAGAACCTGTGTCCCAGGCTGTCCAGTACTCCCCATAGTGAGTAAGCTGATCGTCATGTGTAAAATCAGTGGAGTGCCCCTTTGAGTTTACATTGTGGTTGTTTTTTTTCTGATGGCCTCTGACTGGAGGTCAAAGTGCACCTACCTTTAACCACTAGCTGGCTTTTTTTCAGTTTTTTGTCATTTTTAAAAGGCATTGATTGTGAGCTGTTATTATTATATAGATTGTCTGTTGTCTTCAATGTGACAAAGAGCATATATAGACATCTACACACTAGTATGCAAAGTATATACACATATACTGTACATGTGAACTGTGCTTGGATGCTAGGCATGTCCATCTTTTCTACTTGAACTATGGAGGATCTCTCAGAGTTGCTCCTGTAAGATACTGTAAACAGCAGTGAAATATAGGACATATTTTGATGTGTGAGCTGTTTTGCATTTAAAACCTTTTAGACCAAAATAAATGTAGTTTGATGAATGCATATGCCTCCTCAGTGTGGGATTCTGAAATGCTGATCATGTACTTTTCTCACTGTGCTGCAGGGATAAACTGTATGCTTACACGCCTTTCCATCTACCTTCACATTATGCTTCTTCTTCCTCTCTACAAACAGAAGAGACCTGCAGACGGATAACGAGGACGCTGATTAATTAGGAGTCAGACAGACAGGTGTTGGTTGATGATTTCTCTCTTCCTCTCCCTCCTCCCCTCACAAGCTAAACCAATGGCTGTGGCTTTAGGCAACTCCTGACTTTTATTTTATCTTCTTCCCTTTTCTCCCCCTCTACCTCTGTCACCCTTTCTTCACCCTTTCCTGCACTCTCTCCTCCCTCTGTCTCTTTTATTTAACTTGTATCATCCTTATTTTTTTATGTACGCACTCTCTTTCCCCTCCCTTTCCGCCTCTCTTAGCCACATTAATCTTCTGATTGTTATGATTGCTGTGCGTTCCTCTGCAATAGCCTGCAGGAAGAGTGAGTTAGTACTTGTCAGTGAGCACAGGTATGCATCGTGGACACCTGCTGGCTTATTCAACGACTGCTGGAGCGAGGAAGGAGAAGCTCACAAGCACAGGCTGCAAAATAAAGCTCCAAATCAGCCACAAGGTAATTGATGCAGCAAACGAAACGCTGCAACACGGCATGTCAAATGGCCAAAAAAAAATCGACTTTTAAAAGTCTTTTATTTGCATTTCTGATGAGGCTGAACCATTTCTGAGATGTTGAGTATAATGCAGATAAACTGTAGAGCTGTGTTATATGTCTGGAATCGATATCATATACTGTAGTGATAAGAATATGTTTGCAATACTGATATACTGTATTACAATATATCACAATATGTAGAGTAAATGCAAACATACAAGAATCAAAATACAATGCAATCAACTTACATTTGAATGCATTAAGTTAGAAAAATCCTACATTACATGATAATTTTATCAGGATACAATTCCACTGAATCCGGATAATCAATAATATTTTAATTAACACCCATCTCTATGCAGATTTTGTCTTGAACGTTAGCAACAAAACAGTCTGAGTTCATAAATATTTATTATTTATTAATAACCACTTAAACCTCACGGACAACAAGCAAAAACATTGTTCAAACCCTGAAAACTGTATTTTTTTTATTCTGGCGGGATCCCAAAATCTACGGAATACATTCTGCAAACGATATAAGAAATATTTCTATTTGAGTGTTGTTCCACCTCTTGAACTGAAATAGAATATATGTGATACGGCCATACAGATGAATCAAAACATTAAAGCAACATTGTTTTTTGGGGGGGTTGAAGAAAACAAGTTAAAATAGGGAACTTTAATTAGCTTTCCTGTTGAAAACTGCTGAGTAAGCAAAAGAAAGCAGTTTACAGGTCAGAAAACCAAGACAAATAGCTAAGAGGCTAAAATGCTTGATAGTCGGGATGATCCCATGGTTTGGAATCATCACCACAAGCGAGACCTTTCACGTCATTTAATATATTGTTGATGTAAAATATGTATTAGTGCAGCTTTAAAGCTACTGGGGTTAAATAGCTGTGTCAATGAAACGTGCCCCATGCTTCTTTTTTTTTTTATCTCATCTGAAAATCCTAGTTGTATTGTAGATCCTTTATTTTATCCCTTCCAAAATATTTTAGATTGCCAAATAATTCACAGTAAGAATAGTGATACAAATGGAAAATTGCTCAAGCCTGTAACCCCCCCCCCCCCCCCCCCCCCCACCACCACCACCACTGTTATTTTCATGTTTGATTAGTGAATATAGTTGATACAGCAGCAAGCAGAGAGAAAGAGATGAGAGAGCTCAAGCATGCCGTAGCAGCTTTTTTTTTTTCTGTCACCAACTCGGTTTGACGTTTAGAAAAAGTTGCATGAAGGCACACACACACACACACACACGCACACACACACATTTCAAGCGATGGATCTGCACACAGTGCTGTGTACGTGTAAAAAGGCGAACATGCAAATGTGCACTTTTGCATTGCATGTTAGTCTTTGTACTCGCTGTGAATGCAAACCTCCCACATTAAAATAAAGTGCATGAGCACACAGGCTTTTGCTGACAAAGTGCACATGCAAATTGTACACATTCCCACCGAGGAGCAACATTTTTCTTCTTCAAGTCTGTGTGCTCCTTCCTGTCTGTGTCTCTTTCTGGCTTGAAGCAGGTGCTGAAATGAGACACTAAATAACTATTAGAGTTCGAGGAAGGGCGAGAGAGGGGGGAGGAGAATGAGAGAAAATGAGAGAGCACTTACCCAACAGTAGCAGGGAGGGAGGGAGGGAAAAGGAGCGAGAGGCTAGGGAGAGCAGAGGAGCTTATCGGGGATCTGCATTGCAAGTAGCTCTGAGAGCAGCAAGTGGCGGCTGTTTTTCAACCTGTTTTTGTTTTTTTCCCGAGGAGGCGGTGAACAAGAGGGAGGAGAAGAACCAGGCAGAGGAGCACAGATTTGGAAAAGTCTGAGCTGAGTCTCAAAAGAAAAAGACACCGAGAGAGGAGGGGAGCAAAGCCGGGAGGAACACAAGGCAGCAATGGATAGCAGAGTGGCTCGGCCTGACCCTGGGATGGCATGGATTCACACACAGCTGCTGGCTACGATCCAGCACACACACTAGGCTGCAAACACCAATGAGGTACTGTAACAGCAACAATAACTAACCAAGCATAGACGTTCATTCACCCTCAATGGTCGTTTTGCTCCCAGTTGGAGATTTGTTTTTGCTCCTGAGCGAAAGTTGAGCTGTTATTTGCCTGAGAGTGAAGGGTCTGCTTTGTGTGGTGCACTTGGGAGAAAAGCAGTGCTGTGCAGCTTGTCAGGTGCATCGCATGAAATGACAGCTCTGAACACAAAGGTATACTTCTTCAGCGTAGAATCCAGGAAACAACACAGGTATGAGACCTGTTATCAGGACTGGTTTGCCTTGACGTTGTTTTGTGTCAACTAACAACGGCAGCTGTTTAAATGTTAGTTTTTCAATAGGCCTATGTGTATGTGCATTGCAGTGGCGTACAGGATTGAATTGTGAAATCTGACATTTCATTTTTACTTTCCTGCAACACAAAAGTTAGAGGCAGCCAAATACCCAGCAGCAAGTAGACGCACATGTCCTGCCAGTGGGATTGTTGGCTTTACCATTCATGTATTCTCTTTGAACAAGTCACTGTTTGCATCGATAATGTTTCCAGCAGCTCCCTAGGCAGTGCCGAGTGAGGTGAGCCTTGAATGTGATGGTTACAGTGCAGCAGAGAGTTGTTGCGGAGCAGGGCAGGTAAGTGCATGTCTGGAGTATGTTGGATGAGGGGTTGTTAAAAAACTGTACATGGCTGAAACTTCTCTGTTCTCCTCCGTGGGATATTTTAGCATAAGACTCAAACACCCTCTCTGCCTGTAGCTTCAGGCGAAGACAGAACCTCGGGTTGGTTACGTGGATCTGTGTGTGTGTGTGTTCATGTGCATTTCCCAGAGTGCACAGGGGTTTAAGTTTTCTTTCACCCTGTCTCACTGTTTTGTTTATTAACTCATGGGGAGCCTCCATCTGGTCCGAGTCATTTACACGGCTTCACGAGGGATGAACAACAGCGCAGTAATGACATTCAGCAGCCAGGTCCTGATTTTTAATTCTAGGGGAAGCTTCTCCCTTCTTCTCAGTGTGACAGTTGTGACCGACATGTGAAACACATTACCACCTTCCAGACTTTTTCCCCGGCGTCTTCCAAACTACATCAGTGGGAGGGCGGGCTGAGGTGATGGCTGCCTGTTCTGTCTGCCGTCCCAATGACGAAGCGTATTGTCATGTGCATTGTCTGCTGCAGTTGTGTGGAGAGTCTGGAGGTACTTATTTTGGCTGGAGCGCAAATGGATAGCTGTGGGTGTTTTTTGGATTATCCGATTTACTACGGTATGTCTGGACTGGAATGCACCACACGTTGGGCAGACGTGTACCAGCACAAAGCATAAATCAGGACCTGTTTTACCGCACGTTATTTGCACTTGAGATTTTTCTTTTTCTGAATAGTCATCACATAGACCTTTTGCTGTGATTGAATGTCTAGCCTCTGACCGCTGTACATTTGATTTCCCTCTGCATGCCTGCTCATATCAGACACACAGATTTATAACTCAGCTCACCGCAGGGCCCCACCTTCCTCCCACTTCCTCCCTCCCCCCACAACTGTATGTCTGGAGAGCACCTGCCCCATCACCTGCCGCTCAGACAGGGGCTGCGTGTGTATGTGTGTGTACGTATATGTGTGGGGAAGCGTTCCAGGAGGCCACACCTCAACCTCCTTCTACCCCATACCTCCCTCACCTCGCCCAGCATTGCAAATGCTAACTGTGTTCCTTATGGTGTTTCCACCACACTCAGCTGCTAACCTAAAGGTGACTGTCTCTGCCTGTCGTTTTTCTTCAAACTAGGCTAAAATCATTAGGCATCAATGACTGAGAGCAACCTGCCCTTTAAACATCAGTGACACCAATATTTTGAGGAGGCCCTGTTGCTTTCCAGGCTTTTTTGGCTTGTGGCCTAAATGGCAGCGGCCTTAATAGCCCATAATAGCAGCCCTCGCTGCTGCACGTGGATAGTCGAGCTGCTTTGTTTGTCTCCTGCCTCGGTTTAGTGGTCAATTTCAGAGGAATGAGCTTGCTGAGTCATCCAGGGAATGTGGGAAAGTGTCTCCGTGGGTCAGAGGGTCTCATCTGGGGGTTTGAGCGCCTATGAAGTTGGACGTTGAACTTGTCCTTAAACCTGGACTATAAAAGAGACCACCTGAGTTGAACCCAGTGCATTCACTTAATACAAATACAGTAATGTGATGGCTTTGTCTTGAAAGAAAAAAATGTTTTTAAGACGAACAAAGAGCTGCAGTTCCCTGAAAGCACAAACCATAGTAGTGCACAAGCTCTGTCTTTTATTAGTTAATCTGCATGTCCGAGAATTTTTGGCCCGTGCACGAATGTTAAAACAGAAAGAAACTCGAGCCCAGAGGCAATGTGTGCTGAAACCGCCCCGACTGCGTTGCTGCACACCTGTCTAGCACTGTAGCCCTCGGGTTATTTCACAAGACGCTGTGGGTTTTGCATTTGTACTCACTCAAGATAATACTTTTCTGGTTTAGGAGGCGTTGCTTCTTCGCTAAAATGTTGTTGTTTTTTTGTGCCCCTTTGCTCTTCTGGGGAGAAAAAAAGACAAACAAGGTGTTGCTCTCAAGTGAAACTGCAGCAACTGTTTGTTTTTAGCTTCTTCAAGGTTGTTTAGCTCTCATTCAATTCATTGCTTTAATCCCAATGACACTGTTAAGGCTATAACAATAGTTAATAGCTTTAGCTCTGTGCTAAAGTAGAATCATTTCTGGATGGTCAGCTTGTTAGGTGTGTTCCACTTTTACCAGATCACATTTCAAAACAACAAGCTGGCTTGTCCATACCTGTCCAGACAATAAAAGCAAAAATGAGGGTGGGGGAGGGGGTGAGGAGAAACTGCTGGTGCTCAGGTGGGAAAAAAGTGGGACAGACAGCTAGAAAGCAGAGAGGAAGAGAGTGCAAGTAAACACAGGAGCAGATGAATGCAAGAGATGCATCAGCAATTTGTAGTAAAGTAGGTCAGCCTCTTGAGAGCTCAGTGGCAAATGATCAGATTGGGATCAAAGTGCACTGATTGACAGTTTGAGTACAGCAAACGCAGCAGCCTTCTTTTTAGTGAATTTAAACCAGAGAAATACAAACCTGGAATTAAACTACAGCAGATTCAAGAATGGCACATATTATTTTAATGTTAGACATTTATTCTCAAACTTCTAGTGCTGATATGATTGGTCGATCAACAGAAAATTAATCAAAAGTAACTTTGAGAAAGGATTAAAGATTACGGCTTGACTTTTTTGACTAACAAACAATCTAGGACTTTTAAAGGATAAGGTTGATCATGTTTTATATTTTCCTACTGTCAACAAGTTCCATAAAAAGACCTAAACCAACAATGCATTAGCCTCAATACCTTCCTACCCCAGTCCCTACCCCGTTTGTGGCTCTCACTCCAAGTCTATTGGTTTCTATTGAAAATGTAAATCTTTAAAAATCTGTCACAAGTTGAGTTTCACTTTCGATAAATGCTGAATAGTTCCCTTGAATTGCTGGGCACAGTAGTTTTTATCATCCTTAGCTAAAAAAAAAAGGAGTAAAGAGTGCATTTGTTGGGGACTATTTTCAGCAGCGGAGTAATACATTTGATACTCTATTGAGTATTAACTATTTACGGCTGCAGGAGGGTTTATTGGGGCTTGACTGAAAATAAACTGCAGTGTTTGTGTTCGTGATAATGAAGGAACATGTCATCCAGTGCAACAGTGTGGCTCGCTGAATAGTTTTCGGATAACAGTGGAGCTCTGTCGCCGAGGATTTGATTTTTGGTCCTTATATGGAAATGATTGAGCACAAGAAAACTACAGAGAATCGCTAGCCTTGCACTTTAAGTTTACCGTGTTTATCAACCTAAATTGCCAAAACATTACTTATTGCTCAGGATGTGCTGTTCAGATAAAAGAATGTTTGAAGACGTCACTCTGGGCTCTGGAATATTGTGATGCGAATTTTTTACTATTTTATAGACGAAGCAATTAATCAAAAACACATTTTTTAATCCACAGATTAATGGATTATGAACATAACCATTAGTTGCTGACCTTAAAGTGTAAGGATGGGGACCTTTTGTCACATTACTTACTGTAATCTGTTATTGGAGAAGTTAGCTATGAAACAACAAATGGTTGTTGAGTTATTTGTTAAACCACTTTTTTTTTGACGATCTGGCTTTTAAATTCACATACAATACTGTAAACTAATGTGTTTTTTCTAAGATGTGTTGTAGTAAATTTTATTTCTGTCCGTGTAACCTGACAAAACATCTTAAATCAGAACTCCTATTAATAGAATCTCATCGCATCCATCATCTGTCAGAAGGCACTGATTATGGGATTTTCTGGATTTACTGCGTGTTGGATCCCTGGCCCTCCATCGACTTGGTAGCTTTCCCGTCTTATGACAAAGAACCATAATTAGACCGGGTTATTTCCACAAGTTTGTCAATAGCCCCTTTGTGTCTTTACTATCCTGCCTGTATGTCTCCTGCATGTCCGCTTATCTGACTGCAGCTGTTATGGTGGCAGTAAAGCGGGGGTAGGAGAGGTTAAAGGTCCAAAAGTCTTGCCGTGTACGTGCGAGATGGTCGCCATTTTTCTAGGCTTTTAAATGAGAGATCGCTGTTTGACCGTTTCAGTGGGCAAGAATCCCACTGGGTGAGACAAGGTCAGGGAAGGCCTCTCTACATCTTGTCGCCTTCAATCAAAGACAAACTGCGTCTCAAACACACACTCACGTTCAGGTGTGCCTTGTGTGTGTGTCATAGCTTTGTGTGATTGTAAGCCAGGTTGTCAGTATGCATCTTCATAGTGTCTCGGAAGGTCGTGGGTAAGTTGCCTGAGGCTGTAGAGGCGGATTAGGAGGACCCGCACCATGTGTAAACATTTGGGTAACCCCCACCCCACCCGCCTCCTCTGTAGCCTCTGGGGTGCTCACCTGTCTCAGTGGGTGGAGGCCAAAAGAGCAACGAATACCAAGAAACTCCCTGACCTGAATTCACTCAACCATTCTCACACCATTCAGGCGTCTGATCTTCCCCAAAAAAAATGCAGCTTAGTGCATCAACTTGACATCTGGTGCGTTTTTTTCCAATTGGAATTCGAGTCTCGCTGAGGAGTTTGTTTTGATTGAGAGATTTAGATGAAGCCCATTAAAATACCAAGAAGACACATCGTGGCTTCCCATCCAAATATTTCAGGTGAACATTTGAAAAGTGCAAAGGCAAAAATTCAAATTCCGTGCATTGCCATCAGCTGGTTCGAGGCAAATCTCCTGTCAACTAACGATCATCTAATCTTAATGGGAGACACATGAGAGATACATTTTAACATTTGAGAATATGCAAAACCACATCATTCAATGACAAAAACTGCCTCAAACAAGCATAAAAACACATTGCACAACAAGTTCCCAGTTGCCCCTAATTGTTTTTACGTCAACACGTCTCAATTGGCATCAAACAAATTGTCTGGAGAACCGACACACAATAACAAGACACTAATAAGTTGACATTGCACAGTTGACACTTTTTGAATCATTTTAGTAATTCAAGTTGAAAATGCTCATCTTGTTGGCAAATTTCATCATTATCCCAGTATTGACAGAATATGTTACAAAAACACAGTGAGGGTGGTTTCCCCATAAGTGACGTTGAATGATGTCACGTCTTGTCTCGGCAGACGATGCTGGGCTCTTTAGTCTACTGCTTGGCAATTAGTGGTCTGATGTGACAGAGTTAAACTGCGATCTCACACACACACATGAGCTGGTCACACCACACTGTCAGGACACTCCAGTCTGTCTGACCAAACACACCAGACTTACGCTCGTGGAGAGAAAATGTGGGCGGGGGAAGTTTCCACAATCTGATCAGTGTTAGATAAAGCACTGTCTGCAGACATTACAAATGATCCTCTGATATGATTTTTAGTGACTTCCATGTGGGACCACAGCTCAAAGTGTCCTTTTATTTTAATAAAATGTCTCGTGAGGTTTGTTTCACTTCATACATTTTTAGCCTGATAGAACATTCATGTTAGCTGACACCAGATGTTGGGTAATTTTGTTTAGTTTTGCTCTAACTGATACGCAGGAGGTGACATATCTCCTCTGCTGCACAAGTTGCAAGGAGCAGTACACTTAACATCAAGATTGAAGACAAAGCAAACAAAGTTCTGATGGTCTTGCTCTGGAACCAAGTTACTTATTCTAAACATCACCACGCACACTACTGGAATAACTGCTTTGGCATTTGTTGTTGACTTCAGAGTGAGAGTTTTTAGGCTTGAAATCTGATCTGGGTTGCATCCGGGAGCAGCTGAAAAGTAAGTATAGGGAGGTTGGAAATGTCTTGAAACTCATACAGGTTTGGCCTCTTTCTTTTTTTTGTTGATGACATATCGCACAAGAGAGAAGGGACTCTTAACGGAGTCTCTGTCCTGGCAAACCCTCACATAATCTCACAAGCTTAGTTTGAGCCTGGTAAACATCCACTGAGAATCTGTGTTCCAGAAAGCAGGACCAACGTAACAAAAAGCACCCTCGTGAGATCTGAATCTCAGTTCATGTACAGTTAGTGCCAAGTTGTGACGTCTTGAGGGAGGAGACATCACAGGTTGGCTACGACTGACTCTGTTACCAAGCAAACAGTTTTATCTCCTGCATTGAGGCTGCAGTGAAACTTGTATTTACCGTTTGGCACGATTAAACAATAAGGCCGGTGACATTCAGTATTTTAGTTATGCCTTTCTCTGTCTCTCAATACTCTCTGACTTCACTACGCTTTTTGTGGCACTGAGCCACGAGGGTTTGTGTTTCCTACTGATGACATACATCTTTAAAAAGGTGGAGCAAATATTTAGTTTTATTTAAAAAAAAATAGTTTCAGCTGTAGATGAATACACATTTGGTCCTCTATTGAGTCTTAACAGCACCAGGGTGGGTGTCGAAATAACTTAAAATAGACTACAGTATGTTCATAGTTGGATCAATTATTTGTTGATTTCAATCTTCTTCATGAAATTTGTTGATAATTAGAAATGTATTATTTATTATTCTATTTATTAAAGCAGGCTGTACCGGGCCAATGCGAAAGCGGACCACACTGAACAGAACAGTAGATTGCTGTTTTAGATCAATGAGAATTTGTAGAGTCTCATGTATCGACCGTAAAACCCACATCCACACACAGAGTATTAGTCAACCTCTCTTATAGTCTTGCACAGCCAGACTACAGCACATTATCATCCTGCTATAGGGGGAAAAAGGGTGTAGCGACCGTGCCGTTGCAAAACGGTAACATGCATAAGGGAAAATTGGCCAATGTGTAGAAATGTCCTCCTTCACTCCAACAATGTATCCATTTGTTTTAACATTCTTATCTCCCCCCTTGGCAAACGTCAAACAAACTTTAAATATGCGATTAGACAGTTGGTTCTGTCGTGAAGCTGATTCAGCAATGGATTTGTTATGTGCTGCACTCCATTAAAGGATTATTCTCAGACCTTCAAGATGAAAAATGTCACAATTAGAAATGCGCCTCGTATGGCTGTTGGCATTAAAGGCATGCCAGAGTGCCATTCATTAACTGCTGTATGCAGACATGGCGTCTTAGAGCAGCCTAGTGAAATTACAGGGGGAAACACTGGCAGCAACGTCCATAACAGTCAAATAACACCCTGCTATGACAAGGGAAATTACACGTCTTTGGAATTGAGATTTTAATCGCGTGATATAATTGTATCACCGTGAGGAATGTGCAGTTTGTGTAATCGGATGCTTTCATGTTTTGATAAATGTGATGGCGAGGCTTATTGTCAGTTTTTGGGATCATTGAGGTTTCTTGATCAAATCAGCAGATAACTAATTTTCTTTAAAGAGTTTGTTGATTTATTATCACTTGGCTGTTGATGGAGGATTATGTGAACCTTCATTCATCAGGATACTAATAATAATTCATATTTAATCTGATATGACTGCAGATAGAGATTAATGTTTGGTTAATGCTGTACATCTACAGCCGGATTACAGTATAACCAGCCAGTTATCACATCCAGGACCCGATAAGATTGTGTCATTATGCAGCAGTGGTCTGCATGTGTGTGCATGTGGCTCAGTGGCTGCACTATATGAGTGGATCAGTATAAGGAGTTCCCACACTCTCTCAGGTGTCCTGTGCTCAGGGCAGCCTGGCCCAGGTTCACAAATAAAGGCTGCCTTTGTCTGCAGCAGGGAACAGGTAACCATTTGTACCTGCACTACTGTGTGTGTGTGTGTGTGTGTGTGTGTGTGTGTGTGTGTGTGCGTGTGCGTGTGCGTGTGAATACATGCAATCATATGTGTGTGAGTGTAGGAGAGAAACAGAGGGAGATAGGATTGACTGGGCTGCCTGCCGTTGCCTGAAAAGCAGGTGTGGCTTTTCAACAGCCTCATATTCACAGCATACAGCACAACACATG
This sequence comes from Anarhichas minor, assembly GCF_050575085.1. Taxonomy (NCBI): domain Eukaryota; kingdom Metazoa; phylum Chordata; class Actinopteri; order Perciformes; family Anarhichadidae; genus Anarhichas; species Anarhichas minor. The sequence goes on along the minus strand of NW_027466449.1, from coordinate 1,153,871 downwards.
TGTGCTCAATAAAAAGGAAGGTGAACTATTATCTGTTATCTAGTCTGTGATTCTCCAGGCAAACAAACACCATTTTAAGCAAAGTTGCACATCCGGGAAAAGTGTTAATTCATGCTTTTATCCTCTTAAAGGCACAGTGTGCTGGATTTAGGGCAGTCTACGAGCAGACATGGAATATAATCTTCATAACTTTGTTTGCATTAGTGTCACTTGCAAATAAGAATTGTTGCATTTTTGTTAGCTTTTTTTAGCCCTTCCTATCTAGATAGGGAGTTAGTCGCACCGCCATGTTTCTACAGTAGCCCAGAACAGACACACCAAACACTGCCTCTAGATATATAGGGCCCTTCACGTTTTTTACGTTACCTGAAGGCCACCGTAGTGCTTTGATACGCTTGTTAAAATGCGGGAACTTGAGCCGCAGAGTCCAAAACCGTGATACCGCCAGCCGTTTGACTTCTGTTGCTCTTAAAGTAGTGTTATAATAAAATGAATTATAACACTCATATAAAATTCAGACAGACTCCTGCAATGAGTCCTTTTCCTGCATCTGGTGCTATGTTAATGTAAAAGTAGAAATCAAGGCAAATGGCGTTACCTCAGTTTTGTACTTGATGGCTTACATTACCACAGTCTTGGAAGGGGAAGAGTAAGCAGAATTCAATTGGTTGTAATCTACAACCAAACTGATAGATGCCACCAAATCCTACATACTGTACCTTTAAAGAGAGACTCCATGTTAATTCAGTCGCCAATTCTTACACTTGCATTCTTTCTTATAACCATCAGGGGGCAACTCCTTGGAAAAATAAGTCTGATTGTATAGAAGTCTTTGAGAAAATGACCCTACTTCAGTAATCATTGTACACATGACTTTATGGTCTCAATAGTTAGTTTCAAGTCTTCTTCAGCGTGATGTTCATCAGCTCAAGGCTTCAAAATGGCAGAACACAAGCCAATGAGTGCGTCCACTTCTTATATACAGTCTATGTGTAAATTACAAATGTAAAGTTTATGTGATACTACTTACTATAATGTAAAATACAGATATCTCATAAAGATTTACAGTGTGTCATAATGTTGAACACTAACTTACAAATAATCTCTCACAGAGAAAAAGAAAAAAATATTTTTTTGTTTAACATTTTTAAGCCAACATGGATGAGAAGTTTAAAGTGCTAAGAGAAATGGAAATGTGAACATCTTCCCATGTCAACTCAAGAACCTGTGATATGACAACAGCTCCCTCACGGCTGCTGAGTGAACTTGTGGAACTTGTGGTTTCCAAGGTCAAGAATGAACTTTCAATCTCTGCTGCACTCTATGGCAAAGCTAACTTATTACTAGGGGAAGACTATCCAGCCTACATTGTTCTCCAAAGTAAATCCACCGGCTTAAGACATATGACCTCTGAACAAATAGACAAAGAAAGAAGTACACAGTTAACAATTGACGTTCAGACAAGAAATCATCTCTGAAAGTAGTTACTCTGGCTTTGGGCTAAAGGCCACAGGGCACATGATCTGGGTGAACAAATACGGAATGTTTTAGCAAGTTAGCCTGAAATATAAATGTACAATATAGTCAAAGAACAGCAGAACAGTCTATCTTTCCTTTTTTTGCTCATGACTTTCCACTGTTTACAGTTTATTTGAACATGAAAGAACAAAATGAATCTGATGTGACTGATCTGAATGATCTGACTAAATTTAATAATATAAAAACATTTTGTCTCTGTATCCTTCTGTGCACACAGTTCGCATGAGGCCGTGTGTGTTGTATGTGTTGTATTAATCGGCTCTTTGAATCAGGAGTTGAGGATTACCTGTTCAGGAAGCAGGAGGGTAAGAAGAGACAGAGCTCCACAAGTGTGTTTTAACAGCCTGTCAGGAGAGCTAACTTTATGACCCGCTGCTGGGATTTAACAGATGCTCACTGTGAATATTCAATCACAAAAGGTGCCTGCCAGCTAATGTGGGCTGACAGGAAGGCAAACCAACAACCAGAGTGATGGATGAGTATAGATCTCAGGTGAAAGGTGAGAGTGCTGAGGATGTGCGCTCTTCCTCTGTCTATCTGTCTGTTGTGGTATTCTGTCTGGAGCTGGTGTGTGTGTGTGTGTGTGTGTGTGTGTGTGTGTGTGTGTGTGTGTGTGTGTGTGTGTGTGTGTGTGTGTGTGTGTGTGTGTGTGTGTGTGTGTGTGTGTGTGTGTGTGTGTGTGTGTGTGTGTGTGTGTGTGTGTGTGTGTGTGTGTGTGTGTGTGTGTGTGGATGTTAAGTACAGGGGCTGTATGCTGTGAGTAGGGAGGTCTTTAATTAGAGCAGGAAGACCCGGCTCAGGAGACACACTATACTAGACTTAATTCTGTGTGCGTGAGTCTGTCCACGCAGGTACGTGTGTGTGACTGGGAAACATCCTGCACGCGTCAATAGTTTCAGGGTCCATCTTGCCATTTCCAGCAGAGTCTGCTCAGAGTGCGCACGCACGCACGTTAAAAGATCTTAAATGAGGCTAAATCCCCAAAATGTTCAAAAGCCAATTAGAAAGTAATTTCTCCATCAATTAAACATCCACTGTCTGAATAGTCTATGAAATGTACACATTACTTTTGTTCTTAATTTTGACTAATATCTGTGTGATGAATTTTTTGATTAGTTCAAAAAAGTGCATTCCATTTATATGCATGTATAAATACATGCTGCATTGGCAAGTTGAATCCATTATTCTCCTCTAACCTGGAATTTATACATTTGGCTGTAACTCATTGTAATCTCTTTACTAAGCTTAGAGTGTGCCACTACAATAATTATAATGTTCTCAGTGCTTGACTAGGTGCTGTAGGAATTTATTTTTCATTTGTGAAAAAAAAGAAAGTTGTTTTTATTTTTAAGGGAATCAAACCTTCAGGGTCTAACAAAGTCTAACGAAATGATAAAAAGATCATGCAGAATTTTGGCCTGAGTAAAACCTATTAAATTGTTCTTTTCCCTCTCTTCTTCTGCAGCTCTCATGTGTTCGCTCAGCCATGCTTCCTGGCTATGGATTGTCACCTTTTCCTGATTTCCAACCCCACTTTCACGCTTTTCGCTGCCGAGGAGAGAGTGCCAGCATGTGGATCCCTGGCTCAGGGGAGTCCCAGGCTCTGAGCGAGGCCCAGGAGGACAGGCCTCTTCTCCACCCGTGCCACCACAAGCATGTCGCTGTGTGCCAGCAGGAAACATTGGCTTTTATCGAGCTACAACCACCGGTGACTCCTAAACTGAGCGGCCTTAGCTCCCCGAGGCCAATCGTTATTCCAGAGACACAATGCACAACACACTCCCTGCCCCTGAACGGTTTCACACACACACTGAATGAACTAAATGACATGCAGAACGGCTGCCACAAGACAGACAATGAGCACGAAACAGTGTTGAATTTGAACTCTTATACACCTGCGGGTGACTGTGAGCTTGAATGCCATAATAGCATCAGGACTTCTTTGAAGGAGCAGACAGAAAAACCTCGTGCCGTCACAACAGTATGTCGTCCTTTCCACGCTGCGCTCAGCCTCCCTCTGCCGTTCCCTCTGTCCTCACTATACACAAACGGAGACTCCTGGGAATCTCCGTTACCTTGCTCCCCATCCTCACCTGAAGGTCCTGGGTTTCAGAGCCTAGACTCCTGCCAGAGGAGGACGTCCCAAGGTTCACTGAAAGAGAAGTCTATCCGTGAGTGTGCAGCTGTTTTCCGCTATGGACAAAGTTTACGCAACAAATCATTTTTAAAAGCTCTTTACGTGCTTTCTCTTAGTCTGATATTAAGTTATTTTCTTGTTTCCAGGGCGAAAGATGCAGGTTTATTCGCCCGACAGCCAGAGCGATGAATCTCTCAGCAGCCCAATCCTGGACGCAGACTACATCTTCCCAGGACCTTTTGCATCTTTCCTGGAGGAGGACCTCAGTGGATTATCCTCCCTGGAGGCCACTTCAAGGCCTTCATCCACAGACGGCCTTACAGATCTCCCAAACCTCAGTCACGATGATATTTTCAATCTACCTGAGGAACCACTGGAGATAATAGAGGACTCAATGCCAGCGCTGGGGGAAGACAGCGAGAGTGTAGAGATGTCGAGTGCCACAGGGGGGAGCTTTTTGTCCCGCAGCCGTCAGGGGGATCAAGAACGGCGGCGCTTCTCGGCTTCAGAACTGATATCCAGGCTGCAGCTCTCTCAGAGGAAGAGCTCCTTCACCTTGAAGCTGGGCAAGTCGCTGTCTGCGCGGGTCGCCTCCAGAGACAGAGGCTCCAACAGCCTCAGCCCCAACGCTGACTGTGAGTAGAGAACAGAATCATCATCAGGGTAACATATCATTGAAGGGTAGTCCATACACCAACCAAGAGCAGTATAAAAAAACAAAAAGAACAGGTTCACTGGCCTTCTCCTTGAACAAAGACAAAAGACGAGTCAGATTAGTGACAAGTTAAAGGAAAACTTAGCTTAAAGTGTAAGGGTTATCAGCTTCATTGTTCCTGCACATCACTCAATCTCAAATATCCAACATCTGCACAGTTGAATGAAAAATATCCATTAACTTGTTTGCTCAGAGTTTCACAACACATTCCTCATTTTCACTCCACAACAGTTGCACTTTCCAAGTGCCTCATGAATATTAAACACTGCTTCACCATGTCAGCATTTCCAACAAGTGGAATTCTTCTTAAATTCTCAAATAAATAATGCTTTACTTAAATGCTAAAACAATGAGTAAATTAATCAATTATTTGACTGACAGGAAATGTGATACATTTGGGTTTTGGACTGTTGATCAAAGTAAACATGCCAATAGAAGACATTACTTTAGGCTCTGGGTAATTGAGATGGATTATTTACTTTTTTTATTTATTGTAATAATTAAAACAGTTATCAACAGATTAATTGTAAACGAACGCTATGTGTTACCCCCAAAGACTAGGTAACTGGGTCATTTACATGTTTGGTAGATGAAGAAGTTGGCACGGATAGATAAACTGGGCTCAAAGAGCCCTTATACAACTAATTATGTCAAGTGTATGCTGCAGTTTTTCCTCTTATGAAGCTGTCCCTAAACATCCAGAGAGGTTCAAACTGATAGTATCGTTTCATGAACCTTCATTGTATGAGGTCTATTACCTCACACCTGCACCGTGTGCTTTTTATCCTCTTCAGATAAGTCCAACTGCAGGCACCGCAGCTCTGGAGGCTCTAGTGATAGCGGGCCCCACAGTCCTGTAGGACCTGCACCTACTCCGCCCAGCAGTGACAATGGCATGCCTTTGCATCGGTGGAGCACAAAACTAGGGTAAATACAGTTTTAAACTATTAATAAATTGCACAGATTAAAGGGTATTGATGTCAGTTCACTTTTTTTTCACAGAATGCGAAAGAAATCCATAGAGGAGGACTTCTGCACACTTCCAACTGTTGCTAGTTCAAATCGATTATCGCGGTTTTTGCCTAGTTGTAAGTCTCCCTGGACTATTTGCAACTAATTAAATCAAGACTTTGGTTGAATTTTCCTGTAACATCCCCTTTTTACTCTCCTGCAGCTATTCTGTACCAGGAATACAGTGACGTCGCCATCAACAGAGAGATCCAGAGGCAGCAAGGGAAGGAGCCAGGCACAGAGGAGGAGGGGCTCAGGGATGAGGGGTCTGACGGGATCCCGTCTCCTTCTAACCTTTCTCCATCTAGCTCCTTTCGCTCATCGCGAGGCTCTGCTTTTGCACTGTGGCAGGACATCCCCGACGTTCGAACCAGCGGCCAGCTCGACAACTTCAGCAACGAGGAACGTAAATTACAGGAGGTGAATGAGACATCGCAGACCGGCACAGCCGTTTGCCTGTTCATGTACTGTAGATGACCCGGCATGACTTTCTGTCTCTCCCTAAACTCAGGCAAAGTTTGAGCTGGTGACGTCTGAGGCCTCCTACATTCGTAGTTTGACCATCGCAGTGGACCACTTCATGTTGTCTCAGGAGCTCGCCGAGTGTCTTGGAGCTCAGAATAAGCAGTGGCTCTTCTCCAAGCTGCCTGAAGTCAAAGGTGTCAGTGAGAGGTGATGTAATATGCTGCTGATGTGCCTCTGTTGCCCTTCAATTCTTTATGTTAACATCTCAGTCGTATTGTCTCCTCCTCTGAGTGTATTTTCTTCTCACTCGGTGCCTTTTAGGTTTCTTCAGGACCTGGAGCACAGGCTGGAGGAAGACATTCTGCGTTTCGACGTGAGCGACATCGTCCTGGAACACTGCCCGGCCCTGCGAAGGGTTTATTTACCTTATGTAACCAACCAGGCATACCAGGAGCAGACATACCAGCGTTTGCTGTGAGTAACTGCTTTCATCAAATGTGTAACGTATCAGCTGTTTGAGACCTAAACAGGCACTATCTCTCTGTGCGGCTGTGGTGCATGAAATCCAATTGTTTCATGCTGGAGTTCCATAATTTCCTCTGTGTGTTCAGGTGTTATTTTAGTCCCGCATTACTTAACTTGCAGATGTTTCATTTCGAGGAGGCTGACATTTTTTTCTTCTTCTCAGGGTTAAAAAGCACGCTGGAATTTACCCCCACTTTCACTAAAAGTCACTCAATCGTTTCTCTAAATGTACTCGTCTTGTCCTCTCAGGCACGAGAACCCTCGTTTCCCCGGCATCCTGGCTCGTATGGAGGAGGACCCCATCTGCCAAAGACTTCCTCTGACCTCTTTTCTAATCCTCCCGTTTCAGAGGATCACACGGCTCAAAATGCTGGTGGAGGTACACGATCAAACGTTCACTGCAGAGTTCATGTTCGCACTTGAAACCCAATTACGTGCTGTAAATGGGGTAATATGTGGACCGGCTAAGCATTTCGCCGCAGCAGGTTTTTTTTCCCCAACAAAAGTATTATTCACTTTTGTTGGCGCGTCTTCAAAAAAACATATTTACTTTTCAGAACATCTTAAAGAGGACGACACCAGGCTCCCGAGATGAGGACACTGCCACGAAGGCTTTCAATGAGCTAAAAAAGGTGGTGATTATCACCTCTAATAGCCAGTTGGATGAGTACCAGTATTATCACTGGTGAGGCACAACAGTAATAACCATGTTGGTGTCTGTCGTCTTAGATCATCAAAGAATGTAACTCCAGTGTGCAGTCAATGAAGAGGATGGAGGAACTTATTCACCTCAATAAGAAAATCAATTTTGAGGGAAAGGTGACCGAAGTCATTGTAAATTGGCCATTTTTTGTATCTGCGTTGTTAAGTGTTTCTTATTCAGCAACTTATTTCCTTTCTCTGTAGATCTTTCCTCTGATCTCTCAGTCCCGCTGGCTGGTGAAGCACGGTGAACTCCTGGAAGTGGACACTCAGACGATGAGTATTTCTGGATCAAAGCTCAAGTTGCCCACCAAGCCTGTGTACCTTCATCTGTTCAATGACTGTCTACTGCTGTCCCGCAGGAAGGAGTGAGTGAAATGCAGTCGGTACAAAGAGACCAATGACTAAAATACTGCACTGATTGCTGACTCATGATAAGAAACAAGGACTTTTTTTTATGTTTTAAACATAAGTTAAATGATTTCAATCAGGAGAGACAAGTGAATGATTAGTAGTTAACATTTATTATGACAGATGCTGCGTTAATGAGTTACACAGAAATAATTCTTTGCCGCTTGAACTCAACGAGGAGATTTGTGATCGAGTTGTGATTGCCCTGAGCGGCAACGATATAAATCCCCCCGTGGAGTCCAGACACTGGTGGTGCATGGTGGCTGATGAGGTTGATAGAATGATGAGTTGATGAAGTTGATGAATCTGTGAAGATTGGGGCGGAGATGGGGAGGTGGAGGGTTGCGTAACAGCAGCTTGACCGAACTGAAGGTAGAGACACAATCATATTTAAAGAAAGACAGCAGCCAGATGATAGGCCAACGATGTAATTGTGTCGTTGTGCTATTGGCTAGAGAGACCAGCTGATCTAGAGGGCTGATATGATTGACAGCCCCGAACAATGACAGCAAGGAAATAATGAGTGTGCCTGCATGAGGAGTGATGGCAGATGTATGGTAAATAAGCTATGGGCTTAGGCATGCAAGAGTATAGTCTTCCTCTCTGAACCTACGCTAAGAGCGTCATAAGTCTGTCTGAATACAATGCTCACATGCTATATCATCCCTCCTCTCCACACTGGTCTTGCAGCAATCCCTTCCCACAGCAACAACACTGCAATGACTAAAATAGAATAGAAAATACTTTTTTTTGTGCAAAAGGAAGAAATATGTCTTTGATTTGCATAGGCAAAATCTGCTATTAAAAAGGGTAAATTAACACACTATACATTATCACTTTCAGACAAGACACATTCAAATAGATTTACATAAAAACACACAATATAAGCTATATTAACCAGGTTATTGATGGTGAGGACTGAATCAAGGGTAAATAAATATATATAAAATGATGTGTGCTGAGGTAGCAAGCTGGCTTCAAAAAGTGGTTGTTCTTACTGATTATTATATTTTAGTGACAAATTAGGGAACAAAATCGACTGTGCTTATTTTGTGCAAAAATGCTTACAGTATCCTTCCATGACAGTTCAGCTTTTGCACAGAACAAGTATTTGTTTTTTCCCTCTTTCTTGTTCTTCGCATTAGGAAGAGATCTCCTTACAGACCATTCTCTTTTAATCTACTTATGGCATGCAAGTGTTGTAGTTTGACATTTGGAGAAATTGGCTTATGCACTTACTTGTCGAGAGTTAGATGAGAACATTGAAACCACTTATATATATATATATATATATATATATATAATAATAATAATAATAATATAATAATAATGGTCTGAAAACAGCACATAGACTGCACCCGCTTTCACCAGGATTATCTCACTCTTTTTCAAGCACAACAGAGTGCAGTCATTTAAAATAAGCCACGACCACTTAAAACTTCAACTCATAGTGGCTTTAAAGATACACCAGCTGGTTATTAATGTGAGGGAAAAATTGACACGCACGGTCTTCTGGTGATCTTGATAATAAGCCGCTATCTTTTTTTGCAGCACGTGGAAGTTCATGGTGTTTGTACACGCCAAGATGGGAGAGCTGAAAGTGAAGGACCTCAGTCAGAAGCTGCAGGGCATCTCAGGCTTCATCTTCCACTTGCAGCTGTGTGGAGTCCAACAGCTCAAACACCAAATCCTGCTCAAGTCACACACCGAGTGAGTAACAACAATAATTAAGTATGCCTAAGTATAAACAGGTAGCTTCAGCAGACGGTGATGTAACTGCTCTTTCTTGTGTTTGCCAAGGAGCGGGAAGCAGAGATGGATTACAGCCATGTTTCCATCTGATCCGCTCGAAGACATCGAGCAAGCCAGTGAGAATGATGGTCAGTGGAGAGCTTTAGGTGCACTATAAATCAGCGGAAACCTTTTAATCCTCTCATTCATCTTTTTCCTGTCTTTTCCTGTCTTAGATATATCCCAGGTTCAGTGCATCAAAAGCTATCAGGCCCAAGAGCATGACGAGTTAACACTGGAGAAGGCCGACATTCTTCATGCTAAGACCATTACAAGTGATGGTAAGAGTTTGGATAAAGTCCTCTTTTAGATAAACTGCATTCCGACCTCAACCTGCACCTAAATTAGGTAAATCTGTGCCACTGGCCACCTGAGTTTAAATCTAGTGGTAGATGTGTATGTGCAGTGGTTTCTCTGATGTCAAAGGGATGTTCTCTTTCACCAGGCTGGGTGGAAGGCATCAGACTGTCTGACGGGGAACGGGGCTGGTTCCCCAAAACCTACGTGGAAGAGATCACAAGTCGCAGCGCTCGCCTCCGCAACCTCCGAGAAAATATCCGCATCAAATGTGTCACGCAGAAACTGGAGGGGGAAGACTAATCACTTTTACTGCAACTTGTCGTGTGTCAAAGGTGTGTTTCAGTCGTTAAGTTGCATCTTTAAGCTTCTGGATCATTTTAGTTTTGATTTTAGATGGATGTGGGACCTACTTGTAGTACGCAGGTGCTAAAACAAGCCAACATTTTTAACTGTGTGAGCATTTTTCTTTAGCAAGCTAACTGCAAATTCAGTCTTGAAATGAGAGTGCAAGGCTTTTAATGTTCCTATACATTTTTAGCTTAAACAGCTTTTATACAACACGAGTCATGTTCACGAGCAATCACTTTATGCATGCTTTCTGTGAATGCATTCATTTCCATTTTTTTTAAGTCTGAGGAACACCTGCACATTTACCAGCACAGGCAGTAATGTAATCATATCCAAAGGTAAATATGTACATTTCTCGGCTCATGACAGAGTCTGTCTCTATACGTTTTTTTATCTGTCATGTCTCCTGTGGCCAGATTCCATCTTTGGACTGTCGTATGCTGTCAGCTGAGCTCTGTGAGGTGCAGGAGAGTCATTCACGTAATGTTACAGCATCAGAAAGTGGCTTATGGCAGATCCTTCTATTGAGCTGCATTAGGACACATCAGGGGCCTTTTATCTTCTGTCTTTGTTCACACTGAGTGCTGCTTTAATTTCAGAAGACAGATAAAAAGTTGCGAAAAGTTACGAAGATAAATGAAAACCTGATTTTGTGTTTTAGTCCATCCAATATCTGATACACTACAGTGCATCAGTGTGCAACAGTTCCTCTCCATGTGGATTGTTAAAGCATCCTTGCCTTTTTCAAAGATGATTTCACGAATCTGCTGTAACAAAAATGAAGGACAGATTATCTCATTAACAAGGCCACACTACACAAATAAGGGTTAGGCTGACTATATTTTTTATTTTTTTGTTATTGTCAACAAAACAAACAATTTATCCGACTGACAAGTATTGTCTGTGTAGCTAAAGATTGATATATCGTATTCCTCCTTGCTGTAAAGCTCCATTGGTGTCCAAAAACAATCAAACACACATCAATGAGCCAAACTGTTACTCTCAATGACATTCCTTCGTTACCGTGAACACATACTGATCCAACATTACATAAACCATCCCACTGATGCAAATACTGACTAGAGCACCAAATACATATTAATGCACAGCTGAAAATAGTCCCCAACAAATGCACTTCAGTGGGAACAAGTTGAGCTTGGTGCTGAGTGCCACAGACATGGTGGGGATTGTTGGTTTTGTTATTTTCACTGTATTTGTTGACAGTAAGAAAAATACAAAATAATTGTCTTTTAAAAACAAGAAAATGGACCAAATTCACCTCAGGAGACATTTACATTGACCCTCCGTGTGGTAAAAGGGTAGAGGTTTTACCCCACTTCAACTAACTTTTATAAACTTTAACCCCAGTGGAACAAACACTAGAAATTGTTATATTACACTTATCATACAGCATCAAGTAATACTGTCATATACTTAAGACTGAATTACATTTAGGCCTACATCGTCCACATCGTCCACATCGTCCCCCTCATTAGTTGCAAAAATCCCCAAATGATCAAAAGCGCAGTGTAACTGAGCTGAGACCTGTTATTAATGAACCACTATAATCAACATTCAATTGTAAACTCTCCCAGTGGCACATACAATGTTTATAACCCCCTTTTTTTCTACGTCTGCGTTGTGAGTTGTAATTTAACTGTGTATTTATACTCCTCTAGCTGGTTGTTCTCTAAGGAGATTCTGATGTAAATGTACTTAAGTGCAGATGGCTTCATGTATAAAGAGTAAGAAAATGATTAATTTACTATTATGACTGTAATTTATGTGAACAAAGACTTAACAGATATTATTACCTTCCATAGCTATAAGGTTTTCAGTTTGATTCATTTCTAACACCAACATATACTGTAATACACTGGATCTCTGCACACTACTGTAAATGTTTAACCATTGTAATAAATACAGATACTTACATCTTTTGTTGTGTTGAATAAACAACTCTTAAGAGTTTTAAAAAGGTTTATTGTGAAAAGGTCAAACATTATGTATTTTATAGTAAAGACATCAAAGCTAAGTATGTACAGTTGCTTCAGTACTATTTTCTTCAGTAAGTAACCCTTATAGCTCTACAGACTGACATTGTTTTAGCTGTGGTCTGGCCTTAAACTGGGTCATGACCTTGTTTTCCGTTTGTCCCCATATGAAAGAGAACTAAAAGTGTCTTTTTAGTCCCTCAGTGTAACAATATCACATATATCAATATTGGGCAAGAACATTTCAGAGCCTCCAAACTGCTGCATCTTAATTTTGTGACAAAATTATACATAACAGTCATATGTACATACTATCTACATGTTATTTCAGATTCATAATAAAAGTCAACCTTCTCCACATTCAGATGAGTCAGCTGCGACCATTGATGTGGCATTGGTCGGCTGTTATCATTGGTTCCTGGGACTCCTTCCTGCTCCTCTGCAGCTTCGGCATGATTGGAGGTGCAGTGGGACTCACAGCAACGTTTCTGTCTGGCTGCAGGTCAAAGACAAAAATCTTGTTGGTGCAAAGTTAATTCACATTTGAGGCAAAACCAAACCAGTAGTGAACTAGGAATGTTACATGCAGAACTGTAACACTGATGCATGCATTTGAATGTAGTCAGCAGAAATGAATATGTAATAAATGCTACGCTAAAATAAAAACATCAAATATTCACTGTCTTTTAACTTTGTTTTGGGCTACTGAGGGAAGTATATGGCTCTTTAACTGCTAAATGCTTCAATACGTTCACCAGTCTCTAACTAGTCCAACAGCAAATGGCAGTTTGAAACATACAATGACAAAGTATTGACAACGCCATAAAGAATTCCCCAACTCTGCAGTTCCCCTCTGATCTACGTAGCTCTTCATCCTCTCTTAGCTCATTATTTTAACACCCAAACACTATTCTTTACCATTTTATATTCCTTAAAAGATGTCAAACAACATAGTCTAACCTGTTGTAATTGAAACATCCAGTTCCGATAATCCTCCAGACAGGCACAAGAGACCTGCAGGGGCTCCATCAGCTCACCTACGACACAACAACGATTATGAAATGACTGTATTTCTTGCTGTAATCAAATGCTACATTTAGCCAAGAAAGTATTAATGTCGGATGTTTGCACAGCATACCCATCAGCTCAAACTCCAGCCGTCCAGGCAGGGCAGACCGCTCAACTGCTCTGATGCTGTGTCGGGGCAACCTGCCCTGTTAGAGATGACGTAGAAGAAATAGAAATGCTTTAAATTGTCCAGAGTTTTCACTTTACAATCATACAACGATTGTACAAGAGAAAAACGACTGACTGAAATGACTGAAGGCAAGTGTGAGTTACAAAATGTTCCACCCATGCTTTATGTCATGTGTCAAAAGAACAAGTCCTGTGTAAAGATTACAGGGACACACAGGTATGCCACAGTGGTTGAGGAGGTATTATGGATTTTTCCCATAGAGTCATTTTACAGTACCTCATATCTTATATTCAGACGCTTGTTGTCGACTGACAGCAGCAGGACGTCTTGAGGGAAGAGAACCATCAGTCTTTCTTGGAGTCCCTGAAAGAACAAAGCCATGTCACTGCTACTGTTGTATTAGCTGTTCAAAACAGAGAGTATCACTGACAAATGACTGACACTTCAAATAATGTTCTCTATAATATAGAGTGAACACTTATAACTATCATATTGACATGTGCCACAAGTAGCATTTTTTAAAGCACAGCTGCAGTTTATCACAACTTGTGTCTTATATTTGTAACTTGGTCCATATCTGAAATGAGTAATAATATTATAGTGTATTCCAAGTTAATTGGTGAGACATGCTATAAAGGCAGGGGGTGCAAGAAAAACTATTTAGCCCTTAATTGACTTTATTGTGATAATTATAATGAATAGAAAAGATGGCCAAATAACCAAAATAAGACCTAAGTTGTAGTAAATGTGAATTATCCTTTAATGTAAATAAATAATTTCCATTTCGATCTTCTGTTAAATAAAGGAGAGACCATAACTGAAAGCAGCCTCTACAGTTCATGCCACATTGTGTGCCAGTAGGTCAAATCTAACATGAAACCTGACCTACTTAGAAGTGTTTTATAAAAGGAAATGTGGTCTTGATTTTCAGATACTCTAACAAAAACAAGAAGTATTCTGTAAGTGGTGGTTCATCTGTCATCGGGTGGTAAGTATGGAAGGACAAATACATTTTTTTTTTAATCTTTTCAGTTTAGTTTCAGAAGTGAACTTGTTTTCATGCTGACAAATGAGTAAATTCTTGCTCTCCAATTATTTTGTATCCATGCTCATTTGCAGATTCCTAATCCAGTGTGACAGAGTCGTTATTACCTGTCTCTGTGTGTTGATGATATGGACGATAGATGTGTATCCCGGCTGACCCATGTGCTGTATCGGCGAGCCCTCCCACTGCCAAATGGGAGCTTGTAGTAAGTACTTCTTCAGTTCTTCTCTTTTCCAGTGCTCATCACAGGGTAACTAGGGAAGACATATGATATGTGATTCATTTTATTCATTACAATTTAACTCGTCTACTTTTTCATGTAGAGTTGTAAGCAGATGTACAGCAGTTGGTCATTACAAGATAGGAGAGAGCGCAGTAGGAGGGACTCATGGGTTGTGCCATTGACTTGTATCTCCTATCTTCTATGTGTTGCATCCATTTCTGTAGCTCTGCAGAACTGGCGCATATGAAGACCTTGGAGTCCATCATTGGACCTGGATGAAAGAGGGAACAACATAAATCATGCTCAGGACTTTACACTGTGTTTCCATGTCTCAGCTGAATTTGGACGATTTCTGCCGACTCACCGCTGATCTCAAACATGTGTGGTGAATGTGACGTTTTAGGGTCAATAGAGACAGCTTCCAAAGAAAGTCCAGAAAGGGGAAGGATGCCCTGTGAGATAAGATAACACAAAGTGTCAGGATAAAGTAATGTGCTTCAGTTTCCTCCAAAGAGATCATGATGCATTTTTATTATTATTATCCCCTAAAAAGCTGGTATGGCTCATGTGTGGTTGCCCATTTACACATCCAGCAGATACTGAGCTCCGATGCTTTTGTCCGACTTCGGTATTTTTCAACCTGGACCCTATTTTCCAATGCTTTTGTTTGTAGAAGTAGGACAAGTATAGCTTAGTGTAAAAGATGTTTGTTGTACCCATTAGTCACTTTAGAAACCAAAAATGGGAAAATCGGGTCCAAGTTGAAAAAAACAGAAGTTACCCTTTAAAGTGTGTTTGAACCTTAGCCACTATCTGGCATTTCATTTTTAAGTAAAATGCACAAAGAATACCTCATAAATGAAGTCTTGTCGAGGGTGGTCCAGGGAAAGGATCAAGAGGTGGAAGGAGAATAACACCAGGAAGTGTTCACTGGTTTCCTGTCGGGGAAAAATACATTAAGATGTGTGACAACAATGTAACACCAAACAAGCTGAACATGTTTTTTTAAAGTGCAGGAGGTGTAGGCTGATAGTGTCAGAGTTTCCAGAGTTCACACAGGCAATGTAATAAAATTGACCTGTTTCACTATTTTTCAATTAAAGATGTTGCTTGCCAGACAGAAGTTTACTGGAATCCAACAACTTGAGCAGTATTACAACTCACAAAGAAAACATTTTCTGAAAGCGGATTTCAAAATAAACCCTTGTAGGGTGATGTTTGGGTGGAGCCACGCCTCATAACAGCTGACACCCATGTGCAACGCAGTGTTACCTGTGTGTAGCTGTTGTAGAGAGACACCAGGGAGGAGTGGATGATCTCTCCATACATGTGTGCAGGTTGGCCCTCCCACTCCCTGATTGGCTGGTGGGAGTAAATCCTGTGGCGTAACTCGTCTCTGCTCCTGCCCCACAGCACCACCTACGGACACAAAACTGTATCAGCCCATGTGTATTGGTTATGATTTGTACATTTCAATATTTTGTAGCTTTTCCATTGGTTGGCCATTTTTCCTTAGTTGTAATAAACTGTGTATGTTAGTGAAAAAGAAAGGGTCCTGCATACTCTATGTTACTAAATGTTTTTCTGCCATCCCATGTCACTGCCCCATCAGTATTTCTATGTGGCCACATGTTTCACAGAAAGATGAGTCATGCATTACACAGCAAATTGTAGTTTGTTTTACTGTTTCAAGCCTCTATAGTCATTGCTATTTGTGCAAAATGCTTCACAATCAAGGGGGATTTGGTTTCTAAAATTGTTGTTCTGTTGGTGGTTGGAAGCTTCATATTTAGACAATTTCTCATTCAAGTGGAAAGAACTGCAAAAACTCAAGTTTGTGTGGCAGTGTTTCCTCCCTCCTTTATTTCCTGTAAAGTTTGAATCACACCAAACCGGGAATGCAGAATCTCTCACTTTTGTCGTGGAAATTCCTACGGTGTGTAAACAGTGCGTGTCTGGCCTCAACACAAATAACTGCACTGTGGAACAGTGGAAACTGTTCATATTCATGTGAGGCACATCTCGCCACACTCTGCTCGAGCACTAAAAAAATGTTACAGTGTTTGCCCAAAGTGAGCCACATGCTGTGTTCTTACTGTGAAAAGTGCATGATGAAGTTTCCGTCTGTGTCTCTGTCACACACACTCACACATCACTCTCACACACACACACACACACACACACACACACACACACACACATCACACATCACAAGCATAGCGACCTCTTGTTCCAGGTGTCGTATTGAAGGCTGGCGCGGTGGTGGCGGGGGCTGCTCATCTCTGCTGGTCCTCACTGACAGCTGAAGCCTGGTCTCTCCCAGACTCCACACCCTGAATAAACACGTCATCAGTCACGTGGCAGCACTCACAGCTGAGGGGTGGTTAGTTTCGTGGCCTCATTCTTGCACGGATGTGGGTTCAGTTTATAGTCCTGTCTGTGCAACGTGAATGTTAAAGTGCATGTTCTGTTTGGCTCTGTCTTGCCCTTCCAAGCAGTGAGTCAGGTTTTAACACTATGTTTGTGGACCCCTGTTTGTATGTGTTCCCTAATGGTGCTTGTGCTTGGACTGACTGCAGCCCTGGTGAGCCTCAAAGAAAAATAAATAGAGATTGAAGAGCAATAGAGCATATCACAATTTAAATGACTGGTCTTGATCCTCCTGCAGCCCAGCGGCAGACAGACGTAATCAGATTACAGTAGTCAGAGCAGACACAGACCCCCCCCCTCCTTACTGCTATATTCTGTAGCCAATGCCTACAAATACTAATTCTAAGCCAGTTTTGAATGTGCGCTGTAGTGGACATACACAGACAAAGTGACAAAATTAAGTATAGTAAAAACAATCATGCATACAGAAAATGGTTACATTTTTTAGTATGATGTTTATGTAATCTATTGTCCCACAATGCAACGCACAACGGAAGCAGAGGAACTACTCACCATAAATGATATGCAGATAGATGATATATCAGTAGATATAACCTCAAAATGAAGTTTTGACCAGGAAGCTGACAACGTCTCGCTACTGCCGTTTCTTTAAGAAACTAATATGTTGCTTATTTTAAAGCTGTCCATAAATGCCAAATAAGCAATGACATGGTGGTACCTCTGAGGGTTTCTGGCTCACTATCTCTGGGTGTGTTTATGGAGAACATTGTAAGATGCCCTTTGGTAAATCCTCCTTTGGTAAAATGTCATTCTCTGCTTGGTGGATCAATATGTGGAGCACCTTATGGCACACAAAATGGCGTGGGATGACTAAAAAGGTATCAGTCATGAGGTCACGAATGATGAATGTATTTCATCTTGAGTTTTGAGTATTCTTTATAGAGGCCCATCTACAGGCTCACATTGCAATCTTAAGCTATGAATGCTGGTATGTGACATTGGTCCATGCTATATACCTGCCCCCATAAAAGTAAACATGAATTAAGTAAAATTATGAAAAACAGAAACATTTCAATGTGTGGATGATGGTGGCGAGAAGGAGCATTACATTTTTGGAAAAATACTTTTCGCTTTCCCATTGTAAAGTTGAATTAGCGGTCCCGTTTCAAATTCATAGTTTGAATGATGTTATTCAGATACCAACAAAATCAGTAATTATGACAGTACTTTATACTGAGTGATAAACAGTCACTAGTGATACAGTGTGTATCTTATATGCGAGTGTTCATCTTTGTCTGTGAATGGGCTGCGTCCATAAGTAGTAATTATTTAACAGCCACACATAAGAACTGGTAGTTACTATTGTAATTATCCTCTGGTAATCCCTTAGCCTTAGAACAAGAGGGGATTTGTCCCGCCCTGACTCTGTATTAAACCCCTCCATGATTCAGCCATTGTCTTATAGTAAGCTGCTAATCACGTCAGTGCAGCATCACCGAGTCCCCAAGTTCTTGTTTAGTAAATAGGAGCCAATTAGTTCTGCTGGGTGCTGATAAGTGGAAATCATATGGATGTAATGAGTTGTTCTGCAGGTGTTTTCATCGCGGTTAAAGGGAATTGAATCTTTTCTTCTCTGCACTACCTGGAAGATTTCTGTGTAAAAGCCCATCCTGTTGCTCTGTGAAAACAAGCATTTAGTGTGTACATCCTGGAAATGGTATCACTGAATACTGTGCAGCTTTGAATAAGGGTATGCGGGAGGCTCTCTCTTCTTGTGTTTTACATGTTCAGCTCCAAAATGTGACGCATGACATGTCAAATAAAAACCACAGCGGTTGAAAGACAAGCTGCTAAAATGCTTTATTCACTTCCCAGAGTGTCACTGCTTCCTCCTGCAGAACTCACCAACACACATAACCACATTTAAACAAACCTAAAAAGTATTCTCTTTTAAAGCTGTGAAGATACACATAATATATTTGACTCAATCCTCGTTTTGTTCCGGGATCCAAGTACAGACATAACTGTGTAAATTCCCCACCTTTGCTTTTTTATTTTTGAGCAGTTCTCAGCTTTAAATCATAAACTTATATTCATGTCTTACCCTAAATTGTCTCCAGAGAGTTCCAGGAGCTCGATCTCATCAGGGCCCACCTCGTCCACTCCAGTATGCCTCTGGGTCACACTGCAGCATCCCATGTCGGACGAGGAGTCTGTCCCTCTCCGCCTGTCTCAGCTTCTAGTCCACACACTGAGCACCATCTGCACAGACAATCATCCCTGCTGTGTGTGTGTGTGTGTGTGCCACACTTAAACCAAAGAGATAACAGAAAAACGGGGGCTGGTCGGGTCCAAAAGAGGATATTGTCCGCTAGAGAAGAGAAGGGAGGGGGTGGTGTCGCTAAGCTCTAGTTCCTTCTTTTTGCTAGCATGCAGTTTATATTTAAATAGAGCCACAAGAACGAAAGGTGTTGATGCTTTCGAAGAGGAATTGAAGATAAAAGTGGCAAAAAAGTTTTTGTTGAGTCGCAGCTTCGTAGTTGTTCCTTCCTTCCTGTCAGTTGGCTGTCTGCAGAGAACTGAGCAGTTTCCTCAGTTGTTGTCTCTATTGACGGTCTGAAGTTACAATGGGAACTTGCTGGCGCTTTACCATGACAAATAAAAACTGGTTCTATTGTTAATTAAAGCTTCCCATTTGTAGATGTACAAATGCAGCTGCTACAGGTACTAAACCTCTTCATGTTGCTAAAGTAAGGCTGTGATGCTCCCAGCCTCCTCGTTGAGAAGTAAGTGAAGCAAGGATCCTGTTGGGAAAGATGGGAACATGCCAGCCTGTGTTTACATGCACAACTCATGAATATTGATAGGCAAGTGAAATAATTATGAGTTATGAAATGGAGAGGTACAGGGCTGCAGTCAAAACAAGCCGCACCAGCTGTTGCCCTGTGTTGATCTTGCTGGTTAGAATTACAGTAAGATGGTGGGAGGGTTTGTACACAATCACGTCTGAGTGTTTCTGGCTTTCCACAAGGCAGGAGCTGTTTCTGTGAAATGAGGCAACTTGATGTAAGATGAGTGACTGATATATTTTCCATTTGCCTCAGCTGTTGATTTCTGCTTTGATTAAAGTAAACAAGTCTACCATTAATACTGTACAATGACATTTTACAACATACTACACTATAACTTTTTATAGTATTTTTTTGTGACTTTTTATGACATAAATTACTTTTTGCAACATTCTATAATATAACTTTGCATGACTATTTTTCAAATACAATACTACGACTTTTTTTATGAATAGTTTTATAGTAAATACTTTTTAGACTAACTATATAGTTTTCATGACTTTCTTCAACATACTACAATTTTACTTTTTTGACATACTGAACTCTAACATGTCGTCATACTATACATTGACGTTTTATGACAAATTATACCGTGATATTTTTGTCATAATATTCAATGAGGGTTTATGACTTTTTTTAGATATACAATATAACATACCATACTATATAGTACTTGTTTGGACGTGTTAAACTATGGCATTGACATGCCTTTTTTGACATAATATGGCTTTTTATGACTTTTTTTCGACATACTATATACATGTCAAGGGAGTTCAGGACAGGACCCAATAGCAAGACCACAAAACAGGATTCAGGTACAGAACAGACTTTTTTTACACTGGCCAGAAGGCAGGATCGACGGTGTGGTTTCCCGTGGACCGACACCAGAAGGCAGGCAAACTAGTAGGCACAGGGTTGGAAGACGGTACGGGGTTGGAAGACAGAGGCAATCAGCTGGAGAGTACGCAGCTGTGCACCTATCAGGGGTGTGACCATGGGAGGTGTCTGGAGGCAGGCAGAGGAAGAACACCGAACACATGCATACAATAACAAAACAGGGGAATGACAGAGGTTAACACACCAATGGTCTGACAGGGATCCTGACAATACAATGACCTCGTCATATCATAATTTCATTTTGATATTGTGCAATGACGCAAATTTTTCAATTGTCTATTTAGGCCAACAGTATGTACCTGACAATACTCTTTTATCAGGACCTCTGTTTGTTGCAAAGTAAAAACACAAATGTACCTTGAAGTTATTTTCTCTGTAGTTCCTTATTTTGTCATCATCTGTGCCTCTCCAGTGTTGCTAAGTTCTATATGATTTTGAAATAAACTAGAGCGGTGTTATGAAAATGATAATATTGATAATAATTAATTAAGTTCCCACATTGTTTCCCCCTTATTCATTAACGGCACATATTGTTCCCTTGCACCTACATGTATGTATCATTACGTCCTGTACTGGTACACAATCAGTAAAGATTACAATTATTTATGATTTAATTTAAATTAAATTGAGAAGAATTATGCTGCACGTTGCCGGCCGTAATCTAAAGCTTTCCCCATTTTATGTATATCAACATGTAATATTATGAGTATCAATACTTAACAGTAATAACAGTAATGCCTTTGAGTCAAATGAAAATCAAGAAGATATTAAACTTGCACAATATTTATTGTATATAAAATGTCATACATTGTCAGATTGTATTTATTATATCAGAAATATGACATGTTCTTTACTATAAAAACATATTTTAAAAGTTTGTTGTACATTTATTTCATTGTGCTACTCAGTAGATAAACGGTATACATATTGTACTTACAGTTTACATGAACATGCTGTGTTCTATGTGACAAATTAAAGTGCTTCAAAGCTTTTAGAATTGTTATTTCTTGTTCTGTCTCCTTCTTGATTTGTGAGCAGATTCAAAGAGCTGCTGACGGCTTCCTGTGTGTGTGTGTGAGGAGCTTCCCAAACCCACCAGCACAGAAGAAGCAGATGGAGACAAACTATGTTCTCTGTGCCTCTGGGGACGGGACGCTCCTCGTCCTCTCGGCTGGTGGGTGGAGCGGGTGGTGTCGGGTGGAGGGGCAGGGAGGACGTAACCATACTCACTGGGTCTCGGACTCACTGGGGTGCTGAGAGTGGTTCAGTGGTCTGTGGTGGGTCTGGGTCTTCCTGGGATGATGGGTTGGATGACGTCCACTCTCAGCTGCCCCACGAGTGAGACAACAGCACAGAGGAGTCCTGCCCTGTGAGACACAAACACAAGAGATGAATACTTTGAACTCAACTATACGACCTTTACATTGTTGTGTTGAATCTGGCCTCCAATGATTGAATCTTATTACTGATACTTCTGTAGTCTTAGTGAGGGATTACTTACTCAGCCCACTGAAAGAAAGGAGACCGCCGCTCTCCATCTGGTCCTGTAGTCCTCCATCCTTCTCATCTGGTCCTGTAGTCCTCCATCCTTCTCATCTGGTCCTGTAGTCCTCCATCCTTCTCATCTGGTCCTGTAGTCCTCCATCCTTCTCATCTGGTCCTGTAGTCCTCCGTCCTTCTCATCTGGTCCTGTAGTTCTCAATCCTTCTCATCTGGTCCTGTAGTCCTCCATCCTTCTCATCTGGTCCTGTAGTCCTCCATCCTTCTCATCTGGTCCTGTAGTCCTCCATCCTTCTCATCTGGTCCTGTAGTCCTCCATCCTTCTCATCTGGTCCTGTAGTCCTCCGTCCTTCTCATCTGGTCCTGTAGTTCTCAATCCTTCTCATCTGGTCCTGTAGTCCTCCGTCCTTCTCATCTGGTCCTGTAGTCCTCCATCCTTCTCATCTGGTCCTGTAGTCCTCCGTCCTTCTCATCTGGTCCTGTAGTTCTCAATCCTTCTCATCTGGTCCTGTAGTCCTCCGTCCTTCTCATCTGGTCCTGTAGTCCTCCGTCCTTCTCATCTGGTCCGCATCGTTTCCTGGTTTAATTACGCCTGTTCGTCCTGACGTTCGCTCCTAAGCGTTCCGTATGGTTACCACGGTGCACAACTTAAGCATATATTTTATTATTATTCGACATACTCTACTATGACTTTTTTCGACAGCCAACACAAAGACTTTTTGGATGGCTTTTTTTGACTTACTACAGTAGTCTACGAGTTTTTAATGTCTTATTGCGACACACAATACAATGACTTTTTTACATATTTCGACATGTTATACTATGACTTTTTTATGACTTATTTTGACATAATTTACAATTACTTTTTTACGACTTTTCAACATGCTATCCTCTGACTTTTTTATAACTTTTTTTCGACATGCTATACTATGACTTCATTATGACTTATTTCGATATGCGATATAATGACTTTTTTGACCTATATTATGAATTATTTACGGACTTCTTTCGGAATGCTTAGACTTTTTTATGCTTTTATTCAACATGCTACACTG
This sequence comes from Anarhichas minor, assembly GCF_050575085.1. NCBI lineage: Eukaryota > Metazoa > Chordata > Actinopteri > Perciformes > Anarhichadidae > Anarhichas > Anarhichas minor. The sequence goes on along the minus strand of NW_027466449.1, from coordinate 1,130,775 downwards.
TGACTTTTCGACATTCTATACTATGACTATTTTATGACTTTTTTAAATTTACTATAGTATGACTTTTTTGACTTATTATAACATGACATTTTTGGACATACGATTATGACTTTTTGTGACTTTTTTGATATGCTATAATATTACTATGACTATTTTTGACATACTATGACTTTTTATTGACTTTTTCGACACACATAACTATGACTTTTTTTACTTATTTCGAAATAATAGATGGTTTGATATCATAGTTTATGGAAACTATGACCAGGGGAAAAATAAGGAAACAGGTGGAGGAGGACAAGGACCATCTGATCTTCCAGCCAGAGATGAGGGACTCGCTGCAATTATTGGACAAACAGACAGGACTTTCACCCAGAGGTAACTTATTTCATAATTGTATTTGGGTTGTAGTTAATAGTTAGAAGCTTTATTCTTAACCATTTGATTTCTGCATCATCATCAACATCCTTCTGTTATTTCTATTCTTCGGCACAGTTGCAAATAAAGATCAGCCTACACTAATATTATTAGGACTGTGCGAAATAAAATTAAAATAAAAGAGTTTTTTAATATTGTTGTCAATTGAAGACTTTGTTAATTAATGTAGTTTTAATAAGATATGCATTTATTTAAAAGGTGTGTGTTAACATTAAGACAGCCAGCCAGGCATTCATCATTTGTGCATGGTCACAGGCAGTTCTAAATTTGTTCGCAGAGTTTGAAAAAATTCAATTAGGAAAATATTGATAAATCCCGGATTTTACCATAACTCATTTGCACGTTTAGGCAGAGAGTTTGTATATGAGTCCCAATTACTTTTTAAGGACTTCCAATTCCCTCAAATTCAAAAACCTAACACGGCACAGTTTGAGCCTCAGATCAAGGTAAACACACTGAGAATATTCAGAAGGACAACTAGCAGGATTTACAGAATTTATGTTTGCATATTAGGCAGTACAGTTCCTCTTCTGTCTGATGAACAGAGCTGTTTTTGTCCTCTCTGTTCTTCACGTTCTTTTCCACAGAGCGGAGGTCCAGCATGAGGAGGGAATGGTGTCGTTGTCTATGGAAAGCCACAGACGGTGATCCCTGGTGACGATAGAGACCTAATTATAGTCTTCTGCTGAGCCTTAGAGTCCTTCACGTCATCTGCAGCTTTTGAATAATGATGCATTTGCAAAGTACATTTGCTCAGCTTGAATTCAACCCGAGACCTGGGATTCTTATTCCTAACAGTCTGCATGCTTTTACAGGTGTGGTGTAAATGTGAAGGTCCCTGCACTGATGGAGAGTTTTGATGGAAAAGTGAGCGGGCGGTGGAGGTGGTGGGACACTGGCCAGACTTTGAACTACCTCTTCCTTCCACACTTGCTGAGACATTCACACTATCAAGAGATGATGAAGCCACAATTGTGCCCTCTGTCCCTGACTTACATCTTTTGGGTTCAGTCTTTTTGATGCCTTTCTGGTTGAATTCACTGTCTGTGTTGTAAAGCAGCACAAAGTCCCTCTGACTGGCCAAAGGAAGAATCCTCTGATTGAGACGGCACTTGTTGAAGATCTCCAGAGTTAAATCTAAAGCATGAAGGAGGGACAGCAGACAAAAACATGTTGGGTGGTATCACACATCAGCCTGTTGAGCAAACAAATTAGGAAAGTAACATATTTAATAAAGGAAAACATGATTGTACCATGCATGCAGTGAAACAAGGTGACATTTTTTTGGGGAGCGTGGTGTTAAATTGATTTAACTTAAACATCTACCTGAACCTGAACAAAAAAGGAACTTATGTACATAAATGTAATAACGTTAGCTCACCCAGCGACTCCACAACAGTGCTGGGTATCACCTCCTTCAGCACTTCACAATTTGTATGGAGAGCTGGATTACAGTTCATCTCCAACAGCCAGACCTATTATAGACATGAAGACATGTTTAGTCCAAAAACATGCACATTAACACACATGTTGAACACTGACAGCCATCCCGATATTCAGCGACGTATCACCCACCTTGAAGTCCTCATCGACCATAAAGTCGCAGCCAATCAAGTCAAAGAAGCCCAGTCGGCAGTCAAACTTGGATTTGACTGCCAAGAAACAGTGGGTCATTATCTGCTGCATGCGCTTCTGATGCATGGGAAGGAAAAACAACCAGACGGTCAAATGATGCTTGAGAGTGACCAAAAGTGTAACAATTCCTTCAGCACCCATTTTGGATGTCTGCAGCTCTTAACGACAAAAATCTTAATTTTTCATTCAATAATCCCATACATCATATATACATGATATTCGACCACTGCATTTAACCCATCCTAAGCATGTCAGAGCAACGGGCTGCTGCCAGGAGTTCAGTGTCTCTCTCAATGGCACTTTAACATGCAGACAGGAAGCGCTGGGGATCGAACCGTGAACCTTGAGGTTAGAGGACTATCTTATGGTCTTCAGTTTACGTCTGCCATCTGTGTCTTTGTGCCACTAACCGTCCCTGTATGCTGGGCTGTCGCTGTAGGTTTTTGCTCGCGTGTTTACATGGTGAACCGTTGTTTGTAAACAAAGGAGCATGCACATAGCACTGGTGGGCAAAAAAGCATCATTCTCCTCACACAGAATATAGCACTAGCATAGCAGCTATGATCAGTCATGGCGAGCTGTCATGCTCCACAGATTGACACGAATGAACTGATCAAAAAAAAGGGCGAAACAATTTTGAAGCTATGCCAGAAAACTTCAAACTGATGCAAGACTTTGTTAGGCTTAAATTGTTGACTGCAGCATTGGGGGGGAAAGCTCACTCCGGTACGTCGTATATTTTAATGAGAAGACGTCTGACAGTCACTGAACAACAAGCAATTTTGAAAGCTCAGGTTTGTTTAAAATGCAATTGGACATGTCCCCAATGTATTGACGTACTATTTAATGGGGTCTAATGCTGACATACAGCAAACTAACATTAGTCTTCACAAGGACGGGGAGACAACAGGATTAGCTTTATTAATCAATGATGTTTATTTAGATTATTTAATAAATCTGACTACAATGTAACTTGTCTTTTATACTGTCTTACCTGAATGATAAGCTACTGTAAATTCAACTCATCACTCTTAAATGATATGATGCTAAAAGCCATTATGTGTACAATTGGGATGTCATTTAACATCTTTCAAGTAATTCTAATGGCATACGCTTTTCAATTCTACATAGGTGACTTTAATAACAGATTCTATTTTTTTTTTTCGAGAAGTGTGCCCAGTATGACAGTTCTCAGTTGGACCTGTATATAGACTTAAACTTGTGATTCTGTTCCTCCAAACAGCCACATTGGTGGTTTGTTGTATACACTTCAATGTGTAACTATAACCCATTAAAGGTTTGAGGTTTCTCTCCAACAGGAGCAAACTAAATATAATTAAAATGTGTACATTGTACCATTTGTTGTACGGTAATAAGATGATGTATGCTCAGACAGGAGTGAGGTCATCCGAGCCTAACCCCAATCTCAATTAGCTGCAAGTGCCAACAACCATCATTATATTGGTAATTGGTCCCCGAGAGCTACAACACACCGCAGTACTCACTGCAAAGGCGCCCAGCACCCAGTCCCTGGGCAGACCCTTGGCAACCCGAAACCTGTCGTTGACGTAGGTGTTGAAGCTCTCCATGGACCAGACAGTGTCCTCCTTCAGCTGGCTGTACAGAGGGTTCTTCTTCTGCATGCACTGGAGGTGGACAGCAGGGGGGACCAGAGACACATGAAGCAGTCAGCAGGAGTACAGGGCCAGTTGATGCCACAGCTAAATGCTTGATCTATTCAACCTCTCTGTAAATAATGGAGGACAAGTATGCAAAGAAGGATGGGATGCAAATACCTCTCTAGTATTATCATGAAGGATTTTGACCTTTTTAATTTGTGTTAAATGGAAGTTTACATGGCATGTGTGTGAATTACTGACAGAATGCCTTTAAACTCCATAAATGAACAGTGATTTCAGTTCCCTGTTCTTTTCATTCAATGCAGGCATACCAGTGATTGACATGCAGGGTTGTGGTTTGACCCCAGACCACTTTATCGTTGCAATTATGTCTGCGTAGAATAAAAAGAATGAAATAAACGAGCAGTGTGTGGGGATTGTTCAGCTTTTCACTCAAGATAATTATCACACAGCAACTGCAAAGAAGGGGATATCTTCCAAAGTTTGTAAAAATATCTACTTGTTATCTCTAATTCAGACTGATGAATTTCATGAGCTTTAGATAAATGTTGGAATACATTTTTGCACAGCTTTCACTTACATTGTAAGCACATTTAAAGGCCAGTATGAACAGAAGGCGTGATTACAGCAAGTAGAATGTGGGCACAACTCCTATTTTAAGACAAAAAAATGGTAACCTCTGACCTGCTAGTTAACCCTGAATATGTTTGGCAGAGTTCGGACAGGATTGAGCTGTACCTGATTTGTCAGGTGGGCATACAGGTTGTTGGAGCTGGGGTCGTAGAGGTCACAGGTCAGTCGCACATATCCATGGCGAAAGAAGACCATGTAAGGTGCAGTGCAGGCGATCAGAAGGTAAGAGCGCACGTCAAACTTTTTCCCTTTCAGCAGCAGCGGCCTCTGGATGTAACTGAGGGAAAAATGTCAGTTTACCTCCACATCAACGTTTCCATAGGAAAAGGCTAATTTTTCATTTGTCGACAAGATGTTGTCTATTTGGAGAAGTAACATATGACATGATATTAATTCTAACAACCCTATAGTTACGTATGTTCACCCACTGTTGGACGATGCGAGCCTGAGGCTGACGGTGGAGCATCTTCCCGTTGGCCTGGCTGTCTTCCGTGTGCTGCAGCTTCAGTCTGAAGGCGGCTACGTCCTCCTGGCTCTTCATCAGAAAGATCCCTCTGCCTTGGTTCAGACCCGTGGGCTTACAGATCCACATGTGACTCTCATTGTTGCTCACACCTGGTAACAGTCATAAAGGTACATCAGGTAAATCAACAACTTATGACATATACATATATAAAGTCCCTCTCTGTTTAGAGAAAACGTGAAGGAGACTTGTCACGTCTGCACTGCTCTGTATTTTTCTGTCGTGTTCTGTTATATAGTTTTTCTATTGTTGTGTCTTTCCTTTCTGTGTAGTTATAATAACTTCTTTATTTCATGAATGACAAAGAGCGCTGTTTCTGAAATCTTAAGGACACCATGTGTGCTCTCTGACACTTTATTTGAATGTTCCAATCCAAAAAAATGTAATTAAAAATCCCACATGTGTAAATTAACGTTGTGCAGCAGTGGAAAGTTACTACAACATTTAAATTCTGCTTACATGTTGATACATCAGTTGTAATAAAACACTATATGTATAATATAACTCTGACAGAGGCTATTATACCGTCTAATCTGAGTACTTTTTCAGCTATCCTTATGAAAGCAGGACTTGTATTTATAATAAAGTATTTGGCTTTTAACCAATTATCAATATTTCTTCCACCACTGACACAGATGATGCTTTTTCAGACAGATTTCACACACAGCGTATTCAGTTTTTTGTGTTCTGATCTGTTCTTTGCTCTTGTCTTTTTTCCACTGATTTATCCGTCACCCAGAGATCTAAACCAGCTGTCTGTGTCTTTCTCCTGTTTACATAGTGATAACCATGTTTGTCATAACCTGCACATCACTTATCATAATGCTGTGTGCCTGTTCAGTACTGCAAACAATACAGAAACCAGGGGTTCATGTTCTCTCCGGTCCTAAAAATGTTTTCAGTTTTAATATTAAATTATTTTTTTCTGCCTCAGTCCTGAAGCAGATCCACATCCACATCCAGTCGAGCATCTCCGCTTGTGTTTGTGTCTCAGCCCTGTCCTCTGCTGACTCGTCTCTATGGCAACAGCATGTTCCCCTGGTGATGTAATCGGGGCCTTATGGGAGGTGAAGTGCATTATTTTCCAACATCCTCAGCCTCTTGATTAAACAATCACCAGGGCAACTGTTGTCTTAACACCGCCAAGCACAAACTATTCTTTCTCGCATTACCGGATGAATGACGAGTCAAGTTGGATTAATCTCATGTTAAAACTGAAGCCTTCTAAATAAACACAAATCCAGTTAAACCAGTGTTGTGTTGTTATTGCATCAGGATGCTACTGATGTCGTACTACTGTACTAGAGGTTGATGTAGGGGGGGAGGGTTTGGGCATTTTACCCTCCTGCTGGGCAAAGAAAGCCTCCCTCTCTTCCCTCACATCCATGCGGAAAGTAGTGGGAATAAACTCCTCCATTTTCAGCCTCCTGTGAGGTACAAAAAAGGAAAAATGGTGCACAAATGAATGGTTGTGTGTCTTCAGCTGTTTAAACCTTCCGTTAGAGCAGGAAGCATTAGAAATCAGAATTATGAAAACAAATTTCATATATTGACAATCAAAAGAGGTGCTGGAGCATTGTAACATATCTTGGCACGTTTCGGCCACCAGCTAAACCATTAACAAGAATATGTATTGCCGTGTGAGCGTACATGTTTGTCCTAGTAATAATAATAAATAATAATACATTTTATTTATATAGCGCTTTAAAAGGCACTCAAAGACACTTTACATGGTAAAAACAGAAACAATAAAAGCATTTATAATAAGAACAAAATCTATGACATCATAACAGTAAGAAAGAAAATAAAAAAACACGAAAAGAAAGAAAGAAAACATATATGACTGACTTTAGAGGTTAAAGTACATGCACATGACATACAAACATGCGTGCACGCACAATTAGTGATCAAAACCTCCACAGCGTACGCAGGAATCTTTTATGGATGGTTACTATTAGACTGTACTTTATGATTAAATGGTTTGTCTGAATTTTTAACATCTTATTTTGTAAAATAAATACTTTGATATGTGATGCTTTTTTTTCTTTCACCAGATATTTCACGTGCTGGTTAAAATATTTAGGTTGGGAAACTTATATCAATAATTATAGTTGATATAACTGACACACATAATGCTTAATACCACGCTCGTGTGATTCCGACTGGAGGCCTGATTTCTGATGAGGCCGGTTGGCCGTGTTTATTAAATAGTGTCACGGGCTGATATGTCTTTTAATCAGTATTTGCAGGGCCGGGCCTCTGTTGAACCTCCATGATGGTACCAGATTGTTGCTAGGAGATTGTGACACAACTATGTATTTTGTAAAGGAAATAGCTGTTATATCTCTCTGTTTTTGATACATACAACCTGAGTCCTCGACCGTGATTCACTTTGCTGCTGACTCGCTCATACTCCCGCAGACTGCTGAGGAGGCCGATCTTAGTGGTGAGCACCTTGTTGTTGGGAATCTGGTACACCAGCTGTTCACCTGGGAACGACACATGCAGATTTTGAGTTGTCTTTCAGAGAATGGATGGCAATAAACATCTTTTCTACTAATAGAAAGGTAGCATTGTGGTACTTTTTCACAGTAAAATACAGCATTTAGAGTCTGTCTTGTAATCATCATAGCACTGGACCTTCTCTGAAGTTACGGTAGTTGGCTGGTGATTTGGTCTCACACCACTTGAGTTTAAAATCCTCCCTGTCCTTGTGGTAAATCCTCTTCCATCCTCTGCTCTCACAGTAACTGCTCACTCTAAAGGAAAAGTCCCAAAAGAAACCAATCACACTTCTTCTGCTTTAATCGCACAACAATCCAGATGTCAGGGCTAAAACTAGGGTCTGAATAATAGGGGGCCCAAAACAAAATATACAGCTGGTGAATAACGTTTTTTGATAGCATGAAAGTAAATATCTAATTTGAAATCCTCACTTTTCTTAAACTTTTTATTCTTAAATTAAACTTAAATTGCTATGTGATCACATTTTTGAAATATCTACAATCCAACGGATTATTGGTCCTTTATTATATATTTCTCTACATACATTTCAGCCCCATTGGCTCCTCCAAAGAAGTAGAAAGGCCCAGGACCCCGTGGCTCCTCTGCCTGCCGCTGCCGTTCCCCGTCTGGGTAGGAGCAGGTCGGCAAGCCCCTGGGGAAGGACCTCCGAATGTATCGCTTCACCAGGCCTGCACCTTATACGTTTGCATACACATAAATCATACATGCACACGTCACTCCTACTCAGACAAACACATAAGCTCTATCACTATGTACATGGAAATCATGTTGATAAATTGTATTTTGTAATGCTGAAGGATCAACATATGGCAAGAATAACAAATTGCATCACACTTGACATCCCACCTTCCCCCACACACACCTGACCCTCTATCCTGGCTTTCCTGGTTGACAGACATGTCGGAAAACACCTCTCTCGCTTTCTGAGTCCGTGTCTCCTCTCTCTGGACCTGCTCTAGTCCACTTTCTGATGTTGCTTCTTGCATGCCACTATGGTCAGGTGACGACGGCTGTTTTCCTTCTGGCTCCTCCTGCCCCAAACTTCCTGCAGGCTGGTTGTCCCCACAGGGAACCTCCACTTCCTCCTTCTCTGCTTCGTCCCCTTGTTGCTTCTCCAACCCGGTCTCTTCTGCCTGGACGTCACTGCAGGGCTCCATCAAGCAATCAGATGACATCTCCTTGTGCTGGTGCAGATTGCTAATGATGACTGAAAATGTTCCAACACGGGAGGACACCTTTTTGGTGTGCGGTGACACTGTAGTCAGAAAGAGAGACCAGGAATGAGGTGTTTGTCATTGTTACACAGAGATCACTGATGACTTGGTGAAGGAAAAGAGGAAAAGAAAAAGAGAACTAATTTACTCTTCATTAATAGTACCGTATGTCTGGTAGGGTCACAAAATATTATTTTACTTAGCCACGCTAACATCACACCTCTAGGGATGGCTGTGTCTGTCGGTCGGTCTTCCACTTTGGTTCAGACGGAATTATCTCAACAACTATTGGATCAGTTGCGATGAAATGTTTTACATCATTCCTAAAGACTTTCCTCTGTTGCCGTCGCAGCCCATCGTTTTCACTTATCCAGTGAAATATCTCAACACGTATTAGATGAATTGGCACAAAATCCCTCAACAACTATAACACAGATTTTTATCTCCTCAGTAATAATTTTGCAAACCCTTTAACTTTCCATCTAGTGCCATCATCGGGTTGAACATTTTAATTTGTCCAAAACTTTGACAGAAAAAAACTGCAAAAATAATGACATTACCACCATCCTCAGCTATACTTTGTGTTTGGGCTAATTAGCAAATGTTAAACAAGCTTAATGTGCTTGCTAAACATCAGCATGTTAATATTGTCATTGTGAGCATGTTAGCATGCTGATGTTAGCAGTTAGCCGTACATAAGTACAACCTCACAGAGGCGCTATAGCATGGCTGTGGACACTTGTTGATTATTATGAACGCTAAGCAGCCTGCCATGTAAATGATCATGGATATTTGATGGTCATTAGAGGATTATTCCAAATTATTGTGGTGACCACCTGAGCTTTTGTGTAAGACCACCAGTTAAAACTATACACTTGACCTTGTATTTGGCCCATGGATATTTATAGTTCCCAGAGTGGTGATCCGTTTCCTTGAGCAACACCGTCGGACTGAAATAATAAAATCTGACGGACAGATTGCTATGAAATTTGCACTTTCATGGTCCCATTGTAATGTAATGAACCCATTACCTTTCCTCTAGCACCACCATCAGAACAAACATTAAATGTTAAGGCACACCACGGATAAATCTATCTTAATCTGATAGGTGGGGGTTTTCAAAGACAAACATATTTAGGCTATTCTATAAATGATGTTCTTTTTTTGTTTTTTTTTGTTCACTTCCTTAACTGAGACTACCCTGAAATAGTTTGGAGCTGGGGAGGTCACATTAATATCACATATGGCAAAAAGGAAGTGTGAAGAAAATGTGCTATCTCAAAATAAATGTGCTGTTTTGTTTTATAAGACAAGAGCTGAACTCTGACCTGATTGTAGCAACATTTAGAAGCAAAAGGGTTTTACCTGCAACTCCAGCGTCAGTCGCAAGGACGGCCAGACTCCATAAAAACCTACTCAGCCTGTTCCTCTTCTGCCATGTGCGCTCAACCCTGCAGTCCAACGGCAAGGCCGAGACAAACAGCAAACCCAAAGACTGAAGGACAGACTTAACAGAGGTGAAATCACATGGTGTGTCAGCAGTTTAACGCACTGTCACACTGCCCGGTTACTCCGGTGATGGGACCCTCAGCAACAGTTGCCGCTTGCAGATTGAAACAACAGCAGCTCAAGAAAAACTAACTGCTCAAGATTATGTATCCCACACCTACCCCACCTCTAAGTTTAGCTTCATTCAATATTAATCGCCCGTTAGCCTCTGTTGTGTGAACCCTGTGGTAACATGAGAGCAGAGTGTCAATCAAAATGGATTTGCCAGGGTATTATATCCTGACACCAAAGGCAGAATAATCATTTCTACAGCCTCTGTGACAAACAAAAATAAGTGATAATTCTGTCAAGGTTTCATATGCTAATGTAGATAAAATGGCATCCACCTTACATTTTACACTGGTTGACTGTTTCTTATGCTGCCCCATATACAGTATATAGCTCCATTTTACACACTGAACAGCAAAGCCTGAATGGTTATCTTTATATGAAAAGTATAAAAGTTATGTTCCGTTTCAGATTCTGTAGGAGAAGTGTAGGAGGGGATTATTAGCACAGTATCTCTAGATGAACCTTCAAACCTTTTATATATAACTTGTGCTGTTAGTTAACCTTAGCATTTGATTAAACCTAAAGCCCCTAGGCCTAGACCTTATCATACATATTACATCTATTGTGAACATCAGTTTAATTTAACTCATTCAGCTGAATCATTGTTGGAATCATTATTTATGGCATAACATGATCATGAATCATATTGTCTAGAGCCAAATCCAGTGGCAGGTATGCAGTTGAGCAACATAATATTTGTCTGCTCGCATTGGCAAATCCACTTATCACTTATTCTGTCTCAGTAATTTGACTGGGGAGGAAACACCCAGGCCAAGTCACGGTTGGCAATTATGCATAATCTCCTTTCTTCCTCCCAACAGTCTGATAATTTACAGCGGTGGATGCCTCTTAGACCCAGCATCCATGCAACCGTATAATTACACATACAGTAGGGTAACCAGGAGTGACGCAAACACCCTGTAGGTTATACGCGCATTTATATTATGTTATGTTTAGAATGTATGTAGAACATTTCAAGCAAATTCTGCAGTGTTTTAACAGATGAGAACTTAACTGAGTCAACAATTAAATGGGGAACGGCCTCCAAAAATGTGTTAAGTGCAAGGGTTTATGGGTATAAAAAGAACAATCACAAAGTCAACCTTTCCGCCACGGTTCATATCACCGAAATGCAAACTGTAGGTGTCATCACACCCTTAGTATGGGCCGTTACACATTTCCCGCATGACTAACTTTACAACAAGGAAGCAGCAGTCACCAGACAGTCGTGTCAGTTCAGTCATTTACACACACTGCAAAATGGCAGCTACACGAGAGCGCTGCCTGGCAATGATGCGAGTGCAGCCACAGCACCCCAGTTATTAGAAGCGGGCCTCCCATATTCCTGTTTAACAGAGCTTTGTGTGGAGCCAGTGTCAGCCACACCTTGATAAAGAGCCGCCATCTGATAGACACACTGTGCAAAGGGCTGCGTAGGTGGACAAAGAGAACAGGCTTGTTTTACAACCCTGTCGACCTCATGGTTCACCATCTGCCAAGAGTCTTTGTGCATGTGTGTGTGTGTGTGTATTAGAATAGGTGTATAAGCTTGTGTATTTTGTTTGGCTATCTGCATGTTCCCTTTTTTTGTATTAATATATTTCACGTTTCAAATGTTAATGAGTACCTTTCCTATTTAGATTTGATCTCCGTCCGTCAATCGAACAGTGTGTGCAAATGTGCGACACTTTTTTACCTGAACCTAACTTTTCCTTTCCTTGAGTTTCTGCAGTGGAACTCTTCTCATTGTCTGTTCAACCATGGCAACTTCTCCTATTTACTACAAACAAACCACACACATAAAAAAGAATATCACTACATCACTCCTCCAAATCGTGGATTGTTTCCCAAGAAAAGACGGTGGGTTAAAATGTGTATGTGTTTTCAAAAACAGAATAATGTGTTAAAAATATATACTGAGCTATATGAAAATAAAACGAATGAAAATCAATATATATGTCTTTAGACGAGAACTATGTGTGTGTGTGCGTGTGTGTGTGTGTGTGTGTGTGTGTGTGTGTGTGTGTCTCAGGGCGGTTACACCATAAAGTGTGTGTGTCTTTCAAAGACTCGCCCAATCCCATGTCATCTCAACTGCCTTCTGTACCAGGAAGTGCTCAGCAATTACAGGGATGCAGCCTGCAGCAATGGTGTCCCTACACAACCCATTATTTGGAGAGATTCTCCTTGTCAAGGTGTTGTAGTGGAGGGAATGGAGTTAAGTTTCGATGTAAAGAAAGGCTCGTCTCAATAGGGTCTCTCTGTCTCCTGCTATTCATGTTTTCCTTACAGAATTACACCGGGAAAGGGGGCTGGGGTAGTGGGGCGGGGTGACATTTTGTTCCCAGGGTTTGTATTCATTCATTCCCACTGGTGATAAATGCAAGTTGGAGACACAAATACATGGAATTTCACCAAGACAGGCTTTAACATGAGGCCATATGCACATTTGCCTCATATTAACAGATATGTAAGAAAGAAATAAATAAAATCTTTTAACGCTAATGTAGCAAATCTGAGTGCTGTTGAGGGTTTACGGTTGTGACATTTTAAACCCATTGCAGTGATTAATCATCAAAAAAAGTAGCTTGATATTTGGAAGGGATGTGGTTTATGTGTTATACAATATTCAAATCACTGACGTGGCTCTTAAATAAAGCTTTCATGTACTCCATGCAGCTGTGGTATTTCACACTCATCATCATAAGGTGATGAAGGTGGAGAAAAGCTGCCTCAGTCCCACCCAGCTGAGCCTCTGTGGTAACTCCAAATATAGAGAAACGTGTACGTGATGCTTGTGGCAACCTCCTGGATTAACGTTATTCAGTATGTTGGGTACGCCCTCCAGAGTTATGAAAAGACACAAGAGGAATACCGTTTCATTTTGAAGTGGAAAATGACTCACCGATAGCAGACTTTGGCAAGAACACGACAGAATGGGGAGAGGTGGTGGAGGCAGAAATGCTCCACCACCACAGTTTACAAAGCCTTAAAATACAGCAACTAAGTGCTTGATGCAACGAGTGCTGGTGCCAGTCAACACTTCAGAAATCAGTCAGGTGAATTCCATCAACATGTAATTACAGAGCTGGGGAGGAAAGCAATATCACTGACAAAAATGGTTAGGTATTTAAACTACTGGAGGTTTATGAGTGCTTATCTGGCAGGATATTTAGGCCTCAGTTAATGAGGTACAAGCAAAATAGGGAAACGTCTGTAATTGTAAAAATAACGGAATCACATTTTCACTTCAAATTACCACCCATTGTTCTATGATTAAAGTCATTAAATCCCATGGATTCTTTCACTGTTTAATTAACAATCAGTAGCAGGCATTGACATTTCTGTGCTTTGGTTGCTGAGTGTAACTAAGATGAGTCTATTCAACTGCTGTGGAAATGTACCAGCAGTTACGAAAAGAAATGGCAGCCAACTCTGCAGAAAGACCTGCTCAAAATGAGATCAGGAGAATATTAGAAATGTATTGGCACAGTTCTAATGCCTCAAATGATACCGGTTCCTGGGAGAAGCTTCAGTGTCTCGGCCTACCAGTCTTCACGTACAATACAAAGCAAACTCACCAAGTTTGCCAAAGAAGGCTAAAGTCAAAACTACATCCGACAAGAGTTGTCTAATCAAGTGGTTGTTTATCATTTACCTCGTTGCTTTCAGCTGAAGCTAAAGTACAGCAACTTTTAGCTTAAGGCTAACAGCATAGACGGACTGCCATCTGGAGGACCAGACATTTTATATGTAAATAAAAACGTGATAACCATCCTGTGTGATTGGTTTTAGACTGGCTTGCCCACTCCACACCTGTGTGGAGTGGGCAAGGTAAGTTCTTCACATCTCATTTTCTTTATCAACCAGCTTTATTTTCCTTCATTCATCTGTTCAGACACTGAGTCGACAACTCGCACATAATGTGATAGAACATAACAGCATGATAGAGGATAATATAATATAATAAGCAATTAGTGTGAAATTGGAAACCATGAGAGATTACTTATTTATTTTCATTTACATTTTCAATTGAAACATGCCACCCACATAATACCACATCAGACTGCTTTTTGCATTAAAAGTAATAAAGACGTTGATTTAATGATAATCTGTCTGAATGTATCTGAAAATTGCCAAACGGATTCTGTTCTTAGGGACTGAATAGTTGTACATACATTGCTAATATGTGTGCTGTGTCTTGACATCGAGGCTCTAATGTGATTCAAGCAGTGAAGTGATTATATATTTTGCCAGAACTGGTGTTTCTTGTTCATATGCAATACATAAAAGTGTGTTATTGGTTTCTTGAGAGCAGAATACACTGTAAGTATACAAAGCATAGATTGCAGTAGAGCTTCAAGTATTGAAAAAACTAAAATCTAACTTCAGTGTGGCAATGCTTCTGCCCTAAGTGCCTGTGGAACTGCCTATAATCAGTTCCACTCCTCTATAACTGACTGCAGACTGTCAAAGGAGTTCCCCGCATGACTGTGTGGCAGCTCCTCAGAATGAATGTACGTCAGCAGAGTTGCATGTATGTCACAGCCGTTTAGACTCTGTTGTGCTCCTGTTCCACCCCAGTGGCAAGCCCAGCTAAGTGAATCTAGCCTCCTCATCCACAGCCGGCAGTAGTGCAGGAAAGTGGTCTGACTGCACCAAGCATGCACAGACCAGTGCAGGAATCCTCTACAGGCTCTCTGCCAGTCAGGAATGTGATTCAGTAGGGTGATGTCACCAAGGGGGGGGTGAACCGAATTACAGTTGCCTGTTACTGTACTGTCGTGTTTTTATTTGTATAATTCTGACACGTTTTAACTTTAGTGTCTTTATGTGCTGCAATGTAAAACATATGCTTTACAAATCAAACATTGGACCCACGGGGAGATCATTTATGGAAGGTGAAAATTATTCTTTCCAGACAGATTTTAAGTCAGATTTCTTTTGTTATAAAACAATATACAGTAATTACAGTTGATCTGCACTGTTGGTGTCAGTGTCCATCTTGGCAAGAGTAAATGCTTCACCTTATCTGATGCCAGTTAAGTAAATAAGCCATCCAGTCGGCTATGTCTACCGGCCTGTGTAAGTATAGCACTACTGAATAATGTGGATTTGTTTTATTTTACTCTTTTTATAACAGATTGTATAAATGCATTCTTATCAGAATCGTTCAGGTTAATTAATTGTAACTTATGAAGATTTTTATGGCAGCAATTCACTTTGGTTCAAAACTTGTTATTTAGTCTGAATTTTCTAGCAAAGAGATATCGCATATGTTCAAGATGGCCGCCCACCTGTTGTACGTGGGCAAATAACACACATCTTCCACTGACAAAGGACAAATACTAAACTCAAAACAGGTCTGCCCAGCATTCACACAACCAACAAAAGTATGTAATGTGTAATCATGCACATTGGATTTTGTTTAACTTGACATTATGGGTAAAGCCCAGGTGTTACTAAAAACGTTGATGATGGCTCTGTTCTACTCAAGTGTGTCAGTAAGCCATGACAGTGTGACAGTGAACAGAAACTGAATTCAGCCTTCATTCATCTTATTATCGAATGTGACATGTCAAAATATCTTCAGCCTTTTAAGCATGGATACACCTGTCTGCATCAGCAATATATTACTGACCTAAGGTCAATATGAACAAAAATACAAACATGCTTTTTATGATGTATCATTTAAACAGACGCTCATGATAGTACATTATAGAAGCAAAAGTATGTTTCTCTGCATTGTGGTTTCTCCTAAATAGATGCAGTCTTGAGTATTTAGATCACAGTCCTGTGAAAGGCGCCTCTGCTGTAAATGCTAGAGATTAATGATTAAGAAGGCTTTTGTCTTCCTCTCAGGATTCGTATCTTTATTTGTATAAGCTGCAACAGGAAACCATTTGAATCACCCATGATTCACAGAAATCATGATGATTAAGTACACTGTAAGGAGAAAACAGACTGTTCTAACTAAAGGTTAAGATATTCAACTTTCAATATATGTCAGGCACAATTTTCTCCACATCACAAAAAAATGGGATAGAATATTTCTCGGACTAACAAACTCTTTGTTTGTGGAAAAACCGTGAATGTAAGTCTCCCCAGCATGGGAGATGAATGAGGCCTGGGGCCTGTTATGTTTAACTGCTAAATGGTTTTTGTGTTTGCGTTCCAACTGATAAAATCAGAGCTGCGTTTAACCAGTCGACTGAACCCCTGAGCTAACAGGCCTAATTAAACACCATAGCCATGATATTGGCTCCGTATGTGTGTCTGTTGCTGAGAGAGGGAGATAACAGTGCTAAGAAGAAGAAAAAATACTTCCCCTGTAACTCTGTAATTGCATCCATTGTGATCATTTAGACTACGAGTATAGTTTTCAGTAGGCAAAAGCAGCCTACTGTAAGTGGCCCATGGACCTGGCAGTGAAAACACGCCTTGTGCTCCTCGGTTTATCAAGCTAGCCTACTGTGTACTGCCATAGACTGGGACACAATGAGGGCTTAGCTGATGGGGGGGACCTCATGGGTAAATTGAGGCATTTAAAAAGAAGCTCTGTTCAGCAGTAACCTGATCCACACCTGACTGGGGCTCGGCATTCCGGTCTGGCTGAAGGAAGAGTTCACAATGACCAGAGAAACTGCTACAAAGGGCCAGCAAACAGGAGATCTGAATAAAAAAAGTTTAAAAGAACTGATGCTGAAACTATGTTTAGAAAAAGCAAATGAACAAGAGAGGCATTTCACATTTCATCCCATTTTATTGAATCTTTTCTTTGACATTACATAAAATAACATCTCAGTAAATACAGTTAACATTTTGTACATAGTGTATCGTAGATAATGAGTTCTCAAAAACTGTGTGCATTGTTCTACTGTACATGGAGAAAAGCGAAGTCCCCAGAAGGAATTCAGTTATTGCGGTAAGAGGAAGAAAGCAGATCTTTTAACAAATAAAAGTCACAGCATTTTCTGCAATACATTTTTTTTTTTTTTTTTTTTTTTTTTTTTACATGGCAATCACATTAACATTCCTGATAAAAACTAATTCGTCAAAAAAAACTACTTGGCCTTAACCCGGACTGCTGCTCAGTAGAGAAACTTTGACTCAAGTCACATGGAAGAAACCCAGAGAAATCAATCAATCTTCCAGTGCAAGGATCATAGTTCCATAGTCATCATCATTCAGCCCCATCTGCCACTGCTATAAATATGATGATGTGCTCCCCTGCACTGCCCTTTGTCAATACGCTGCATGTCAGATGCACGAGAGCGAGAGAGGAGGAAGTAAGAGAGCAGAAGGTAATGCCATTTAATGGACGGCATTACCAGACAGTATTAGACACCATTAATTACATCTAACCATGTCTGGTAAGACGCCTATCAACAGGCTGGAAGGATGACCTCTGAGCTTTCACCTGTGCATAGAGGAAGAAGAGAGCCGGAGGGAACAGAACAGTGTAGCAGAAACGGGTTGAAACGAGCAGTTCCTCTTTTGCTGCAATCACAGATTCTATGCACACTACACATTCATTTACCCATACATGTAAATTGGCCAAGCATGCAGAGGGAGAATGAAGCCCCGAGTGAGCAGACACCAAGGCATGAAGCAAAGTAAGCTTGGTGAATTGTTTCTGTTCCAGTCATTCTACATTGTTACATCAACACACGAACATGTGACGCCAACACAGAGAAAGGGGACAACTGGGAGAAAATAAAAGCTTTTTCACATTTCTGTGGCTCGAATAATGGAGCTGGGTGGGCAAATAAAGGTGCGGCTCATTATTTGCGGGGTAATTCTCCCTCCTTAAACAAACACTAGGTCTCTGCTTGCTTCATGTCTGTTATTTGCATATTTCTCAAGTCTGTTTGAAGGCTTTACCCTTTAAATTCACATTCTAGTCTAGACATTGATGAAGATTGTTTAACGTCCTCAGTTATATTTAATCTCCGTTGTTTTAAAGGTTTAAAATCAGTGTAAGTTTTACTCACAACACACTAGCGCACTATATATCGTCCTTTAGTGGATAAAAGCTTGGAAAGCTGGGAGGGGGCCACAGCGTCTGTAGCTCAGTTTTTCACCAGTTAAGCACTCTCAGGTGAGCTCATGTGTCAGTTTCAGGATGTTCCACGCAGGTAATGCTAGTTGGACCAATCACTGCCACACAACACAAACGCCAACTCTGTTCAGGGGAGGGAACAAGGAAACAAGGCCCTGCAGGACCGGTGGAACCATCAACCAACTGCTATTCTTTAACTTGGGTGGGGTTGGGTTGCAATAAAAGTTAGGAAAAAACCAGACAGGGAAGTGAGTAAAGAAGTAAAAAAATTAAAAAATCATAAAAGCTGACCTTTAGGACCATTAGTGCATTAAAGAATTCCATTTCTCATTTCTCCTTCAACAATCTCAAACTGTTTTCAAAATAAAAGGCTCAGACACAAATGTTTGTATATTTTTACATGTCCGGTCTTTCAACACTGTGACAGCATCCGTGACCTTTAATGTGTCACCGATTGACATGCAGCCTTGGGCATTTATAAAAACAAGTGTGTGGTAAAAGAAAGTTAACCTTCTTGGTTTTTACTTCAAAGTAAAAAGTGAGACACTTAGGACACATTTCCCCGTCGTGCTCCCACAGAACACAGAGCCCACCCTGCTCATTACGCTTACCCTTCAGCGACGACATCTAAGGAGTCTCACAGATTTTAACAGTCATTCACATTTTTGGATTTCAACATCTGGTGAGCTACCGGAGACCAAAGAGTCACCCAGGAAACATCGTTACCAGACAGTGTTAGAACAACAGTTGTACAATCCAGCACTGTGAGGTAAGATGGATCCTGAGAGCCATTTCTGCCGCTGCTCAAGTATTTGAGCCGATTCAGGGGCCCAGGCCGGGAGCACACTGCTGCTGCTTATGCTGCTGAAGCGGTTTGTCTGGTTGCAGTCCTCAGATGACTATCATCATCATTACCAGGCAGTATTAGAGAGAGTGATGATATCCAATGCTGCCTCGTAAGATGGAGATAATCGCCCAAACACAAAACATCTCATGACTACACTGATACAAGGGTCGAGATATGTTTGATTGTAGAACATAGTGTGATATCAGTGCCAGTTATTGAAGGTTAATGAATGAATGAAATCTACTGAAGCAGATTTGGGTGTGAGTAGTACCCCTAACCAAAAATACTTTTGTCTAAAAGGAAACAAAAGGGGAACTCTACCTTAAATCATTTGAGAAAATGCGCTTGTAAGAATGAAATAAGTGGATATTCGGTACAAAATATGCTCTGAAATATTGAGTTAAGTTACATAGTTTTAAGTAAAACTGAGCCACGTACAACCCAAAGAATAGCACTGTAAATAGGAGTCGGGAAGTCCATATTTAGAGACCACCTTTCCATATTATAATTGCTGAGCCCTTTCAGCTTAAACTCGCTGTCACAGAAGACTGGGCCACAGTGGTTGTTAATGATTGCCCAAACCTGTTCCAACTAGTCTAAATCTATTGCACGGCAAGGTTGAGAGGCCTGCTTTTCACACAATACATGGCAGTTAGTAATTTCAACACCGCAATGTCGCGCACATTCACCTCAAAAGCACATCAGCCTCAGGGAGCTGTTTCCGTTTTACATCATATCCCGGCAATTTATGTTTTTTATGTTGCAACACACTGTTCCGTCTCTAACAAAGCAGTGTTGTCAAATCCATTTCAGCAGATGTTTTAAGAATGGAAGAAAGCAAAAGCCAATTTTTCTTTTTTCTTTTTTTTTGTCTGTTTTCCGTTGGTGGACTTCTCAGGCCGTTGTCTTTGTGTTTGCTGAATGATGAAAGGCTGATGGAATGCTGCTCAGCTCGACCTGAGCAGACGCAGTGTGTGCAGAAGGTCACTGAAACAGCCCTCGTTTACTGAATAACGTGGATCATTCACACGTATGCCGTGTCAAATCCTCACACTACATACTGACATATTAAAGTACATTATTCTCTAAATTAAACAATAAATACATATCTTAGTGCGTTAGTTATTCATTTATCAAAGTTATTCATTGTGCACTGCCTGGGAGTTTACTGCAACAACATTTTTGTTTTTTAAAAGTGACAAAACAAATCTCTTGCATCTTGTCACATTAGATATACAATATACTTGATCAAATGACGTTTAGGTTAACAATGGAGAGTTCCCCTTTTCTCTCAACAAAGACTTGGTTGTTCAAAGCAATGACAATCGGCCCTCTCATTTTGAAATATTTTACAGTGACTAAATGTCTCTCAGAACAGAAGCACAAACGAAAAGACGAGACATTGTGTTCATTGAGAAAGAACAGGTTTCCAGTCATCCTGCAAGTAATGCAAAAGTAGAGCAGAAGAGGGGGGGGGGGGGGGGGGGAGGGAGAAGGAGAGAGAAAGAAAAGCGAGTATAAGGGAGGGAAAAGTTCAGGGAAAGAAGGTGGAGAACGAAAATGGAGAATGCACCTGTAACCTTACCGTCATGAAAGGTACCCCAAGGAAAGAATGTAACAAAACCAAAGTGAAGTGAGTATGTTTTAGAGGGAAGGGGCTGAAAAAGAAAGAGAAAAAAGATCTTGAATTTCCACCCCGCTGCCTGAGAACGCTCCGTCTTCCTCCCGGTCAGTCAGGCCCCATGAAATGAGAAAGCCAAGCAGACCTGCTCTCCCAGATTCTATTTAGTTAATCATCAGCATTATAAACCAGTGCTGCGGGCCCTTTGAGGAAGAGAAGAGGGAGAGAGAGAAAGAAAGAGTGAAAAAAAGATTAGCCAAGAAAATTCTAGCTGGTAGGAACAAGCTGCGAAAATAACAGTACCTGATCAATGTGGAGGATGTCCTGTGTTACCTTTCGAAATGTCTAATGAACAAACTACACGGTCTCAATTTGTCCTCCATTTGTCCAAATACTTCCTCTTCTGCTCCCTCATGGCCAACACCTGCAGAACTTTTCCCATTGTTGCACATGGTGCTCGGTGCAGTGGGAGTCTTAACCGCTTACGGCTGCCCACGCTTTTTGCCTGTTGGAAGTGAGGCGTGATCAGGTAACTCTGCCCTCTGTGCTGGAATGTGACTCCACTGTGAAGTCAACAACCTGATAGGTAAACTGGCCTGGCCCTTAATCAATAGTTGCCGTCTTTGTGAGAAAACAATGGCAGGGAAACCCAAAACCTTATTTAACTCCGGACCTTATCTCACCACCACCTAATTGGGCCTTCAGACTAGCAGCCTGGCAACTGTGATATTCAGGCCATGATAGCGCTTATAATCCATGTGCCACTGCAGCTTCTTGGTTGTGATTCTAAATGTATACTTCATGATTTACATTTGTCATTTTAGAGACAGTAGCTCCTCCCCCTTGCTCAGTGTCCTTCCACCCTTTAGTTTTGAATATTAAAATTAAGTACTAAAATATTCAACAGTTTTGGTTATAAGGGATTTGGACTTTTCCTTTTGTTCTTAATGCGTTTACATATTTTAATTTAGGCTACCTATCCACCCTCCCCCATACTGACAGGTTCCTTTTGCATTTATGCTCTATATATTCAGGAACAGTAGAAAAGCCAAATCTGGAAGGAATTTGAAAATGCAAATTATTCATACTGCTATGACTAATGTCATAATCATGTTGCCATCTCCCTGGAGGCACAAAATGTGACTTTACATCTGTTAAAGTTGATTGAATGTTGCCAAAAAGAGGAAAAATGTAAAACTGTAAGAAGAAGATATCTTGAATTATATAACCAAATCATCATGGCTTCTTAAGGAAAAGGGTAAACAACATTCTTAAAATGTCAGCATAGCATTAACTTTTCTTAAATGGCTCTGGGCCTTAATGCAGTGTCATGCGCCCTATCAGCTGAATCAAACCTAACTTCACCTCTCAGGTGATAAGGCCTACAGCCTCCTTTTATTCCAAACCTGTGAGTCAAACTCCGAACAAACAACATAAAATCCGTCCACCTTTTCGTCCGGCCTCCCAATCGTTAAATCTTGCTTTCTGTTGAAATTCTGCTCTGCACTTCCCGCCCTGCAGCCACGCACTGGCAGAGCGACACGCGCTCATGTGACTTGCAACTATTCAGGTCTATGAAAGAAATGAACAAATGTCGCTCTTTGCACCAATCACAATCTTCCACCTCGCTCCGCAGTCGCCGCTGTACAGTATATGGTCGACATTTTTCCCTCCATTTTCCCTTCTCCTTCCCAGACTGCCACAGTCCTTGTCGGCTTCAAAAAGATCTCAAGAGCAGCGTAGAAGACTTAATAACGTATACCTTCTATCTAGTGTAAACCATCTGCTCTGATAAAAGTCCAATGCTGCCGTATGTCTTATCTTAACCAAACCTCAGAGGCAAGGAAAACGGATGAGCAGACATTTTACATCCGACACAAATCCATTCTGCATAACAGACTTCCTTTTTTTTTCATTTCAAAAGCGCCTAAAACAGTCGTTATTATATCAAATCTCGACCTTAAAAAGCCGCCAAAAAAGAGGAAGACAATAACAAGTTAACCGTATAGCCATAACAACTTGAGAATATCTTAAAAGATTGACCGAGGGTTTACAGTTCAACAGGTTGCAGAGAAAAGTTGCCAAATGAGCTCTGAACTCGTATGAATTAACACTTAACAATACTGTTGCTATTCGATTATTAGTTCTTAAAGCGGATTCATACCGTGGATGCTCCTTGTAGATAGCATTTTAACGCTCTAAAAGAAGGAGTCCGCCTCTGTCTTCATATCCTTTGACAAGCCTGGCAGTTTGCCTTTACCTGCCCCAACTGGTCTATCCAGTTTAGGAATGAGCGTTGGCTTCTATTGTTTCCTCTTCTTTCTCTCTGGTTAAAAGGAGCTGGAATTCGATACACATTATTTTCGCTTCCCATCGAAACTAGCTCGACCCTGCTATATCAGCACGCCATCGCAGAGCGGCTTCGTGCGATGACCTAATTTGTTTGCCGCACATTTCCTGAACTTAGCCGACGAACAAATGCCCGTAAAGTTTTAACTCTACCGTCGCTGAGCAACAGGTCGTGACGACAGCTCGAGTCTTAAAGATGGAGAATGAAGACAAAGAAGGGATCACGTTTGTGAATTTACCAAGTCTTTCCCAGGTGTGGTCACCGAGCCAGAAACCCAAGACAAGAGGCATCATTGTGTGAGGGCTCTTGACGCCCCGTTGGCTAGTCTTCCTCTTTCCTGCTCCTGCTGAAGGACAGTCGACCTCTGGAGTGGCAGTTAGGAAGAGAAAAAAAAGCCGTCCCTTTCAGGTTGACGCCGCCGTTGTGTCGGAGAAAGAGCCAAGCCCCGGAACAAACCCAACCAGTTTGAAGCGCGTCAGCTCTCTTCCTGCAGCCCGAGCAGAACTTGTTTTTTTCCAGGAGCTCCCTTCTGCGGTGTTAGGCGGTTAAGCTCCTCAAGAAGACAGAGGCTGAATTTGTAAAGGGCTTGGTTTACATGTAGCCTGACCCCCCCTCCTCCCCTTTTCCCCCCACAGGTGTAATTTTCAGGTCGCAGCCAATCTCTTAGCCTCTGGCGCCCACAGGTGTGTCCCCCGCGCTGTCTTTAGCCAATGGTGGTTGAGACGAAACCCCACCCCACCAATCCTACCCAACCCTCCGACTCCCACCTCGCCGGTTCGCTCACCTCCGCCCTTGCCATCAGCCCCCAGGTACCTCGTTGTGTGTTTTTTATGATGTCAGCTCAGGCTTCTGTGGGAACAACCTCCTCTGTTCCCATTACAATGCAGACAACAGCTAAACCACCATCATCCTCAACTCACGAACACACCCCATCCTGCCCGAGCAGACAAAATAAATCATCGGCCCGAAACACCCGGTGAGGGCCAGGTATTCAAAAACATGTATCTGTGAGGTATTATCACATACATAAACCTTTGCCTACTTGTGAGCTGTATAAGCCCGCCATAACCTGAAATACCTGCCCTTTGCTCTCATGCCTGTCTTTGTGTCCACACACCTTTTTTTGTCCCAACAATAACCCGGCTGTGTTACAGCGAGAGCGACAGGTGAACAAAGTGCAGGGGAGTAAAACTTGAGAAAGACACACCAGCAGTTTGAGAAGTGGGAGATGGGGGAGCAGTGACAAGGGGGCTGGCGGGGCTCCTGGCCCCCAGGGCCAAACCGGGGGCCTAATCCAAAGCCTGGACAGGGCTTGGTCTGGATGCTTCGCAAAGCAGCCACTTTCGGTCTCGAAGTGTAATTGTCGGGATTAGCCTCTCAACAATGAGCACAATGCCAGAGTCGTATCCTGTTTCAGCAGGGGCGTGGCACAGGTTGCGGCAGAACTACGTTAGCAAAGATGGAAGCAAGCGATTGTTTGAATCTTTGAGTTAAGCAAACAATAGTCTGTGAAATACTGACCCAAAGTACAATAAAAGCACTCATTATCCACCAATCAAGCACTTTTACCTTTAAATTCTCAGCCTCAGTTCTGTACTGTGGACAATGAGCTGATTCAGGCCGACTGGTTATGAAAAGAGACGATAGTGATAGAAAGTCTGTGCTTAAGCATTCAAATCTATAAGCGAAGACCCTCCGTCTCTTCAAAGGGAGCAGTCAGTAAATTGCCCTGCTCTGAAAGGTTTGCTTTGTTTAGGCCTGTCATTTGCATACCAAATGAGGTTTGGAGTAAAGGCAGACGCATGACCCGAACTTATTTGGGTACTGATGGCTATCTGGCTAACCAGTCACGCAAGTCAGGATGCAAGGACATCCATCAGCGGCACTGACCCAACAGCCTCAGACAACAAGCACTAACAACCAGAGGCAAATGCATCTGCCTGCATACTCATGCTCCAACTCCCACCTGCCAACACGTGGCTGCAACAAGTCACTTTTAGGAGAAAATCAACTAACAAAAACCTAAAATAACAGGTCTTATGGAGGTGTAAAAAAGAATTGATGCTCTCGAATTAATAATTCTTGCTCTTGGTTTTGCATAACTTATCACCTTCATTGTCATTACGCTTGCCTTCACACGTTCATATACAATTCTGTTTTATAATTCTGTTTGAGATCCAAACAACTATTTTCTCTGTAAAAGTTGTTATGATACAGTGAATGTCATCTAGTTCATAAAAATCCCCATAAGCCCCTTTTACTATGCAATTCTGAATTCAGTTCTGTTGAAAAATTGTCTATTCCCATGAATTGCCTCCTTATAAATTCACTTATTAACTCAAGAACACAAACTATTAGATTGTGGGAAGAAATCAGATTAGTTTTTTTCTATATTCGGCCTCACAAACTCCATATAAAATAGACATAGACGTGTTTTTCTTTGTTTGCTATTCCTTTGTTTATAAAGACATACGTTTTCTGCAATTTGGCCTGTGATTTATGATGTACTTTTCCCGAACTCCCCTCCCACAACTTTAGGTCTGTTTTTTTATCTTCATGGATACACTGTAATCTTGAAAGGGTCTGTGTGCACTATACTAGTATCAGACATCCTGGGCACTGAGATGGCACTAACCTGTAACAAGGTAAACCTTGCTCACTGCAAAACTTTTTAAAGCTAAAATCATCTGGGCAGCGGGATTCATTGTCTTTACAGTAACATGACAGCAGCTGTGTGGAGCGCAGTCTGGATAAATGCCCCAGCTTGTCAACTGAGAAAAGGAAAACAATGACTCGTGTTTGTTTCATATTTCCCTGTGTGCTGTTGCACAACATTTCCATGTAGCCCCTTCAATAATCGGCATTCAGTATCCAGGGTGACTAGTAAAGCTGGACGCTTATCTTCCATCAGGCCTCTAACTGAAGTCGAAGCTTTTATGGTGCTCACCACAAATCAAGAGGTGACCTTGGAGGGCACAATATGTCTTCTTAAAACACAAGAGAGTCCAAGTGAGTGCTGTTTGCTCATGAAATGTAGCTGGAAAGAGGGGCAGAGCTGTAGTTAAGACCACTGACTATAGAATTCAAGACGAGTCCAGGTCTGAGCACTCTGATCCACATGACAGAAACAAGTCAGAGACAACAGAAGAAAAAGAAAACGTCTGAAGAACCACACTGATCTGGAGTAATACTGCACAGCCCTGTTGAACAGCATGTCAAACCTGTGTAAACTCTTTGGGATAGTGTCAGGATTATTTTGGGTATTGTATATTCTGAGACCGTCTAACAACTGCGAATCGGAAGTTGTATGTATGCAGATGGTCTCAAATGGATTATGGATATTAAACGCGTAGATGTAAAATATAATGGACACCACTTTGATGAGGCTGTGTGCTGATACTTTGCTCGTATCTGATCTTGAACAATTTCAGCAATGTTTTAATACATTCATCAGCGATGAATAGTGAATAATGACATTTCCACAGTCTCCGAATGGTCAAAGACACTAATGTAAAGCCATCAATAGCTGCTGGTCTCGTAGGTTTTCCCAAATTAGAGGCCTTATGGCTCAATACGCAGCATCTGTCTGTTTAGTCTTTTCTGTTGTTTTATCCACCTGTCTCCTTGGTCTGCCCTGCTGCTCAGGTGACTATGGGATAATTACAGAGATTTACATTGTCTTAGAGGAAATTGGAGGACTTAGCCCAGGTGTGATGTTTAAAGGCCCCTCATTACACTGATCAGCACTCAACCACGGACTTCTACCAAGTCTCTCGCCAATTAGCTCCTCTTCAGGAAAGCCCCCTCGCCACCTTACGGTAGATGAACACAATACTGAACACATAATTCCTGTAGGTGTTAAGACTTTTTCTACATTACAATGTTGAAAATTGCATATCGAACTTTTATCTTTGCCTGTGATGAGAAACGAGTCTCGTTTCTCATCACAAAGCCAGAGAATCACCCAGGGAGCAGCGTGCACACAAGCTGTCTCGCAGCCACAGCCGTGCTCTGACTTGCGGCCTGCCGCCAACAGTGGGTAATTGGCCCCGAAGGATTTAGGGTGGGATGGTGTGTGTGGATGGCGCTGTCGTATCCCATAATCTCCAATGGGGCAGTTGCCATAGAGAAGCAAAGTGAGGCATACCAATTATTACTGCATCTTATTCCACAACACACCTGTTTGGCTCATCTGCTGGTTTAGAAACAAACTGCCGCTGTGATCAGCCTGACATCCGTCACATGCAAAAATTAAATGGAGTAATAGACAGAATCCATACAAAACAAATGCATGTGCTTCTATTTAGCATGAGCACATTACTTGTTCGTTTGGAGAGGTATCATAAGATCATATCAATGTTCATATTGTGCAAAAACATTCTCTGTTAACGTTACTCGATTAAGTATTCCTTCATGTTTTAGTTGCGTGAAGATTAGAAACTGAAACTACCGAATTAATGTAAAGGAAAGTTTATCATACAGTAGTTAAATAAGAAAACCATCGTCACTGACAACTTGTTTAAACAGGATGTGATTCAGGACGCTGGTGTTGAAGGCAAACACTTATCCACCACACACACATCCAAGCTGCACTATATGAATGAGACAATTCAAGCCTGGCAGTCTATTTTACTGGATTCAGTAAAATAGACAGTAAAATAGACTCATCATTTACTGGATGCAGTCTATTTTACTTAAAGTGGAAGAGTCACAATGGTTGTCTGAGCTTCTAATCGTACATTGTAGTTGTTTTGAGGTATTGTGTCCTCTTGATGTCACTGAGATCCTAGCAGGGGTTTTGCTATTTGGCAATGTGCAAATGGGCAAAATATAAAAACCATTGATCACAAATAAACATGTGAATGAAAAAAATAAATAAATGACCACCTTGCAGGTGAATGCCTCTGGAAACCCTTCATGTTGCAGTTTACATCTGTTTGTTAAAAATATTATCACTTCATAATTTTTATCCTATTGGACATTTGTGTGAAATTGTCATAATTAGCATAATGAATTCATGAGTAAAAATATGTTTTGTGAGGTCACAGTGATCTTTGACCATCGAATTCAAATCATTTCATCCCTGAGTGCAAGTGGACATTTGTGCAGAATTTGAAGAAATTCGTGAGGTCACAGTGACCTTTGCGTATGGACGGACGGATGGACGGACGGACAGACGACCCGAAAACATAATGCCCTCAGGCCATGGCCTTTTATGTGTGGAGGAGGAAAGGATGGCACATCGAACAAGAGACAAAAGCTGATGGAAACAGTTTTTTAACACATCTTCTGCTTCCTCTAGAATCCAAATCCAAAATAACATGTAAAAATCATTGAGCAATGCATTTAACCATAATGTCCCCACTTTGAGTCCAGGCACAGGGCCTGTGGTGCATGTCACACTCTCTCTGTCATCATATCAGCTGATCAAAACACGTGCGGATCAGAAGAGACTTCAATCACATAAAAAAAATAAAATCCATTTTAAGGGGGAAGCAATGAAATGCCGTCATGTGAGACACTTTATTAATTATGCAATCTTGTCACTTTCATCCTCTTGCATACAGGTAGCACTGGATCACATGTAATTGTGCCAGACAAGTAATGAAAATAAGTACTGTTAATTACTAACAGGAGGTCATAGGTCATCCATGTGCTACCTAAGCATGTGGGAAGTATGTAAAAATGGTCATCATTCTATGTGTATGATGTCAATAACTATATTAGACAGTAATCAGGTCATAGGCAATGCTTGATGCATGGCTACTATACGTAGTCGCTTTAAGTCGTTACTGTTTATGTTGCATTGAGGTTTAAAAAAACGTGTCCACTATTTTCTCACAAGAGAAAAACAAAATGCTGGAAAGACTAAACGTAGAACTACACCGTTAAGGATTTTATAGAAATAAAGTTCACTGGAATCTTCTAAAAGTTTTTTGTTGGTTAAGTTGAATGTCTCTGAATGGACTCCTGTCTGCCTTAAACCGTCACTGGCACACACACTAAAGTTTGACTCTTGTTGCCTGTCAAACACAGCTGCTGAGCTGCCGGCCGGGTCCAGTTTCAGTCATTCACAGTCGAGACGTTGCAGTTTGTTTAGGAAATGAGCGTAAATGCTGACCTCAAGGTGATCATTCATTGTGCCCTACTTTAAATAGCATGTCAGCCTCGCCTGCCTCACGGCAAAATGTGGCATTGTCAAAGCTTTAAAGGGTTTGTGTGTGTTCAGTTTGAGGGCATTATGATCGTGTGCATCTCCAAACACACCTGCCTGCTTCTTCCAAAAGACTTTCTGTTTGGTCTCATGTAATTAGCTGGGTGTGTAATGTGTTTACTAAGGCATTAGATTTCCAGAGGAAGAGCGATATGCTTTAGTTTATGTGTATGTTGAAGTCATCCAGGCATGAAATATGTTGAATGGCACTAACAGAAGGCGAGTGCCCATTTTCACTCACCTTTTGAGATTATTACCATGGGAAGAGATTCTCTAGCTGTACTCGCATGCTGATGAGTGTTTAGGTCAACAGTCAGTTGCCCTGTGTGCATTTACAGTTATTATATTATCAGTTATGGGTTGACATTTCTATTAAGAAAGAACTCTTTTCTCATCCAGGTCAGTCCAGTTAACGTTTTTTTGCCAAAACATTTTTTATGGTTTAGAAAATGTTCGGTAAGATGATAGTTCTAACATAAGGAACGGTTACTAGCCACGAAAACATGTTACTGCTTTCACATTTGATGTCCCTTGTCAAACTTATTTGTCATACATTTTTGTTGGTGATGAGTATTTACCATTTGAATCTATTTTCCTGCACTAGAAGTAGTTAAGGTGACAATTTAACATTTTCTACCATAATGGCACCAGGAACTAAAAGTCCCTCTTGTGCAATCCTATTTACATTTACACCACCTTTGAGCAACCATGACAGCTGGACCAATAGACCGATGACAGATAGATCTTTGGTAACGGGAAGTCGACAACATGACTTTTGAATATCAATAGTGGATAATCAGTAGTGGAGAAGGACAATATTATACTTTTTAATGACTTTTATTTAATGACTTTGCTCTAATGTTTGCTTGTTTTTTCTCTCTTGTAAATTTCTGAATTATTTTATCTTAGCCTCTAAAAACACTTCGATAAAACAAGGGACTTTCTGGTTAAACTGGTGACAACCAGAATAAATATGCCACCAGTGAGGGATTATCTATGAGATGTCCTGGATATGTGATCATTTGTGAGCTTTATAAACTGCACACACACCATAAATGGCTTAATACGTTACTTTTATGACAATTCATGATACTTGAATGCAACTGACAACTGTGGACTGGATTGATATGAGATTTCCGAGGGTCATAAAACCGATTAAAGATGCCGACATACATTTTAAGGTAATCTAAAATATCTTTGACCATTTATGCCGCAAAAAAAAAATACAGTTGGTTCTGGTAGTGTTAAAAGGAAATAAACACCAATGCAACCCTCAGCATTAAAGAAATTCTAATTGCAATTATTACTATTTCTGTTATTGCTCGTGGTGAAGCTGGGCCTATGACAGTTCATTCACTGTGTGTTGGGTAACGGCTGATCTCTCCCACAGAGTGTATCATGGGGTTCTGGCTGCAGGGTAACAGCAGGTCCTGCTAATGATGCAAGACGTGTTTGTGATGTGCAGGCTCTCTGGGGAGGCAGGGTTCAGGTGAAGGTACGGCGAGGAAGCGGCCCACTGGGACCAGTTACCAAGGCAGAGGCACAGCCCTCCTCCACTCTTCACATGTGCTGTACCTCTCCTCCACCTCTGTGTGTCAGGGTGAGGGCCATGACAAAAACAAAATCAAAGAATCTAGTAGTGGCTGAAGAAAACCAGAAATCACTCAAATTGAATCTGGTTGAACATGTGAGCGTAGCGTTTTAAAAATCAATATATCATTGTCAAATAAAAATAAACACCTTAGTGTAATTGCCATATGAGTGCATTTCCCAGAACTCTCCCCGGCTATCAATCACCAAGTCAGAACAAGTTTCCCAGCAACCCTTCACTGTAAAACAACATCCCTAT
The DNA here is from genome assembly GCF_050575085.1 of Anarhichas minor. Taxonomy (NCBI): domain Eukaryota; kingdom Metazoa; phylum Chordata; class Actinopteri; order Perciformes; family Anarhichadidae; genus Anarhichas; species Anarhichas minor. The sequence goes on along the minus strand of NW_027466449.1, from coordinate 1,099,603 downwards.
TTTCCATTTTTTTTTGTTGTAATGCAATGCAGCAGATCCCAGTAGGCTACATCCAACCCCAAAAAAGTGCTCCCAGGAACAGGGCCAAATAAAGAAGTAAATACTTCTCTGTTGACTTTGCCCGAAGGAGCATCCTTCATTGAAACCAATATGTAAAGGTTTGTACATCATATTACTTAAAGCTCGGGTAGGGTGTTTTTTTTGGTAATTTCTTGCGTTATCGGGACAAACACATACTTTATGCATACTGTACATACATCAGGCGTTTGACAAACTACTTTTTGCTGTTAAAAGTGTTTTATGTTTCTGCACAACCTCATATAAAACCCTCATAAAAGCATTGTTTCTCATCACTGTCTGTTGGCAGTAAATTACTGCTGAGCAAGGTAAAAAAAAAAAAAAGGTTGCAATTAAATTAGATTCATAGCTCAGAATAATTTAGGGTTCTTGGTAATGCTGATGGCCATGACCACAATATACATCTGACCTAAGCAGGGAGATAACAAGATCTCCAACCTGCACACTCAAACAACAAAATGATTCAAGGGAGGAGAACGTAAGAAAAGACACCATAAAAAGCAGCAGAAGTAAAGATTCTAACTGGTTATGTTCATTATTAAAAGGTAACTTTGGCCAACCAGAAACTCGACGTGATCTGTAATGGGAAGAAGTGATTTCTTGACAAGTACTTCAAAAGGAAAAGTGTTACTGGCTGCTTAATGACCGGCTTTCATGCTGCATATCTTATCTATGCAGATAAAGTTAATGACTTCAGTCACATCTGTAGCTTTTGTTCCTCATGCGAACAATGCTCAGGTTCCTCAACTGTAAATGATGAAAAAGCTTTTTCAGTAGATAAAAAGTAGGAAACTCATTTTCTGTTGCGCTAGTTAGACTCAATTTTGCAATTGCATCACCAAAAATCTGATGAACAAGAAGAACAAGAACAAGAATTTGCAGAAATACACTCCTGCCCCGAATGGGGACAGTTTGCTATAGTCATGAACCACAGACATATATTTGGTCTATAGCAAGGGGAAAGTGAACATGAGATTGGAGGTGAACACTGCTAAATACAGGCATCCCAGTCTGAAAAATCCCCACGTCAGCATGACCCTGAATCTGCTCTGAATTCATAGGGGTCAGTATATGCAAGTAAATGAATGGCAGATTCTGTTGTATGAATCAAATGAGTATCAAAGTCCACAGGCCTAAACATTACCTGGGTCTCTCTGCTATGCAGACCTGTCACTGCAAAGGAGCTACACATTAACACATTCAGCGCGCTGGGTTTTCTCAAAGCTCAGCCGGGGTTTTTACAACAGTTGGGTGCCGCTCTGTCAACATTGCAGTCTCCATACACGAGGCAGGTTCATTTAGTCCTCACAGCCAATCAAAAAGAAGCAGCAGGGGTCCGCTGAGAGCCTATGGGAGAGCAGGAGCCATGGAGACCATGCTGCTCGTTGACCGAGCGGTGATGGGTGAGGAAGTGTTGAGGCCTGAGGGTGCAGGTACATTTTGGCAAGCAGGGTATTTACTGGTGTGATGCTGGTGTTTTATAGCCAGTGTACTGTGCAAAGCAGTGCATTTATGGAGTCTTATCGGATCATTCAGGAAGATGCAGGTGTTGAAGAGGCTTTGAGTCAACATCCCAGTAGACGGCAGTCAAAAGAGAACAAAACACACCCAATGCTGCAGAAAAACAGCTTAGATTTAGCTGACGCACTAACGTTACACATCTAACTCGATCTCTTCTCCACGATTCCTCCAACTACACTTCATACCAGCTTCTTTAGGATAAAATATGTGCAGAGTTTGCCAACAAAGTCCCTCCTGTGCATCTCTCATGAGTCAAACGCTCTATTTGCAGTCTGTTTCCCTTCAGGTTGGAGGGTACAGACACACAATAGATGTGGGTACACCCTCAGCATTAACCCCAGCTGACCTACCTCTTGATGAACTCTTGCCCTGGAAGATCACCCAATCTCTCCATCTCTGCAAGGCAAAGGCAGGCTGCAAGGGAATCTTCAACTTGTACTCTCCAGCTCAGCAAGGGCTGTGAGATCGACCGCGTTTAAACGCGAACGAGGAAAAAACCAAAGGGGAAGATGTTGGCAGCTGTGATGTGTGTTGAGAGGAATTCACCGTCGTTATCACTCACTGAGTTATGCAAGTACAGGCCGGTGGAAACCTTTGCCTGGTACAGTGTTGGGCCTCAGCCTCCTTATACACAGGCTAACACACACACACACACACACACACACACACACACACACACACACACACACACACACACACACACACAGAGCCAAGAAAATCCTGCCCTGCAGATTTTCTAATTACCCTCAGTGAATGGGAGGCAGTCGGACTCACAGAGGGCCGACGGCCTGGGTTATCACACACACCACAAAGACTCCCCGGTCTTCTTTGGGATAAACTATTTTTAGCTTTCATCTGTGGCTTTTTTTCTTCCTCAGAGGGCATGAGGTGTATGGGAGGCATCGTGAGGAAAAGATTTATCTAAGTGGAACTCTGTAACTCGAGCCAAAATAAAAAGTTTTCTTTAAAGCATTTACTGCCTGTAGCTTCTCATCAGAAGATGCTTCTGACCACAATAGAGCTTGAACTAAAAGTCAGCGACAGAAATTTAAAAAACATTTACGTCTTATTATTGGTTGGAAGTTCAGTAAAAAAACTTTTATGGCTGCAGTACAAGCCTCCCCTTTCATTTGGTGCATTATAATTTACAGATTTTGAATATTTATTAAGATTTTTGAACTTTTTCCTAGTGCATTTCGTATCTCACAACCATGGCAAGATTTACTGGTTAGGAGGCAAAATGGGTCCTTGTTGAACTCAGTGAGCCTGGGGCTCTATCCCTGTGCCCGAATAATAATGCCTGGCCACTGTTTTTTTGTGAATCAATTGATTTGTTTAATTAGTTGTTTTTTTTTAACTTTTTATCAAACGAGCACCAAACCAACAAGCTCTAACATCAGCAGCTAAGACGCATTGTGATGGTACTACAGCACTGCACGCAGGACGCAGCTGCACTTTGTTCTCAATGAAAATGTTTTTCTCTCTCTCTCTCTCTCTCTCGGAAACATTCAGAGGCAACGAATGAATCCGTGGACTCCAGAGGTTGAACGTGGAAACAAGCTGCAGCCTCGGGCCCCAGAGCTGAATGGGGAGACAGTGAGGTGAGGAAGAGCCGTATCAGATGAACACATGAAAGAGGGAGGTCGCTGGATTTAAGGCCTTTTGTCTTTGAGCGTTCAAAGGAGACAGCTGTCGACTGCACAAGACTCAGCTCTATTCATGTTGGTGGTGGTGGAGGGGCGCAGACAGAGACCACGCCAACATACACACACTTCAAAGGAACGTGTGTGTACATATGTGTGTGTGTGTGTGTGTGTGTGTGTGTGTGTGTGTGTGTGTGTGTGTGTGTGTGTGTGTGTGTGTGTGTGTACGTGACTTCTCCCGACAGGTTCAAACTGTCATTATTCAAGCAACCTGCGGATATATTCACATAACCTTATTGTCATCCACGTATGATTTACACGGAAGGTGTGTAACACCCACAGTGCTTGACAGTCTTCCTGTTTTGCTAAGTGTCGTAGCTCTTACTTCCTGTCCTGAGACACAGGCCCCGCACTTTAAAGGAACAGTCCAACTTTTAGGGAAATACCCTTGTTGGTGTGTTAGAAGATATTACTTTCATCTGAGTGTGTCCAGCACGCACAGCATGTTAGCTGAACTCAGCACAAAGACTGGAAGCAACTGTCTTAATAACATGCTACATCTTGTTCATTTGTCACTCCTGGAGGTTAAGGTTTTAAAAGCTGTTACACATTTGGAATTCCGTTTAATTCGTCCAGCACCTGTTGGGAAATCCTAAAGACCACAGCCTGTACATTCCTACTGTTCTGAATGGCAACAAAGAAAGGCAGGGAGACAGGCCTATGACCATAGAGAGAGGCGAGACGAGATGAATCAAACTATTGTGGATAACATACACTTTTGGTAGGTCTTTACTCAAAGGCATTCGTGGTGTTGCCCTGTTAGCTAGTCCAGTCAGGAAGTTGTCCGTGTTTCGTGTTTTCAGTTCATGAAAGTTAATTGGTACATTTTGGTTCCTTTAAAAATGTCCCATTCAGCATTCGGTTGTATTCAGCTCCACCCTCCCTTGTGTCACTTCTGGTTGCAAAAACAAGATGGCGACGGTCAAAATGCCAAACTTGAGGCTTCAAAACCGCAGTCCACCAACCAATGGGTGACGCCACGGTGACTAAGTCCACTTCTTATATACAGTCGATGGTTTTGTTTGACAGCAACCCTGCCGGCATTTTTCCAGTTAATGTGGAACTACTTCTTAAACCATATGGCCTTGTTTTTGCACTCGATAACTAGTCTATCACTTTAATAAACACAAGTAGCAATTGTATTATGACAGCAGTCAGATGTGTAAAAAGTGAAGGATATCCAAACTTTACTAATTCAATGCCAATAAATCAGTAAGTGTAGATACCATAACTATCTCATATTTGGGATGATCATTTAATAATAATAATAAAGATTACCACAGAGTAGGCCTAATGAGACCAGGCATTCAGTAGAAGTCAAGTTTCACCAGGTGTTCACAAAATCCCAGTCTGACATTGAAAGTCAAATCTCTCTCTCTCTCTTTGCCTGAAGCAGTTTGAGCTGCATCGTCACTGCAGCCCGTCTTCAGTTGATATTTGCATCAGAGGCAAATCAGTCAGCCTCCATGAGAGTTGTGTGTCCAGCAGCAGAGCTGTAGCTACTGAGCATATCATATGAGCCATATGTTTTGGTGTAGCAGTAGCAATACTGTGTTTTAGCTAGTGTTTGATAGTGTGATTTTTACTAACAGTAACAGTAACACTTGTATATCACAGCCGCATTTATCAGACTCTTAAAAGTAAAACTTTTAGCCACAAGAATGGATAAAGTCAAACTAGTCGTAGAATTTAATATGAAGTATATAACAGAATCGTAAAAGTACACATTATACACTATGTTCTTCTTCACAGCAAAGTACAGAGTGAATATCTGTGTACATCTATGTTGAAATTCAGTTTAGAAACTGAATCCTCCAACGACGGGTCGACCTCCACTCCCAAATACTTCACTTTGTATTTTCCTATGCAAATAACTTTGCATTCAGTGAGCGGATGCAGTAGCTGCAGCAGGAGACAAGGCTGCTCTGTCATGCTCAGTTCACTTTCTGACCTCTTTTGTTCAAATCAAACCAAGATGCAAAACTGGCTTCAGCAGCAGACATGACTAAGACAACACCTTTTGTCCACTCCAGTTTGTACAAGGAAACCGACAAGAGGCGACCAGCAGCAACTCTGAACTCAACAGTCTGGGAAATGTATCTTAAAAGAAGTAACAGCATCAGAATTTCTTAAAGCGTGTTATATCTTAAAGGAAAGGGACGTGAACCAAATGCCCCTGCGAAGGAAATCTTGACGAGACATTATCCGATATTATTTGTGGCTTCAAAATACCCGATTGGATTAAATCCCCACAGTATATATCCGTTTGAATTTGGTAATCTCAGAAGAAAGGGCAACACATGTGATCTGGGTCTCATCAGGCCTTAATTAACCTGCTTCCCATCAAGTTTACCCATCTGCTGTGGTTAGTCCCTCTACATATGGGCTGTATTCTCCTATAGGAAATGTAATGACCACCTTATTAACAAATCCGCAGTAAAAGAGGCACGACAGCAGGTTGACTACAATGAAGGCAGGGTCGTATGGGGGGGGGGGGCAATTGAAGTGTTAAGCAGGACCACAAAGGTGGGGGTTGGTCTGCAGGGATTTTAAAGAAGGCTGTGCATCAAACATGGCCGTTCAGGTTACTTTCTGTCAAACTAGAGCACTTTAAGAAACCGGCTCCTCGCCGCCTGTTCGTAACTGGTACATCGTGAGCAAAAACATCTCCGACCCAAAATTAGACTATGCTCCCGTACCCAGAGAGTTGAGCTGAGCTCAGCTGATATTGCATCAGTGGGAATCCCATCATAGCAACCAGGTGCCTGCAGCCACAGGGAGATGGAGACAAACAAGGTGCTTACTTTACTTTACGTCTCACCTCCTGATCTGAAGCAGGCTATACACGCAGCGCCTATATCACCCATAAACTGCACTTGTAGTTTTTGCTACAGTAGCAGTACTGTGATTGGGATACAGCAAGGTAGAACAAAGCACCCTAAACCTGAGTGCCATTAATCATTAACCACCAATGACAATGTCACAGTCAATGAAGAATTGACTGGGAGTGCCAATCGCTGGATAAAGCAGGGATACAAATCTAGAATGTTTAATATGAACTCAAAGTCATGAATAGCACTCGCCTTAGGCAGCGTACAGATAGTTTTGTAGCCCATTTTTTGGACTTGCATGCACCTTTTGTCTACAACAGGCTATAGATTCCATATTGTCACGTGAATCATCAAGTTCAGACAGTCATGTAACAACACTGATAAAGTAATTGTATGATTTCTGCATGTTTAAGGTGAAGGTGTGGCTGTACTTTGGTGCTATAGTCGGTTTGTCTATAATCGTGGGTCTGGTTGTTATTCCTACTGTGCACGACACTAAAGCCAGAGTTGGAGCAAAGATGAAAGTCATCATGTTTATTTTCATAGTCTCTCGCCCATGAACTCTTTTTAGTTTTCATGTCGAGCTGCTCTAAATCATATGAAGTATTAAATGAGGAACTCCAGTAATTTAGCATTACTTTTGTATAGTGGTGGGAATTGTAAGCGACAGATTAAAACGGATGGTCACAATCGACCTTAATGACATCATCGATGACATTATACAACTGTTTCCAAGGGCTTGTGATGAGTACACTGATCTGTATGCATCAAAGTGGTTGAGTGCCCCCTTACGTGACATGATGGATAATAAACATAACTTTTAAAGACTGAGCCATGTTAAAAACGCTGTTTTAACTCTTGAACCCGAGTGACCCCGGTAGTGCTATCTACTATTCAAGTAGAGCTAATCTGTGTCTATTTACACCCGGGTGAGAATAGTCAAATGGCAGATATTCGTCTATTTACACCCGTTAAATTGAATATGCTACTAAATTTAGCCATAGTCCGCTAGCCGAAAGGCTTTCTGCCAGAAAGATTTAGTAGTGGTAGTAATAAAAATAGTAGTAGTAGTAGTATAAGGAGCGACAAAGTATGTGCAGGGAGTAGGCTGAGGTAGATGAATGGGTCAAATTCATAGCTACATATACACATACAGTTTGTTGTAATGTGTGCCCGGGTTGGGTGCAAATGCGCTGCTGGCTACAAACACCTGGGTGCTTGTCTCCGCCATGTTATATACACCCATGTGGAATAGCTACATTGGCTATTCCATCTGTGGGCTTCTGACACCTGGGTGCTAATAGCATATGCCTTAAATAATCTACTTGTAGTGGAGCAGATTAATGTACTCCCGACCTAAAAGAAGTAAAGCCTTTCCTAAATAGCAACTTTTAAAAATCCCAGAAATCCCAGTGTTTGGTCTCAGTAGCAGTAGGCTTGATGAGTGATAAGTACTGTGTATGTTCACAAACATATACACCCTGCGGATATTTTGTCCATCGTGAGCTGTGCGGCAGAAAAACTTTAAAGGTATCATGAAAGATATATATGATTTTTTTTCATTTAAACAAAGCTTTATCATGATGTAAAAATGCTTATTAGAGTAGTGGACTAGACAACTGATCCACATTATTCTCTCACAATTCGGCTTGAGGCTGTTGTTTGTGTGGTTTTCAGTGGAGGATTCTCCTCCATCTCTCTTCCCTTTGTCTCATTTACTGTCAGTGATCGTTATCTGGCTGGTCTGACTTCATGTTAAAAACAAATAACGTCCATCTTTTATAATCAACATCGGCTCTTTGCTCTCAGATGAGTTGCCGTAAGATGAAACTTGGGGACCTCCGTGGGGAACACGCAGTCGCTGCGTGCACGAGATAATAGCAACAACACCGTCTCCCTCCACCCAAACCTCCCTATCGGTGACACAAACCGCATCAGCAAATCCAAAAGAAATTCTTCAACTGCCGGTGATTTTTCATTCGTATGTGGAGTGAAAAGCAACCGATGCAGCGTAACTTGTTGATGGAACAACAGGTGTTTAGTGACAGTGTAAACAAAGCCACCTCATCTTGAATTGCTGGTTTATTCCTGCTGCAGGAGAGTCCATTCACTAAATCCTACGCTACGGAAAAGTCCCGGCACCTTGTGGTATTTTCCACCAAAACATCTAAACCTGATGACTGTATAAAGTCCAGAGGACAAACAGGTGCAGAGCTATTATTTTGATAATGAATCATCAACCAATGAACTAAGAGCTTGGAGGAAACAATGGCCTTTTTTATGTTGTTTGAATATATCAATTCCAAAAGTTACATTACAGTTTGCTGGATGTTTGTTTAACACTATAATGATGAAACTACAGAAGTAAATGTGGACTCACATTTACTGTGAGGGTAAGAAACAGAGGATTCTCAGGGGGTGACGGACCTGGCTGCAGCTTTGTGACAGTTAGTCTTTAGCATTCAGCAAATGTATGGTATTGACAGATTAAGGTAATACTAATTGATCATAAATCAGTATCCTCTCTTTCTTAAAATTAGGTTTTATTTATTTTTGTGTGCGAAATTTGACTTTGTGAAAACAAATCGCCACAAACTGCAGTGGTGAAAAATAAATAACATTTACCTTCTCTAATTGTGTGGTACCGAACATTAACCTATTACTAAAGCAAATCATGTAAAATGGAGTTATGTGTGACATCAAGTTATTGCAAAGCATGCAGTTTAATAAACATCTACCTTGTATCACTAACCTGTGATAACACATTCAACCATTTCCCTTCTTCAAGTAAGTGAACTGAGTTTTTCATGTGTTTTTTTTAATCACAGACCCGTGTTCCTATAAGGTCGACAACAAATATAAAGTGCAAACTCACTGTACTTTAACTGTTCACTGTAATCAGGCAATGGTATTTGAGTCAACCAACCAGTTCAACTTGCCATCAACCTATAGAACACCTGAGGCAACGTGGGACAAGTCAGCTGTAGTGGATCCTGCTGAGAGCTACCTCACTGCTGAATCTCTACCATCTTCATGGATGCTGTTCTCTCCCTCCTCTCTGGCTCACTTTCCTTACAGAGGTCAATTAAAGGGTGTTAAAAGTTATGTTTACATTCAGTGTTGCTCACCAAAACACATTGTTTGTATCCTTGAGGTCTGACAAACGTGTTCAATGCATTTCCGTCCTTGTAAAACATTTTGCAGGGGCGATTTCCCAGCAAATGTCTGCATCCACGTATACTAGCCTGCAGTCGTCTTCTTTCCTTCCTTTGCGGGCACATTGCAGCGTATCTCGACGCGTTACCGCCACCTATTGATCAGTGGAATAACGTGAAACCACTGGTACTGTAGGTCTGTGTATCGCATCACCTGTGTGGGCACGCGCATGCATGTGTCCTCGTACGCAAGATAAACAAAACTCATAGAAAAACAGCTCCATAGCATTAGAGGTCAAGCATCCAAATCCTAGCAATCCTAGCAAATCCTATGAAATGACCAGAATCAGTCAGGCCTACGTCTGTCTGTCGTGCTTTCCAACCCTATCTGTGGGAAATAAAATGTTTTTAAAAGGCCAAATAATAAACTACAATGCCCAAGTTCATATCACCCAGTGCAACAGTGTGGCTCCTTGATGGTCTTTTATTGATTTTGAAGAACAATGGAGGAATAACATACGCTGAACACACAGTTTCACTGGAACTACCCAACTATAGCTACCTGGTAGGTGTGCCTTACCAGGAATTAATGGCACCCTGCAGCCAATCAGAATCGAGTATTTACCTGGTATTCACCCAGCCCATGTTGTAAAGTAATCTATTATTTAAATAACAATATAATATATAAATAAAAAGTATGCTCAAGTACACAAATTACCCTCCACATGATTCTCTTAATAACAATTTTAAAAAAAATTGAATATGTATTGAATATGTATAAATATATAACATCAAACCACCTTTTTTTTTTCTCCCACCAGTGAAATGATTTTGACGTGAGAGGTGAGACGTGTGCATGCACTAAATGATTTCCCCTTATTGTCTTTACATCCATTTTTGAGTAATTTCTCGGAAAGAAAACAGGAACAAGTGACAGAACACCAGAAGGCCGTTAACTCAGACAGAAAAGCTTTAAACATGATCCAGCTGTAATGTCTCATCGGCATTCAACATCCTGTAAGTAACGTTAGAGAAGTCGTCTCTTCCTTGTTGAGTCAGGAACCAGTTTATAGGAACCAAAGTTCTAGTGCTGCTTACGTGAACTGTACGCTATACAGTAATGCTCTGATGGAAATCATTTAATCATTTCACATGAACGCTAATTTATGACCAAGGAGAGAATATATTCAATAATAATTCATGTTTGTACAGTAGATATGAAGCTACAGCCAGCAGCCAATTAGCTTAGCTTAGCTGTTATACTGTAAGCAGGGGGAAACCTAAATCTCACATATTAATATGTGTTATACATGTCATACTTATATCTTATAGGGTCGGGAGGGTTACTTAAAAAATGTATTCCGATACAATTACCTATTACCTGTTAAAACAAATTGTAGTCAAGAACCTAATCTAAGTATCACAATATTAAAAATGTAAAAAGAGAAAGTGAAAATAAAGAAATTAAAAAATATTTTCTATGTAAAGCAGAAAAGGGAACATCACAGTGCTGTACAAGTTATGCCTTCCAGCAGCACCCATTTATTAAATTATATTACTCATGCAAATGTCCCTTTTTGTCCTGTATTACATTTGCCGGACCGGAGTGATCTGATTACCTCTTTTTTTCCATAACATGTTACGGAAAACTTACGAATGCTAGAGGACAAGTTAGCTTTATTCCAAGCTACGCTAACAGCCTCCTGGTTCCAAAGTCGTACTGATTTTCTTGGCAAGAAAGGGACAGACAGCAGGAACAATCTACCAGCACCTCTAAAGCTACACTACCACAGCAGCACGACTGATCACGTTATGTGTTTGTTTGATTCGTACAAAAACTGAAGTGACAGGGTGTGGTTTGAGGGGGGGGGCATTGTAGACAAACTCCCTGAAGTCTCTGTTGGTTGGCAACCTAACGTACAAAGTGGTATCAATCTTCTCATCTAACTCTCAGCAAGAAAGCGAACAAACACATCCCTCTAAATGTTGAAAAGTTTCAACTTAAATATTTCTTTAAACATGTCGTTCTTTGTGAGTCATCTACAATGAGACGTGTGTTTCTAGTCTAGTTCTACTTTTTTTTAACTTAAAAACTCTGCTTGTCAGTTGAAGTTGTGTAATGAACAAAAGCCTGTCAGTGTGGATGTGAACGATGTGAATGATGTGAACGATGTGAATGATGTGACTGCACTGTGCAGGAGAGCAGCAAATGAAGATACCAGAAAGGAGAGGAAGCCACAGCACATGTGAGGCTCAGGGAGCAGATCTGTGAGCACGTGTGCCCCCTGTAGGATCCCTGAGAGCAGGGTGCTGATGTTCAGGAAATAATACCCATTACTTTGATTTCACCACTAGATGGTGGTCTCATCACATCCCGTAAACACAAGCTCTGCTACTGTCTGCCACACAAATGAGGTGGACAAAATAATAGGACAGTTTACCTGCAAACACCATTTTATATTTTATGAAGTTGACAAAGATGGGTTTTAGGGAGGAACTGTCACAACTCTTCATTGTATTAGAAGCATTATCAATAGAAATAAACTTAGCTAAAGTCAGTATACAACTTTCATCAAAAGGAGATAAACTAGAACAATAAAAATATACAAAGGAGAAACAGTAAAAAACATCACAAGGACATTTGACAGAAAATTACAAATGATATATGAATGTGTAAAATGTAATGATTAAACTTATAAATCTTTATAATGACGGGAAAACAAATCAACTTTAAGAACAAACAAATAAGCTTTTCCACATATAAGTATTGGGGCATAAACTAAGAGTAAATATTTTGAATTTCATTTTCTTAAAGTGTAAAGCGTGAATATATTCATGACAATGTGTCAAATATAAGCAGAACTAATTTCATTCCAAATTGATTTGAAATAATTCAGCAAAAGAAAACTGATTTAATTTCTGTCATTTTTCAAGGAAAAATACTGACATACACTGCTAACTGCAGTATTACTTCAAAGTTGCTGTTCATTTTTGAAAATGTTTTTGCATGTTACAGAATGATATAACTATTATATATAACCACCTAACAAACTGTACCGACAGAATTCTGAATACTTACAAAATAATTACAACAGGCTACTACTAATACAGGCTTCTTTCACATCAATTTCTTTTTAGCTTTGTGAATATATAAGAAAAACAATACACTGGTTAGAGATCGCAGCGGCATTGTACGTACACCCAGTGTTCATGGCTGCCATGTTGTCTTCAGAGAGGACGTCACTGCCAAAGCGCTGAGTCATATGCCAAAGCCATCTGAGCCGTAACACAATTAGGACTAAGTGGCACACGGATGCATTTAACTGGAGACGCTGCACAGATACCGTCCAGCCTAAACGGGTCACAGCAAACACAACCTGCTGAAAGCCTCAAAGCCGTCCGTTTACCTGAACTGAGGAAAATCTCAAGAGGGGGATGTGAATGTGAAATATTACACTTTTTTTAAAAAGTCGGTTTTTTTTACTAAAAATGATTGTTTTTCCCCCCAAAACTGGAGTCAGTGAAAGTCTGTCTAGAATAGTGTCATTTTTATGAAAACTTAAACACCAGTTGGAAAAAGTAAAAAAAAAAAAGAACTTCCAACATGTTTATCCTCCTCGTGGGGTTCAGACTGAGAACCAGTATTATTCATGTGAGTGTTTATAATGGTGAGTTAGAAGCTGCTTCACCATGATGAGATATGATATTAATACTTCTGGTCCATGTCCAATTAAATAAAAACATTTTGCAGTTGAAAATACTTAACAATTGCATTGCTTGAGATACGCAAGATGCGTATAGAACAAGCACTAACTTACAACGCTAAAGTGTAAAATTAACATTTAAAATCTCTGTATATTGGGACTCAATTTTCAGTGAAACAGTGCGTCAAATGACACAAAAATGTCTAAACTGTGGAAAATGCTAAATGTAAACTAGGTTTGCTAGGTTCAAGGAGGTGAGCTTGTTATCACACTGGACTCACTTGATTGTCTGCAGTAGACTTCATTTATGAGAGAATTTCAGAATTTGACTTCAAAATATCCTGAAAAAAATGTAATAATTAAAAGAAAGAAGAAGAAAAAAGCACCACAATCTATGCCAAGTCCTTATAAAACAGTTCCATATTTATTGCAAAATATGTTTGTACAGAATACAACTGAAAAAACATCAACAGAGGAGGAATGGACAGTAAGGCCAACATCAGAACTCCGAGAGCTGAACTGTACAAACACCAATAGTAACATTTGCTGCTTTGTGTTTTTATACATGGATTGGTTTCCCGCCCTCACAGAGACCTCCTTAAGGGGGAGGAAAAAAGAAAGAACTCAAACATCTTCCCCTTTTTCTAAAACATTATTGCCTTTACCTCGAGACCCATTAGCTCAGGACACCAGCGGACAATCCTTAAAAAGGTCGCAACTTCTGTAAGAAACGTGTCCCTCTATTGATAGTGTCTCACAAAATATAAATATATATATACTTGTAAAAAGCTCCAAACAATATGGGACTGGTAATATTTTGGAGGTGACCGTTGCGTCACTCGTCATTGAGAACATGAGGCGGTTCGGAGCACAACAGCTGAAGTTAGGAGGCTAACACCATTAGCTCAACTTCTAATGCCAGTGACTGAGTGTGCTGAGATAACACTTCTTACTTTGAACTAAATCAAATATCAATGTTTGCTTTTAGTTTACTTCACACCGCTGGAACAATTGAACCCTCCCTTGAGCTCGGAGGGGCTTAGCATAGTGCGTGTAGATAAATTTCGGGCGTGCATGCCCATCCATGCACATCCTCATGCGATTTGGCACAGATGTAGAAGTTCTTTCCTCAAATTAAAACTCGTGGTAAACGCGTAAACTCTCCAGCTTGCTTCTCTTACATCTTTTTTCTTTACACATTAAAAAAAAAAAAGGCAGAGTGAGACAGGATACATTTTTCTTCCCCGACATTCAAATGTACATCTTAAAACATTGGCTCTCCCAAAATATGGGATCTAATGAAGACAACCAAAAAAAAAAAGTTTATTATAGAAAATGAAAATTAAATAATTAAAATAGATAGGATTTTTTTTTTTTTTCATATGCATAAGCCCTTCAAGAAAACACACCAACACTTTAGAAAGGATGAAGATGATGTACAATCCAGAACTCCAGAGGAGAAAGGGGGGGGGGGGGGGGGGGGGGGGGGGGTCTTTTGAAATGACTCCATTGGGGAAAGGTAGAAGTGGAACTAGAGGTGCAACAAAACAATGTCACGTTTTTGCCCTTCTGATTCTATATCTTACAATGCATCTGGTGGATAAATAACAAAAGATGAGTACCCGCTGCTCGTGGGGGTCTCTACACCAGTCAGATGACACAGACTGGGGTCTTTAGACACAAACAGGCCGACCGACACAATGCTTTAAAGCTGACTTGGATGCTTCAAGGACATTGTTTTGATGTCAGTTTTGTTGCAGCAACTCTTCTACAAACATTCATTTCACGAATGACGGTGAAACTCTGAGGGTTGATAAAGTGAATTTTGAGTCACGACTGCACACCTTTATGACCATTTCTTTCTGTGACCCTCCACTAAAATGATCCGATACACTGTAGCTCTGTAATGGTAAGTGTGTGTGTGTGTGTGTGTGTGTGTGTGTGTGGGGGGAGGGGGGGGGGGACTCTTTAACCTGTTATGGATATCACAAGTGCTTTCAATGGTTTGATACCCTGAGTAGAGGACATAGGCTTGGGGTGAAGTTCAGTAGAAACAAAAAATTTTTGCCGAGCAAACATCAACTGAAATAAAAAGGACATTACTGAGTAATACCACCTTTCACACATAAATAATAACCTGTACTGATCGCTACATTAAAAACCACAAATGTAACCAGAGAGAAATAAAACAACAACGACAAATCACCCATGATAACACAGTCATTTTCAGCTTTACAATATGCATATATTCATGCATATATAGTGTGTATTTCCCCTTGCATACAGGCGAGTGGTTGGGGACTATATATAGAGAGCCTTTAGTTATACCAACTCCCTCTGCAGAGACTAACACTGATTATTAAGAGATTGGTACAAATGAGAGCAAACATAATTCACAGGACGGGCTGAGGGGCGAGAAGATGGGGACTGATTCTGCGCAGCCTTGTAAACAGAGGAGGCCGGACAGCCAGAGAGGATGATGGGTAACAGACATCCACTTAAAGCAGCAAAGATGGGACAGATTACAGGAGGTGGAGGCTGGGCGGGAGAGGGGAAAAAGAAGAGGTGGGGGACATTTTTCTCCCGGCTTACCAATCAAAAGTACTCAAAAGAGGCAGCATCGCCTCGCAACATTTGCCTCGTCTGCTTCCCGTTCGGCTCGGCTGTTCTGACGTCAAAAAATTAAGTTAAAGTTATCGACATGTTCCTGCCTGCGCTGCTCGAGAGGGAAACTACTCAAAATGTAACAAACAGTGGACTCTCAGCGATGTAACAGCGTCTTATGGTAAAGCGACCTATGGGCTGAGCGAGTGTTCGATAAGGGAGGGGGGGGGGGGGGGATGAGCAGGTGTAGGTCACTGGGTCTTCGAAGGTAACAGCTGCTCCCTCCCAGCCCACTCTTCTTCCCAGCCCCCCCCCCCCCCCCGTCGGACATCCTCTTTGGGTTGTTAAGAGCTGAGATGACAGAGGAGCTCAGACGAATAACTGGATGCGCTCGCGGATGGTCTGCCGGCAGATCGGGCAGGTCTTGAGCGCGGCGCTGCAGTCGATGCAGGAGGCGTGTCCGCACTGGAAGACCAGCTTGATGTGGTTGTCGATGCAGATGGGGCAGGTGATGCGCTCCTCCATCTGGCGGTAGCGAGACTGCAGCTGCTCCAGCAGGTTGTGCTGCTCCGAGTTCTCGGTGCCGGGGCTGCAGTCCACCTCCGTTTGGTCTGTGTCATCAACACGGATGATGTCAAAGCAATGAGGAACCGAGTTAACAGACTTAGGCAATATCTACAGGTTATTGGCTCCTGATGCTACGCAAGACGGGACTGTCCTACTGATCCACCGTACGACTGGTTAGAAAATAATTAGGCTTTATACTACAGCATGAATAGCACTGACGCCTCAAGACTAGCGATCACTGCTAATACAGACAGATCCTCTCCTCTGGATGTCCACACCAAAAATGCATATTGTATATGTGACTTTAAAATCATTAAAAAAATCGTAAATTAATGCACAATTTAAACCTGGTTTTAAAAAAAATAAACATACAGTACAAGCAGATTATAAATTACAATATAAAAATAGTTTGCTGTATTTAAAAAAATCCAAATATAAAAGTTGTTAAATCAACATTACAAGGACTATTTTTTTGTTTCAGACATTGTTTTGTCTGAAAATGTTCCATTATATCATTTTCCTATTAACATAACCCAGATAACAAGAACAAGAGGATTATTCTTACCTTGTCTAATTTTCTTGGTGATGGTGACTTGGCATTTGATGCATTTCTTCATTCGATGGGCACACTCTGTTTAGAACAAGAACCACGTCAGCACGGAGACACAGAGTACATTCAAAGAGAATACAAGTGACGCAAACCGTAGAGACATATTTAGAGATTGTTTTTAAATATGAAAAAAGGCAACTCTCTATGTTTGTTCTCTTAACACACAAAACCATAATCTGCCTATCGATAACCGTGCGGCCCTTTGCTGCCATTGGCTTCATCATCACCGAGTCCTCCACTGACTCCAGTCTCCACCCACCTTCACAGGCCACGCTGTGCTGGCAGGGGCAGAAGAGAACCAGCAGAGCCAGCTCGGAGCAGATGAGGCATTCGCTGGGCCCCGGCGGCGTGGGAAGAACCAGGTTGGTCATGGTGTTTGGCGTAGTGTGGACCCGCCGCAGGCTGGCGCTGCTCAGGCCCTGCCCACATGTGATGGCCTGCAGACGCTGCAACCTGAGAGGCAACACACAGCTGTTACGCACAAAAACTAAAAGTGCAGTTGTTGTTTTTTTTAATCTCTAAAGTGATTCCCACATAACAACACTTTTGTTTCCTGTAGCAGCTGATTTATCTTCATCTTTAAATTCATAGTTAATCTGCATGTAAAAAGACAGTCTGAACATGGTCATACAAATACTACTCTTTGGTTTAACAGTCCAACATATTTAGTAGCATTACCCAAAGGCATTATGGATGTCAGCCCTGCTTTTCCAGACATGTACCTGTGTTTCTCAGAGAAGCTCTTGATGAGCTGCAGCATGGTGCTGTCCGCCACCAGGTCCAGGGGACTCTTTCCCTTGTGGTTGGCGTAGTTGACGTCGGCCCCTTCCTGCGCTAGAAAACAAGCGATGGCCGAGCCAACGCTCAGCTCGGCGTTCCCCAGAAGACCTGAAGCGCTCAGCTGTGGATGACGACGGGAAGAGAGGGTGGAAAAGACAGAGGAAGAGAGAGTAAGTTGCAAACACGATTTTGAGGCGGACCTCTACAAAATGCACCCTCGCTGAGGCTAAGGACGGATCTTGTGGAAATGTTAGGAGTTGAGAATACTTTGAAAAACGTTTGTGTCAGGGACACAGCTGATAGTGAGCAACAACAAAAAAAGGGAATGGTAGTAAAAACCAGTGCAATCCAGCTAAGGCTGATTCATAAGCCCAAATCTAATCAGCACTGAATAACTCCCCCAATAACTCATCTGCTGGCAGAGGCAAAAACAGCCCTGAGCACACTACAGTCTAGCCACCTTCATGAGTGTGTGTGTGTGTGTGCTGGCTTGGCAGGTGCCCAGGATGTTGAGTGAAGCTGCAGTGTTTGCGGTCATGTAGACTGAAAAGGACATTCTTCATTGGCACAATGATATCAACACCAACTAATGTAACAGTCATGTGCTGCACAAAGCAAGGTCTCTCAATGAGGAATACTAAACTAGTTATTGTGAGTAAATGGCTCTCAGACTCGCAATGCAGGTGTTTAATGCCCGATTCATGGGTTAAAATGATTATATGTAATGTGAGAGGTGTGACTCAAAGTGATGAAACCACTGAGAATTATCTCCTAACTCTGCAGTTTAGCAACTTTCAGCTCAGCTTGTTTTGGTTTTATGACCCACACAGCTTCACAGTGAAAAAGCCGAGCTGTAGACGACCTGCTCAGCTACAAACAGCAGACTGTCACAGTTTGCAGCTAGCTGGTGAACATGGTGAAGTATTTAGCCGCTGAAGAACCAGATATTTCCCTCAGGAGTTGTAGGAAACACAAACACAACTCTTGAGATAATGTTGCTCTAATGCTCCTCCGTGTGTGCTGTGTGCTCACACATTCACTACGATTTAAGCGTCATAGTGTGTCAGTGTACTGTTTACAGCTACAGCTTGTTGTGCTGACCCCAAGTGGTTAATTCCAGTTTCATGTTACTGAACTGGAGTGAAGAATCACACCGAGGCCTTGTTGAGCCTATCTGCCAGCAATAGCAGTATCCTAGCTTGCCATGATTAATATTAACATTGGTAGTTGTTGTTGAGTGCAGCGGTGATGCATGGGATCCCCCTCCCCCACAAAATAACTTAACAGAGAAAAAACTGATTCAATTCAAAAAGTCAAAGTGTCACATTAAGGTCTGACATTCAGTCAGTTATTTATGTGGAGGATTAATAATACCACATGCCTTGAGTGTTCAAGACATCCTCGGGGGGGGGGGGGGGGAAATGACCTGGTGTGTTTACACCATCCTCCTAAATCTATCACAGACATCTTAACTAGATCTCCGTCTTTGCCAGATCTATATAGCTTCACTAAGTGGGCCCTCTTCACTTCTCCACCCTTCAGCACTTCCTCTTTCCCTTCATTGTACACCATCGTTCTCGGTCTCTTGCCGGTACTTGCTTTTAAAACAGCGATAAGAGATTAAAGTCAAAGATGAGGTCATCTTTATTTCGAAGAGAATAAATCTTGAAAAAGACTTCAAGAGACTTGAAAAACTTAAATCAATGTCGTTATCAAAATGTACAATCCTATTCCATTTCCAATTTTGGTGATTTCTTCCATAAAACGAGGCTGTGACGCGTGCTGTGAGTTGCATGTCGTATCCCTTTGTGACCTATCTGATGACTTTCTCCTCAGTTAACCCCTCTCTCCTGCCCTGTTTACACAAGCATAGCCAAACATAGCCTTCACCTTTAAGTAATCCCAGCAGACTCCTTTTCCCACCTCTTACCCATTCATCCCCTCATTTACCTGGCAAAGCCAACTAACCCATTTATCCTAAAGCAACCGCTCAGACTGTAAACAAATATCTTCCCTCTGTTTTTGTTTACCATTCCCTCCCTGCTTCAACATTAAGTCTGATCTCAACCCTTAAGTCTTTATTTAGCCCGCTTTGAGTGAGTTTGTATCTTCTTAAGACTGCATTAATCCTTTTTCCCCTCCTTTAGTCCTAATCTCCCCCCGTTTTAGTGTCTATTTACCCCTCATTCATTCTATATTTACACCTCTTTGAGTGTTTTATGGACTCTTCCTTTGGTTGTTTATTTGTCCTGGATTGTCTCTACAGCAACCATATCTTCTGTTTACACTCTCGCCAGTCTCACGCATTTAGACCCTAGTTCATATATTTTCACTGTGTTCACATACAAGTTGTATTGTTTCCCTTCAGATCATTCTGTCCCAACGATACCCAGAATTCAGTGGTCAACAGCTGCAGTTACATTATAAGTCCTTCTCATTACGAGGCGAGTAATGTCAATAATCACAGAATATCAGTTGAGAATTCTGAATGGTGAAGAGCAGTAATGTAGTAAAGCTTCCTTTCTTTTCCACCGGATCAAACAAAGCTTTGTGTTGCAGAATGTGTCCGTGTGTACCGTCACCCCAAAATCCCACTCTAGTTACTCCCCTTGGAATAAAAAAAGAATACTTTAAAACAAAAAGTAATGAACAAGTGGACAACATGCCACCTCCCCGTCGCTTCTCACCCTGCAGTAGAGCGACGAGGAGGAGCAACCTTCGCTGCTCTCCTCGGTGCTGCTGGTTCCCACGGCGGGGCTGAGCATAACGTTGGCCAGCTGCGGGCGGAGGAGGGCCACGTGCATGGCCGTGTCACCGTCCTCGTCCTCCATGTTGACGTCGGCGCCCTCAGACACCAGCAGCTGCACCAGTTCGGTGTGGCCCTGCGTGACCGCCAGCTGCAGCGGCGTCTGGTTCCGGTTGTTGCGGATGTTGATGTCGCAGCGTCCCTTGTGGGCAGAGGAAGGTGAATTAGACGTGCGACACGATGGTGGGTGCATTCTGCTTCGTGCAACTCTACTGTATTTATCAGCAGAATGCAACTCTACTGTATTTATCAGCAGTGAAGAAGAGACGGATCACAAACAGTTTTAAAAAGGACGGCGATGTGCACCCGGTCTCCAGCTCACCTCCTTGACGAGGATCTCGCCGACATCCCGGTGGTTGTTGAGGGAGGCCAGATGCAGCGCGGAGAAGCCGTCCTCCTTCTTAACGTCCACCAGCTGCCGCGCTCTGCCCAGGATCTTCTCTGTGGCCCTGCCGTCACGACAGACAACACAAAACTCAATCAGGCAGAGTGCACAACACCCTTCACGGCTCGCGGCTTCAATTAAGAAGAGTTGTATCAGTAATAGTGGCCCAAGTGCTTTTTACTGAATCACCTCTCACTTTAAAAAATTGCAGGTTGCTGAATGTCACAGTTACCTAGTGCCCAGTAGTAATACAAAAGATTCAGATATTGGTGGTTGAGGTGAATATAAATATTCTCTGATTAAATGTGATGCTCCAAAAAATATTTAAGAAGCCACTTTCATCCACATATGTTGATTTAAGCGAAGAAATGCTAAGACTAAGACATCAGACACAGACTGTATGGACCTCTCAGAATCTGAAGCTCGTCGCCATCCTGTGCCACAGTGTACTTGACACCAGCTTGGACAGAGACGCAGCTGTTGCAGAGCTGTTAACAAGCCGATATAACAAGAAAACCCTCGGCCACAACAGGCAGCCAGTTCTCAATAAACACAGCTAACTGGGCTCCTGATGTACAGCTAACCCTTTCTTTAATACTCCCCCCTACCTTAAGTGTTAGATGTGAATTGTTCCTTTAAGCTGTAACTGAAGCTGGCCATCATCACGTTCAGTATTAAACCAGTGTGCTATAATATGGACAGAATATCACAATCAACGCAACATTAAACGCTTCCAACGTCAACAATTTGAACCATGTGAGGATGACACCACATTCAGTGAAGTGAGACTATAACAACTTATTTTTGTTTTTGCGATTCACGCAGCGGGGCTGATGCTGCAGTGTGAGGCTGGCCTGCTCTGTAGCTGAGTCTGCTTTATGACGTGTGAAATTGAAACAGACAGCCTTTAGCGAGCACCGTGGAAGCTTTGGTGCGACGTGACCCAACCTTTCCTTTATGGATGCCGGGCTGATTCTAATGATGCTCGGAGTCCGCTGTCTGGAAACACTGGTGCTGCTGATGTTGATAGATGAGGCTGGGGTCAGACAGACAGCTCCTTATTATCCCTTATTAATAAAGAACGCGACTAGAGGACGTCAATACATTGCTCAGTAACCAGCAGAACATTAATAAGCGTCGAGTAACCGATAATGTATACGAGCGTCTTCATATCCAATCCAGCAATTAAAAGCCAACTACTACAAAACAAAACACGATGCGATACATACAGTAGGTATTCCTACTTAAGCAAACTTTAAAGCTGGGGCACAGACGACTAATGTCAAAACTATATCTATTATTTTTTCACTTTTACCTTGTTTGACAATTACTTCAGAATTATGGTTGCTTCGTTACGTAATGTGGTTTTAAAAAGTTAACATTTTTCTACCGTGACAGCGAGCTGGACAGCTTTCTCGTGTCACTCATTTGGCGATATTCATGATTATCTCATAAATAGAAATTCACCACGATCAACTTGCTGCAAGTGCATTTTATCACGATCCACGATCAAATCTTACATCGTCCCATCTCTCCCTAGCACCTCCACATCACCAATGTGTAACTATCCTTCTATTATGTACTAACAACTAACTGTTAGTCTAAGTTTCACGGCAAGTTAAAAGAAAATCTTAAAAATCTCTCGACCTGAATATTGAATATTTAACAATCATCCCTTCCGCTACATTTTGACATTTCCTTCATTCTATAACCTGAAGACACTTAACAACAAAATCACAGACTGAATGACAGATGCACGGAAACTAATTGAGCCATCTCAGCTCATCAACACACCAACTCTCTGAAATGATGCATCCAGATAGTGTCATCATCTCTATATTGCACTGCATAAACGCTCCCAGTAGTGTACGGGGAACATGAAAAACGCAAATTGCGTTTGCATCAGTGTAAAAAGGTTTTAATGCATTCATAATTATGATAACTAACAAATTACAGGCTCATTAGCAGCAGACTGCTGATACATTTCAAATGCATTGCTGAGGGCCTGTAAGCCGAGAGAACAGGCCGCTTTGTTACATGTAGAGTCACGTATGGTCGGATCTCCTCTAGGCGTGATACTAAGGATGAAGGCTGTTGGGGGGGGGGGGGGACGACATTGTGTTGGAGGTCATTTGTACCTGCAATGCAGCTCCGTGGGTGTGGGTGTGTGTTTGTGTGAAGGTATTGATAGAGGGAAATATCATTCCTGCTCTTGAGTCTTCTCCAGAGCACCTTCGATTAGATAAAGAGCTCGCCCTCGCAGTTGTGTCCCCCTTTGCACCCACCACGACTCATGTCTCTGCATTATTTCCATAATCGTTACTCCTGTGTGTTCATGAATATTCAGACTTGGGCTGACGTCTTGGGACAGTTTTGTACAAACATGCCTTCACACACACAACAGCTAGAGGGCATCTCAGGCACGTTGGTAACGACTTTTTCCGGAGACCGGAGTCATCGTTTGGCTATTTTTGGGGGGTTTTGCATAATGCTTGTTTGCAACTTGCTTCTTGATCAAAGCAGAAGAAACGTCCAAGGGCGAGTGCTGTTTCTTTGACTTTGGCGGTGACAAAATAAATGAAAAATAAAAGGATTTCATGTGTAATTATAGCACTGAGAGTTGGTATGCTGTGAAATCTATCAGGTGTGTGTCACACAGTTTATGTCAAAAGGCACAATGTAACGCTGGGAAGGAGTAAATAGGGACTGTTGGAAGAAAGAAATGAGTTAAGAGGAAAAGAGGGAGAAATCCAGACAAATACAAACAGACCAACCGCCCTATCCTCACTCTCCATTTGCCTCTTCTGTCAAGCTGAAAACTCCAGAGGAAATCTGGCTGCTTGCCTCATTTCTTTTCTTTCCCAGGACTGTTTGTGAACTTGGCCTCTAGCCCTCTTTTTCCATTTCCTCACAATAAATAAATACGCTAATAAAGAAAATATTCTGATCTTTCTGTCACAAATAACAACAACCAAGGAGAACCACAGCTGCTCGCGGGAACTCCAAACAGTGCTGCATTAAACAAACCAAAAAAAAAAAAATCGACTTTTAAAGTCTACACTACATCAACAATTCAATTTACTCCACAAAGATTAATCTCATGTTAAATAGGAGGTAGACCCTCAATCTAATGCCTGCGCACATTCAAACTCTACACTACAATTTGTGATTCCAGTACAAACAAGGAAAACGTACAACAAACACACATCACCTGTGCTGTCTGAATGCACTGGAGGCCTGCTGATGATATATGATTGAACTGGTGAACCGAGCCAATCCTGAACACTGTAAATCCTGTGTCTCTCCTCTTGGCGCAGGGGCCGATGTCAAGCTAAATGAATGCCGGGGAGTGCGGCCTCAACTCCCAGCACTGCACATATGACACTTGCCAAAACAGATTGGGCATTTATTAAACGACTGTCTACTGCAGCTTCCGCTCCCGTTCCTTTTCCTCTCTCACTTTCTGTTACTGCTTGTTTTTGCGTGGATTTTTTTACCCATGCTCTGTTGACATTTGTCCATATACTGCAGTGATGTACAGGGCTGTCCTCAGATCAGATTTTTAGTAGGATAATTTTCAAGGTGTGTACAATGTGAGCTTGGAGCGGGCTGGTTGTTGGAGTGATGGAGGAATGTGGGTCACAGGGAGGTGAAGTTGGGAGGGCAGAATTTAGCACTTCAAAGCTTTCCTTTGCCGAGAAAAATGGATTGACTTCAGGTTATTTTTCGCTGGTTTAGTACTTGACAGAGTGGCAGAAGTATGTAGATGGTGGAGAGTCTGCAGGCAAATAACCAGAGGACCAAGCTCTGGTGATCTACTCTGAAAGCCTTTACTAATGACAATAACAGGGCGCCCACTCTTTGGAATAAACATTTCGAAGATATTATCCAACAAAGTACATAAAATGCACTTTAAAAATCTAATTGAAACATTGAAGGATGGACTTATTTATGGTGGTGCTGTTTTTTTTTATTCCTGCTTCCTTTCTTTCATGGCACCGCTTTAAAAAGAGCCGGGGATAATTTTCCATTACATGGTTTTGTTATAATTTTGGACGGAAGGTTCATGTGAGGTCGTAAAAGCCCTGGAGCGAATACGCGGGAACCTCATGATGGCCAGGCAGACTTGGTGCACTGTGAAAAATATCAACTCCAAGTCGTTGCTCAGGCCTGTGAGGAGACTTACTATCTTATTCTTTTCCTCTATGTGAAGAAATCACCTGTCAAGGTGCTTTTCAAAGCATTTTACGGCAATGAATCGATTGTACTGCTGAAAATAGCAAGAAAAATAATAATAAAAAAGAGAATAAGATAACTTTACAGCGCAAAGTAACTCAGGTCAGTTGCAGTAATGCATGCAGTCGATCCGCACAGTGAACAATGTAAACAGTCTATGAATATCATATATCAAAGTACAAACCGCTCAACTGTTGAGGTTGGTTTGAGTCATGGAATAAATAATATATATAAATTACATACTTTCAATGAATACGTAACATTTTGATTTTAAATGTATCAAAGCTGCTGCTGACAACTTGAATAACTTCACTTTTGCTTTGTTCTCTCTACATTTTAGGGCTTTTCGGGGTGTGTGGGATGCAACATGGACAGAGGAAGCACCTCCAGTGTTAACAAGCCAAAAACCAACACAGTCAGCAGACAATGGAGCCTTTGTGACGTGCGTCAGTGAGGCAGCCTTGATGTTTGGCCTCAAGCACCTCGGTTTAGAGTCAAATAGCTGAGCTGATCTTTCACCAGCTCTCTATTGGTGTTATTTTAATGATATATTCATAAAATACAAATGTGTTCTGCATTGCTGAAAAATGACTACACAGAATGCAGTTTGGGACAAATTTCGGAGGACAAGTCGATGTGTAGAGAACCAGGGTGCAAAAGTAAATGTTGCATTTTTGCCTGATATCGACTGGCAGCCTGCTGACAGCAGCAGAAGCTGTGTGGGAGATGAGCTCTCTATCTGTTACGTATTAGTGTTGACCTGCGAGTCCTCAGTTGACACCCATAAACCATCATTTCCCAGGCAGATACGTGCATTCAAACTACCAGATAACATGGCTGTCATTAGTCCATACTGATTGGCTAACAAGCTCATATTATAGGAGACTTGGAGATTTGTGGGATTAAAAAAAAAATGTCAGCACTGATGATTCTGGTTCAACTGAACTAAACTGGATCTCACTGAACCCATTCAAAAATATATAAAAATAAGACTACTCCAAACTAGTGCTGATCTGTTCCTCCTTTTGCTATTGTTAACCATTATCTAGTTATGGTAAGTCATAAGGCACCACCAAGGCTGGTTGTTGGAGCATTACAAAAAAAACACAAGATGCTCTTCCACTAATCCTGCTAGATGATGACTCCAAGAAAATCCCCACTCTATTGAAGCGCCTGGGTAAATACCCACCTTCTCATGTTTCAATATCTAATCTGATGTCACAACCAAGCTTTAAAAACGTACAAAGTTACGGACGCGATCTCCACTCACAGTTTGTTTCCTTTGAGGGCAGCATGGTGCAGCAGGTTGAAGCCTCTGTGGTTCTGCTGTGTGAAGTCAATGTTGGGCACCAACACCAGGATCTCGATGATATTTCGGAAATCTTTAGCAATGGCGTCATGGAGCGGTGTGTCCCCATATGAATCCTGATTGTGTGAGAAACATTTTTGTTGTTGTTGTTGTTTAACATGTTATAGGTTTACATTAAACCCACCAGACATTTGTTTACAGCATATATTGGAAATGAAAGTGTACACAAGCATAGCACAGCTGCATTATTCAAATGATTACAGTTGTGAAAGGTATCCTACTCATTTTCTTTGTACTAAAATACTTTGTTGTAATCCTGAAATCTAGACTGTGTATACTAATTTTGTGTCTATATTAATGTGAAGGATGCTACAGTCCATTCAGTTTATTTATGGCACAAACTAAAGCAAACTGTGGGCTGCTACATGATGTTTTGTACTGAGTAGCTACACCACTCAAGCAGAAAAATATTGTTGTTAGTGGATCCGGGGCCTGGTTGCAGGCACGTTAGACAGTCTGGAAAATGCCTTAAAAGAGACACTAAATTGCATTAATGAGTATGAGGGCTGAAATGTATCAGGGTCACACTCAATCACCATAAATGTATTTATGTTTGTTGTCATCTGCTTGGAAGGACAACATGTGAGTTGCTCATGACATGTGTATAGCAGATGACTGACACTGTCAGAGAAGCTCAGAATTAAACAAACAACAAAAATCACTACTTAGTTTGTAGGGCGACAAATTCTAATCAACGTTCGATCTGGAGGTATCAGGTGTGCTAGGCCCTCTCACCTGGAGATTGACGTCAGCCGAATGTTCGGTCAGCACTCGCACCACGTCAGTGAAGCCCTTGTTGACGGCAATGTGGAGCGCCGTGCACATGGAGTTGTTCAGGAGGTTGACATTTGCCCCTTTGCTCAATAGCAGCCGTGTGATCTCTGCCTGGTTACTAAACGGGAAGACACCATAAACAGAAAAAGACAAACGCAGATTAAATCCTCACTGTCATCCATTTCAGTTTCGTGATTCTACATGTCTGAGCAGTGCTTTCCATTAAGATAATTCAAACCAGTATATCAAATCTCACTGGCTTATTCTGAAAACCTACTGGGAGCTACACAAAGCTCAAGGGTTTGCACGCTAAGTCACACAAATACCCTTTTTAAACTCTGCAATTTTGTTTTTGCATGCTGTACGACTGCTGCAACATTTGTTGGCTTGACAGCAAGTGTAAATTCCCAAAGAGACTTCCTGAGCATGTGTTAATGTGGTGAGAGGAGGAGACATAGCCGACTGATTAGGGCAGCACTTAATGCTGCCACTTCTGTGAATGGATTATCACATTACAAGGAAAGACAGGCCAGAGCTCTACTGTACATCTGTCAGTCTCCTTTCTAAACCCTCAAGGAGCAGAGCTGCAACTTGTGTGTGTGTGTGTGTGTCTGTGTCTGTGTGTGTGTGTGTTGCACCTTTGTCAATTGTGTGCAGGAAAAATGTGTGTGTGTCCTCACCCGAAGGCAGTGTAGTGCAATGCTGTGTCTCCATCTTCATCCTTGACCTCGATGGAGCTGTTGGCCTGCAGCAGGGCCTTCACCACCTCCATGTGGCCTTGGTGAGCAGCGACCTGCAGTGCAGTCTTGCCCTGGTTCTTTATATCCACCTGCCAGGAACACCACCGTGGTGGAAGATTCATTAGTGGCGACGACGGCCCGAGACACTAACAGAGCTGAACAAAGACTGGCTGGAAATAATCTGGGCATGAGCGACAACCCTGTTCGTCATACACTCGACACATAATCCTAATAAGTAGTTTAGTCAACGCCAAGTAGAAATGTAGTCGTGTAGAACGCAACAAGACAAGGACTTAAAATTAACTTTTATTTAATTGAGCAACACGTTATTACTTTTCTCACTCATTTAAAAAAAAAAACATCTCAGATAATATTATACATTTTAGAATGTCATTAGTCATTAGGAAAGGCAATTATAACATGTGTTGTAAACCCACAGCACATAATGTGTAATGATGGTTGATATATACAGTCTATAAACATATGGTTTAGGTTGACAACTCAAGTTAGCATGATTCATTTTAGCTTAATTAGCATGGAGTTCAAACTGTGATTGCACATGTGTGCTCTTTTCAGACTCTGGTTTACTAACCTGATTATAACAAACCATGTTGGTTTGAAAACCTGTTTACCAGGAGCGACATACTGAGATGATATCATTTTCACCTTTTTAAGTAGTAGCATCCCTAAATTGTCATTATCTCAGTTCTCTTTCTCATACCGTCAGTTGGTTTGGATTTTTTTTTTTTTTCCTTAATAATGAAAACCTTCATTTAAAAATTGCATTTTGTGTTTACTTGCGTTATCTTTGTCTAATATTTAAATTTGTTTGATGATCTGAAACATTTAAGTGTGACAAACATGCAAAAAAATAAGAAATCAGGAAGGGGGCAAACACTTTCACACAACTGTGTGTATATATATATATATATATATATATATATATATATATATATATATATATATATATATATATATATATATATATATATATATATATATATATATATATATATATATATATATATATATATATATAAATAAGAGAAACTGTACACTCTTTTGTGGGTGAAAATCATTTAATAAGGGAGTCACTGACGTTCCCAAGAGCAACATATTGTTTATTGCACATAGAGTATTATAGTCACGGCACAAACTCAATAGAGATATTAGAGTAGTGTGTGAAAATGTGAACGGTCTGGAGTCGCTTCCTCGAACAGACTGGCAAATGTCAGTGTACAGCGAGCCCTTGCCTTATCTGGTTCACTACCAGATAAGTAGTGTGGTCACGAGCCCTTAAATTCCCCGCCCCCAGCCTTGGTGTCCTGGTGGAAAGAGCTCTTGGAATGGGCAGTGGACTGCAGCAAAGAGAAGGAGTGCTGCACTAACCTTGTCAGGATACTTCAGCACCAACTCCCGCACTTTGTTGGCACTGCCGTGTGCTGCCTCAATGACCAGCCGGCTGGGATTGTCCTGTTCTGTGGACTGAGACAGCAGCTTCTCCAACACTGAGATGACAGTACCTGAACAGAGACATAGGCAGATGGAGAGCAAGTTAAAAGGGAGAAGGAAAAGGTTGTGAAAAGGGGACAGACAAGAGAGACAAAAGGTATAGGTAGAAGGTGGTGCAAAGCCTTCCAGAGGGCTAAAACAGCAGACACACGGGTTAATGGGCTTGTCAAAGCTGAGCTCAATGCAAAACCACAGGAATGGCTCAAAATGCACCTCCATGCAGTGCAATCTGACCGCACACACATTCACATCACTCTGTTGTCAAGCTGCCATCCGCTGAGGTGAACACGCGCACAGAACAGATTTAGTCATGATTAGGAGACTGCTGGGAACTTCTGACATGATGACAAATGTCTGCTGCGCTGCCAAAGCCTCTCGCTGTCAGCGTGCAGGATCATGACATGCAATGGAGAAGAACATTTCAAGAAGTGACACCCTCGTAAACACACACTGCTGAAAAAAAAAAAAGACGAACAGGAAATGGCGTGACTGTGGACATTAACACCACAGTTGCAGCCTGTATGTGAAAGCATAAGTAGGCAGAGACAGAGCTGCAGTGAGGGCAGGGTGAGAATGAATGAATGCATGCAGAAGGTAAAGCTGGAGCTGGAGGGTTAGAGATGGGCCCCCCCCGTCTCGGCTTACTTCCAGATTCGTTGGGGTTCTCGGCTGTCATGAGGTTGGCGTCCACCTCCACGGTCTGGGACGAGAGGCACGCTGGGTTGAACGTCCACGTCTGGCCTGCAAACGCCACCCGTAGGTCACCATCAGCATATACTTTCAACACTTTCCCGGCCTGGCCAAGCACCTAGGAGAGCAACAGTAAGTAAGGTGGATGTGGCATGGGTCGGTGAGAAAGGGCCTTTTAAAGTTAAAAAACAAGGGAGAAGGTTGACATGGACAGATAAAGAAACAAGGAGCGGGAAAAGCTAATCCAGCAGAAACTATTCATGGTTTTTAAAAAAGGACCAGTTTCTGTGCCTCTCTGGGTAAATGACCAGGCTGCTTTCGAGGCAGCGGCTCTTAACTTGATTACATCCTGATGTAAACTTAGTATTCAGGAAGTGCGTCACTTATAATTCAGAGGGAGGTCTGCCAAATGAAGGCTTTACTTGTGACACGGTTAACATCATGCACACAGACAGGGGGTAACCTGAATATACCAGAATACAGAGGTGAGACAAAACAATTGTTTTGCAAGTCTCAAGTCTTTAATGAAAACCTATAAGTCAAGTTGCATCTCGAGACATGAAAGTCCAGAGTCAAGTCCCAAGTCAAGACGTAAGTTATCATGCACCCCTTACCACATTTAATGCCATAAAAAATGTCTCTCCCTATTAGTGACAGTTAGTATAATTAATAAATATAGTAAATAATAATAAACCATTGGATTATCTTTCCAAGTCAACAGGTTTACGTCCTAATTATGTCCTGAGTTGAGTTACAAGTCTTTTCTGATTTTAGTCAACTCTCAAGTCATCATGACCTTAGTTTAAAGATGCATGACACAAGTCTGACTCGAGCCACAGTATGTCATGAACCACACCTCCATAGCTAACGCTGAAACACCATGAAGAGTTAGTACTATCGGGCTACTATCTATTATCAGGCTAAATGAGCATACAGGAGCCATGCTGTCTGTCCACTCTCCGTGGCCCGCCTGCAGTCTCTTCACATTCTCGATGTCCTCCAATACTTTGACTAGTTCGCCAACTCCAAAAGTGTTCACCTAGTGGAAAGAAAGATGGACAAACTTACTACGCTATAAAAATCAGCTGAAAAAACAAACCGATAATCCAACTGAAGTTCTGAACCACACCAGATCCCACTGTAAGATCCTCTGGTTCTCTGTTCTCAGTACCTTGGTGAGGGCCCCAGGATGGAAAGTCCAGCGGATGTTGTTGCTGTACTGGACTCTGACGTCTCCTCGGTCAGTGATTCTATGTACAGTCCCGATCCGGCAAATGTACTGCAAACACAAATAGACTAGTTTCACCCAGGGTCTCCCTCTGCATGGCTGTGACCTTAATGTTCCCTTTAGCAGCTGTGATTTGAGAATTGGACGCTCCGTTTCCTTTCACTCTGTTGCACGCCAACATCCATCTGAGCCACTTATATAAATAATCTGGATGCAAGGCTCAAGAGGCTCGTGTGTTTTGACTGTGAGGGCATGTTTATGTCTAAAACATAAAGAGTACATACTATGCGCAAAGGACAAAGACAACTTCCTGGAAAAAACATGTTTGTACACTTTGTACTTTTACGTTATAGACAAATTAAGCAGGGAGTTTATTGTATCGTCTGTTGTGAATATGTTTGGAATTGTGCGATTTGTCTTTCTGGCAGAAGGGAAGACTTTAATACCTCAGCCATTTTGGGGTTCCACCCTCCGTGGCCCTCCTGCATCTGTCGCAGGATCTCCACCTCCAAGAGACATTTGACCTTGTCGCTTTGCTGGAAGGAGTGGCTGTCAGCACTCTCCTGGCGCTGCAGCTCCGCGTGCTCTCCTGGATGGACAGGTGTCATGTTGGAGACTTGTGTGAGACACAACACTAGAAGTGTATATGTCTATGTTTTCTAATAACATTTATATTTACAGCGTTGTAATGTTCTAAAATGTCATGCAAAAATACAACAAAACATTACAAATATACGCGCCATAAACTGACACCAAATATGTTTTTGATGAACCAGTTCCTAAGTGGAGGGCTGACTTCCACTTATCTGCAATACGTGACATAACAGACTAGTATCAGATTATTCATGAAGGCCAATATCTGTCAAATATACTGCTTCACGTCTAATGTTCCCTTAAACAACTGAGAAATAAATGACTTAGAGCATACTAAGAAACAGGAATGGGTCTGCCTTACCGAGCTTTGGTAGGTGATCTTTGTAATAGAAGCCTCCTTGGCCGTCGGACACGTATTTGAGGTCTACTTTGCCCTTGTGGCCCATTCGGTAGACATTGGTGGTGCCATTGGACCAGGAGACACTGGCCACGCTGCGACCAGACTCCGTGTCCCAGCCGCGAATGTCCACTACCTTCCCAACCTTACCCTCCCCGCCTACACACCCAAAAATGCACACATACAAACACAAGATATGCGAGAAACAATAAAGCATCGCTGTGTGGGAGGAGTGGGAGATAAAAGGCAGTGAAATAAAAATGCATCTCATTAAAGAAGGAAACGTTGTTAGATAGAGATTGGAGCTCGGTGTGTTGTGATCAGGAGAAAAATGTGTGAGCAACAGAGAAGCGCATGTAATTATCCACAGCCAAATTTGACAAGCACAATGAGGACATATGAGACAAATGAGATGACAGACACAGAGGTGTGGAAGAAACATTTTCCCTGTAGAGCCATAAAGTGTCAGTCACTTCCATTTTCTAGAGCTAGCCCAGTCCAATCAAACACCTGACAAGACACAATTCCCCATCTTGATTCCAACACATAAACATCATAGTGAAAAACAAGAATCACCATTAAACAATAAAAAAACATTTCACAAGAAGGTCTCAGATCTATAGAACAAGTTTCATGTTGTAAGAAAACTCATGTTGGGCCATTAAAGTCATCACGCTGCCTCAGCGCCTATCCACGCCAGCTAAAGCAGAGACCCGTACGACTACACGGTGGGCTGGGGGGGTTTCTGAGCATGCTCGGAGCTTCCTGTATGTGCTAACCGCATACACCATTTATTAAGCCTGATGAGTGACTTAACCGAAACCCCAGGGCGTTGATTTTGGACTCATTCGCTCTAGCCCATAAAAAGGGAGCGTTGCTATTCTCAGAGACAACGATGACCCCCAGATCAGGAAACATTAAAGACATATTAGCATTCCCTCTTTTTTCCTAACAGGAACATTAAAGGGCTTTAATTTAGCCCACTTATAAAGGGCTTTCAATTATTATTTAAACTATTTCAAATATTAGCCAGCTGTATCTGAAAGAGGGCCAATTTTTTTTCTAAACAGCAACAATGTTTGTCACATAATGTAAAACTGCATATATTAGTGGAAGCCATAATATCCATTCTCTACTTTCTTAACACCTGCATCACACACTATATTTTAAGTGAAGGGGCTTCTCAGTTTATGCCACTACATAGGGCTGGAAAAAGAAAAACAAAGAATACAAATGTTACAGAACAAGGACTCTGTAAAGACACGGGCACATCTGTGGAACAGACTCAGATGAGTCACTGGCAATATAAATGCACGCAGACACACACACACACACACACTGACACAACATTTTGTGGGTTAAAAAGAGACGTGAGGTTAGAATGTTATTATGGGTTGTGGATGGTGAAACACTTTGAAGACGTACAGCTCCATGCTCAAGAAGGTAGGGGGCCTGCTGAGTCGGCAGCACCAAGTTAGCGGTTTGGAACAGGTCCCCCCCCACACACACATACATACACAACTCACCGTCTTGGTTGCCCCAATCCCAGTCAGGTCCACGAACCACTTTAACCCCCTGGAAGATTCCTTTGAGGATGATCCGCGGGAGGTTCTGCCTCGGTGCCAAGCACACTCTGTGATAAGAGCATGGAGACACAGCTGAACAAACTGCTCTACGGACTGTCCAAGACAATGTTAAGACCCAATATGAACTCCTCAGTACCAAACATGGTCCAAGTATGCGTATTAAAAACCCAACGAAACAATGGAACAGCTTTGAATCTGTGGCAAGCCTCGGCAGACACAAGCCCCAAAAGTCAGTATCAAAGTACTTCCGAGCAAATATATTTCTTCATTAAACACTGGTCATGATTAGGGATTCCAGTTATTAAGGTTTAAATATTAGTCAAGTGACTGATTGATCTGTTAATCATTACAAGCTTATGAAATGCAAATGATCTAGTGAAAAACATCATTGAGGACCAATGGACACGCTGCAGAATTTTGAAAAATGCTGTCGCAAAACTCCGATGAACAAAAAGCCCATTAACAGACGGACAGATCAAAACTCAACAGATTCATCCTGTGTAGCTTACAGGCTTTCCTGAAGAACAGACGTATGATAAAACTGAACATGCAGGACACACTAGATAAAACCCAAATGGATACTCTAAACCCAGGTGGAGTTCTCATGTACACATGCATACATTCATCATGCCTCACCATAATACATAACGTGCACAGTGCTACCTGTGGTGAACCGGTAGTTCTTCCACAAGTGGTCAAGAGATAAGCAGGATAAACCCTCCTTAAAACGAGATATTTTTTCTGATAGGATTTCCGCATAAATAAAAACAAAAATCCAGGAAACCTATGCAAAGCTGCTTTGATCAGTGTCAAAACTCGACTATCTAACGCACTGACCAACAGCCTCAAATTCATTCAAAGATTCAGACACTCTGACATACCTGATGGTGAAGATTTGATCAGATCTTGGTGCAAACGAGCTGCCTATTCCCATACTTCCTCGACGAGATCAAACCCCAGCTTCCATTTAAACCGAACAGCTTTTTGGATAGACTCAAAGTCATATAAAATCCAACGGGCTCAAAAGAAGAGGAGAGCCTTGCGAGACCTGTCGTCCTCAGGGAGCCTCATCGAGGCTTTGCTGCTCCCACGTTTCTCTAGCGCTGGGCTTTTACTTAAAGTTAGCGTTGGCTGACTTCATCCCCCGTCACTGGCCGGATTTTCCAGGTTCCTGGGTGTGATAGCAGGAAACGGCAGTACATTTGGCTCCTAGAGCCAAGTAACGCTAAATCTCGAAGCAGGTCTGGGCTTGGACAGGTCTGTGTGTCTCTGTAAACAGAGCTTTGAGCCTAATCCATGGAAAGCAGAGCTATCAGCAAGCAGGCCAGCAGAGGATGCGCCTGTCATATACGGAGATACAAGAACCTATGTTGTAAATAAAGTATATAGGGTCTGTACAAACTCATTGTAAACTTCCTGAACCTGTAGCATTAAGGGTCATAAGAGAGAATTTGGCAACCTGTGCCAACGTCTCCACGGCACTAAGCTGATTTAGTACAGACCGGAAGGACTGATTGAAAATATATAATACTGGTTTATGACGGGAGAGCTGATTAGTGGGAGAAAAGACTATTCCCAAAACTCGACCAAGAATTATTTCAGTCGTAAAGAGGATGGAAACTGACAGATGTCTCTGGAAACATGACCTCAGACTGTGACCTGTTGTTTGCCAGAGTAGCTACTCTGAGAAAGACAACAGCTCTTTCAAGGGATCAAGACTTCTAATCCTGCTCAGGCCAAATGTCACACACACACACACCCCCCACCCCCCCTGCTCCTAGACAGGATCAGACCTAGGGTCGGTGGACCCTTTACTATAGCGGAAACACAAATCCAAACCCTTTTCTCTTACATTGAAAAAGACAGCGGACAGCAGCAATTCTGGCTTGCAGACTGTGGGGTCGGGGTTGGATGGTGCTCCTTAAAACGTTACGACTATAGCTGCAGTGTGCATTGCTGTGCAAGGGGAGGATTAGGCATTGCGTTGACCGAATATGTCCCCTGGAACTGCGTGTGTGTGTTGTTTGTGTGTTGAAGAGCCGATTAACCAGCTGCATACCAACCACCTCCTCGTAAACACATGGTACAAGCATATGCTGCCCTGAGCACCGTCAGCATGTACACACACACGTGTGTCAAAGCGCCGTAAACGTATTCACTTTGAGCAAAGGCAAGATTCAGAACACTGAGCGGCCATGAGTGGCGTATAGCCTCGCAATGTTTGGATCAAAAAACAATAATAAATAATCTATAATATTCTAATATCCTGAAGATTCACATTAACAAAGAAAAAAGCCCCTAATGAGGGTTGAGAGAACACACATCATGTAATGTAACGCTGGTACACAGCTTGATGCTTCATGAGCAGCACCTCGATTTGCACCTGTTATCTATACACGTCTTTTAGGAAGTTGAAAATGCTAACATGCTAATCCGCACAGCTGAGAGTCTCAGCATGCTAATCTATTTCAATCTGTTGTAATTACGACGGAACGCTCATGTACAGCACATTCGGCTCTGGTCTCACACCATGTCTGTGGTGGTGTTGCAGCTCTAGTGCCAGTGAGTTGCAGCAGTTCGTCGCGGTGACAACTTCCCATTGTCCCCTCAGGACACCGATGAAGTTTCTCCCCACAGTCTGTCAGTGAACTACAAATAGATCTAGCCTTCTTAAATAGTCATTAAACCCTCACACATGTTTGGTCCACATGTCCCTCTTAACTATGTTAAGCCCAAACTCCAGTCTCCTTACATAAATCACTGCTGGCACAACAAGAAGCCCCACTCGTTATAAAACTAAGCTAAATTTGTCTTTCCAGGCAACTATCAAGCGCGTCCCATGACAGCCAGATTATAAATGAGTCTTTTGAAATGCTGTCGGTGAAATATGGGTCAGTGCGGTCCAGAAATAAAGAAGCAGTGTGCGTTTAGCAGCACGTAATGTGGAGTGCTCCTGTTTCACTCATCCGACGAGGAGAGAGAGATTTACGTTGATCAAAAATCTTTTTCATTTCCTAAAAAAAAGTATTTTAATTTGTTTTTGTTGCACAATCCGCAGACATTCACTAGTTTCCTCAACAAGGGGGCAACAAATAAATTAGATTACACTCAGCAAAGCAGCAATCAATGTTTCTTCTAATCTTAAACCTTTGAGTTTGAAAATTTGGACATAGCTAAACAAGACATAGAGAACCAATACAAATGTAATCTTTAATATTTTAAGTTCGGACTCAATTCCATTCAAAGTTTGCGTTTTTACTAAAAGTTGTCTCTGTAGATTAAATTTCAATCCAATTGAATACCACAGTGTCAAACACAATCTGTTCACGAATATGTAATACTTCAAAATGTGTTTGCTGAAAGCTGAAATATGATTTAATGTCACCTCCAGGGGGTGTATGATGGCAAACCAAACACAGATTGGAGAATTTAGAGAAACTATTAGAACACCGAGAGGAGCAAAAGAAGTCTCTCTAAAGGGCACTGCTGTCATTACGTTGTATATTTAGAGCGGCCAATGATTCACACCAAACCAACATCCTAAGCGCTGTCTACAAATGTATAAATACACACAATACTATACAGAAGCCAGGACCAGTGACGTTTGAAGTCATTTACATCACGGCTGGTTGACTGACCTCGGCTGAGTCACATTCTTTTCTGCCACTTATGGAGAATTCATGCCTCAGATTCAATGAGAATAATCTCCCCCAGAGCTATAACTGAGACAGGCCCCGGCTGTTATCAGCGACGTCGATCCGTTAAAGCGTATATTCATCCATTTAAGAAATGTAGCACAGAAGGAAATCCTATAATATTCTTGCTATAATAATCTTAAAATGACCAAACAGCTAATTCTGACAGTAGGATTGAGTATTCAAAACACTTTTGTCTGTGGTTTTAACATACGCCTTAATATTACACAACTCAATGATATCACTGAATCGTAATCTCTTGACTAATTTCAAGTATTCTAAGTTTAGCTTTGTCTCACTCAAATGTTACGCATCACAGCTGCTTCGGATTCCTGTACAACCTTTAAATGACTCAGATTAAAGATGCGGATGCTGAAAGTAGCACTATCTGACACATTTATTCACGAAGGCGGGTTGCTTTACTCATCATCTTTTCTAACCCACGTCAACGATGATCAAACACATCAGATCCTCATCTGTCCGTGTATTGAAAACTTAATTAAAAAGGTCTCCTTGAACTAACTTGAAAAGAAAAATGGCTGGTCAGAATGTGAATGGGCGAGTATTTGTGCAGCGTCCACAGATGGAAGGCAGTGACCTGTTTTGACCTGTTCGGAGGGTTACATAAAGCAGTTTGTTCCACCAATAAAAAACAACCCCACAATGAAGGACACTGCTGAGCCAAACATTTGGGCTTCAATGACAAATCAATACTTCTGAAGAGAAACTGTGGTGGGAGACGAAATGAGATTCCAGCTACTGTCAGAACGCTAAATAATTACTGCAGGCCGGGTTTCACTTAAAGCCAAAATCTGTAACTGGTGTGCAGCTCAATTTCCACCTTAACCATCAGAGTCAAAATGGTTGGTTGTGGACCCAACATGACTTGAATTAAGACACTTCTCATATAGTCAGGATGTGATCACAGAACACAACAGCAGGAAGTGAACCAGCAGAGAGATTGCAAGAATACTGGATTCAAGTCATGACCAGGTCAAGATCTGTAGCGAGGGGTGTAATGATTCATTTGCTGCACTGCTGTTTTAATTAAACCATTTCACTGACATTTAAAAATAGTGAACGTCTGTGACAGTAATGTTTTTAATACAAGGTCAAAGTCAGAAAATCCCAAATCCTACACAGGGGCTTTAATGCAAATACACTTTTGTACCCAATAGCTAACTAGGGATCTATTATTATTATTATTATTATTATTATCATCTATCTTTGATCTAATCAAATAAGCTAAAGAGTAACAAGTCTTGATTACTACCACCCCCTGTTTGCACCTTTCATTGGACAGCAGGCACAGGAAAATACATGGAGCTGAGTTAGACCTGGACCAGGCTAAACTCTAGAAGAAATCTGGGTCGTACATATCACCTCGTTAAAACGAGAACAGGCCATCCAGCTGACATTCAGATAGTGCCGGAAGCCGTTTGGAGCTTTACTGTGAACTGATGCAGAAGAGTGGATTCTGAAGGGAGAACTCCAGTAATCTGGATACGTAGGCGACTCGGAAGCAGCTCGCTAAACATTCATCCCAAACAAGGCCACGTGTGGTTTGCCGAAGCTGACTTAAGGCTAGATGTTAATTTAAAAAAATTTTAAAACTGTCTTTTGGAAATAAATGATATTATCTGGACGGCCTTTTATCTGGATAAAAGATCCTGAACACAATCAGGCAATACATCAAGTTTACCATTATAAACGTAGTAAAACAAGCAGACATGTACAAAAGTGGAAAACCTGACGACATTGCTGAAGCCCTGCCTTGACCTGCTGTCCTGTGTAAACAGAGGGCAGACTAACGATAATTAATTGGAGGAAACGACACTAATAAGATCTTACATCCTGTGAGAAACGGAGACCTTGTGACGGACGACAACATGATTAGAATTTAAACAAGGATCAACTGTGCTGGGGAAGTGGCGGCGCAGTACTCACGGCTGGGAGTGCGCCGTCTCGTAGCGCTCGAAAGCGTGGCCGAGGTCGTGCTTGTTGTTCATGTAACACTGGGTGCACAGGTCATAGTCGAAGCACACCTTGCACTTCCATCGCATTCCCATGATGCCGTGCTTCTTGCAGCTGTCACAGATGATGTTGGAGTGACGCACACCTGGAAAGGGGAAGGAGAGGTGGGGGAAGAAAGGTGAGTGTGGTTATGACTTGTTACTTATCACAGCGGCTCATATCATGCGATGTGGAAGAACTGAGGCACAAGCACCATGACACAAATACCCCCCACCCCCTTCGCTCATCATCTCTTCTCCTCTTCCTCTTCTTCTTTCACTCCATTAAAGAGCGAGCTTCTGAGGCAGAGAAATGTTGCTTTAAAATAGAGCACAATGCTAATGAGTCCTGCATTATTGTATGTGTCATTCAAGTCCAGAATAGAGCTGGATGGCTGATATGAGAGATAGTCTTTAGTACCATGAATTGTGCTTAAAATGAACCCCTGTATTTTAATCATAGGGCTGTAAAACTCTACAGAAACCCAGGATGATGACGATGTCTGATGAGGTTAAAGGCAGCGTTGGATTGCAGCCGCTGATAGCGCCGTGAATTACACATCACTTGCAACCGTTCTCTGCACCGTATCACGGTCTGAATTACAGCATAAACGTGGCCAGAGCGCTTTGCCCCTTTCTTTTGTGTCTGATTGCAACTATCCACGTGGCAAAGTATGAATGTGCTTGAGGCCAATGCGTCGCTTGTGAGGGGTGAGAGTCAGCCTGAGGCAGAGGTCTTGTCAGGAGGGGCTCGTCAGAGCGTCTCTTCCATCCAAACCTCCTAAGGGCAATTAAGAAATAATGTATGCCCAGGATTTGGTAAAGGAGAGAGAGGGAAGGAATAATTGGTTTATTCGTTTATATAATAAACATTTTTCAATCTTGTTTTTTTTTTTCTCATGTATTTTTCAGTATTGACACTTATGGGAGCTTTATTAGCTTTATTATTTTTCTTGTCATTGCGTCCCAAAATAAATGAGTTTGAGTGGAGACCATTTATAAATGAGCATCAGTAACCACCAAGTCTCTGAAGACGCCAATAATTTCACTGTAACTGCGTGTGGCTAATAGCGCCAGTCTTTGTGAATTGGACTGTTTGAGGCTAATTTGCATCGAAAGTGGGAAGTTTTGCACCAAATGTTGCACCGAATATTAACTCATTTAAATATGTGCAAATAGCACAGGAGCGCTGAGATGCTATTTGCTTGGCAGCGCAGTTAGGGGTCCATTTCCCCGTTTGTGGGTGCTTTGATATGGTTTCCTTTTGTCTCATTTCTGCATGTTTAGCGGCATTAAATGCTTGGTCCCATTCAAAGATAAAGTAATAATAGAAGATCTTTGTAAATAATCTAAATCATTTTGGAATACTACAAGTACATTCCAACCTAGAATCAGTTCTAGTTGGCTCTGGTGTTGTAGTACAACCCCAGTCATGAGTGCTTACCGATTTGAGCGTTATCATAAAGCAGCAGGTCAAAGGAACCCTGGTAGCCAGTGCGGTAGTTGGTTCGTGTGCCGCTGTCCCACTGCACCACCACGGTCTTGTCTGGCGTCGTAGTGCTGCCCTGCCGCCCGATCTCCACCACGGTGCCCACGTGGCCCTCGCCGTCATCCTGGTTCCCCCATTTCCAGTCCAGGCCACGCACCGCACGCATGCCCACCTCCATGCTGCCTCTGCCGGGGCCCGGCCCGGGGGCCGAGCGCGACGGCCGAGGCCTGGCGGCGCTCTCGCTCCCGCTGCTGCTGCGCCTCCGGGGCTTCTGAGCGTGGCTGGCTCGTGCCGCCGATATCGCGGGCAGGGACGGCACCAGGGGTGTTTCAGGGAACAGGTCGGGGGTGACTGGAGGAGAGAGAAGAGAACGGCTCAATGAAACCTAGAAGCAGCAGCAAAGTCACAGCAGGACACTGCAGGTACAAAAGACGTAGATACATTGGTGTAACAACAATATAATGCACTAAATACTGGCATCTTCTTTTACATAGTCAATACTTAACATAACAGCTGATCCTCACCAACTGGTCTAGAATCCACAGCAAAGCTTTACTCAGCCCACAGAACATTTTGGGTTCGTTTCCACCGCTTTCAAACCACACAACCTGTGTGTTGCCTCACTGCAAGTCTGTCAGTGGCAGCTGAGGGACTCATAAAGCAACATACCATATGTCTCATTAATTTCAGAGCAATGCTTTTTCTCTTTGCTGG
Source organism: Anarhichas minor (assembly GCF_050575085.1). Lineage (NCBI taxonomy): Eukaryota > Metazoa > Chordata > Actinopteri > Perciformes > Anarhichadidae > Anarhichas > Anarhichas minor. Next base: position 1,057,823 of record NW_027466449.1, on the reverse strand, counting down.
TGGATCATTCACTGAAGGCCTTGCTGTGTGTCATGGCATATTTCTGGAGAGAGCAGCTGGACACGACTGCTACGCCCTGCTGCGCTAATCAGACCCTGACCTGACCCACACAAACACACACACACACACACACACACATCTAAAGCGGAAGCCATTAACACACAGCAAAACGATATGAAAAGTTAGAAAGTGCTCCTGTGTAGGGATGGAACGATATAGGATTATATCACGGATCACAATACGCACTCACAATAAGTTGATCGTGGTGAATTTCCATTATCGGGACAATCGAGAGTGTCGTCACAAGAGTGACTTGAGAAAGCTGTCGAGCTCGCTGTCATGGCAGAGAAGTGCAAAATAGAGCCTGATTTCAAAATGTACCAGAATAAGCATGTAAGAAAAATCCTCTATCTACACAGGGTGATGTTATGATTTGTGATGCTCTTATTTTAGATTGTTTGTCTTTCACTAAAAAAAGACATGTGTCCTAACTGTGATGCAATGACAACAATAGTTTCTGATGGTAACATGATTCAAATATGTTGGTTTTGCAGCCATTTTAACCGCTTTAAGCATATTTAGATTTTTGGGATAATATCGTGAATCACCCATTTTTTGGCCAGAATAATCGTGACTTGAATTTTTCATATCGTCCAATGTCTTACTCATGTAACTTTGTACACATCCCACACATTTGTACGGGCATGGCTGTAGTGAAATCCCAGAGTATTCTAAAGAAGACATAAAAATAGTCAAAATCTTGTCACAAGGACAGACGTACAAGAAACTCCTTCACATTCACACCCGTGACGGATGACTTCAGTGTTTTCATGAATGCCGCTGGGTGCTAGAAACTAACACAGGAAGGAAGCCGCATTCATGTGGCAGCTTGAGTCAGCGATACAGAGAGGAACTTCTGCCGAGGAGGAGCGACCATCAGCGACTTCCAATCACGTCCGCTAATCACATGGGGTTCAAAACATTCTTTTTATACACTGACGCAGTGTTCCATCTCCACCATTAACAAGACACACATATAAAGCATTCCTTGTTGATGCTGCAGTGCTATTTCTGTGTCCACAATGAAATGTTTGTGAGGTTGCAGAAAAGGGAAAACTGCAGGCTTGTAAAACTGAAGGACAGTGCACAACATTTGTCCACACAACAGCTACAGCTTTGACATTGGGATCATCTGCCTGTGTTTATGCTTCTTTCATAAAAGAGATTTTTAAAGAGAAGATGAAAGTCTGCTGAGGAGAGGAACTGTTGTCACTTTTCACTGTTCACATCCAGGTCCTGCTGTGTATCAACACCCCATCCGAAAGCACTACCTGGGAGGCCTCGCGTGTTGTATTGTAGAGGAGGAAAATTGAGTGATGAATCTTTCACAAACATGCATAACGATGTCCGCTTTCTAGAAAGATTAAGAAGAAGCCGACAGGCCGGGCATTACCATTAGTGAGAAAATATCGATACGCTTGAGCTTCGCAACATTATGTTTCTTGATATTGTATTGATTTTTTTATTTAACAGTTTACGTGCAGAGACTGCACAGAAAGCAGTGCTATGATGTTGGATGTTACAAGGACTTCCTTAGCAGATGGTGGTGTTAATCCGCCATTTCCCTGTTTACAACCACCATTGATCTAAATCACAAGGACGAGGGAGGGACTTGAGTTTTTTCTGTGGACAGCAAAAATGTAGTAAATGATCTATAAATGCTGCTGTAGACAGGAAACTTTCAATAAGTAACGTTTTCAAATCTATCCAAATTTGTGTGAAAAAAAAGCCTTACGCTTGCTAAAAACCCTCCATTTATCTGGTAATTTATAAGTTGTATAGCCTGATAGTTCAGTCCCAGGGTTTGTGTAAAAAAAGAAGGAAAAAAATCAATAATAGGGCAGACAGATGTCTGTAATACGGCTGAGATTACACTTGCACGCTTATCAAGATTACAATTTTGGTATTAAAGGCATCTGCTTAAGCATGAAAACATATGGGCTGTAGGGGATCAAAGGAGGGAAAGCAGGCTGCTTACACTCCATTTTCTGTCCAAAAAATGACAGCTTAGCCTCTTTTATGCACTGAAATAATATCCCAACCAATCATCAAACCCATCAGCATGAAAACACGAGAGCTTTTTTTTTTTTTTTCACAGCTCCCACCATTCTGGGTGTGGATGGACGTAAGAAACGCCAAGTCGATGTACCAGTAACAGAGAATGCACTCATGATGACACTCAGCACACTTAAACCACACGAGGGAGGAGAATCTGTCAAGATGTCAACATTTGCGCTAAAGCAGTTCCCCTATCTAGCATTCTGGATTGAGGAACACAGACCGAAAAATAACTTAACCTACCACCTACATTCAAAACACATATACCCACCGCCTCCCACGTCACCAACTCTGCTGCCCCCACACTGTGTGTTCCCAGAGAGGATTCAGGCGGAACACACTGATATCTAATCATTATCATTTTAGACCAGGGCTGGACAAGTAGATGCAGCACAGGGCATTCAGTGGAGGACTCTATCTACACAACAAGCTCCTATCCAACACCGACAGGGAGAGCATTTCTTACTGTGTGAGCTTCATCTTCTGCCTCTACATTAAGAGTGAACACACGCTCCAAGCTGCACTTAAGGACCCTCATCTTCTTAAATCCCGATGCACGTTATTGTTCGGTGCTGACAGATGGTCACTGCTAGAAAATTGCATCCTCAACAGCAGTGGGTACGATTACTACACACCAGCCAATATATTACCGCTTGTTGAAATGAAGGACCGCCAATGTATAAAGTGAAGCAGCCTCAGCAGCTGTTTGCACAAACACACTTCTGGTCCAAACAGTGAGGACTCCAGCTTCCATTTTTGTTTACTTATGCATTTCTGTATCTTGTGTGTTGTGTAATGTTGTCTGCAGCAGCAGCAAAAGTCTAGTGGCTTTATAAGGGTAAACCACTAACTTTAAAGACAGTTTGGCGAGAGATTTAGTTATTAATAACTTCACCAAAGTCAAAGTTGGCCTAGTTTAACAATAATCGAAAGTTAAGAGAATCAAAATGTTAAAATCGTAAAGATTCGACAAAGGCAGGCGGGATTAGAGCTCTCTGCCTGCAATAACAGATGGTCTGGCTTCCGTCATAAACAATGATGAGGGCCAATCTGGGAGTCGACCTCCTTCACACAAACAACCAGCCAGGCGTTGGGCCACAACCACAAATAAACACATGCCGTCAACAAATGCTTGAATATCGCTCAGGAATATTATTGGTTTCCATAAAGTAGGTGTTTAACGCTAATGAAGGTTGGACTTGGTTTGTTTTAACTGCTACACGTGGTGTTTCAAAACATCAATATAAAATTGACAATTGTATAAAATATAAAATTTTTGTAAAAACATTATGCTTGTGTTTTCAGTAAAGATGAGGAATCAAAAAAGTGATGTATTGTACCATTTGTGGTAACTGGATTGGGTCAATTTCCTGAATGCTACAAATACAAAAAAATGAAGAACTGAAAATCTGCACGCAGTCACTACATCTACCAACAGATGATGGTTTCACTATGCAGATATACAGCACATTTAAGATTCTTAACCAGCATGCAGGCAGACCTACTGATGAAAGTCACTGAAAAGGAAAATGAGTCAGGAGGAGTATTATTACTGGCGGACCCGGCGCCATCAGATACGTGCTACTGTTTGAAACAGCGAAGGCCTACTTGTGCTGTGTGTCTTGCCTGGCTCATATCCTCACTCATGTCTAATAAGAAGAGGCTGCTTGCATGCGCTGGACCTAAATGCTTAAGCAAAGAGCGATCTACACACAAGCTCTATGGCTTCAGCCTCATCAACTTCAATATCAGAGAAAAAGCCTGCTGGAACTGGTTCATGTCAGAATCATCTGGTGGCCGGAGGACTTTCAAGAAAATCAATAAGGACCGCGAGTAAATAACACATTTACAAAGATTTCTTCAGAGTGGGCGATGGGCCTAAAATTAGACTCTCCATTTTCCCATTTCAGGCTTCCGCTCGGCCTACCTTCCTTTTCACAAATCTCACTCAAACAGGCGCTGCGGAGTGTGGAAAATAATTATATAACACATAATCAACTATTGGAACTAATCCAAAATGTAGTACATGGACATCTTCAAAGCTTTGTCGGCGGACTTATTCCTATCAGCAGACTTTATCCCTGGAGCCTTTCCCAACAACCACAGCAAAGCAAGACATAGGAAACACCTGATGTACGTTTCATGACACCGTGCTAAGATTGTCGTATCACATTATCGTGGATTGCCATACTCACGCCCCATGATCTTCAGCCCACTTTTGAACATGTTGGAAGCTGTATGGTTCCAGTGTGCCGGGACACTAAAAGCCTCGCTCTGCTATTATCCAGGGTCAACCAGCGGGACCATCTGAGATCCTGAGCGCTATGAAGTCGTCATCCTACTGACGGGGGAGTGAACCTTTTCTGGCAGAGTCCTAGTTATTTGGTGAGCTTTGCCCTCTGTTTTTGGAACATGCAGTTCTTTTCTCCTCGGTTTGGTTGGTTGTTGTTTTTCTTTGACAGATGTTGCTCAAGAACTGGACAAGCCTGATGCCTTATCTGGGAAAAAACAACATACTGGCTGCGTAAGGTAAAGAAATAACTTCCAAAAAAAGCAGTGCTGATCCTACAAGAGGACTGCGTTTCAGGTAAATACATTAGTTTGAATAATAACGGGGCATTGTCGTGTCACATAATCAGTAGTGTGAGGAAGCGTTGATCATTGCTTTTGTTTGCTAAGGCTAGTCTCTTGCAAAATGGGCTTAACTCAAACAACTGTAAACCCAAAGTGCTGTGCTCTATCAGTCCAGGCCTAGACCTCACGTCAAACGTCATTTCAAAAGTCAGTATTCAGTCACATGTTGCTAAATGCGCATCACAAGCTCTCAACCCCAATTTGTATTCACTCAACCCGAAATAAACAAATCATTCAATCTTTTCGAGCAACGCATTCTTACCAGCAACGTAATCATCCAATCAGCCATTGTCTATGTGATATAGTTAAGTATGAAGTACCTAATGTGGTAATAGCTACTCAAGTAAGTCTAACCGGGGCTCTAACCATGCTGTAATTAGGCTACCGGCAATCAATGATCTACAGGCTAAAACCCAAAAACTACTTGCACCACTTTGACATCACCATACTTACACGTTCACTGAAATGTTTTGCCTGTTTGATGGTCACCCGTCTGTAAACAGTGAGAGAGTGCTAGTCAGATGTCTGCCTGCTTATCACGTCTGCTAGCTTAACTACAGATTGCAATGACATCTGGCACAATTGTAGTAGCATGGCCATGGACGTACACCGACTGCGTGAGGTTGTCTTTGCGCGTGATTATTTTAACCTTCCTGGGGAGGGAAACAGTGAAATCAGCTAATTTGTCCCCTATGACAGTCTAAGACAGGGAGAACAGAAGCAGCCATGTATCATTTAAGACACATGAGACTGTCTTATTTCCAGAACGCCAATCTCATCCATTTTCAAACTGAAGAGAAGAATATATATCTTAAAATAAGAACAGCATCATCGCATGGACCTCACTGTCTTCCAAGAAAGACATGCTAGCATTACCCAAATAGTCTGCATCACTTGATAAGTAAAGCATGTCCTGTTTAGCTGGTTTACCTGTTGGTGTAGTGATTTACATTAAGGTAAACAGAGATAGGGAAGGAGAGGAAGCAGCTCCTACCTCCTGCTACATAAACGCATCAGATGGTGAAGGGAAGAAAAAAAAGCTACCGGTGGTCCTACCGGTTTCCAGCGAGATTAAAAAAGAAAAAGAAAAAAACACCTGCTCGGGGCTGAAGTCCTGTTCGGATGCGCTCCCTGAATGAACCGGCCCAGGAGGAGGAGGAGGAGGAGGAGGGGGGGATACAGTGGGTGGAGGACGAGGGCATCCAGGCCGGTATTCCAGAGATGTGATATACAGTCGCAAACCCGTCTTACAGAAGCAGCGTTCGGCCGTACAGGTGTACAGCCCGGCTCTAAAGGATCAGAGCTGGAGGAGGAAGAAGAGGAGAGAGCCCTGCTGCTGGAGGATGCGGCCAGCATTTAGTCCTTTGTGCGTTGTGTCAGCAAGGATTACCACCGTGGAGGAGGAGGAGGAGGAGAGGAGAGGGAAGAGGATAGCCAGGGACAGCAGCTGCCCGACCAGCACTGCATTCAGGTCGACGTACCCTTGCTCTCGCAATAAAAAAAAAAACAGGCCAGTGGGCTTTGCTCCGCGTAGGACTCCTCTGATGCTATATTCCGACACAAAGGACGCGAGCGGCAGTGGCACACATGTGAAGCCGACACACTGTGTTTACTGATTCAGTATGTACAAACACAAGCGCATCGAGCTCCACACAAGGATGTGCAGCCCTCTCTTTCATGGGGACAGCGTTTGCTCTGCTGCCAATGAGCAGACAAGCAGAGGACAGAGGGGAGGGGGAGGGGCGATATGTTTCGGGGGGGGAGGGTCTGTGTGTTGTTATTTTTTTGGTGTGAGTGTGTGCGTGTGTGTGTGCTCGGGGAAAAGAAAAGGGGTAGGGCTGAAGGAGATTTTGATGAATGGGCACCTGCCACGATCCTCATTTTTAGTCGCAAACTGGCTTGTGCAACCGCTGCTGGGGAGCTCGCAATACCAGCCCAGAGTCTCCTGCAGGCTCACACAGGAAAGAGGGATGTGTATGTATGTGTGTGCGTGCGTGTGTGTGTGTGAGATTGCGCATGTTTCCCCATGCTCTCCTCGCCTTGAACAATACTCTTTAATGTGTCCACAGCTGTGAGAGACCTCGACAATATGGCTCCAAGAACCAGCCAAAAACAGCATTCTGTTGATTCTGGCGCACACACGCACGCACGCACGCACACGCGCACACACACACACACACACACACACACACACACACACACACACACGCTATTGCCAGGACATAAGCAGCCAATGGATGACCGGGGGGCTTAGGAAGCGGTCGAGACATGGGCTTATAATGAAGTTTATTACACCACTCTCCCATCTTGTAAACAAAGCTGCTGCTGTCTGTGTAATAGGCTTGTCGGTCCACATCACACAAAAGGGGGCATTCATTCTTTCATACAGCTCCTCTTCAAATAGACGGTGACACACACACATGACGGCAGTCATCAGACCGGAAACACTGTTGAAATTTTGGTGTCAGCCTAGGAAACACACAAGGCTTAGACACTGGGATATATAGCTGCAAGGTGTGTCTGATCAGCCAAACATTCTGGTAACCAAACATTGTTTGGAACCTCTAGTAAATTACAAGAGTCCAGGGGACAGGAAACATGTTTGGGACTGCAAAAGCCGAGTCAAATACTGCTTGCACAAGCCATCATTACTGCTCAGGCTACCAACTCTGCCTTGTGAATTCAAACCTGACTATCACCATGACAGCATGTCACCCTATTCCTCCCTTATAACATTAATCCAACCTGGACTTGCCGCTTCAACGCTAGGTATTCCTACGAGATCCTATCATCTAACACACGGCCACCAAACAGTCTCACGGAGATCAAACAGGATGACTCTAGAGGTGCTGACTTTCTCAAGGAAACCTGTCATCTTTGTCACTATTACAGGACTGGCTTGTGGCCAGAGGGCTGTTGGTCTTAAGCCTCCGCAGTCCAGCTGGGACGATCCTGTTAGGGAAACAGTAAACAAGCCGCATTCTCTCTTACTGGAGCATGTATGGCCCATGACAGGGATGCACACATCAACGTCGAAGAGGGAAGCGTGGGGATCGGAAAAAGTGCAGCAGACCGTGAGACAATCACCACCCACGGCATCTTCCGAGCCGGACCAGCCGGCCCAAACGCCACCGAAAGCGGAGTCGACCACCCCAGGAGGAGAGGGAGGAGAGCGGCTAGGACCAAAGGTTACTCCACTACCCAGCCCACTCCAGGCTAATGTCCGTTCACAGGAAACTGAGATAGATGGACTTCAGGCTACTTGCTCCATCGTGTCATCCCAGATCAAGCTGCACTTGACTTGACCTTAAACAACAGCTGAATTTTTGCGATTTAAGAGATCAGAGGAGGATCACATATCATAAAAAACATCCATACGCAAGTTATGCGTTTGTGTTCGTTAAATCAGAGCACGGACCAAAATGCGTCCCGTGAGGAGCTACTGGCAGCTACCAGTGTGGTCTAGTTAGCTACGGGTGTGCTTTAGTTGTGTGCGAGACGACATCGAGAGGAGACTGCTTGTTCAAAACAACTTAGGCGGATCCTGCGGAGGTTAGCGTAGACGCTGCGATAGCATCCGTTATATCAGAACTGGAGAAGATTTCTTCATTGAAAGGAGAGGTTTTCGCTCTTCTCCCGACTCGCTTTGGCAAGTGCCTGCCCTTTTCCAAACAGTGACGGCTTTCTCAGATGGTTCTGTGTAACAAACCATCTGGCGAGTCAGGGTAGCACTTGCCAGGCGGACCACAGGACAGAGCGCAGGATTCTGTGTTGATGAACAATGTTTTCTTGAGTTTTTGATGATGAGATGCCATGTTGTCTGTCCTGATGCAAATTCAAAAAATGCACTACAAGAACGCACTACTGTTTTTGTTTTGTCATGTTTTCCTTGTGTAGCAAATGGGATACAGCTGCATTTAGTTGTGAAAGCCTTTGTTGCATAATGACAAATATTTATCCTTGAATCCCACAACTTGAGTCACCTAAGCAAAGCTCAGGGTGGCTGATACAGATATAATTTGATTTTTATAATGTGATATCAATACTGATTATTGTAATATGGTGCCTTTTCTGGAAATTAAAATCAAAACCATAAGCCCAGTGTCATCTAGTAGAGATAGAATGGACATGAGGGGGTGATTTACTGATTATTATTATTATTATTATTATTATTATTATTATTATTATTATTATTATTATATTACAAAAGCATGCACATCCAGACGATAAATACTAGACAGAAGAACATATAAAAGACAGAAGGAATAATGTGCACACTAGATTATGCACCTGAATGTTTTGTGTCACACAAGTGCGTCAAGACGACGACCTTGAAACAGTTTCAGAGGCTCTCTCCTCAAAGAAGAACTTCATTCCACTGGAAAGCGAATGGCACAACTGCACAAAACGATCAAATTTAAAGCCGGTGGCTAATTGGCACAAATTCTGCTTTCTGCAACCTCAGTGACTAAATAGTGGTTTTGGTCGGCGGCTAAGCTTACTGGTTACTGTGAAAACTGTCACTCTATTGTGGTGACAGCTACTGTCAAGCTCCACTTAGGAATACCATGCCAGTCTGTCAGCCAGGAATGGCTTTTTTATTTTTATTTTTCTCTTTATTTAATTCATATAAAGTATGCCCTATACACAGAGTCTGGAAGAATTCAGTAAAAGTGATCTGCCTTTCAGTCTTAAACTGCTGAAACAAAACATGTGCAGAGACAAATGCATGCATACAGAATGTATCTATTCAGAGACCAAGCACTAAAATACACACAGACAAAAAACAGGCCCCATACCACTGAATGCTAGTTTGGCACGATAAGTCCCATCCTAACGTTAGCCCAAGTGTTTAAAACTCTTACCTTGACTATTCCCACCCAACAGTTTCCCCATTTCTTCTCAATCACAATCAACTGATCACTACTTGTGTCTCTAGCAATGTCCGTGACATAAGTCAGTGAGCGCTCCACGCTTGATTATTGTGATTTGGTTTTTGGGGGGAGCCAAACAGGGACAAAGAAACAGCAGATGACTGAAACTTTGCTTCCAAGTAGGTGTGGCTGAGAGCAATGCTGACTATGTCCAGCTGCAGCTCCAGTGTGGCAGCTGCTGCAGCTTCATCACTACCAAATGACCAGCAAGAAGAAAGCAGTAAAGGGTTAGGTCTTGTGTAACAGCTACATACTGTCATAGTCATCACACATCAGTTCAGCAGGTTGCCAATAGATAGTGCTCATATGGTTGATTTAATTGATTTGGAAAGTGTGCTCCTTATACCTCTGCTCTTTTTTTTTGTTTAGCTTAAACCAGTTAACAACTGTTCCTACCATGTGACACAATGTAAAGTACAGACTGACAAATTGACAGGTACAGTAAACCAGCCATGACACCCCACTAGTCAGCTAGTTAGTTTACTAGTCAACTCAAAGCCCAGAGACACTGTCCGTCCTCTAATGAGGAGACGTCAAACCAAACGTCGTGCAAAATGTGCCCGTTTTCATTACTCCGGTTACTTTGAGAGGCACTTAAAGAGGGCAGCTTTGTAAACAATTGTTGACGCAAACATAAGACATATAACCAGCAGCATGTCTTCTCATAGCTCACGTGTCCGTTTCTAAAATTAACAGGCAGCGCTAAAACTCAGCTCAAGCAGCTTCCTATCGCCCCTTGAAGTATAACGCCTTTTTGAATCAGATGTTTGTTTTGACAGGCACATTATCTGGACGTTTCATATATTCAAAGACGTGAAGCGCTGAAAGTGTTTCATCATAGAGTAATATGTTGTAACATATAACGATACTCGGAATAACAATAACATGGCAATGTGAGGACGGTGGGATTATGCGTACTAACGTTCCTAGCTTGTCTAACGTTGACGCTAGCTAGCTAGCTAGCTAGCTAACTCATGTTTGGCCATCATTTATTGGTATGAAAACAACTTCTAGCTACTTACCGGGTCTTTGTCAACAATGTTTACTTTGAGGTCAAGTATGATTCCATGTCGCTGTCCACCACCAACGCTGAGAGGGCTGGTTTTAGGACAAATAAGTGTTATATTGGAAGGTTTTGCAGCACACAGCCATGACAGCACGCCCATGCATTACGTCACTACAAATGCTGCCTTCACGTGCTCCTCGTAATAAACACAACAACTCATGATTTCAACTAACCGGCTCAGAAAGAAAACAACCTCAGGTAGACGTGCTTACTGCTTTGCTGCATTTCTCTTTATTGATTGAACAAAGATTGCTGTGGAGTTAAATAGAAGTGGGTTATTGTGTTGCTTATGCATCAGTGCAATACAAACACGAAATGGGAGTGTTTTCTTCCTGAGAATATTTTCAAAATATGTCCATAACATGACTTTAATACTGCTATAGTGGCCTTCCTTCTACTCCTCCCTGCTGATGACTGCTCTCATCTGTATGGTTCACTCCTCAGTCTGCAGCACACTCAGATTCAGAAGCCTACAAACAGAGGCAGCAATAGGAATTATTACAGTACTAAAAGATAAAAAAAACAACCACTGTATATCTCCCACAAAACAGTTGCTTAACACACTGGACTCCATATGGATAGGATATAACTTGTATAACTCTATAAGAATATAGTAGGGTATACGTTTTAACTTGGCATTGTGCAAATGTCTAAAACAACAATCTACAAAGATCATTTTAAATTAAGTGAAATCGAATAAAAGGGCAAACACATGTCCAACAATTGCCCAATCATCACTTATAATTAGGTCTTTGTCGGGCCCCTTGTGGCCCCGGGGACAGTCGGACATATTATTGACTCATGCCTCAGACCTGATATAAGTCCTTCTCTCTCTCATTTCTCAAATTATACATTGTCTGCAAGGAGTCACGGGGTTAAACCACTAAACGACTGAATTTCATAACGGCCATAGCAGTAATTTAATTTCCGATATGATCATATTCATATTATATATTCATATTCTGAAACACAGACAAAAGCTGATGTGAACTTGTTTATTAGAATTTTAATGAGCTATTAACAACATGGGAGTGGCCATTCTTAATTTCCACTTCATTTCCCCCGGGTGTCTTGGGGCTGTGGGTGGAAACTTGAGCAGCCACAGACAACCCACACGATGCAGCGAGGAACAGTTGGTTATTAAAACGAAGCTCGGGGTGAGCCTCTCAATGACACCCTGTGGAAGTGTTTTGGGTTTAAATGTACTCAAACACTAACTAATGGGAACATGTTTTCTGAAAGCAGTCATAGCAGACATAAACAATAATGGGCTGTTTGTTACAGGAGACTAACAAAACAAAAACAGGTTAAGAACAGATTAAATGCTCTAATGAAAAGTTGTGGTATATAGCCTGATAAAATGAATACAAATGACACAGAATGTACAAAATAATTAGACCTACCAGCTGAACTAATAGTTCTGACCCCACACATAAGCCATTTAACAGAATGTACACAGAGCCTGTGAATGTTTGTGTGTATGTTGGCTTAATGTTGTCCAATACTGCCCCCTGCTGACAAATACCATGCTTCACAAATCCAGAGTGTTTTGTAAATGTGCCCTTCTTAGATGCAGATTGTGACTTTATTTTTTTCAATGACGTAATGTACTCGTTATGGGCGACTTCCTCTATATTCTATTCAATTACTTGAGTTATTTTCGTATCAAATGAAACAAGTATACAGTACGTCTTTGATTTAAAACAGACTCGGGTTACCGGTCAAGTCACAGGGATTGTGCCACAAAGAAATAAAATCATATTCCTGTGGCGTTTAATATTTGTCTCTTTGCAGATTAAATATTGTGTCTGCTACCAGGAAGTGTCGATATAAGTTGTTTCAACACAAAAGGAAATAATAATGTAGAACATTTCATGCAGAAACACTGACAGTATTACATAACCTGCTGCTGACAAATAGTCAAACTTTGTATTTAATTGCCACATTCTGAATGGAATCGAGGTGCTGCTTTATCTCTTTATGTACGCTGTTGCATCGCATATAAAACCTCAGTCAATGATTTTTTTTCCATATTTTGAAATCTGTTTACTTCCATCTTCTTACCATGTAAACAAAACAATATTTGAATACTATTCATTAATTTGTCATTAAACCAATACTTATCAAACTGCACTCAAAGGGAACTTTGATCCAAAATGAACACATGGGACATCAGCATCAGTGAGTTTTATTACAATCAAATGAAATACTATTTGTCTCTCCAAAGGGAAAAAAAACAAAACAATTTAAGAGCATGTACCATGCAGAGTACAACGTTGAGAACATCAGATTAGGGGCTTATTAATGTTTTCATGTATCAATGTTGTGTCTTGGGGAACAACAAATATGGCAACTGTAAGTTTATTATCCGATGAAAGTGTTGCCTATCTCTACAAAATGACACCAACATATCAAAACGTTACAGCAGGCTTAATACTGAAAAAATACCCCAGATTATGCAGTCAGTGTCACAGAGGTGGACCTAAACTAAATCTCTGTTTAACATATAAATATGACAATAAATTAAAGCCAGCGAAAGCCCTCAAAGAGCTTTGTACAAATACAAAGAGGTACATAAACTATTCTGCATTAAAACAAGAAAATGAGGAATTCTCAAATCCTATTAATCACAGTGACGGCAAGCTTCCAGGGGGGGCGAGAATGATCCCGAACACATAGAAAAGTCCCATGAGGAGGTTGAGCTTGGCCGTCTTCTGGGGGATCTTGGCGTAGCATCGGCTGCGGAACAGCTTCTCCAAAGGGAAGGCCATGGGCAGCGTGAGCAGAGGCAGCGCCATGCTGATGGTGTATCGGGTGGCGAGGATGCAGAAGAGCACGTAGGGGACGAAAAGCAGCAGGTTGTAGAGGACGTAGGACAGCGTGGGGCCTATCAGGATGGCCAGGGTGACGATGCCCGCCTGCTTGTCAGAGTCCATGTCTCTGGTGTTGTTGCTGTGGAGGATGGCCTCCGTGTTGAGGGCCAGCGGCACAGCGTACACCAGTGGCAGCACCGACAGATAGCCGACCTGCACCGCGTGGGAAAACATGACCGCCAGCGGGCCGAAGGTGATGAGGATCACCACGTCTCCCAGGGCCACATACTTGAGGCCGATGCCTGGGGGGGAAACACAGTTCACAGAGGGCCACGTTTAACCTTTAGATTAGTGATTGTTCAACAAAGTAAAGTACAGAGCATCAGCGTCTGTTTTCACCGTTATTATTCATACTCTCTGGTTACGTCTGTGCAAATTAAGGAAATCAACTGTCGTGCCTGGTACGAATTAAAACTTGTTATACTGAGCCTCACAGGCTAACTCACTATACAAATATTAGTGAAAGTTATCTTGACTTTTATGAATATACTCTTTAAGGTGCTGAGTGTGTGTGTGTGTAATTAATAGTATGCAAGCAACTTAGTTTAAAAAATGATCAAAATCAATGCTGCAGAGACTGTGGTACCCTTACTTGTAGTCCTTAGTCCTTTTTAAACTAAATCCTTTACATCCCATAATGAATTGAATATTTTTTCATTCTGCTTGGTAAATGCAGTCTGTCAAACCCCCCCCCCCCCCCCAGGTTGGAACACAAGGCTTCTGCTATATTTGTAGTCTCAAAGCCCAAACTGAGATAACCTGGATTACATAATGAGCGTTATTTACTCAGACTGGACAACGCTCCTCCAGAGAACAGTTTTCACAGGATGAGCAGCACTCACCATGAGGAGTCAAACTGACCTCTACATGTGTGTCGGTGTCAGTAGAGTCCCATCTATTATTATTATTTACTTTTAACATTTTTAGGTAAAAAAAAAAATAAAAATAAAAAATAAAAAAACACACCAAAACAATAATTGCCCCAAATCTGAAATTGAGGTTTGCATCCCATCATTACAACAAACTGCAAGATGTTTTGCTGAATGACATCGTGATTGACTTTGTGCATAGTTGTACACGTCTCCAGTCTAGAGAGTGAGAAAGCAACAGTCATTCAGAAACACACTCCGCTTCATGAAGAAATGTAGCACATCGGTGTCGTGTTGGAAAAATACACCAACTGCCTTAAAAGGGCCGTTTCACCCAAAATACAGGCGACTGTGGCTCAGTTGGTGATTAAACATGAGGGGAACAGCTTATGCTGACAAACGTATCTGCCAAATGTAGAGTAATAACATTTTCTCAATTATAGGGCTCGGAGACAATTCAATATGATAATATATCGTCTTTCAATGGAATCATATCCTGATGAAATCACATAAAGATATCGTGATGAATATTAATGTAGTCTAAATTGATTATTAAAAAGTACATACTGACTAAAATTTCTCAGAAAATGTATACACATGACAGAGACCACTTTCTGGCATCGTACGCAAGTTCCTATTTTACAAACAAACCTTTTGCTGGCAGCTGGAGCCACTAATGTCAAATGTTGCCTAAACAAAGAGTGAGTGTGTGAGTGAGTGAGAGATTCAAGTTAATATTTCACTCACCTCCAGTGTATAAAAAAGAGCTGGACAGTCCCCCAAAGTAAATGAGGGCTAGGTGCTCCAGTCTAAGGGTAGACAGGAAGTAGAGCAGAGTGGCACACAAGCACCCCAAAGAATACAACAGCGCTCCGAACATAACGACGTCCTGCGGAGCCAAGATTTCATCCACTAGAGTCCTGTCGTCGCTCTTCTTGTGGTCAATCCCTTTGGAGAAGTCATAGTAGGTGTTCACGAGGTTTCCCGCCCCGTGGACCATCAGGACGGTCACCGCGCACACCATCAGGATGACCAAGTCCACAGAACCCCCCAGTTTGTACGCCAAGGCGCTGCCGAGGGCCACCGGCGTGAGCGAGGCGCTGAAGCTCCACGGCCTCAGTGCGAGCACGTAGGCCGCACACTTGAGCCTCATGTCCGAAGCGACGCGGGCCATCCTCGACATGTGGCTCGCGCCTGGAGGATGATGGGCCACGTTACTCAGGCCAGTCTGCCATTCTTGGCCATTGTGACCATTTGATCCAGCCAGTACAAAAGTTTCCACCCTGCTTTGTTTCTGCTCTTTGGCCATTCTTCTGCAAAAGGGGGTCGGACTGTACCAGCAATGTTTCCAAATGTCAAGAGTCTGGGGTTCCTGTAGCAGTGAAAACAGACAAAGTTACAAGTCTAGATAGGTATTGTACCGGTTCTATAATAAAGGGCTGAGTAACACATTTCAGAACTCTGAGGTCTAAAGAAATGTGTAGCAGCACCTTGTAAGCACAAACGTCAATTATTATTGTAGGTTGGCATGATCAATTGGTGAGATTGTAAAGATTTCCTGATGTTTAAATCAAGACTATGGACTAATATAAATATATATACACTATATTTTGTATTTTAATGCATCCCTCTAGAGCGTTCTGAAGTAAACAAATGCATTGATGAGTTTGTTAAATTATAACAGGGCTGCATGAAGTCTAAATTTCCCACACTAAAGTTGCAATAACGATATTGTGCCACACCTAACTCTTTTTCCATATGTTGGCAGTTTATTGTTGCCTTCCTTACAGATCACAGTATAATTTATATGTTCATCAAGTTTAATTAAGCATTCTCTTTTACATAATCCGACAATTTACGACGTTTTCCATATGTTACATTTTTACGTCGTACATTTAGTTTTAAGTAAGAGCATTAATTGCATGATAAATATTGTTGCAGCAGATCTGTAAGAGACCAAAGCAGGCCCATTGGGTAGAGGGTGGGGTGTCTGGTATTAGCCATCTGCTGTGTAATAAAGTGAGCCACGTTACAGCAACGTTAGTTTCTAATTGTTTGGCTTGCCAACACACGTGGCATTTCGTTTAAAACCACCCACACTCAGATACTGGAGAGACTTTGTTACTACCAAACACGCTTGCGTCTTCGATAAAGACACCGTGTCCAGGAGGGGCAAACAACCTCGGGCTAACTCCTGAGATTATGGGATTAAAACTAACCGGTTAGCCACGGAGCTAATGTCTCTCTGCAGGGACAGAGGGGAGGGAATGTCTGACAGCGGCTCTCACCTGTTATGTTTTCACCGTCCGACACAAACTGGCTTTCTCTCCACTTGCAAACATATTTCTGTGCCCACTGACCCCGATACGGCGAGAGACAGTTACATGTCTAGCGCGTCAACTTCGAAGGTACTTGACTGGTTGGCAACTATAAACCGTTTTACACCTGATGGCCGCCATTTCCTCCGCGAGGAGTGCAACTTCGTACAGGGGTCGAAGAAACAGCTTCTCGTACAATGGTTCCGACTAGCATTTTATTCCTACAAACAATTACAAATACAAAATGTATATATATTTAGTTTATAGAGAGGAGTTAAATACTAAACATAAATGAATTATAAAGGTTATTCCTCAGATTATTAACAATAAGGACTTGCTGTAATTTGTACAGAGTCAAATAAAATAAAAAAGTAAAGTACATACTTTACATGCACATGCACATGCACTGTGTTCACATGAATTTGCTGGAGGAAAAATCCTGTGATAGAAGAGGTATATTATTTTTAACCATGAGTTACAATGTTGTGTTCACAGAGTTTAAACAAATACAGGTCAACCCTTGAAGCTAACATGTACATGGATTTTAGAACAAAGACTGCAGCAATACGCATTGGCTTTAAAACATGTTAACTAACACCCCTTCATTATTTATGCTGAAGTTGAGGGTCGCTGGAATTTTGACTCGCCACATGTAGGAAAAGCACAGGTGGAAGTAATATTGTCAAAGACGTATCTATTCCGCTTACGTGTCCCATAAACCAAGCCAATGAGCCAAATTGCACAACCACTATAACTGTAAGCACCAGTTGTGTTAGATCCCAGAGTCCTGATTTGATCTTGTATTCTTAATCATGGGATTTAAAAGGGAAACTCAAACTCACGTTGTTCTCCCCTGTCTGCCCTGAAAGTGTCTGTGCATGATACAAAATTGGGATAAGGAGAAGCCTCTACTAAACTACTTTTTTTTACCCCAGCAGCATTACATAAATCTCAGAAAATCTTGTTCAAAATAAGCCATCTGATTCTGCTTCCACGGAGCTCCAACGAGTGGTTTGATGGGCAGAGCGCGTTTGGTTTTCATTAGATCGTCTCGACGCTGACCCAATGCCCCATCTACAGTAATATGAAACCAGAGCTCTGGCAGACGTACTGTGCGGAAGAGAGCCGAACAGATGCAGTCTGCACCGCTTTTACTACCCGGTCCGCAGGTTTAACTGCGCTGCCGCACACAGCACCAGAAGCTACCCACGTAGTAACAACACACTGCCGGACGGTGCAATGGCCAAGGAGTAATGTTCGCGGGCATAGATGATAAACCTGCGTAGTCTTCTCTGAAGGATTATTTGTTTGTTTGTTTTCCCCCTGGAGGTGTGATATCGCAGCCATGGCGTGCTGTCAGACTCCCAGAAGTTTGCGAAGAGGCGAATGGGGCTTCGCTCCTCTGCTGGCTGCCGCGCTTCTCAGTATTCTGGTCGCAGGGATGCAACAAACCACCGCGTTTCCTTCCTGGAGGTTAGAGGTATGCTGTGACCACTTCATGATATGTAAGAACTGCGACTGTGAGGTCCAATATAGTGTCTAGTTTGTAATTTTCAAATTATATAAGTAAGTTGTGTCCTTAATCATTTTTTAAAAAACGCAACCCTAAACTCCATCACAATTCTGTGACTTAGCATTTGCCATACGTTTCTGTGAAGCTATATACTAAGAATGGTGTTGCTTGACCTTATTTTATTGTTTTTTTTATTTTATTGAGTATTGTTATTACAGGAGGCAGAACTTATTTTAAACAGTGTAGGCTAACTCATTTTTCTAAGTAGCCTCAATGTTTCAACACCTACTCACTGTCTTGCAACAATACAGTAGTAGCCTAGGTGTGAAGCAATTATAATGAAATAAAATGATACTTAATGGATACCCCATTTCCCCTAAAGTACATAAAGATTGTGTACATTTGACAGTGAGTAAAATAAAATTCAAATATTCAGGTCTTCAGCAGATAATGACGGGTATCAGGATGAGGTCCGAGAACAGAATCAATGATTTTTCAAAGTAGCCGCATCATTCACACTATTTTCTTTAACTGTTATTATGCAGAAGTTCTGCATAAGAACTGTCCATGTAATTAAAACGTATAATTAGTTGAACATCATCACGTGAAATCACTCAGTTACAGCCCAGTGCATTTCAGATTTAATTAATGTTCGGTTATAAAGGCACACACGTTGGATGAAAACCATAATTAGATTAGGCAATGGAATGGATCCCTGTACAGTAAAAGGGTCAGTCAATTGGATAAATATGTTCCTGCAGACTGCCTCCCACCCACTGTGATACAGAGCCTGATGGATCGCTTTATGTCGTTTCCTTTGCCACACACTCTCATAATGTGTCAATCAAGAAGACTGCTGCTGAGGATTACATAACTGCCTAGCTTCTACCAGAATGAATTGCAGCATAAGTTAAATAGTTTTGAGAGTCTAAATTGATCGCTTAGTTCATAAAGTTAGGTCAAAAATGCAGTCAAAGAGCATTTGGATGTGTTTTCTTTTATGTATACTGAAATACAATACACTATTTCTATCATTTAAAATCTAGAGATGTATCAGAAATGCATGAAAACACAATATTTTTCTATATTATGATATCCCATTAATTATCACTGTCAATGTTGACAATCAATTTGTGTATAACTGTAATCTGTGACAGATTCAGAACGTTTGAATTTGTTGAATTATAAACAGGAAATAGCCTTTGTTTCTCTGAAGGATGCAAATCATAATCCCTGTTTTAACAGTTTTACGGATTGAGGTTAAACTCTTCCAGACTCTCCCCCCAGGATCCTCTGGGATCCGTCCTCAGATCTTTTGCCCTCAGAGTCTGCGCTCACCGCTGGCTTCAAGGTTTAGCCTAGAGAGTTTGTTTCGGCCCTCGTGGTTTATGGTTCATCTCTATTTGTGCCAAAGTCTGACATTAGATTTGCAGTGAAAATAACGAGACGCGACACTGAAAGAACTGCACTGGCCTCGCTACATTAAACACTTCATAAATCACAGGACGCAAGCCTCTGGTGTGTTAGGGTAAGGCCAGGAAAGCAACAATGACCAGTACGTATAATGCAATACAGAAACATCAAATTGAACGTGTGAGCAAGAGAGGCCATCAAGTTCAGCAGCAGTGTGGGACAGTCTGCCAGACTGCCTGCCCCCACGTTTCACTATTTTGGTCAGGAAATGAAGGAAGTACTGCTTCCATTTGTCTTGACTGGGCGAAGCAGGAACAGGAACCAGAGCATAAGGAGTAGAATACAAAGTGAAGGGAGTGTCTGGGATGTTTTTGCTCTCCATCTTCAGTACTTTTCCCAAGTAAGACAACATGCACTGGAGCGTTTGTTGCATACGTCTACCGGTTGTGATCAAAGGCAGATTTTCCTTGCTACATGTATATATATGAATTATGCTTGGATTCTGAAGAAGTCAAATTATGAAAGATTGATAAAAAGTCACCAAAATTTGTATGATTTTGTGGAGCAGAATTATGTTTTTCTTGCTCATTTAATGCCACTGCGATGATTTTCCTCCCAGTGTATTAATCATAGTATGGTATGATCGTATACACCATAAAGGCCTCGGTATGCTTTAAACTAACCAGATATTATTAGGTGTCGTCTGACCATGTTCACAGCTGTCATGGAGACGTTGTGCAACGCGATGAATCACACAGATGGGGACATTTGACAACCGCACATCCTTTCTGTTAGTGTTGCACACGGTTGTTCATTGAAAGTGATGGCAGTCAGGGGCGGCCTGGGCATGGGGAGGTTTGGGAAGTCCGATTCCACTCCAGTTCACCTAGGCTTGTCTGGCCGGTCTTGCTTTGATTCAGTGCAGTGGTGACGTGCTTATACGAACTGACGAGGCAGGTGTTGGCGAGACATCCTAAAGTGTCTTGAAAGGTCCTCAACATCCTCAGATTCTCTTAATACCACAACAACTGTATTAGTATCACAATCACTGCCAAAAAATGTTTGGCTCACACTCTCTGACCGCTCACATAAAAGGCCTCTGCGTCTTAAAGTCCCAGAATTTCAGTCCCAGTACATCCCTAATGGCAGTAGTTTGTGTGAGAGAAGAGAAGAGAAGCTTGAAACGGACTACTTTCACACCTCCACACACTTGGCCAAACACTGTGTAAAGTGAGCGTTTTTGTTTGATCGTCTGCTTTGAAAGAACTTCAGATTCCAAAAGGTAGTTTCCGACGCTGTTAGACAAACGAACAACAAGTCAATTTGAAGCATATTGAGGCCTTTACACTTCTCATTGCAACCCGTTTGTGGTTGGCATGCCCTCTTTTTATCCCCTCACATCTCACTCCGGATTTCCGCTTGTCAGTCTGCAAAGCACATAGTTATGGTTAAAGTATGTAGTGGCCCATTGTAACTAAATCAAGATTTTGTGGTATATGAGCAGTGGTATGTAGCTTCAGCAGTTTTTCAGTATCAATGCGTGTCCCCTTAAATCCCTCTTAAATGTATCAGTGAGGACAGGAAGTCTTCCTGCTCTCAAGCACAGAATGGGCTCCTTGGGTCAGAGTGACTTCAAGTGTTGGAAAGTGGATTTATTACTTAGCTGTCTCCTCGAAAAGTGATAGATTTGATCAACTGATGTGACCGCTATTATGGAATATCGCAGCCAAGGAAAACTACAGCTTCAGTCACAGAATATTAATGAAAGCAATAAAATGCAAAGTACACATGGACGGCCTTTCAAAGCTATGAAAATATTGTAGAGCCCAGGCGTGATGATTTGGAATAGACATTGTCCATCTTCAAAGGGACATCAGACACAGCTTATCTGTGAAAAGGCTCATTCTTTATGCTTGGAAAGCACTTGAACTGCTGACCACTTCCTGTTTCCATGAGATGGAATGCCCTCGCATGATAAATGTGACGCGTAACATTCAGACGCAAGGCCCTTGAAATAACAGCAACTGAGCGCAGCTGTATCTGTCAAGATCGCAAATGGAGTTCACTTCAGTGCGAGGTGATTAATTAAAGGTTTTTCTTTGTCCAAGGAAGAAGCTTACACCACTGTGTTGCTCATCGGGATCCGCAAAGAGGCCCAGTCACAAGTGCTTCACCTCTCCAGGAACAAGCGCTACACCCTCACCCCGGAGCAGCTCAAATGGGACAAGTTGAAGCTAACATACAAGTATTCCTTTGCACAATTCTTCCTCTAGTCAACACAACAGCAGCTTTTGGTGAACAAACTAGTGGACAGTAGACAACATTAATGTAACTGCTTGAGGAAAACAGTGACTTCATCCCTTTCATATTGACATATTGACATATATTCAAATTAAAAGTATCCATGTCAGTCTAAGCCTAGCCGAGATATAAGAGAATATCAAGTAATGGAGCTGTACTTGCAGTGCTTGTGGGAATTCAGTCTGAACAGTAGCCATTGTGTTTTGGCAGATCCCCCTTGCTGCAGAAGAATGTGTGTAGAGACCAGTAATAACCACATATCGCTGTTGTTTCTGAGCAGGTTGCTCTCCTTCCCCACAAACCTGATAAATGCCAGCGACACGCGCCGAGGCATCGCCAAGGCTTTTGGCATGTGGAGCGACGTCTCGCCGTTCAGCTTCAAAGAGGTGCCAGCTGACCAAGAAGCAGACATGAAGATCGGTGGGTACTCTGCATGTGGCTGCTTCAATCCCCAACAGATGTTCCTTGGCCCCGAGCTCCAGACTTCTGCTCTGTCGGTACTGTTTTTCTCTCCGCGCTGTCAACGCAGAGATGACTTCGCCTCCAAACCTATTAAATCAAACTAGCCCCGACTATATTATCGAGCTTATATTCGGCATAATTCATAATTCTGAGTGAAAAAAAGAACCGCTTAACCTCCATACATGTCAGCCTACGGCGGAGCAGCCCAAATTATGCTTTATCTGTCCCTTTGGGTGCAAAGTCCAGGGTCCTGCATAAATTGTCAGGGACAGTGAGAGGAATGGTTGTCATCCTGCGAGGTGAAGGCTGAAGAAAAAGCTTTCACTTTTGTCATTTATCATCCCCCTGCTGTTGTCTACACAGAGCAGAAATAATGAAGTGAGGGTTTCCCTCCTCGTGTCTGAGGTCTCTCTCTCTCTCTCTCTCTCTGTCTTGGCAGGCTTCTACCCCATCAACCACACCGACTGTCTGCAGTCCTACTTGCACCATTGTTTCGACGGCATCACAGGAGAATTGGCTCATGCGTTCTTCCCGCCAACTGGCGAGATCCACTTCGACGACCACGAATACTGGATTCTGGGAAACATGCGCTTTAGCTGGAAGAAAGGCATGTGTCTTTAAGCATGTTTGTTGAAACTGCAAATATTGAAACCATAAGGGGATGGATGCTGGTCAGCTCGTGGCGTGCAGGGCAACTGAAAGAGAAAACAATCAAATGGTATCTGTGTTGCAGGGGTTTGGCTGACGGATCTCGTCCATGTGGCAACTCATGAAATTGGCCACGTCCTGGGACTCATGCATTCCTTGAACCCGAAGGCTATAATGCACCTGAATTCAACTCTGACAGGGCGCAAGCTAATCACGCAGGATGAAGTGTGGGGCTTGCACCGTCTCTACGGTATGTTGACGATCCTTCTTACTTTTCCACCAGAACACAAATGGGAAAGCTCTTCACTTGACTTTGACAATTATGAATGCATCTGACGACGTCATTAATCCAGACACAGGATGTCTACAAGTAGTAAGTCGAAGGCAAAAGGACTTATTGGGTCTTGAAGACATATTGCAATTCCTCCCAAAAAGTGAACCACTAAGGCCTCTTAAAGGAATGGAAAATGTCCTCAAGACCTAAAGAAGCAAATCCAGTTCTAATGCTGGGATCAGACTACATAATAGGCCTGATCGCCCGACGAAAAGGGGCTGTGTGTCATAGGGGAAGACAACTGAGACGCCTCACAGCAACTTTCACAACAGGTTCCCTGATGTTGGCTGAAACATGCCAAAGCAAAAGAGGAATGATGCTGTTGATGCTTTCAGGTGGAACAGTGAAGTCGGTGCTTGGCACCACCTTCCTGATCACCTGAACGCCATGAAAGTCATGAAAGACGGCAAGCTACGATTGTCTCTCAGCCTAGTCAGGGCTAGAATTTAAGTGATGGCTTCATCTGACACATCTCCAAAAGGTTAAAGATATTGTGTGGTCTGATCCCAGTGTGAGAAGAATTACGTCTTGAAAAGAAGCAGCTGTACAAAACCTCTAAAAATTCCAGTCCAAAATGTTGGCCACAATTGACCAGAACGTAGACCACAGTTTGTCTTTGACGACTAACTCTAATGAATGTTGTATAAACTACTCATGAGTCATCATTAGCGTGTATTAAGATGAGTCATTTTCATTGGAACCAAAAGTAGATCGGAGATCCTAATACTTTTGCTGCCAACTTGTCTGATCCTCTTCCTACTTGCTCCATCTGCCCCTCTCCTCCAGGATGTTTGGACCGCTTATTTATCTGTCCGGCCTGGGCTCGGAAAGGCTATTGCAACAGCAAGCGGAAGCTGATGCAGAAGCACTGCCCCTCCAGCTGTGATTTCTGTTATGGTAAGATGCAGGGGGGGGGGAGAGAGAAGAGTTTTCTCTCAATTGAGCAGCGCAAGGAGCTGCTGTGAACCGTTTGCCAATGGAGCAACGGGAGCACACAGGTCCAGCCATGCAGAGCGGCGATGAGGGTTTTGAAGAATCAGATTTGAAGGGAGGTAACACTTGCCACTGGAGGAGTTTGTCTGTAGTTCTGGAGAATACCAGCGTCCACAGGGAGGAAATGTGCGTTTTAGCCCAGAACACTGACAGAGCAGAGCAGGTGCAGGTTGATCGATGTCTCCACACCAAGTATTGACAACACACCAGCAGTCTGACAGCCTAAGCCACTTCAGGGTTACTGCGGAGCGCGCTGGTGATCAGGTCTCCTGTTGCACAACAGGAAACGGCTCCTCTTACCCATCGCAGCCCATAGATTGTTGTGGCTTTTGAGGAGTTTTGTCAGCAACAAGGGTCAGCGTGGAGAGAGGAAAAGAGGATATGATTCCTGGCTCGCTGTAATCTGTTCCTCATTGTTGATTGGGAGACGTTGTACGGCTGTGGAAAATTCCTGAGCGACTCCAAACCGTTGGAATTTCAGACTGTGGCTTGAGGGTTAGAGACACACAAGGTCAATTTGGATTTTTGCGGCATTAACGAGAGCGACTGTTTTATAAGCAGACTTTGAGTTGATCACAAGGCAGGCCTGTTGTGTTTGTGTTTGTCATAAACCAGATGGGAGAGATTATACTGGTAGGACAGCCGCGGCGCCGGCAGCTCAGGGGGTTGTGAAAAGCCCATTAAGTGACGCGATGAGGGTCTGTATCCAAAAGGTTCACAATAATCAGAGTTTCAGCGAGGGAAAGTTGGAACGCCTCCAGACTATTAAAGACACAGGTGTAGGATCATCTTTTTTTCTTTGTCTTCGTTGCTGTCAGACGATTGTTGCAATCAGGATCATTTTAAGACCACAAAGGGTCTGATCTTTGTTTGTCTCATATTGGAGCATCAGCTTCAGGTTTAAGTGTTTCCCTTCCAATCCTCTTCAGAATTTCCTTTCCCCACCGTGGCTCCCACCATGACACCCCCGAGGACCAAACACAAGCTGGTCGTCGAGGGCAAGAAGCTCACTTTCCGCTGCGGGAAGAAAATAGCATCGAAGAAAGGCAAAGTATAGTGAGTATCTCTCTCTCTCACAGTCCCGCTAACCGCAGTGGGTTCCACTGAGCGGCATCTAACGTATGACTCCCGTTTCAGCTGGTACAAGGACGGGGAGCTGCTGGAGTTCTCTCACCCCAACTACATCTCCTTGAAAGACGACCACATTACCATCGTGGCCAACGCCATCAACGAAGGCACATACACCTGTGTTGTGAAGAAAAAAGACAAAGTCCTCACGAACTACTCGTGGAGAGTGCGCGTGCGCTTCTGAGGGCCTCCGCACACTGAACGGGACGCATCCACACACGCGGTCACATGGGGACCTCGTTCACAACGGGCACATATTTGTTTTTAGAAAGAAAAAAAATGGTTCTTCCTGTATCTTCCACGTCTAATCGACGATTGTCATTGTGTAAATGCGTGTTAATATGTGCAAATAATAAATGATCCGTGACAAGTAGAACTCTAGTGGAAATACCACCTGACTGTGAAAAGATGTTCATGACAGACGCTGCGGTTTTTCATTTTATTTGGTGATGAAAGATCCGTGCGTTGTTTTTGGACAGTAACGTCTACTCTGGGTTCATAGAGTCTGGATTTGTTCAAAGCTCTTTCTACTGCTCGGGCAGTACCCAGGGGTTCTTGAGGGGCGCCTACCTAAGATGTGAACTAATTAGATATTACTTCTCATATACAGTGAACACAAAATCTTCCTGGGTAGGACCCTGAGAGAAAGTGTCATCCAAAATGCATCCATGAGCCCAAAGTATGTTTGTTTAGGGGTCTAAACTTCCAGGAGCCATTGCTTTGATGCATGCCTTTTGGATAATTTACACACTGACCAAATTAAACGACTTAAGCCAGAGGAAGCAATGCCGTCTGCATCCTTTGGAACTATTTGGACCGTAAGCCACACATGGAACACCTCAGACGTCTAGCTTACTTTACTAGCCTCACAGTGAAGCCAACGGTCTGCCTCCAGAGACCGAGCAGTCAGTTCCACTAGCAGCTCATTCCGTCCCAGTTTATTCAACACATCAGGTGTAATAATCTGCATTAGGGCTCCAGTGGGGGGGCCGGGGATGTATAAAAGTGATAAATGAACATTTCCATTTTAGCGCCAGCTTTAGACATCCCAAGACGAGGGTTTTTCTTTTCTGTGCCTGTTCCTGTGAAAGCAGCGAGCGGGACGGGAATAAAACGGTACTGTAATGTTTGTTTGTCTTCGGCTCAAAATCAAAAGAATTTATAGCTTTGATTCTGAAGTCGCAGAGCCATTTAAAACCAACAGCAGAGCAAAGTCTGGGCCTCTTTCCCCCTGAAAGAACAAAGTACTGAGACAAAGTGTGCAGTGCAAAGAATGACATCACTTTTGGACAGCGACTACCAAGTTGGGTTCAAGGCTGGATTTTTTTTTTTTTTTTAGGCTCGACTTCCCTTCATTTTTCTCTCTCCTCTGGCAGTGTGCGGTTGTGTTTGCATAACTTGGACAGAGTTTATAAATATAGTGAAAACGGTAGACAAAACAAAGTTTCAAACTTTATTTCTTGCAAAAACATCATCCCGCTGCCATCAAGTGACACCGACAGTCCTAAGTAAATTTCGAGCATAATGCTGGATGGAAAACACAGCCAACGCTGCATCATTATACAGTAGCTCAGGCAGCCAGGAAATACCAACCGTTTAGAAAATCTGCTCCTCTCTCATGAAATATAAAAAGGGAAAATAAAACAAAAGTCAAAGATGAGAGCTAAACGTCTAACAGATGTACGGTCGCGTCTCCTCTTTAAGAGCTACAATGGACACATTTAAAAATGGTTTGAGAAGCCGAAAAAAGTCGAGCGAAAAATTCGGAAGATTCGACATGCTTGAGCCACCAGTCTTTGCTGTGAGACAGTCCTGACTATTTGGTAACAGTTGCAAATGTTCAGATATTTATCTGGTTCATAGCTGTGTACCAGTGACACTGTCCCAACTCCGAAAGAACAACGAGTACCAGATCTCTTCGCTCTCGCTTCCTCAGCTGGACAGCCAGGTGTCCTGCAGAGTTTTGGGCTCAGAACTTGAGGCTGAATCCTGGACCGACTGCAGACACTCCCTGGTTGCTGGTTGTCAAGTGGAAGCCCGTGTCTTTGAGGTCGTCATCGCCGGCCTGAGGAGATTATGGAAACAAAGTTAACTCACGGTTAATGACCGCAGTCAGTTTCATTACTCTTCTGATGTCCTGCCGTTTCATTTCTTACATATTTATTAGAGAACTGATCAACACAACACTGGTTACCTTTGACCTATTGATTGTATTCCATACAAGTATGCATTAACATGTTTATAATTCATATTTTTATAGGTATTTTATAGAGTTTTAATGTACCAAAGTTTGTTTTCACAAGCTTTTCCAAAAGAATAATGCAGAGATAAACAACTTAAAACTTCTGGCATGAAACGGTCTAATTTATTGTGCAAATATTCATCTTATATTGAAACGCATCAGTATCAGCCTGAAGCTTCTGGGTGGGTAGCACCACTGCTGAAGAAATTATGGCCTAAAGGGCACTCATCATGGAAAACACGAGGAGGAAATACCCGGACACAAAGCAGAAGCCTGTAGGTCTGTAATCTATTTAACATGGACGGCGTTCGGAAAGCCTGGTAGCCGTGTGTAATGGAGAAAGTGGAGCCTAATGTCCTTACCAGTTGACTGTAGCCCAGTCCTCCCTCGGGTGGACGAGGACTGGTGCCTCTCTTCACCCTCTGTTGCTCACTCTTGGCCGGCCAGGTGGGGAACATGGACGGGTCGATGGGCAGCGGCGTCTCGCGGAAGTACTCATGCTTGAGCCCCTCGTCCGATAGAATCCTCTTACTGGGGCAGTAGGTGAGGAATCTGGAAAAACAGTGGACGCTCGTGTTACTATGGAGAAGCTAATTTCACTTCAGACACGTTTCAATACAGAAGCACAGGTAACAGGCAGCTGACATTGTTGTGTGGACTTTTATTCCTTACACAGAAAAGTCTGTGTGTTGCGTAATCATTCAAAACGGTAAAACTTTATTTGTGCCATGTGTAGGAATCCCCACTCTAAAATAGTGGTTTTTTTTTTAGAACATTTAATATCGTCTGTATTAACTAAACTAAGTCTAGACAGACAATCTGGACACACGGTGCCGGCCGGACACGAGGGACCACTGGGTTTGTGCGAGGAGTCCTAATTGGTTATGACAGGATCAACACAGCACAATGGGGAGCTGCTCAATTGTGATAAGTGGCCTTCTACAAAAAAGTGCCAGATCGGAATCTTCCCTGTGTGAGTGGGAACACCAGCGTGAAAAGGTTTTACTGAGCACATTGTCTTTGTATTTTATGTGGAAGGAATCTCTGACTCTCGCTTCCTACAGTTTGAAGTAGTAAATAAAGCAAACTCAGGACACCAAAGGCCCCCGATCCTCAAACACGTCCCCACACAGGGAGGTGTGATATTTCAAACCGCTCTGTGATGTCTACCTGCCCAACGACACCTCTTAACTTCCTTTCAAACAGCACTCCTCTACGTGTTGACCCCCTGAGGTATGAATCCGTCCCTGTGTCAACGCCTCATGAGTCTTCTGACAGCTGGAGGTTTTGCAGCTGCGCTGGATGCGCGCCAGCCTTCCACTGAACCGTGATCCCTCCACGCTGGACACGCTGTTGGCCGTCCACTGCAGCTGTTTGGTAACCGGGCGGTTCGGTTTTCATTTACAGGTGTGTGCAGAAGTCTCTCTGAGTGGGTGACGGTCTTACAGGAGAGCTGAAAAGCTCGTCTCTGTTCTTTGCTAAACAATGCTGCTCTACGGAATGTGCAAAAAAGAATCATGAACCCATTACTCTGTAGCGTGGAGCCTCGCCATGGTGAGTGTGTGCGTGTGGAACGGGACTGTTGCTTAGCCAAGTTGATGAATTACTCGTCCGCTACCGTTGTCATGTTTTAAGGCAGCTTGCCAGAAATGTGCTGACTGACTCATAACAGCTGGAAAGAGTAACAGCACTTGACCGGGCAACAATGGGTTCATCCAAGTGTCCACTGTAGGATTCATTCTGATTGTTCGGGATATGCGTGGTTGATATTTGCCTTTTTATTGATATTGGTCTGCGTTATAACCATAATGGATGGAAAATAACACAATACGCTATTGTGTACTCATCAGACCGCAAGAGCTGTGGTGGTTAGTCGCCAGACTGACTGCAGTGTAGCGAGGACACGGTGCAGCGTGTCTGTGTGTGTGTGTGTGTGTGTGAGAGAGAGGTGCAATGTGGTGTCTTGTGTGTGGAATGAGGCAGCCCTCAAGAATCCTACTTGTTCATGAGGTCAAAGCCTTGATCTGAGAGCAGCGCTCCGAAGCGTTTTCGCAGGTGGTTGTAGGGATACTCTGTGAAAGTCATCTTCTTCACAGCGGGCAGCTCGCCGTAGCCGGGCCAGATCTTCTCGCTGGGTGACCCCAGATCCTGCAGACAACACACACAAGTCAGCAGACGGCATATTGTTAGTGCAAGGAGAGATGGATATGAGATATTTCCCCTTTGGCAAGAGTATTCATCGACCACAGACATGGCAATAAACCAGTCCTAAGTGCATTTCAATACTTCAATTCAGAACTGGTAAAGAGTGTAGGATGACTTGGGAGGCCTGAATGACATCAGTCCCCGAGGCCGTCATGCTGTAAGCAGATCATAAGCAGGGCCGGCCCGTTAGCGTCTCCTCCCCTCAGCTGTGTCCTCAGCGTCTAAACTCGTGCGTCTGTGCTGGAGAACCAGAGAGAAAGTCTCTTTGCTTTCTGATCTCAGTTCCTTTGTTGCTCTTCCCTGAATCTCTGCGCCCTGGAGTTTAATTTCACTCCTGCATTCCTGTTTGTACTTTCACATCAGCCTTTTTTTTTTACTGTTTCCTGATTGCTTTCAAAAAGGTGTCAGAGCGTTACTGCTGATGCACACAAATCTCCTGCTGTTGCAGCTTCACAATAAAAGTTTTCCACTTGGTAGCAGGCGGGTTGCTTTTATGGTTATAAAGCAGCGCTGCTCTTAAAGAAAAACAGGTCTAATTAACCATACATGGACATATACTGCTCTATTTGGTGGGTTTATATCATTGCAGGGAGGAAAAGTACAAACAGCAACAGCCACAAAGAGCAGAAAATGTCGGAAAATTGTGACACCTCCAATATGTCACCAAGGTAAACAGCTTTACCTTGTTCCAGAGCAGCGTGACTGCTCGCTGCCGTTCACGGCATGGTTCGGAAGGACTCCCTCCCCTACTATAAAAAAACAACTCTATATAGTTATCTTCTCAGTTTGATACGAACTTCATGAGCTGGGTTAACGTCTACTAACAGCTCCACCCTGTGGTGCACTACACGTCTCCACGCTGACCTCCTCTGACAGACGGCACACTCAAAAGATTTACAGCCTCTAAACCAGGGGTCAGGAACCTATGGCTCGCGAGCCAGGTGTGGCTCTTTTGATGATTGCATCTGGCTCGCAGATTTCGGCTTTTCAGATAAAACATAAAATATTATCACTTGTTTTAATCCATCCATCGATTTTCCACTGCTCATGTCCTGTTCAGGGCTGCAGTTGGCTGCAGGAGCAATTGTCCATTATTTTTATTGGATGATAATAGCTGACGTTGGCCGTTGCTGGGTAAACAGGTAAACGCCCCCTTTTGACTCAGTGTTCTCGGTCGTTAGCTCAAAGCTAACCCTTCGACGAAGAAGATGGCGAAAAGAAAAAAGGATGAGGAGTATCGTACATTTCAGGACGAATGGACTGAAGAATTTGCCTTTGTGGAGAGAGCAGGTTCTGCGGTGTGCTTAATTTGCAATGACAAAATTGCATCGATGAAACGGTCGAATGTAAAGCGGCAGAAGTCGCAGAAGTCGCATTAATTGTGAGTATTACAACAACATTATTTAAAACAATAAATTCAGAGGCTTATTATACTCACATTTAGTTGAATTCAGTCTTAAAATATATTATATGGCTCTCACTGAAATAAATTTCCAAATATTTTGCTTTCATGGCTCTCTGAGTCAAAAAGGTTCCCGACCCCTGCTCTAAACCAAAGTGCTTTACCCTTTACGGTGAGGATTTACTTCGTTTTACAAGGGAAAATGAGGGCATTTACCTTAAAAACCTTGTTAATTTGGTCGATTTCAGATTTTCCAGGGAAAAGAGGTTTCTGGGTGAGGAGCTCGCCAAATATGCAGCCCACTGACCACATGTCCACAGCTGTGGAGTACTCCTGTGGAGAGAAGAGCAAACACGGTGGCAGTCCGCAGAAACACAAAGTAGACAGTCTGCCTGGCACGTTTCTACGTTGGAGCCCGACGTGTGTGTGAAAGTGGATTAGCTCTGATGGGTCGTGTTGCAGTGGTATTTGGTATCTTAAAAAACTACACTTCACTTGGAAATACATCTTTTGGTAAACCAAATCAATCAAGATGGCGTAACCGAAGTACATGGCCTTAATATTTGTACTTGTGAGTTATTGCATGGGTGTTTTTACGTGGGAGTAGGGTGAAGGGCAATTCTCACCTTGGCTCCGAGCAGCAGCTCTGGTGATCGGTACCACAGGGTCACCACTACAGGGGTGTAGGGCTTCAGGGGCGAACCGTACTCCCGGGCCAAGCCAAAGTCGCCAATCTACAGTACGGGACAGTGAGCTCACATCAACACCGGTAAAATTCACTTTGGGTAAAAGACCGATGCCTCAGTATGAATAAGATTCATCCATTAGTGTTCATTTCATGATCCTCTGATGTCTCATAGGAGATCAAATGACCATAAACCCTGGTGCATTATGGTACTGCAATGTCTCATTGGATTTGAAAAACTACAAGATGCAGTATGATTCATATTTTCTATTGTCAGCTTCCATAAAACTCAACCTGACAAAAGTCTGTATAAACCTTGTTTATTTACACATGGACTCTCCGTTCATTTTGCCAAAAATTCACGCTCCAATTGACTTTTAGTAATCATGAGCAGTTTGTGTAACTGTTGTATTGCTGCTAGCTCGGGAGAAAGATGGATTAAAAGAGGCTTTTTCAAGAGTTTCTGTATAAAATAAAGATGGATTTTGAATTAGAAAATATAAATTTCATTAATGTAAGGGTTAGGCTTTTTTCTTTCCATACATTTTTGGGATATTTAATGAAGTCACATTCTAGGGGTGGAAGACTATTACGGTGCCCTTGAGTGTTTACACCATCTCAATTTACAGGTGACATACTCCTGATACTCTGACTGGAAATCCATTTTCAGACAGTCAGTCATGGCCTGTCACACCAAAGGCAAAACTTGTGTTTGCCATTCGTGTGAAAACGCTTATATTAAATAATCATACTTTCACTTTGAGTTTAACATCAATCTGACACTGCTGGACTAAGAACACCAGTTAGCAGCTACTATAGCAGATAATGGCAACAATTGTGAACTTCCTCATTTATAAATTCAACTCGTCTCAATCACAAAGATCCCTGAAAGTGAAAAAATCTGACAGAGGTTACACCACATTGTTCACACTATCTGCTATATTCTAAATCTCCTGTAATAAAAATGGGACAACTGTATTCATGAGTGGTACGTAATTGTAGAGTCTGTGAGGGCCCGAGTGAGAACCACAGTGCGATGCTGTACCTTGAGGATACCCTTGTGGCTCAGCAGCAGATTGGACGTCTTTAGGTCGCGATGGAGGATCCAGTTGTCGTGGAGATGTCGGACACCTCGCAGCAGCTGAATCATCAGAGTCTTCACTTCGCCTGAAAGAGAGAGAGGCGTCGCGCTTTAACAGAGCTGCTGTGAGGCAGAGGATTTAAAGCCCGAGCTGTGCACAAAGGAAAACAACATAAAAAGGCAGTGCACCATTTTTTAACCCCACACACAGAAATGGACCCGGAGCTCAACACGGTGTCACTTTACCTGGCAGGAAGGGCTGCTTCATGGTTTCCATCAGACTCTTCAGGTCATGTTCCACGTAGTTCATCACGATGTAGATCTTGTCCATATTACTTCCAACAACTATTTCCTAATATTAGAGTAAAAGCAAAGGTTAGACTTCGCTGCAACACATAACAATAAAAGAGTTAATACCTAAATTAGTAACGTTCGAGTTCTCTCACCCTCACTGTGACGATGTTTGGGTGCTGAGCTTTCAGGATCGTGTTGATTTCTCTTAAAGACGTGATGGGGAAGCCCTCCTTCTCCTTCTCCATCTTCAACCTTTTCAAGGCCACAATTTCATCTGCAAACAGGAGGCAGTATTCATTGTTTCACTAATAAACACGTGTGAGAACACAGAGAGCGAATGGACCGACGGGGTTTCTTTTCATACCCGTCTTTTTGTCCTTGGCCCTGTACACCACGCCGTAGGTTCCCTCTTCTATCCGGTTCAGGCACTGGAACTCCTCAACACTGCGACAACCCTGAACAAAACAACACACAATGTAATTGAAGACCTCAACATATGTATGACCTGCATTACAACGATTACATGTAACATTTGCGTGCATGTTGGTACCGACCTGTAACGCAGGCAGATACTTGGGAAGCTCCTTCTTCAGCTCCACGGGGGAGATTGGAGGGGAATCTGGGATGTAGTTCTCTTCGGGGGTGGGGGAGCGAGAGTGAGTTTGAGAGTGAGGCGTGGGGTCACCCTCTCCTGTGTCGTCGTCATCCTCCTCTTCCTCCTCCTCCTCCTCCTCCTGCTGCTCCTCTTCCTCCATGTCCTCACCGCTCTCCTCGGAGTCGTGATCGAAACGGGACTCCGGCACTGTGAGGCCAAGTGGGAAATCTGTCAAAACTGCAGCAACACGTATAGCATGAAAAATAAACAACTTTATAGGATCTATACTTAGATTGCGCCTTTAAGAACCCTGCAGAGATGAATCCTGGGAAAGCATTTTATTAACTTCCAAAAGAAGAATTATAAATGAACTTCCAAATATTTAGCAGACGAAGCCAAGCTGCAACTATCTCTCCCCACTGCCCACACAACTCTTCCTTCTAAAAAGGTTTCCAGACATGAACTGTTTACATAAAAAGCTTTTAACAACACTCAAAGCAAATAATTACAATTTAGTCGCGCTGCACGTCATGAGAATAACTTTGCAAACATGCCTTTAAAAGGTTCAGTATCATCTTAGAATTAGAAACAGTCCCTTCACAGAAATCACAGGTGACATGTTTACCTACCGGCAGGTATGTGATTCCCATTTTCTCTCTCGTCTTCAAAGTCTTCCGCTGACTGCTCGTCCTCGCTCACGTCCTCTGAAAGGGTGGAAGCCACCGTGTTAAACCCGTGACGCTGTGTAACCGGACCTGACTCAGCAGCATTAGTCAGTTGGTTTTGTTTGACAGTTTTACCTGCACTCTGCTCGGACCGTCCCGAGCCCGAAACAGACTCCCCTTCCTCTTCTTCACCCTCAGTCTGGCTGCTGGACTCCTCTTCATCGTCGTCATCTTCATCATCTGAGCCTGATCCTGATCCCGATGCTAGACAAGGTGAATAAGATACAAGAGAAAAAATATTTGGAAGCGATTTAACTAACACTGAAAATGTCCT
The DNA here is from genome assembly GCF_050575085.1 of Anarhichas minor. NCBI lineage: Eukaryota > Metazoa > Chordata > Actinopteri > Perciformes > Anarhichadidae > Anarhichas > Anarhichas minor. Next base: position 1,022,716 of record NW_027466449.1, on the reverse strand, counting down.
ACAACAGAAGTCAGGCCTTCCCATTTACAATGACAGAGTGATTGGACAACCCGAGTACTGCGACTCCATTGCATAACGGTCATGCATTGTTATAATATAGTTATTATAAGCCTTTACCGATGGAGGAGCCTCCTGAGCTGGTCTTCCTCTCGCTGTCACTGATGTCCTGGAGGTCTGCGAGCAGGTCTTTGCCCTCTGGCTTCTCCTCCTTCGACGCTGCTGACAAAACGCAGCGGGAGTTATGCTGAAACTCGGAAGTTTGCAACACACAGATATTGACGATAACTATATTTAAAAAGGAAATATTGATATCATGTTAATACACAAATAATCCTGCGCCATTATGCTTACAGACTCTCTCAACCTGCCAACAATCGTATTTTGTTTAATAAACAAAAGGTTAAGATTAATTTAACTGATAGCATTATTTATTTATTTTTCAAATTTTCTCTAGATATCGCGGGAATATTGTTATAACTAATTAGTTTGGCCACTATAATAATGTAGTAAAAATCTGATATGAAGACAGTGCTAGCTGAAACAGTTGAGCAAAAATATAATAAACTCAAATAAGACATTTTTTAGAAACTGTGAAATTCCAATCAATAAATGTATAAACTCACGTGCACTTTTCCGTGGTTCGCCGAGTTCAGATCTGTCCCGGGGAATGCGTGTGGGACTCCGGCTGTGGCTGTGACTTTGTTTTGGCTTGTCACCGTACTCATCCGGTAGCATCCGATGGTGAGACGGCACTGTGGACAGGAAAGTCTCTTATTCATCAATGCTGCCGTTTAACCTAGCTTAGCATAAAGGCTGACAGTGCTAGCCTGGCTCCATCCGAGATGAAAAGACGTGCCTCTTGTCCAGCGGGGCGTTCATGTTCATTCACTGACCTTCTCGCCGACCGTCTCTCTCTTTGCGTCGCTCCTCGGCCCTCCTCTCCCGCTCCTTCAGCTCGCGTTGCTCTTTCTGCTGTTCGCGCAGCTTTCTGTCGCGCTCGCGCTGGCGCTCCTGCTGTTCCAGGCGGTCCCTGTGGTCCAAAAAAAACCCAGGAGAATCCAATCGGGGTCTGTCCAGACAACCAAAAGCCCAATCTCGTCAATGTTTGTTAATTTTGAGTCTGGGTTGATAAAGCGCATCTTACTCAAACATACAGTTAGTTTCTGGCTGCAGCATTGCTTTGTCATCGTCACAGCTGTACTCAATGATTAATGTAATGCAATAAAATAACCCAAACTGTTGTTGAGTTCCACTTGAGGCTGTATTGTTTACATAGACTCGACTTAAATTGCTTAAAAAAGAAAACACACCTACAATCCTACCACCTGAACGTGAGAGAAAAGTCTAAATAAACTATGTTGATTTTTTTTTAACAATTACTGTTGTGTCACTTCAGATACTTTAGTACATCACATTTACAACTAGAGCACAGAAGCTATAGATTTGAAAGAAAAAGACATTTCGATCGATTGTCGATCATGTTGCTCAAAGACTTTAACATACTGGCAAGTTGAATACTTACTCCAACAAAACAGGCATTTAAAAACATTTATGCTGATTGAACTCCAGTGGAAAGCATAAACACTTCTGTGCATTAGATAATCTGATATGTGGTACTTTTCCAGGGCTGGCGCTCACCTTTCTCTGCGTGAATGAGCTCTGGCCTGCTCTCTCCGTTTCTGCCTCTCCCAGTCTCTCCGGGCTTTGTCCTCCTCCCACTGACGCTTCCTGCGTTCGTTCTCTCGCTCTTTTTCTTTGTCTTTGGGTCGTACTTGTTTCCCTGCTGCACAAGTAAAAAGCCATAAGTGGAAGCAGATCCTTAAAAAAATCCTTAATAAAACATGCTTGTGTTTATGTTATTTAGCAGCACTTCCACACCTCCTTCTGCAGAGGTACTGCGATGTCGTCTTTTGTCTTTTCTCTTCTCCTCCTTTCTGTGGTGAGACTTGTCTTTTCTTGCTATTTGCTGTGGAGGCTTGATAGCCAATGATTCGTCTTCCTCGCCCCTGTAGAAATGTGAAGGAAACATTGTGAGTCTCTAAAAGAGTCAGCAGCACTGTGTTGTTGCACATCATTTTTAAACCATGACATACATACTTTGGTGTTTTTTGTTTTGTTGTCATGTTTTTCTTGTGTTGCAAATGGGCTACAACTGCATTTCTTTGTACATCCCTGCGTTGCATAATGACAATAAATGATCCTTGAATCCTTAAGTATTACATGTACACTACTGCCACCATAGAAATACACATGTTAGTTTCTTACAGTTGCAAATACCTGTCCTCTGTCGAGTCCTCCCGTGCGTACGGGGAATTACGAATTGTTATTTCCATCTTTTGATCCCGTAGTTCTCCTTCCTCCGGAGTATCTCGTTTGGCTTCACGATCATCCGCCTGTGGAACAGGGCCCTGTGTGGACTGTGCAAGACAAGAAGAGCAGAATATGTGGTTAAAGCGTGGGAGGCATTATTAAAATGTCCTCAGCTAATTCAGAGTAATAAATGAGGCATACTACAGGTTTCAATTGTGTTGTGGGATAAAACACCTAAGAGGGGATAAAGGTGGGCAATGAGACTGTTTAGTTTACTTTTGAAAATAGAAAATAAATACGTGTATATTTTATTTCTTGTAACTGCTTTTTCCTCCAACTGCCCAATAAACACATTTATTAAAAAATGAGAAATAAGAAAGTGAATACAACTACCAGCCTATTTGGAATGTAGCCAACACTATTCAATTTCTTTAAAAAATATATATTGATACATAAAAATATGCATCATTCCCACTGGAACCGTTTCAATGTGCTGGAAAAAAGCTTCTGAAACAGCAACTAGAGAATGGATTATCCAACTCTTATATAAAAGCACTCAATAATAATAAAGATAAACACATATTTATAGATATTATAACATTACCAAGAATAAAATCTATATGTAGTCATTTATTACACAATCGCCATTTCCAATCATTTCTTTTTAAACTTACCATGGTAGGTTTTAATGGAAAATTCTACAACAAATAAAAATGAGGCTAGGATTAGACACTTTTAACACTTTATCAACGTGTAGGGGTCACATGGGCTTTACATTAAATGTGGGATACTTTACATTTTTCTGGCGCTTGGGATCTGTTTTCTCTTCTAATTCTCTTCTGCGTTTTTTCTCCTGTAGAATTTCGTCAAGAGTTTTTACTTTCCAGGTCTCCTTTTCGTCCCCCATCAGCGTCCACTCTCCACCGCCTGCTCCACATCACACACACACACACACACACACACACACACACACACACACACACACACACACGTGTTTATTAGATGTCATTTCAGTTCAGCTTGGACCAATACAGTTATAATAGAGACATGACAGAGAAGCGTCCCACTGTTACTCCCTTGGCCAATACAGGAACAATTAAAACTTCGCGGATTTAAGGTAAGATTTTGAGGCATCGTTGGAAATCAGCAGTTGTTAAATAACCACATAGTGACATTAAGGACTTCAAATAAAAGTTGACATTTGTTGCAATGGTTTTAACCCAACGTCAACTCTATTACTGGTTATTCGCCTGTTGTTCCCCGGGCTGTCCGACCACAATGCATTGCGCGGACCAATTCCAAACACTTCTATTGCAAACGTAACGCTGGTCATGCTTACGACATATACATGTGTGAATAATTATGATACCATTATTTAGACACAAGTTTAGCATGAGGCATTCCGTTATTTATGTTAAGCTAAAGTGTACTAGCTAAAGGTTGCAGCACACCAGTTAGCTAGCAGGTAGCCAACGTCAACAGGCCAGATGTCAGGAGACGTAGCTACATAACGTTAGCCCGCTAGTTCAGCGTTATGGCTGAATAAAGTCATGGTTGATTTACAAAAGGTACCATTAAGGTCGCACATTCAGCGAAATGGAAGATGAGTTAATTCCTTATAACCCGCTGAGTGAGTCCAGCGGTTGGTGCCAACACATTAGCTAGTCGACGTTAGCTAGGTCAAACTAGCATGGTCGACTGTTGCTAAACAACTTCTGGAGCTAATTACGTGTTTTTAAAGGGAGTAGATAGTACAGCTGGTTGAGCTGAAAACTAAAGAACCTATGACTCTGTCCGTAGCTGTACTTAAAGGCCTGAGTACATACACTTATGATATTAACCAGCGAGCAGGTGAAATGGTTAAACAAACCTGATGTATGCGCAGCGGTATTATGGCACGCCGGAAGTCTTGAGGCCTGAGTAACGTCTGTAAAACGTCCGACGTGAAACAATGGCCAAATCCCAATGTCCCCCCTAAACCCTCAAACCCTGAACCCTCAAGGACTTACTGACGTCACCTGGTGAGTGTGAGAGACTGTGAGGGCTTGAGATGGTGTAAATAGGAATGGGACAGCACTTTGCTGCAACATATCACGTTACCATGAAAACGACAAGAAATATGATGTATTGTGTGTATTTATTTCATACTTTGTACTCCCTGATTTGAAAGTATTCCAGGCTCTTTCCTCACAAGATGAGAGATAATTTTATATAATCTATTTACTCGTTTTTGTCAAAACAGCTTCAATGACAAAATCAAATATTTGATGAATAAATAAATAAATATATTCTGATTTCATGTTTATTTTTTTGTTCCATTTTGAACTCTTGATGTTTCTGAGTAAATTTAATAAGACAGGCTGAACACACATGAGCCGTCCTCTTTGTTTACCTTTTTTTTTTACCTCTCCATGCGTCCACTGGTTACCCTGTGTTTAACGTCACATTGCAATGATTTGTGGGTAATTCCCTTAGGCTAAATCAGCATACCATGCTGACTTACGGAAAGGGTTCATAAAGGGCTCAAAATGTCCGTGAGTCTGTAAGGGGGGACATTGGGATTTGGCCAATGACTTCGTTCAATGTAATATAATTATATATGATATGATATAACATAACAATATGTTTTAATATATAAAAATCAGTTTTTCTGCAGTCTATAATAAAAACATAAAGCAAAGGTATCCTTGTGATATTGTGATGTGTACTTTCCACTTTGTTTTAAAGAATAGTTTGTTGTGGATTAAGAAAAAATCTCTTCATCAAATTTATGGGTGTTATTGAGGGATAGTTCAATTACTCTTTGTTAGATAACATTGCTCCTTGTCAGCTTCATAGACTGTATATGATTAAAGGAACTTCCGAGGCCTCTTCTGTGGCTTTGAAGACTCAAATTGTTCAAGGAAAGATCGTAAACCTTCTTTTGTCGCGTAATTAATAAATAGTTTTATAGAAATACAAAAACATTGCTAACTCAAAAATTTTGAAATTTCCTAATGCCTGTGAATGAATTCACAAATGGCAGCACTACATATTTTTTGTATGTATTCCAGCATATTCTGAATCCCATTACAAAGTGATATTATATTCAACCAAAACACATTTTCATACAGGGGAGGGAGTATAATAAAAATCTACAACACAAAGGTGTTTTTACATTGCAGTCTATTACCGGCACAAGATGTGATGAAACCGGAGATAAACAAACCACACAGAGCATACATTGCCCTTTATCACTGAGAAAGAGTCAGATAAGAAAAGCTGGAGTGCAACCAATGGATTTATGACAGGTTGACCCCAGTGAACACATTAACCATGACCAAGGTCTCATACCAAGCAGCAGGCTTCCTCATTCTCAGTCGTGGCTTTAAAAGGGAACAGCAGAGCTTTCCTGGCAGGTTGACTGTTTCCGACTCATACAGGTGAGCCCTAATTAAGTGTATTTGAATGTAGGGATGTAATGGGATTAGTTCTTTGGGTGACAAACATCAAATCATTGTTTTTGAGTCTGATTATTTCAGTCATGTGGTCTGATTTAGCTCCAGACTGATTAAACGCTGTGAATACTTGTCTGACATGATACATTGACACCTAAAGTAATTTAGAATGTCATATTATGTAAAACATGTTTACATTTTATTTAAAGCCAATTGTGCAATGCATGCAGATTTTTTATGGTCTTTTGACAACAGTTGACAGCAATTGACAGCAATTGACAGCAATTGACAGCAGTAAGTTACCTTTGATTCTCATCATTACTACACATAATGATGCCATATTCAATTCAACATTTTCTGTCCATGTATACTCAAAAGACCTTAATGGACAGTTTGTGTGTCCAGGCTGAGCAGTGACGCGTTGAGTGATCGGTTAATTCCAGGCAGCAGATAAACCTCTGAGGAGAGGAAGGACTTCCCTCATGGACTCCAACAGTGCCGGCAGCGTGCAATATGATCGCTGGAATGAGGACAACATCAACATGAACGTAGAGGCAACGCAGTCTGCTGGGATGAGGTGAGACAAAGAGACGGCAACCATCAAACAGAACGTTTTCATATTGTTGAGGATTTTCTGATGCTACTGAAGAACAAACCTATAGAGACGTAGGAAGATGTAGATGATAAAACCATATACTGGGACATGAATGGACTCAACTAATGTATAAGTTTGACAGGGTTAAAAAATATGAATCTCAAGTCACAAAATACAAAATGAGCTTTTAAACCTGACACCGTTTGTATGCTAAATAAGAAATTAAGCTTTGTAAAATATTCATAGTCAGAATAAAGTGACAATGTGGTGAAACCAGGTCATGAAATAATGTTAGAATGAACACAGTTGACCTGACTCTTTCTCTGTCTCGCTCTCTGTTACATTCACAGGATCTACAACAGAGTGTGTCACGGCAGCTTGGGAGTCGCAGTGAAGGCAGCAGGAGCTTTGGCTGCACTGGTGTCCGTTTACATTCTAGGATACGTGACAGGATACTACGTCCACAAGTGCTCATGATGGAGACTGTCAGAAGAGACAAGAGCTCGGACATTTTGAATGAATGTTTAGTAAATATGAATCACTAAAAAGGGTCTCATCATCATCATCTCTGTCCTTTCTTAGCCTCTTTGTCATCAGAGCCCTGATTTTCTATTTCAATATCTGAGTGTTCAGAGCAAAGGTCTCTTTGTTGCTTTTCTTCACAGAGACTTGCATCATGTTAAACCCTGACTGCCATCACCATGCATTGGCTTTAGGATCACTAGTGTGATTATTCTTTTGTCTCATTAGAGCGCTCACTGCTGTAGGGGCCAATGTTGCAGCTGGTTGAGCATTAAAAGTCCTTTTAATTATGATGATCTGCAAGGAACGATTTTCCGTTTCAGTAGCCATTCAGCAGCCAACATACAACTTCAAAGTCTTTTGTGTCTTTAAGTATTAATGCAATGCATGATATTAATCCTTCAGCTAAAACTCTGTTTGGTTACCAGTTTATAAAACAGCTTTACAAACAGAAATCCTGACTTCATTAACAGGAAATCTTGAGCTTAACACTTAATATGGAAACCAGTTTTTACAACAAAAAGAACAAAACAATTGATTTTGACTTGTTGAAATGGATTTGCTCTGCAATGAAAAATCACTCCTGCATTTAAAATAAACACCATACCACTTCATTTCACAGTCTGTGTATTATTTACATTTCCTTTGCAAACAAAAAGTTAACATTTTAAGTCACGTCTATGAGTTTGTTGTTTGGCTCGTGGCCTTCATCTGGGTCTTCCTACAACATATTACAGAGAACATTTAATATGATTTTTCAAATAAGACTTTTGAACCAACAAAGTGTGGTCCTGGTCATCAAAGGATAGGTTCAAGGATAGATCTCTTCATAACAGGCTCCCACTGGATCTAAATCCAGAGTCCTCGACTTGTGCAAAAATGCATTCCAAAGTTTATCTGAAGATAAAATGAGTCACGAGTCAGAGTTAGACAAATCCTCCAATGTTGAAATCTCTTCAATGCCAAATTCCATCTTTTTGTTACATGTCCATCTTCCACCACGGCTCAATGGTAAAACACTGTCTGTGGAAATACAAACAAGATATTTCATTCAAAAAAGGCTGTACATTTGGAAGATATCGGCTTGATTTGATTCACTCAGACTGCTAAAGCTTCAATGAAACTTTCGATTTTTTTGTAGCATAAAACAAAGATTTTGAGTTACACTGGACGAGCAAGGACGGAGGGACGGAGTGCCTACCTCAAGCGAAGGAGTTCAAGTATCTCGGGGTCTTGTTCACGAGTGAGGGTAAGATGGAGCGGGAGATCGACAGACGGATCGGTGCGGCTGCAGCAGTAAAGCAGGCGCTGCACCGGACCGTCTTGGTGAAGAGGGAGCTGAGCCGGAAGGCAAAGCTCTCAATTTACCACTCGGTCTACGTTCCTACCCTCACCTATGGTCACGAACTCTGGGTCGTGACCGAAAGGACAAGGTCGCGGCTACAAGCGGCCGAAATGAGCTTCCTCCGTAGGGTGGCCGGGCTCAGCCTTAGAGATAGGGTAAGGAGCTCGGTCATCAGGAGCGAGATAGGAGTCGAGCCGCTACTCCTTCGCGTCAAAAGGAGTCAGCTGAGGTGGTTCGGGCATCTAATTAGGATGCCTCCTGGACGCCTCCCACTTGAGGTTTTCCAGGCACGTCCAACTGGGCACGTCCAACTGGCCTGGGAACGCCTCGGGATCCCTAAGAATGAGCTGGAACATGTTGCCGGTGAGAGGGAAGTCTGGGTCAGCCTGCTTGGCCTGTTGCCACCGCGACCCGACCCCGGATAAGCGGAGGAAAATGGATGGATGGATGGATGGACGAGCAAGAGAAAGGGACTTTTTTTAATGGCTGATTTGGAAACAAGGACTGAATTCATTGTACATACGGGCACCTGACTATTGTTTTAGGACAGACTTGAGCGATCAGAGCGTCGATGACACCTTTACAGGTCTGCAGGCTGGTTCAACTCGTGACCTACAAAAACAAATCTTGAGTCTTCTGTACAGTGCAATTGGCTGATAATGTAAACATTTATATTATGGCATATGTATAACCAAATACTTAGATCATACCATAAAGCAGAAAAAACTCAGACTATAAGAGAATGTGACGCATAAGAACAGCTGACATAAACATCAGTTGGGTAATGAAGTTCATTTCTTTTTTTTGTCATATCAGCTCAACTATATCTGCTCCAATTCCCTGTTACAGGGTTTGAGTCCTCTCTTATCAGAAGACACAAATTTGATAACGAGGAAGCAAATATAACTCCGGTAGCAATAAAACAACATTTATGTGTGTAACCAGTACCGTCTAGTCAGCCAATGTACAGAGTCCAGTTAATAAAACATATGCACTTTGTTGCCAGTCACTTTTTATTATTCTTACAATACCATGTAAACCAAATATGTGTATGATGCTACAGAAGGTCTACCTTACTTCATTAGATCCTTGAGAAGTGAACAGATTCATTCATTCAACCTGCACTGACGCTGTGTTGTTTGAACTAAATCTGACGGACACATCAGCGGTGGTCCAACAAACCCACACCGCCCCCATGTGTCCAAACTGAGGGCACAAAACTGAGGGAATGCTTGATGAAACAATGTTAATTTGACCTGACTTTTTAAAAGGAGATTTACAGTCACAAAATCATAACTGCAGTGTGTCGTTCGTTAATATGCTCACATTTACACATGAGGTTTGTCTTTTTCCAAAAATATTGCCATTTTATTGTTTTTCATAAAACGTAACCTGTATTAGGGAGCATAATTCAATATCAAAATGAAATAATTTAATCTGCTCGATTTTAATTTTTAAATTTTCTATTCGTGTGAATGTAATGTATGACAAAAAAAATTAAATTTTAAAAAGGAAATGCAACAGTATTGTAGTTTAGAATCCGTCTGTCACATCTAAAAGTTAGAATAGCAAAGGTATATGGGAGGATGGGCTATAACATGAAAGGCTACTATGAATAATCTAACGATGCATTATAATTATAGAAATAAGCAGACATGCAAAACTTTTTTTTCAAACTATAATTATTTTACTCTTTTATACTGTTACGCAACCAATTTATTTCGATATTCACGTTTGTCTTTATAATAGGGACGAGGGCCGCAGCCAATAAGGAATCAGTCGCTGGTTTAAACATAGTTCACATATCACATGTTCAGAGCCAACAATAAAAGGCATCTTTTACTTTTTCTTACAAAATAACGTCACAAAATGTGTTCTTTGTTGACTTGCCACTTTTGGCCCCACTCCTAACCAGCTGTGCAGAGGGGGGTATCAGGCGGTAAACCCGTCAGTGTGATGTCAAAGACGGTCGAGAGGCGGGTCTGAAGCGGCCCAGGACGTCCAGCTCCAGCGTGCCTGAGCAACATGAAACATGGATGAGGAGGTCGCCGAAAGTTGGGAGGAAGCTGCTGATAGTGGGGTAAATAACGAAAGGCACAATATACCATAAACTATAGGTGAATATTGTATCGGTAGCGTCTTTATATGTGCAGGGTTACTTTTAGAAGTTATCATAACGAACCACCAATGTGGCTAAAGCTAGCGTTAGCTTTAAGAAACTTGGCGAGCTAACGTCAAGTAACGCTAGCTAGCTCGCGAGCGAGACGGGCTTAACGTGGAGTTAGCCAACTAACGCTAACGAGCCAAAGTGAATGAAGCGAATGAAATAACGTCAATGTGCCTGATTATTAGCCAACGGTGACGAGGTAACGAACCAGTTGTAGTAACATGATGCGAGCTAAACCCACGAAATAAGAGTTCCCTGTTGAAATGCTTAGGTTGACGTTAGCTAATGCTAAGCTAGCGATTTATTTCATGGCTAACGTGAACAATTTATTTGTTCACTGTTGGTTTACGTTTTGGCAAATGTACAAACGCTTCACAAGTCTCACGGCGCTTCCACGACACACTCTCGTCTCACATTAAATTCGGCATCATTTTAAAACGTTAATATTAAACATTGATTCACGAACCGAACCATTCTGTGATCGAAGACTAGCAGCGTTGTGAACGGTTTAGTAGGTCGACATTTTACCGTGAAAGTCGAGATAAGTAACTTTGCAAAATGTGCACGACAGCGGTTAGGCTACCGTTAGATTGTCGTTCATTTGGCACATTTTAATGGAGCCTGGCTTATATTCTACATACTACTGTAAAGTGTCAGCTTGGTGATTTCCTGTACCAAGTTGTTCTGGGGCAATCATTTCGGCCATGTTGCCAACTAACTTGCCGGGGACGAGCTAGTTTTGACGCCACACTTGCTATTTGGTAACATTTAGCTAAAATTAGCTATCGTCGATGTAGTTTTGGCAGACTGTGGCTAGCTCGTGACGCCAAGAACGTGGCTCTAAGAAACGAGTGTGGACGTCAGGCGCTCGTCAGTTTGAAGTTACAGATTTTAAAAAACATCTTCATGTTGTAAGTCCGTATAAAATGCTCCTCATCAAACCTTAAATTAACACTTTTCGCCGGCTACATCATCCGGCTAATGTGGCTATATGAGCACTTTCTGTTACACCTTGGCAGCTGTGCTACACATTATAAATAGCTTGTAACTGAATCCTGCTTTCCAGCCACTCTCAGACTTGCTTACTAACCTACTTGCCGCACTTTTCTCTCTACCCAAAACCAGTCGGACCATGTTTGTTTCTTTTCATGAATACATGTCTGCGCTATGTTTCACTCAACAGGAAATGGAAAGACGGCTAGAAGAGAAGCCAAGGATCAGCCAGAAAGAAAAGTAAGGCATTTAAAGGTAGAAGAAACGTGGCCCAAATATGTGACTTTTTAAAAATGATTGCGTCCATTTCCATTCAAAACTATGCTGTTTTGTTTAAAAGTACACACCTGGACAAAATACTTTTGTTTTACCAGTGACTTAAAGCCACTCTCCATCTTACCATACAGGTGATCTACCTAGAGCCAATGTGTTTTTTTAGGGAAGCACAATCCACTTAAATTATTACAGTAATTATTTCATCCATTGATACATTTTTCAAGTGACCTCAATGGTAGTGTGTATCCTAATAATTAAGACAATAATATTTCTAATTTTCTTCAGAAATGCTGTACCGTGTATGTATTTGGATTTCTGTCGCAAGTCTTTTGGCCATCGAAGCCTCCCTCGGTTCACCGGTCTCTTCCTGTCTGTCACGTCACTAATTTTTGTTGTACTGGGTCCTGTTGGGTTTGCTTCTAGGGAGTCCAGTGATAATTCCCCACGATCTCCATTGAATACCACCGTGATGATACAGGACGACTCTCTACCAGCAGCACCCCCACCTCAGATACGCATTTTGAAGCGGCCTGCAAGCAACGGGTCATTGGGATCACCCTCGAATCCGAACAGGCCCACACCACAGGTCAAGTCTCTGGCGCAGCGCGAGGCCGAGTACGCCGAGGCCAGGAAGAGAATACTAGGCAGCGCCTGCCCGGATGAGATGCCTCAGGACAAACCCAACACTGACAGGTAATAATCCACAAATATTCACTTTTTTTAGCGGTTTTACTCGCAGCCTGATAACACCTTGCCAAAGTGCATTTGCATTTGGTGTATTTGCCGTTGCTGAAAACTTTGTTTTACTTTTTGTGATCCAAGTATCCAATAAGAGAGAGAGAGAGGCAGCAAATGAGTAGGCATTATTTGAGTCTTTCCATCCACCTTGATTCCAGTAATTAATATGCTTTGATTGATGATTAATGAAATGTGTTTATCACCAAGGCACAGTGTCGTATATTACTCTTATTTCAAAATCAAAAAAGTGTTTATTTTCTATTTGACCTGTGATTCAGAATGTGTTCACTCCCAACATCTGTACTACTTTTAGACTACAATCTTGAATTAGATGGAAACTACATCAGTTTCTATAAACAACATTATGTGAACACTATAAATAAGCTTCAGACTTGACTTGGTTTTGATTGACGGGAGGTGGAGCCTAACAATATTCATAGAAGGCTGCTGTTGCTAATGAATTCCCGTTTCATCCTATTTTCTGCCAGGGCAGGGCGCAATAACTCGACATTGCCTTCAGATGACACCCGATCAAACAATCACACTGTCCGGCAGCCAGCCGGCCCCGACGGCACCCAAGGGTTCCGACAGCACAGATAAGGGGGCCCTGGGGCCGCCCAGCCATTGTGGGGAGAGAGAGAGAGATCAAGGGCCACCAGAAAGCAACGACAGCACTGTATTCTTAAAAACGTCCTTCCTTCAGTTCCATTATATCGAATGGGCCGCGAGTACAGCCGCACTTGCTGCCTGACTCTTCCCACTGTGCGATCGTGTGGAACAGACAGGAGGCGAGAAACTCGAGGAGGAAGTCAAATGGAAATGTGCTCTCTTCTCTCCTCACTCCAGCCCGGTTGACACTGTGATAATGGACATCTTCTGGACTCACTGTGATGATCCCTTTAAGAGACGGCCCTCGCCTCCATCGCTCTCCTCCCTCAGTGGCCAGTGGCTCCGCCTCAGGACGGCCGCAAGGCCGAAGCAAAGACTTGGACAAAGGATGGCAGAGAGAGGAGGAGTGACAGGCCATAGCAAAATGAGATGAGCTGCCTCTCCCCAGTAATAATACCAGACATCACCCGTCACATCTTTTACATATATGTTTTTAATTTTCAGATGTTGGCTCACAAAATTATTTAGTTTTTCTTGCTTGTCTTTAATTATCTATACTAGGGATGCTCTGATATCTACAGATACACCACCAAGAACCTGTTCTTTTAAACGGTATTCATTTTTTTGAGATTTAAAAAAATAAACAGCATCTGCATGTTAATGAAATAGGAATCATTCATACTTTGGTTCATATAAATGACTGTTTTGGTTTGACATCCTGGGCTGCTGCTTGTGGTGTCAGATGTGCAGTAAACACACCACCAAAGCCGAGTACTTAGCCGGTACCGGCCCTTTAACTGAACCGGTAGCATTATCAGTGCACCCCTAATATGTAAATTACCATTTTGTTTTTAAAAACTGAGGCTAAGGATCATGTGTGTCAAGTTGTATATCTGATAAGTTCTGTTTACGGTTCGTCTTTCTTTTTTCTTTTTTTTAAATAAGCTTTTCAGCTGTCTTCCTTGGACTGTCGCTTCATTATTTCTATCTAAAAGAAAAAAAAAATTACATGAAAAGGAGATTGTGGATTTAAGTCTGTTTTTAAGTAGCTTTTCTGCCTTTTTCTATGAGATGTCAGAGCAGTATTTTAATCGAAATGAACCAAAATCCCATTTTTAAAATCAACCTGTATATATCGGTTAATTCAGATGTTATTATTTGAAGGTGGTGTCGGCAGCAGCTCGATGGAGGGTCAGTTGGGTGAATGAATTCACTGCTGTGCTTCACAAGCCCCTCCGTCATGTCTCCACCTCGTTTCTTCATGTCTCTCGCTGGCGTACAGTACAGCAGGAGAACTCAGGTGCAAGTGAACGAGACGGAAAGAAATAAACTAAGATTGTATTTTTCCAGCGGGTTTCGATTGCTCAAACAGCAAATGGCCGTATTTTGGCACTTTGTTAGAAACAGTGCTATACAGTGAGATGTAACTGAAACGATGTCCACGTCCCAAGATGAATGAATGCCGGTTGTTTTTGTTTGGCTGACTGTTGGAAACGGTAACATCGCCCTGTGATTGTTGGGTAACTGATGGTCATCTGCTAGAATGGAACGTGGAGACACAGCTGTATGTGAACCAGAGAGGTAGCGACGGCCCATATGACCAGGACCATTGTGCCCAATAGATGAGATCTCAATAAAGCCGTATTCGGTGGTGCACATCAATAGAACAGTTCTTACAAATGGTTGAATTCAGCTCGTGCCTCCTGTATCACGTCTTTACTTCCTGGTTGTTAATTTTGTTCCTGTAGTTAAATGAAGCTGAATATATCCAGAGGGAGAATTCACAATACTGTCTGAGATTTCACTTCAGGAAATTAAGCAGCAGAGCAGGAGACGGACGCATTTAGCTGAGTTCAGAGTGAGAACTCCAACTGCCTGTAAATACTGATTTAATAAAATGATTTGCAAAAAAAAGTATTTCATTTTTTGGATGCATGTTCAGTACTTTAAGTTGACAGGCTCGTGATGTGCATCTGAACTGAAGAGGAACTTGATTGCAGTAAGAGCTGCAAATTCTTGAGCACTGCAAATTAAATTCTATTCACATCAATGTTTTGCACAGGTGTATGAACTCTCAAACCCAACCCAAACTGTCATGTATGTATGGTCAGATGAGAGGGAAACTGTTTTGGTAATTTGGCTGAAACATGCAAACCCACCAGTGCTATATGGTCCTTCAACACCCCCAGGACTCCACTATTACATCACACCGAAAATACAAACAGCTTTCAAAACACACACGGAAGTTTACAGAAAATATTTTTTATTAATGAAGGTAAACATTTGTTTGTTGACGAAGGGGATGTAGCTCAAACATCCACAGCACTTTTTTTTTTGGCTTAAATGACTGACTGTGTCCAACAGAGGGGCGAGCAGACGCTAGCTGCACTGGATGACTGTCTGTTCTGTGGGGGACAGGGTTTGATTAAGGGGCGGCCATGACGGGGATTCACACAGAAGCGTGTTCAGACGTTTGTACTGTTTCTTGGACTGACGTTTCCCACGCAGCGCCCGAAGACAGTTCAGGATACCATTGTCTACTAGCACCTGGGGAGGGAAAAAAACGTGTTCAGGGTTTTTAGGAATATACCACACTGCAAGAGATGACAAATCTTTTTTTTTTACTGCAGACATTTTGACTCGTCACTGCAGAACATTAACGGTGGCTCTGTTCTATTCAACGTCCCACTGAGCCAAAAGCAATATAATGCATACTCATTGTTTTACAGCATACATTGACACACCTCTGTTACACATATGCATTCTGTTAGCATATGTTTGGCAGGAATATATTTTGCTCTTCGAAGGAGCTCTCAAAGAATGTGAGGATTCTGCTGGGAGAAATAATCCCCACGAACACATAAAACGGTACAGATGGCTGTTACTTGTATCCACACACTGTCACGCGTCTCATCCGGTTGGTGTCGGAGCTCATGACAGAGCCAGCTGTTTTTCATGTAAACATAAATCAACACTTGTCCTATGAGGGAGTTAAAAGTATCATATCGTCACTCACCTCCACAACAAAACAAATGAGGAAGTTGAGAGCAGCCACGGCGACGAGCACCATTTTAAAATCCATATCAATGAAGTTGTGCAGTTTAAATAGAGGACCGACGGGCCCGGGATACAACACCAGCCAAGTCGTCACAGCAAAGAGGACAAGCAGCAGAGAGAGGAACATCCCTGGAAAGATGAGAAGAAGAAAAAGCAATTCAAGGTCCTTAATCTTCAATAGGTTTCACTTGTAATATTATATTTAATAAAGCTGAACGACGGACAGCATCCCCTGCTTTGACCCCAAGTCGCCATCCTCGGACATTTCTGCTGACTCACAGTTGAAGAAGAGAGGTTTCTTGTGAGGGTAGCCCTTGGTGACCACCACAGCCATGATGATGTACTGGAAAGCTGACAAGGAAAACACACTGGTGTTCTCCATGTTGGGCAGATTGGCCACGCCAAACAATGTTGAATTGAGCGGAACGTACCTAAAAGACAAAAAATACCGGGGAATGGAGTTTTACAGCAAGTGTAGCTGGGATACTGTTTTTTTTTTCTCTTCTACATCTGAGCTATTGTAGAAACAAATACAAAATGCTTGTTCAGGATATCCTGACTCGAAATAAAAGCTCTTTGTGGCTGCGCGTGGCCTTTTCACTGACCAGTCCTGTGAGGTGGTGATGAAGAGCGCGGCCAGCTGGCCCAGGACAATCATGCAGGTGTGGACGAGGAGGCTGCCCAGGACAGGCAGGGCCAGCAGACTGGCTGAGGGTCTGCAGGGGTGCAGCTCCTCACCGGGGCCTCCTCTCCCCATCACGATGGCCAGCGGAGTCACCACGAATAAGTCACAGAACAGGAACTGCCAGTCAGTCAGGGTCGTCCTCACCTAGAGACACACACAGACAACATGTGATCAGGATGCCGGTCGTTGACAGCCGATGAGAGGTGCAAACAGATGGCTTTGGATTCAAACGCATCAAGTCAAATCAATAGTAATTGAATCCTGTATTGACATAGTTTCTTATGCGTAAAGCTTTGCCTGTATACACTGTGGTCATCTCCAATATGAGTTTCTGCACTAATGTAACACATCTGGCTTATGTCCAGTGTCATGCGTACTGCCCCGTACTGGAATATGTGTCACGTTAGCTCGCCAGAGCCGAGGCATGTCCATAATGAAATAAAATGATTTATTTAAATAAAAATGGCTCCACTGCTACTCACGGTGTAGAGGACGAGGACGGAGCAGAACTGGATGAGGCTGTAGAGGGCCATGTATCTAAAGAGACTGAAGGAGGTGACCAAAGAACACCGGCCCTCTCTGCACAGTCAAGGAGAAAAACAAGTGTTGTTATTATTTATTCCGCTCACTGTACTACAAACATGTCCGGTTTAGTTGCTTTTCAAAAACTTTGTCCACATTTACTTAATGCTTCCTGCTTCCTCACCTGATGAGCAGCGGCACACAGCTGATGTTTTCAGTCTTGGAGGTGAAAGGTGACGCGACTGAGGCCTCGGCTTCGGACAGGGAAACCCCGACATCAGCGGCTCTCAGGGCCCCGCAGTCATTGGCCCCGTCCCCACACATGCCCACCCGGTAGCTGTAGTAATAGAAGTCAAGTAGTAGCATGTGTTAAATTATACAAATTACTACACGTGATTATACATTAAAATTAACAAATAGATACACTGGTATTGAGAGGCAGTATCTCACAATACTTCATAGACTTTCTGATGAGAATGAAATTAAGTCTTTTGTTTAGCAAAATGTAGACTGTTTCCCCTTAAATTGAATAGTATTGATATTAGCTTCTTCTTGGGTGTTGAAGCCAACATGGATGTGCTCTAAAATGCAGTTCCTCTAATGGCCACTAGACGGCGAAAAACTATTCAAAAAATTATACACTTTTTGTATTTTGTATTTAAGTTGAAGTAGTGGATTAGTCAGTGTTCTGACCCATGCTTGGACAAGAAATATAACTCAGAATTTCATATTTGACAGTTCAAATCCATTTATCAATTAATATTTGAAGTAAGTGTTGGGACTGCAGGTTAATAAGGGTTTGATTTCCCAGACGTTTTCTTTTCTTTCTGTTCTTCCCGTGTGTTTCCCATCCTTCCCCTTTTTTGTGTCTGAACTCACTTCAGTTTCTGCAGCTCCTTCATCAGCTGGGTTTTCTGGTCGGGAGCCATGCGCGCAAATACGGTGGCTCGCAACAAAACCTGCAAAGACAGCAATGTCAAGGAAAGTTGACAAACAATTGATCACATCCTGATTTGAAATACAGTCCATTAGTCTAATGCCTCAGTATAATCCAATTCAATCATTGTCCCCCGTCACCACTCCCCTAATTGTTGTGTGCTAGCATCATTTTGTTGTCGGAATAGCACGGCCCACTGTCGTAATATCCCTGCTGGGACGACATAGCATACATTACCTTTGGCAAATACTCCGGGAAGTGATTACAGAGAGCAGCAAAGGACTTGCCGTTAATAGCCAAGTGGAGGTCAAAACCACTCTGGTACAGGCTCTGAGAGGAGAGAAGAAAAGCATTACCAACAGCAGCCAAACTTCACCCTCCCAGTTTACACATGTAGGCCATGAATGCCTATTATGTGTGCTACAGTGAGAGCTACTTAATCATTAAATATGTTTGAAATCAGTTCGAATGATCTTCTTGCCACACCGCTCAAACTGTACGAGAGATAATAGGACACAAAGACTTGGGACAAATATTTAGGTTTGACTTCAAATCAAACCAAATCACTGTTCTCTTTCAAGTTCCAGAGCATGACAGCTTGGGAAAAGACTTGTGACATATGATGACGGTCATCTCCTTTTATGTTTTGTCTAACAGAGTAGAACAAGTATCGCTACAATCCAAAATGCCACGATTGACTGATTTATTGACACGGGTGAAAGTTGCTACAAGATACATGATTCCTCTCTTCCCAGACATTGACAATAGAGTACCCCCGAGACTTAAAAAGACTAAGCAGGACCAACCCGAGTGACAATAGAGGTTTGGGCGTCAGGGGCCCCTCCTTCTTCCAGGCTGAAGTTTAGGGTGGGCATGGATTGGGCAGTGTGGGGGGTCGCATTGACGAATATCACCTTCTCATCGACTCCCACCATGCCACAGCTTTTTGCTACATTGACTGCTGTTAAAATGTTGTCCCCTATGTGAAGAAGGACAAAAACAAGATTGGACGCGAAGTTGATGGCATTAAAGTTGACGCCTGAAAATGAATGCTTTATGATAAAAAAAAATAAAAATTAAAAAAAAAGAAGAAGAGGAAGTGAAAAATATCTCTCACCAGTGACCATGACGCTGCGGAGGTTTGCCAGTCTCAGGACGTCAATAACTTTGGCACTTTCTGGCTTCACCAGATTCTTCATCATCAGCAAGCCCAGGAACCGCATATCTTTCTCTACTTCCCCTCTGCGGACAGACAAACAGCTGCATTTCAGCATGACCGGAAGCGTTGGAGCCCCAAAGCAGCCAGAAGCACAGACAGGGTTCCCACCGTTCAATGGTCCTCAGGTCAGTGTTCCCGTCTACTGGTTTATAGGCGAGCGCAAGGACTCTGAGGCCTTCACTGGAGAAGCGGCTCAGTTCACTGGAGAACTGCGCCGGCACTGTAAACATGAAGCAGCCCGTTTTGTATGTATGTGATGTATAAGAGCCGACACTAGACATTCATATATATTTTTATATTAAAAGGAGTCTCCTCGTTATAGTACTAATATGAAGTTACTGACCGGTTTCTGGTCGGCAGAGGCTTGCCACCATCTCTGGGGATCCTTTGATGAAAGCGAGTGGCGAGTGTCCCCCGCGGGCCACCGTCACCACGCTCATCCTCTGCAGGGCCGAGGAGAAGGGAAACCTCCGAACAATGGCCATCGCCTCGCTTGTGGTCTGACGGCAAAATGAAAGACAAGGATGTCAGTTTTGCATAACTGGAAACTCCAGACAGATATTGGCACAGTAGGGAGGGACAGTAATAAAAATAAAAAAATAAAAAAAAAAATAAAAATAAAAATTGACGGATTTGACGTTTACAACAAAGAAGCCCTACTCATCAGTCAATAGGAGGGTGAAGGTAGGGACACTCACAGTCCCTCCAGACGGAGGTTTCAGAACAGCCAAAACTCTGTGGCCTCCAAACTCTGCATCCAGCTCCTTTCCATCTCCCTCTGGCTCCTGGAGGGTCTGGAAAATAAAATGTGATTTAGATTAACATGTTTTAGCAGAAGTAAGATGAAATGTTATCAGTGGGAGAAGAGATCGCTGTGGTCGCGCAAAAACAAATGTCTCAGAAGTGCGAACAAGATGCTTTTTCAAGTAACAATACTTGCAATATTTGTTCATATTGATAGGTAATAATGTCAAAAATTAAAGGTCATGTTTTACAATTTTTTGTGTACCTGATACCAACAGAATATTTCAAATAAACTGTCCATATTGGCATTTACTTACAAATTATTTTGAAGTCTAACTGAGTCCTGCATGGGGCTTGGTATATCCAACCTCAATACAGTTATATAATGTGTTTATTACTGGTAGTCAGTCACCGATTTAAATCTTTTTTCCCCAATTCTAGACTATCATAGTTCTTGAAGGGCTTCTTATGTTTAGACATTTAACATCGGAGAACTTTGGCTTCTTTCGTTAAAGAACAAAAGGGTTTTGTAAGTATGCCAGTACTGTTTTAGTATCAGTACCAACTTTGGTGATCTATCAATACTAATATTAAAAAATGTGCAATAAACACCCAGTTCTAGTCAAGAACCTCTTGAGTTAAATAAAACACGCTTTAGAGTGTCATACCCAACCAGTGGACTCGACCATCTTGAGCTCCAGGGGGTCTCCGAGGGGCTTTCCTTGCAACAGCGTCACAGTGTGACAGCAGGCCAGGCCTGAGAGCATGGGCCCCGGGGCCAGGAGCCTGGGATCTGGAACCAGCTCTGAGAAACCGGCAGTTCCCCCCTCCATCACCCCCCACACATCCAGACCCTCCTCCGTAAGAGTCCCTGTCTGGAGACACAACAGCGCTCCGATGAAAGGCAACTTCAACAGGTCAAACGGCCGCAATGAGTTCTCCACCTACAGACGTCAGCTCGTGGATTTCCCCCTCACCTTGTCAAAGCAGAAGAGGGAGACCTTGCCGCAGATGTTGATGCGTGGCGGACTGATGCAGAAGATTCCCTGCCTCTTCAGCCTGCCCTGGGCGTAGATGGTGCCCGTGGTGATGGCAGCGGGCAGGGCAGGAGGCACTGCGATGGTCACCAGATCCAGGCTCCTGATCACCAATTCCAACCAAGTCACCTGGACACACATCCAGACACACGTCAGTGCGGTCACTTTCTTTATTGTTGGCATGCCAAATAAAGACAAAAAAAAAGATCTGGTCCTTGCACTTACATCAGTCCTGAAGAGGACCACAAAACTGTAAATGGAGCCAAAAAAAGCTGGAAAAGGAAGGACAAATATTGGGAAGAGTTTATTAATGTTCAATTGTTGAATTAAAGTAATCTGAGTAAATTAAATGTAAATACAGATAACATTAGCTTCTTTATACGCTCTTGAAACTAAATCTGGAAGGTCACTGTTGAACGTGCTTACCGACAAAACCCAGGAGGAACAGGAACTTGAAAGAGTCTTGGTAGAAGCGGAAGTCGGTTGGCTGAGGATGCATAATGGAGCTTATCAGGCTACCTTTGGCTGTGAAAAACCCTGAGGATGAGATGAAAGCAGACTAACTGGCTTGACTTGGAGAGCAAACGGAAGCTCTTAAAGGAATGCTTCACAGTGCAAGCCTTACTAGTTTAAAGCATTGCAGACTCGCAGGCGTGAGACAGCTTATGCAAAGTGTTTAGAAAGGTAAGGTTTCAGCGAAGATGCATCCTTAAGGACTAAAATGTATCGACTGCATTTCCCCCCCCCTCATAAAACATTTCATTCATTCATTTATTTCCACTTATCCGGGTTCGGGTCGCAGGGAAAGCAGCCTTAAGAGGAAATTCCAGATGCCCCTCTCCCGAGAAACGCTTTGCAGCTCCTCCTGGGGAACTCCGAGGTGTTCCCAGACCAAACCAGATATGTAACTTACCAGTTGGATGTGCCCGGAAAACCTCTAAAAAGGGAGGTGTCCAGGAGGCATCCTGATTAGATGTCCGAATCACCTCAGCTGACCCCTTTCGACGCGAAGGAGCAGCGACTCAGAGCTCCCCTTGGATGTCTGAGCTCCTCACCCCATCTCTAAGGCTGAGCCCAAACACCCTACGAAGGGAGCTCGTTTCGGCCGATTGTATCCGCGATCTCATCCTTTCTGTCACTCCCCAAAGCTCATGACCATGGGCGAGGGTGGGAACGTATAGATGGACTGGTAAATTGAGAGCTTTGCCTTCCGGCTCAGCTCCCTCTTCACCACAACGGTCTGGTACAATGCCCGCAGCACTGCTGACGCCGCACCGAACCGCCGGTCCATCCGACGCTCCTTTTCACCCTCACTCGTGAACAAGACCCTGATGAACTTGAACTCTCTCTAAAACGGACACTCTCCTCCACCCGGCTGCTGAAATCCTGTCCATGAAACAGGTGACAAGGGATGTGCGCGCCCTCATGCGCGAGACCTGCTATATTATATAGCAGGTCAGTATATAGCTTATTCAGCAGTTATATATATATATAATATATAACTGCTGAATAACTGCTTCAAAGCAACACCAGAGGTCAAGAACTCCACGGATTGAAATGTTACAGAATCACGTCAGTGTTTCTACTCACCGGTGCTCGTGACCACAGCAACAGCATCGCTGCCCCCCCCTTTGGCCTGAATGAGCTGGGTGCCACAAAAGAGGGTGTGTCTGCGCTCCGTCTCTGAGCTGTACCTCCCCTCACCAGTCGGCAGTGGCGTTTTCAGCATTGGGACACTTTCACCTGGACACAGGAGCGACGAGGACAGGTGAATACAGTGACTCCTCACGGGGCCGATGGACAGCAAGCCGTCACAAATGCTGAATCATGCAACTAGACAATGCGTAGCTGAGTGTTTTTTCTTTCTTGGGGGAAATTAAATTGAATTGCAATTTTCATTTCAGATTTGAGTGGTTTGCCAAATCAAAATGGTTCAGATTTAGGATGTAAAAAGGATGCAAGTCAGAAGTCTCATGCACCATCTTTAACAAGGGACAATGAAGCAAAAGCTTGAACCCTCACATGTGTGCAGTGATCTTGAATATCACTTTTGACGGCTAACTTCTGACTCTAATCAGCCTCAAGGCTGATATAAATGGCCTTTTCTAAGCTAAGGAAAACACAACAACTCTTAGTTTTGGGTGGTCATACACTGATTAAAACATATTTAGGAATATTGTATTCAATATTTGTCTATAGATCCCCCCAAATGTTAACCACTGTTCCTTTAGAGGGCTTTTTAAAAATCAAATCCTATATAATAAGTGTGAAACGGTTAGCCTACTGCCTGGTGTTGGCGTTGAGGTTTTGTTGATCACCTGTGAGCATGCTCTCGTTGACCAGACACTCCCCGGCCAGCAGGGCAGCATCACAGGGCAGCAGCAGACCTTCCTGAGGGATGATGAGACAGTCGCCGGGGACCAGCTCCTCCGAGCTCACACACTCCTCCACTGAGAAAACACACACACACACAACTAGGAATGAATGTCCCCATGGGGAGATGGCTTCACTCACACTAGCATACAGCAATTTCTCAAAATAAACTAGACCTGCAAGCTACCGAAACAGAATATAATTTTCTTAGCATGTAGTCATCTCGTTTGCTTATTAACAGATGTTTGCCCCTTATGACCACAATTTGCCATCCATGCCATATGTTCAATATGGACATTCTCATATATTCCATTGTGATCTAGGACTGGAACACTTTTCATAGTTCAATATTTATTTGATCAATACATTTGTAAATTAACAGTTTTAAACATTTTTTGACCCACTTCAAATGATGGTGATTTATCACTACATGAAACCATGGCCACACATTAATGCAGGACTCATGTTAACGCCAAGAGAACAATCCATCGCTTAACACACATCATTTTCTGAAACTACAAGAAATCCCCATTAGAAGAGGAGTACGTTTGCAGAAGCTCACCTCCCGAGTTTCTCCGTACTGTGACATTTGTGACAAACTGGGCCATGTTGCGGAGAGTGATGCTTTGCTGTGGAGTAAGGTTTTTATAATATTAGTTTATCCATATCCAGAGCTAAACCCACAACAGAGTACCGTCAGATTAAGTACCCCGCCACAAACTCACCTTGCGGATCTCATAAAGTGAGAAAACGATGGAGAAAACGGAGATAAGAAATATACATATGGCGTATAAATAGTATCGATCGACCATCCACAGGATGATGCTGAACACTTGGAAGACGTAGAATGGGTTGAGGACCTAAAGCAGCAGATAAAGAGAGAGACGGAGGGAAAGAGCGAGTTCAATTTGATACTTCGCCTGGTCGTTGAATAAAATATGTCACTTCAAACTTTCCGAACCGCTCATAAAAAATAAAACAGACAATCTGAGGCAGGCAGTACAAAGGACAGACTTTCCATCTCACCTCCTCAAACAGCAGTCGTATGTAAGGCTTCACAGGCACATCGATGAGGTTGGGCCCATACATGCGTCTCCTGAAACAATTCATGTCATGAATAACTCTAACGAATAATAAATAACCAAAGAATCAGATTAATTTTCCATTCGTGCATCTTTTCCGACCTCGAGCTCTGCTCCAGGTGACTCAGGCCCTTTTGGAAATCATACAGGTCCTTGCGGGTCCAGTTCTCATTGAGGATGCTACAGACATAAAGATGGAAGAATTCAACATTATGGTTAAATATTTGACTTTCTAGCTATATATTGAAAATATAACTGAGGAAAAGCTGCTCAGGACTGTGTGCACTGCTGTGTTTTCCCCGTTTCAGTACCTGACACGACAGAAAGCTCCTTTCCGGGCCATCCAGATGTAGCGCAGTCCTTCAAACAGGTAGTAGCGCAGCAGTGTTTTCTGCAACACAATAACGGTCACTTTCAGCCCGCGAGAGAAGATCCCCTCGGGCACACTGTTCTGCCAAACGTTCACTTCTTCCTCACCTCCTCCTTGTGCAGCTGAACCGTATCTCTCCATTCATTGTCCTCCAGCTCTCCCAATAGCTCCACACTGAAAGGGACAAACCCAGTGAGTAGAGCCTACACACAGCTTTCCCAGACACGCTCATACTAGTGTTAAAAAAGCCTAAAAAGGTGACGCTGACAGAGGACTTGAAGCTGACCTGCCGTCCTCCATCTCTACTGTGAGGACCTCCACCACATGACGCTGGTCAAAGCTGTCCTGAAGGTAAAAATGACACAGATACATTCGTGATTGTTGGAAACTAGGCACGACCAAGATCCTTATTCTTGCTGTCTGACGAGAATGTCATGGGACAGAACCAACAAATATAAAGCTAAGTAATCAAGGTACAAATCTACTTATTATAACATATTAATGTAACGTTCCACCCAGTAAGATGTGAATCCAACAGAGGGCTTGGGTGATGAATACTGGTCAGAAATTGGTGAAGCAAGATGAGGTATTTACTGCAACCTGACTGATTTTTTGAATGCCAATATTTTGTAAATTAAGCTGGTAATTGCTAAGAACTTTGTGCCGATGTGTGCAGAATTTATTCTGGAAAAGACAGCTTTTCGGACATCAACCTTTCAAACTAACATTTCAGCGCAGGTTCTGTTAAAGAACAGGGAAAAACGTGGGACAAAGTGACAGTTCATTTCCTCACTCTTATCAGCAGAATATCTGCCAATGCCAGAGGGCAGGAGCAGCAGCGGGCGAGGACAGCGAGGCGCGGGCGCCAGTGAAACACGACCAGGAGGAGACCCAAGGACAGCACGGCGGCCAGACGACACAGCCACACCCGCCAGCGCACCCACTTATAGCCCTGGACATCCTGGTGGGGGGGGGGGGGGCGAAAGAGTCAGACAGTCCATTCAGATTCAAAACAAAAGTCAATTTGCATAACGCTGGTTAGCTTATCAGCAACCACATTAAACGATTAAAACCGCATTCAAACGCCAGATTGTGACAGAGATACCTAAAACCATGATAGGAAATATTCAAAGCCACTCATTCCTCTGCATCTGTAAGGGCAGCACGGTTATAGAGGCCGGTACACATCTGTAAGTTCTACATCTACAGGGTTCATCAGGACACTACCGCTCCCACCTGTCCACTCGGTCATCAGAGACTGAAAATGTACTTGTATTGCTGTATTTTCCCAGACATCATTTGCCACACTTGGGTTAAGCAGGAAAAACTGTGGACGCTCTTACCATGTCTGAGTCAGGGCTGAGCAGGCGGTCGCGTGGACAGGGTGAGGGGAGTCCGCTCTGCGACTGGACCGCACTACCTACAGAACAGGTGCAGTGTTTCACGTGAACTGAGCAGGACAACACACACCCTCAAAGACAACACAATACAAAGCACGCACTGCAAAGCTCTAGTCGAGGTCAATGATCCACACTGTGTGAACTTGTTTTTTAGTAGGCTTGTTTTAAATCCCATTCTTCGTATGAACTCAGTGGCACGGAAGCTTTTTATTGTGTACAATATGGTCTAAACTGGGCTAAGGTGTGCTACATGTCCGACTTACCCGACATCCATTACACTTAATAGTAGGACATTTACAGCCTGGGTCAATGTGGTGAAAACTACGTGTTTTAAATGTTTAATTCAATTAATTCCTCTGCAAAAAGCCTCGGAGTAATTATATGGGGGGGGGGGGGGGGAAAGGAAACAATACAAACACAGTTAAACTTTAGGAAAATATGTCAGATAGCGGCAGGCTTTCATAAAGTGTAATAAACACACCGGAGTTTGGCGGAAACACTGCGCTCCTCTAGAAACAATAACTTTTAATGGATACAGAGGAGAGTAAAATAGCCCATAAAGTATCATAACAGTTGTTTGCTACAATCTCATAGTGAAGTCGCTACATATTAACAGCTCACAATACCAGAGGAGCTTAAGAAAAACACCATAAAGTGGAGTAAGCTGTTTGTTTAGCCCAGGGATGTTTAAAGCGAACCCGGATTCTCACTTCCGCTTTCTCAGATGTGGAAGGATCGAAACAAATCCTACTTCATTCACATTTAACACATTAGATAGAGGGGGGGGGAATTAGCTTACCGTCAACCCGAGAACGTCAGCATAAAATGTTTATATTTCCCCGCAGATGGAGAGTGTAGAGTGAGCAGATTCCAGCGCACTAGCTGTTGTTTCCCACCTTGCTTTTGTTCATCTGCATACGTGTCCCGAGCGACCGACACCTGACTACGAGCGAACCGACTTCTGCCCCCCCCCCGACCATTTATGTTGAGTAAACTAAGCATTGTCTTGTTAAAAAAAGGCCACGTTTATTCCACACTGTTGACTGTGGCGGCACCGAGAAACGGACGCTACAGGATACATACAAAAACAAACAAAGATGAAGTATATATTGTAGGATATTATCAGTTAAATATTATCAGTTTGTGGTTTGTTCACAAATAGAAGGACACCAATCACCTGACAGAGAGGGCAGACAAACTCAATTAATATTTCATAGTTTTACTCTCCTTGGCATTGACATAGATGTCAGCGCATCAAAATACATTTAATTAGTTTAAAGTAGCAGTGTGTAGAATATAGTGCCATCTAGCTGTGAGGTTGCAGATTGCATCCAACTGAATACCCCCTCTGCTGACCCCGGCCTGTCCAAGCGTGTCGGGACGACTACGGTGGCCTTCTGGTAACGCAAAAGCCAAACAAGCTCTCGCTAGAGCCAGTGTTTGGTTTGTCCCTTCTGGGCTACCGTAGGAACATGAGGTAAAGAAGACCCGCTCCCTATGTAGACATAAATGGCTCATTCGAAGCTAATAAAAACACCATGAGCCTTTGTTTTCAGGTGATTAAACACTAATGAAAAGATATTTATGAATATTATATTCCATTTCTGCCAATAGACTCCCCTAAATCCTACACACTGCTCCTTTAAGTCAGGTCTGATGTTGACATACATAAAATAATGATCCAGTCACCGCCACATGAGGCATACAGCTTATTAAGTAAAAACTGGTGTCAGATCTTTAGTAGAGTGGTATTGTGAAGAAGTTGGATCAGTGCATCCCTAACCTTAATGTTAAAGGAATGTTCAGTTGGATGCCATATGCAGAAAGACACCAGAACAGATGTTCATCTTATTTGTGTCCCATTGTTGCTCTTGTGTTGGCTTTCATGGACACACGCATCACAATATACACACTGCACAAGAAACCAAAGAAGTGAGTCATTTGTTTGGTCATAATACACAACACATGATCGTGGTAAAGGCTAGTCATGTGAAAGCTAATCAAGGCGTATGTAACGGAATGTGAGATATTTTGCCAAATCACATGCTTGCTTTGCTGTAACTAGGCCAATCTCTACCAAGAAGGTCATCCGTCATGGTTTGCTGTGTGTCAGACTGTTTGGAAAGATCTCTTTAAAGAAATCTCTGACACAAAAGGCTACACCGTAGCAGCCTGTATTTTTATAATCTTTAAAGTGGTATTTCATTCCAGCTGGTTTCCTCACCTACATAGACTGTCTCAGCACTCACAGGAATTCCAGGCTTCTAAAGTCATGATTATGCCCCTTTTAAATTACCGTTATCTCAGGCAGCAATCAATAACTCCCTGTTCAAAGGGCCGACTACATTAGGTGGAGGGAGGCCACAATGGATAATATATCCCTACAAATATGACTTTATAAATCCTGCTGTGGCCAATGAGCTGTGGACTACCCAAAGAAAGTCCAGTCTTTCAGTTTCATCTTCAACCGGACCATTACGCAGGACAAAACTTCTGTGATGTCAAAAAAAGGGAAACGACTATCCACAAAGGACTAGACAAGACACAAGACTAATATAATCTGCGCTGATTATGCAAAAATCCAACCTTTAACCTCAAATAGCACCAGCTTCATCGACAGGCTACGCCAACAGCCTGTACACTCAATTGATGGTGGGCCAACCTGACACTTATAGTACCGGGCTCTGTTAAAGTTAGCCATCTCTGTACAGCAATTGTTGGTTACTTAATGGCCTACATATATACGCCAATCCTGAAGCTAAAGATGTATCGGTCCAGCTCCAATTGAGACACTTAGTAGAAGTTACTGTAGTAGTGTTTGTATTTGTATTTGGGTTTGTGGTGCTTCTGAAAAGACATGTTAGTGGTGAACTTAAATGCGCAAGATCCGAGATTGGGAGCGTTTTGATTGCCTCTAAACGGCTCTCAACATGTCAACTAACTACGCCAACAGTGGTAACTATTGTGAAAGTGCTGACAGATAACACACACAGAGGGACTTCATGCTCTGCTCAGGTAGACATTACTCCACTGTATCTGTTCATAGACAACAGTTGTTTGATGCCATAGAAATGTTCAGAATGTTAAATAAAGCTCCTTTAAATGTCTCAAATGTAATGCCGCCCACCTCCATTGTAATGGGGAGAAAGCAGACAAACAAAAGATCAGCTTGGCTCTGTCCTCCTAGAGGTAAGAAGGGTGATAACATGTTTTTCTTTTTGTAATTTAGGGGGAAATTGCCCTTTAAACTCCACCAGAGAACGTTTATATTTGAAGCACACTCTTTAATTAATTACACAACGATAGGAAAGTCCAATACTTATTTATTGATTTGATCAAAACAACTTATTTTCTTCATTGATTGCCTAATGGTGATGGTTACATTAAAGTCTTGGCTAAACTACAACACTAGTTAGCTACGAGCCACATTATTGATTAGTATACTTAGCTGCTGGTGATTGTGGAGTTTGTTTTTCTGAATAACGCGAGCTGACAGCAGAACATTGTCGGTTATTGCCCCCTTAATTAAAACCTGAAGCTAATCAACACTTGCACAGACGAAAACTGAACCGGTTTGCAGGTTTTAGCTAACTAACCTTGTTCGTTAACAGCATTCAAACACACTCACCATTTATATCCATCCTCAGGTCACGATGACTGGCTCTGCATTAGCATCGTAACCTAAATGACAGAATGTCTTCTGACCAGAACAAACACAAACACACAAACAAGCTTCCTTGATCAACATCCAGCTAACCCATCTGCAAACTATACCCTTCTACGGCAAGTCGCGAAGTCCAAAATAGTCACACGCGTGCAAAAGTGTAGATAGAAACCCCGCTAAAGCCAGCCTGCTGCATTGGTATCGCTTACTGTAAAACCGCATTGCTTACAACAGTCTTAGCCTCTATATAGCGGAACATTTTCTCTATACGACAAGAGATTTGATAATTAAAATGGTTCCCGATGAATAATTAAAAATCCCTACATAAGTTTGATTACAGTAGTTTCATTTGAATGTTTTTGCCAGTCCTACAATTTTCCAATAGGACTGTAAATATTCACAGAAACGCACTCTAATTGCTTTCCTAGGGCATCATTTGCAAATAGCTGATAACACTAAACCTAATGCTTTAACTCATTTACTGAAGCTTTGAATCTTTATTATAAGCCATTTAAAAGAACAACTTCTGGGTTGCCAAATAGTATGGGAATCTCTTCGGCAGGTGTTTATACTCCCTCTGCACTGCACTTGCTTTTTATTAAAGATAGCAATGATTTACATGTTATGTTTTATTAACCTTGTTGTTGTAGAGTCCCTGTTTGTATGCAGCTTGACAGTAATTTCTTCACAGACCAATAAATACAAATAGAGACCACATTCCAATGAAACTTCCCCCCCAGCAGACATTTTGACCTGTGCAGGAAATGCACAGGTTCAAATAACAGCATTAACAATGGCTTCATTCTGTTAAGTCTCCCAGTTAGCCATATCAATGAACGAATATGGACTACACAAGAGCCCTGGATCTGGCTCATCTAAATGGAATGCAGCCATCTTTAATGTCACTAATTCCACCTGTCTTTTACCTAGTAAAAAAATAATTAATTGTATATATTGTGCATTTAATATTTTTTTACTCTGCTATTTTTATTGTATATATTGTGCATTTTTATACTCAATATGTTTTATTTTTACTATAATGCTGCTGTAGCGAACAAATTTCCCCTTGCGGGATTAATAATCTAATCCCGTATCTATCTATCTATAAGTGTCGGCTGTGAAAAGGGCCTTTCTGGCAATTAAAA
This sequence comes from Anarhichas minor, assembly GCF_050575085.1. Lineage (NCBI taxonomy): Eukaryota > Metazoa > Chordata > Actinopteri > Perciformes > Anarhichadidae > Anarhichas > Anarhichas minor. The sequence continues at coordinate 991,489 of NW_027466449.1, read as the reverse complement.
ATGTCTCATTAGATGCTTCAATATTGTTTATTGCAATGTAAGTCGCAAAGGCAATCAACAAAAGAGTAATTTCTTCTTTTCTGAACCAAAAACATTCACTTTCCATCATGAGCCCAGCACTTCTTTAATTAACACATATCTAAATATTTACAGTCCACAAGCTCCATGAGCTTTTCCTAAAGAGTAAATACAACAGAGCCAAGTATTTAAATTTTTCAAACAAATAGCAGAAATGTGGTCCAACCTGTTGCATCACTCAAAATATTTTTCTTTTACAGTTTTTTTGAGCAGCCTTTTCTCACAATGTTCTGTATTCCTCGACCTCATCAAATCCCGCTCGGCGCACGCCAACACACTCGCATCCCCCAAACTAAATAAAAATGATGAAAAGGTGCTGATGTAGGCAATAGTTTCTTGGTTTGCTCTTCTCTTCCTCTTCACTTTGTTCAAGGTCAGTGGATCTCTTGAGCCAGCTGGATTTTCACACGTTCATATAGCTGCTGCTTTCTTCTCTTTGTAAGTCGCCATCATTTTCTTGATCTCTGCGATGGCTTTTCCCGGGTTGAGTCCCTGTGGAGCATTGTGCCGAAAACGGACAGTGAGAAACCAAACCTCTGTTAATTATGTGAGAGAATGTGTGTGAGAACACTTTTGAAGTACCTTGGGACACGTCTTGGTGCAGTTCATGATAGTGTGGCAGCGGTAGAGAGAGAAGGGGTCCTGAAGTTTAGACAGACGTTCCTCTGTGAACTCATCACGGGAGTCAATCATCCACCGGTAGGCCTAAAGAGATAATAACACAGTTGCCATCTGCACCATCATGAATCATTTTTACTATAATTAATTTTTTTCAAAAACAGCCACCAACCGGAGGATAACCTCATTAAATATTAACAACATGGCCTTTGCTCTGGCACCGCCCTCATAACTAAATATGAAAACCCACCTGCATGAGGACAGCAGGTCCCAAGTATTTGTCTCCGTTCCACCAGTAGCTGGGACAGCTGGTGCTGCAGCAAGCACACAGGATGCACTCATACAGGCCATCCTGTCGGGTTAAGAAGAAATAAATCATCACTTGATCATTAAAAGTGTGATTCTGCTACAATACATCGTGGAAATAGACAGGTGGCGTTATCAATCCTGCGGTTGGCTGGCTAAAATCCTTGTGATGAAATGACAACCGTGACCATGTTATGAAGACCTCCAATATGGCTGCCCCAGCATGCGTTGTATAATTACAAGTGAGACGTTTAATTACCAGTTTCTGCCTGTCTTCCACCGACTGGAAATACTGCTCTTTCCCTTCTTGAGTGTCATCCTTCTTTTTCAGGTAGGGCTCGATGGATTTGTACTGCGCGTAGAAGTTGCTCATATCCTGGTGGAAATCACACAACGATGGGGAACTCATAATAGGCACCCCAACAGACCAATAAATGCACCATATATGATTTTCTTTATGTCATGCTACTTTCACACACTGTTCGCGATCATCTGCTGAAGCACTTTCAAATGTGGCCGTGGAAAGAAACGCTATACACTTGCAGTACTTACAGGCACCAGATCTTTGACCACATACATGTGTGGGAGCGGGTAGATTTTCGTCGGTTTGCTTGTGTTGGTGTCAATTTTGTTAAGGCATGCCAGTGTGTTGCCTCCATTTATGTTCATGGCACATGAGCCGCAGATACCTGAAGAAATTAAGAAACAATTAACGGGTCACTGACATCTGGCACAAAGGTCAACTTAAACAGGCCTGTTAACGTGTTTCATTTCTTTTGATGACTATTATTTTTTTGTATCCAAGTGGAAATCGTTAAAATTATGTGCAATCTAGATTAATTTCTTACCTTCACGGCAGGAGCGTCTGAATGTGAGTGTGGGGTCAATCTCATTCTTGATCTTAATGAGGGCATCCAGAGTCATTGGACCACAACTATAGCAACAGGAACATGTCACTACGTTATGACATCGATTACGTTATTGTGAAAAGAAAAATACAGCTCAGCAACGTTCTGTTCATGGGCCCGGCTACGACTTACGTGTTGAGATCAATTTCATAGGTCTGCATTCGCGGTTTGTCTCCAGTGGTGTCTGGGTCCCAGCGGTAAATCTGGAACTTCTTGATCCTGGGTTCAGGAGCCGGGGCAGCGGCCGTCTGAGCATGACGTACCATCTGGATCATAGATAATAACAAAAAAATTATAAAGACCGTATGAATTAATCACACATTTTTTCTTTTTTTTGAATCCCTCCAGTGTGTTCTTCTTTCATCCTTTCTACAGAAAGCATTTTATTTTAGGTAAGAGTAAAAGAAAGAGCCATAAAAGCGAAAGGTACTGTATGTACAAAGGAACACGCCATGATGTGACCTTGCTGCTGTTTCTGTGAACTCAGGCCAAAATAGGAACCACTTGGTTATTCGATCCTGCAACACCTGAGAATACTACTTGCACTAATACATTAACTCATGCAAACAACTTTAGAAAATGAAGCTTTATTTGTATTTCACGAATCTAAAATAATGAACAGTGTATGCTTTGCAGTAGAATGAAGAGACAAACTAACAAAATAAAAGAAAGGTACCATAAGATCACAACAACCACAAATCATTTAAAACATCTCAACGAAGGCATTTAAAAACCAGTCTGAATATATTAGGCCTGATATTAATTGTAAGATATAAAAAACTACAGTTAGAAGGTAATAAACAGATAAGCAGATCATATTTCGGATTAGATAAATATGTTTTTGCCAGTTATTCAATAGTGTTTACCCTTTTTCATAAGAAGGTATAGAGGCGCCCCCTAGTGGTAGTTTGGGTGAACTAACATGAAAGCGTTACATCACTGAGCAGTCTTCAGTTACCTAACTGACTTTCAGGACAATGAAAGAAGGACTTCAGCACAATAACTTAAATTATTCTATATGGTCGTGAGAAGTAAACATATCTTTGTTTGTCCTCACTGCTAAAACAAAAACGTTTTGATTTGATATACAGCCTTTAATGAGAGAGAGAGGGGTTGTATAACAAGCTCAGTTAATTAACAATGGGTAGATTTACTAAGCATTTATCAGAAAGGCCTGTATTCATAATGAAGCATTGACTGTTTTGCTAAATGTAAATACTACTATAAGTTAATCGTATTCACACTACAGGCTTCTTCTATAGAATCTTCTTCTTCTATAGGCTTCTTCAATATTCTGTCACATTCACACACAGCCTGGGAGCAGGGTGTGTTGTTACAGGTCGTTTGATGACCAAACTAATATTACACACTTTTGGGATAATTCACAATAGCCTAAGCATAAACGTTACAGTCAATGAATCAACACAAATGTAAAACATTTCCTAAAAGTAGCCCACGAGGCATGTCTGTTCTTATACTGAGTAAAAAAATGTTTGTACTCACCACCATCATGCTAGAATTCCTCACAGCCAAAACATTTCGACACAAGGCGCCACCGACCACCGACATCTTCCTAAGTTATAGAGTTAGAGACTAGAGACAGTACACTACAGGACAGACAGGGCAGCTCACTTTTGTATCGTCAACTAGAGGGCAGCAGTGTTACACCATTGAATGAATCATAAACAGTACACGATTTAACCACTAGAGGGCAGCAGTGTTACACCATTGAACGAATCATAAACAGTACACGATTTAACCACTAGAGGGCAGCAGTGTTACACCATTGAACGAATCATAAACAGCACACGATTTAACCACTAGAGGGCAGCAGTGTTACACCATTGAACGAATCATAAACAGTACACGATTTAGCCACTAGAGGGCAGCAGTGTTACACCATTGAACGAATCATAAACAGTACACGATTTAACCACTAGAGGGCAGCAGTGTTACACCATTGAATGAATCATAAACAGTACACGATTTAACCACTAGAGGGCAGCAGTGTTACACCATTGAATGAATCATAAACAGTACACGATTTAACCACTAGAGGGCAGCAGTGTTACACCATTGAATGAATCATAAACAGTACACGATTTAACCACTAGCCGCAACTAACTGTTTAGACTAAAAGCCCCGCCCTATACGTGCGTCGAAGTGACGTTGGAGTGCGGCGTCACGAGCTCCCACCCAGCCCCTTCATCCGGCTTTCAGACCACGAACGTGCACACAGATTTTTTTTGTGCTGCTACTGGAATAAATATGAGCCTCAAGCACGATTATGGGGCTGTTCATGTTGCCGTATAACAACACATGCCCCACTTAATTGGGTCCTGAATGTACACTTCGTATATGAATGTCATATATATCCGACAGCACCTGAAGATACCATATGTAAGCGTCTCTTTGGCAACCCTCATTGCTGTAAACGAGGGTCAGTTATATATCCATAACAAAAACAAACATGCATTGCTATGCAGGTACAATTATTCAACATGTCCTTGACCCATCCATTTTTATATACGTTATATAAAACATACATGCCACTGGTTTTCTGCTGCAATAGTCCAGTTTCTGCAATTGGATCACTTTTGGTGGACCCCTGTGTGATGCCTTAAAAAGGGCCCATAAAAGAGACAGGAGCCGCTCTGTGTGATTGCAGTATGTCCATTTTATGTATGTAGTATAGTAATGTAATGACTGCCAGTCTGTTCTCATTCAATATGCATCATATCACTGGAACAGGGATGTACACAAGAAGCTATTCTAAAACTAATGTACTCATGTAGATTTAGATTCATTCAAAGATCTTTGTCCACATGTTCAATACAATTTAACGCACGTGACTGACTCTCCACATTAGAAATAACCTGCACCCCTCATTATAATAGTGTACACAACCGACTGGCCAAATATACTGTATTTTCCTGGCTCAGACCGTAAATAATGTTACACCCGTGTTTCCTCATTAGATACAATGTCTGACGTTACTCATTTCAGTCTGAATTGTAAAACTAGACTTTATATCTATCAATCACACAAATAAACATGCAAATAAGAATAAAATAACAAGCAAGTGATAAAACATGACTTAAATAATGGCTGTATTGGACAGTATCAGCTACAGTGATTTTATTTTGTTCATATTTTCATTATAAAAGCATATGAACATATCAATAAAGAATTATTGCATATATAACACTTCACTCAGTCAACATACAATTAAACTCACATTTCCGTGTAAGATTACCATCTGTCTGAATGTTTTTTCTCTTCATATAGTCTTATATCAGGGGTGTCCAAACTTTTTTCAAAGAGGGCCAGATTTGATAATGTGAAAATGCCCAAGGGTCAACAGTCCCTGCTGACATTATTTTAAACAATACAAGTAGCCTATACATACATTGTTATTTAATCATTTTATTTTCAATGACAGCAAATAGCAATGTAACCAAATGTAAGCATTCATGTGTGAACACATCTCAACAACTAGTCTGCCTTTCTTTCACATCTTGAAAGTCAGATAACACAAAGAACAAGCCATCTAAAAGCTAATTACATAGAAACCGATCAATGTTCTCACCTCAAGACAATCTTAAATATGACTTAGTGAGGGTGATGAAAAGTTGTCTCACATTCAAGTTCAACACACATGAAACAGGCTAACGAAAAAAATCAAGTTGTCTCTTAGTATGTGATGATAGCTCTTCAGTGTTACGAGCCAGGCAAACATTAGCAAACTCGGTCTTCTTCTCGGGGCAATTATGTTTTCTGCTATTTTCATAACACAGTCTTTGATAAACTCACCTTCCGTAAAAGGTTTGTCATGTTTAGCAACTACCATGGCCACTTGGTAGCTGACTTTGATGATGTTTTCATGTGAAAAGGACCGCTGCTGTGAGGCCAAGTTATCTTGGAGTTGCTTCACTTTTCTAGCTCGGTCGCTCTGATAGCTTGTTGTAGCATTAGCATGTTTGGCCTCGTAGTGTCTCTTTACATTATATTCCTTAAACAAGGCAACAGTCTCATGACTAATTAGGCAGACACAGTTGTTTCGGTTTTCGGTGAAAAAAATATTGTGATCTCCACCTCTCCTGGAAGCGGCGGCCCTCATTATCGACTTTCCTTTTTTTACTTGCCTTAGCATGACAGGTCAAGGGTCAGAGCCAATTTCAAACAGCCAGACAGTTACAGAGTGGTGCTGCCACCATGAGGTAAAAAGAGGAATTGCATGTTGAATTTGTATGAGTTATTCATTCCGTTTTGACTGTGCTGGCGGGCCATAAATAATGCATTTTAAGACAGAAGGTGCGGGCCATATAAAATCTGACCTCGGGCCGGACTTTGGACATGCCTGTCTTAAAGGAACTCTAGCTCACACTCCAGCCTAGTAGGTGGCGGTAATGCACATTTCACGATAGTGGCCACCTGCTATTAAACAAAAGGAAGAAGAATAAGCATGGACTAGTTAGACCACCACAGTGGAGTCTTTGGAACAAAGTACAGCAGGTACAGCCTTTTGCTTGAACGCTATCAAGGCAACATGTCGTGGCTCTTCGGCTGGGGAAAGGGCTCCGGTGCTCCGCCGCTGGAGGAGCAGACAGCAGCCGCTGCTGAAGGGACCAGAGGTGCACCAGGAGGCGGCTCTGGGGGAGACAAACCCGGGGACAAGTGGAGTAACTTTGACCCGACTGGGCTGGAGAGAGCTGCAAAAGCTGCAAAGGACCTCGACAAATCACGTGCGTACTAATTGTACCAGAATTAAATCATAGCTCGTGCTTTCTTTCATTATTTCTGATATTTTACTGGACCAGACCTAATTTCCCATGTTGGTACGTTATGTTCTTTTCGGAGGCGAGTCCCTCGCACCGAAGTCCACTGAAAAACGTCAAGCTGAAAGTTTTCTACTAGCAAATGTGCAGACTTTGAATATCGTGTTGTGTGACTGTTAAACAGTGTATCATTACTTTAATTCGGCATTTAGCAGGACAATACACATTTAAATATATTCAACATCTTAAAGAAACAATACTCTATTTGAATGTGCTGTGAGCAGACTGAGTCAGAAAACTGTAACATAGTTCTGATGCGGTTTGAAATAAAGTTTGACGTGCTCTTTTGTCTCGGTCGAGGGGGAGAAAGCAACAAATCAGGCTGCAGAGTTTCTTACCAAGTTGCTACAAGTGTGCGTGCAAAAAGTTATGTGACCTCCGCGCAGTCTGCCCAAAGTTACAGAGATTTGGTGGGCGTGTCAGCGAGCACAGATGAAACAAAGTGTCCCCCGCGAGCGCAACCCCGTCACCTGTCTCTTATGTCATGCCCTTAATGTCGGTATGTGCAGATGAACATACTGCTGTTCATTGTATGGGGGGGTGTTTTTTTTATTTTTATAAACCAGTGTTAGCCAAGCAAAGTTTAAAGCATGTTATACCCAAAAGTGTAACTATATCGTCTCGTGGCTGAGATTTAAATGAATGAATAAAGCAGCACCACTCACTGTTTTTATTTCTTTATCTTGTATTTGAACAGGACATGCCAAAGATGCGTTGGAACTGGCTCGTATGCAGGAGCAGACTGTTCAGCTGGAGCATCAGAGTAAAGTGAAGGTAGGTTTTTGGAAATGTGATTGTGTGATGAGTAGTATTGGTAATTGTTAAACCGTGATGATGTCACAGTAAGCTTTGCACGAACCAAACTCTCCCAACAGGAATATGAAGCCGCTGTGGAGCAGCTGAAGGGCGAGCAGATCCACCTGCAGGGCGAGGAGAGACGCAAAACACTGGCAGAGGAGACAAAGCAAAACCATGCAGTATGGAAATAAACACTTTACACACACACACACACTCTTCTGATGGTAAAACACATGTTCCGCCTACGAGAGTTTACCTGCGAAGTTAATTCATTATTTTCTGTATCGCCTCCAGAGGGCACAATATCAAGACAAACTTGCCAGACAGAGGTACGATGATCAGCTCAGGCAACAGGTAAGACTTTTTTTTTTTTTTTCTTTTTTAAAGGAAAACTTGAAATGAACACCTGAACAGAGCATTTATCATACGTTTTTTTTGTTTGTTTGAATCCACAGCAATTTCTCAACGAGGAGAACCTTCGCAAACAAGAGGAATCGGTTGTGAAGCAAGAGGCCATGAGAAAATGTAAAAGACAAAACCAAATGCACGCTTTCGTTATTCATCACAATGCCATGTAAAAAAACCTCCTCTATTAGCCTACTTACAGATGCAATAAGGGGGATTTGTACTGCTCCGAAGCAGAGAATGACCATAATATGTCCGCAGGGGGTCAATAAGGTTGTTGGTCATTACTGATGACTCGGAGATTACATGGCTCACTGTGAGATTTGTGACTCACTAAAGACTCCCTTGGGCCTGTACTCTGTGTTGGGAGAAACTACACAACCCGGTGGAGTTTGAAGACACAAAATATAAACGTTCTTCTAGTATCTAATGTGATAGATTCAATAGACATTTGCATTGAGTCAAAGAGTTCTTTTTTCATTTGAGATCCCAGTGAAGCACCCACAGAGAATTATCTCCTGACTGTGCAGTGTCCCTCAACTCTGCAGAGCTTTTAGGCTCCTTTTGTTAGCTCATTGTTTTCTTTTTTTCATTCCACAACGTTACTGTTTTGGTTGACAGTAACGTTCGGACACATCAATAGAACAGAATAAGAAACAATAAACAAGGAAAAGGCTCATATATATATATATATATATATATATATATATATATATATATATATATATATATATATATATATATATATATATATATATATATATATATATATATATATATATATATATATATATATATATATATATATATATATATATATATACAGTCAACAACAATAATTGTCAATAAGTCAGTAGATTTGTTTGCATTTTCATGGAAACATTTATGTCCCAAGTTAGAAAATGCCATTATTTACTACTTTGAAGTCAGATATAGGCCACTATAAGACTGATGGGAATTCTATATTAAGAGCCCCTTCTGTGCAAAATGCAAAGGGTTTCCATATTAAAAGTAGTTCAAAGGAGCTGTGTCTTATAAATCAGTTTGATCTAGTTTTGGCACAGTGTTGAGTGAAACCACACTGATTTAAAGTAGGTCAAATTCTCAGCCCTGTCAGAAGTGGTCATACCAAGCGTGCAGTTAATATCTGCCTCTTTTGCTCCCAGCTACCATTGAACATGAAATGGAGCTGAGACGCAAGAATGACCTGATTCGCGTGGAAGCGGAGGCCAAAGCCCGCGCCCAGGTGGAGAGAGAGAACGCCGACCTGATCCGGGAACAGATCCGCCTGAAAGCTGCCGAACACAGACAAACTGTCCTGGAATCTATAAAGTGAGGGCAAAACTACTTCCCACTTTCCTTAATCCTCTCGAGTAACTGGCATGTTATCTCCCAGTGTCTCTCTCAGCTGCGAGTGAAATCCCAGAGGGCGGCGCGGCGAGTGCGGCTGCCACAGTGGAGGCAGTCGGTGTGATAATTGCATTTTTGTTCCTGGCAGGACGGCGGGAGCGGTGTTCGGGGAGGGATTCAGGGCCTTCGTCTCTGACTATGACAAACTCACAGCCACGGTAAATCTATGTCAGACCTGTCACGCTTTGTCACATTTTCACCACAGGAGGACTGCAGAGGATTATGGGAAGCAGCGGCGTTCATGTTTGGTATGCTGTACAGCGCGTTTGAAGATGTGTGTTTGCCGTCTTGTCCCCCCCCCCCCACAGGTCGCTGGGTTGACCCTGTTGGCGGCAGGCGTGTATTCGGCCAGGAACGCCACGGCGGTGGCAGGGCGATTCATAGAGGCTCGTCTGGGCAAACCCTCACTGGTCCGAGAGACCTCCAGGATAACCGTCATTGAGGCCATCAAACACCCAATCAAGGTGAAACGACATCCTAATTCTCCCGTTTTTACCGTTCATTGTGTGGATGTGGTCATCTACACAAGAATGGGAAATTCATTTTCTGTCAACAAATTGTTTCAATGCATTCATTTGTTCATGTGTCGTCTGCCGTGCATCCAGCTAATCCCGCCCAATGAGCTGAATGTGGGACGACTTTAGAGCGTAACGTCAAAAATGGCAAAAACTTGGAAGTGAACGAATGGAGTGTGTAAAATGAATGAGAACATTTACCAAGATACAACGGTGGGGTCAGATGTGTGCTGAATGATGCAAGTTGTTTTCTGGACTGCTTTTGGTTATTTCTCACATGTTCACCACAAAATCTGTATAACAGACAAGAAACGGAACATTTGAAATTGTCTAAAGCAGAGCGGAAGAGTCACTCATAAGTAATTAAGTGTTAAATGATAATTAGAAATTCCATTTCTATGATTTCAGATATAATTCCTGTGACTAACTGTTAAACGATTTGTCACCATACAATTCCCTCTGTTCTCGTCATTTCTAGACTACCAAGCGTCTGAGAAGCAGGCCGCAGGACGCCTTGGAGGGTGTGGTGCTCAGCGTGAGTCATTTACTCTTGTTGGCTTTTGTCGTATGGATATCTTCCATCCGTGTACTCTTTTCATGACTTTTGTGAAAAACCGCTGAGTGGTGTCGTTATGCTGTGGGTCCCAAAGGCAGCTCTGGAGGGACGTGTGAGGGACGTTGCCATCGCCACTCGCAACACCCGGCAGAACAACGGCTTGTTCAGAAACATCCTGATGTATGGACCCCCTGGAACTGGAAAAACACTCTTCGCCAAGGTACGGCTGGGTCAAACACCTTTTTGATTTTCGTGTGTGTGTGTGTGTGTGTGTGTGTGTGTGTGTGTGTGTGTGTGTGTGTGTGTGTGTGTGTGTGTGTGTGTGTGTGTGTGTGTGTGTGTGTGTGTGTGTGTGTGTGTGTGTGTGTGTGTGTGTGTGTGTGTGTGTGTGTGTGTGTGTGTGTGTGTGTGCGCGTGTGTGTGCGTGTGCGTGCGTGCGTGCGCCCCTCTGTTCTGTTTTGAACGAAGCTCTTTCCATTGCCTTCCAGAAACTGGCTCTCCATTCGGGGATGGACTATGCCATCATGACAGGTGGCGACGTGGCACCCATGGGGCGCGATGGAGTCACTGCCATGCACAAGGTGTTCGACTGGGCCAGCACCAGCAGGCGAGGGTAGGGCACTTTCATTTGCTCCATTAACACTCAATGAATTAGTACTATAATGTGTATCAGCTGTTGGATATGGACCGTGAAAGTTCACTAGTGTAGACTGTATGCCGTGTTCAATTACATGCAGAGCTGCTGTTATTGTACCGGCTAATTTCATTAAAGGTCTTGAAGGAAAAAAATGCAGTTTCTCTCTTTTTTTTAAAGCACATTCTCTTTGATGTCCTCTGATTCTCCGCAGTGTCTTGCTGTTCGTAGATGAAGCTGATGCGTTCCTGCGTAAGCGATCCACAGTGAGTTCAGCTGCAGTGCCATATGCATGGTGATGATGCCCTGCGTTTGAATCATATATTCATGAGTCATGGTTTTTGCATTGCAGGAGAAAATCAGCGAGGACCTCAGAGCCACCCTGAATGCATTCCTCTACCGCACTGGGGAGCAGAGCAACAAGTTGGTGTCTTAATGTTATTCACTGTGTGCATGGCTGGGCATGAAAAGGTCATCGGCCATGACTGAAAAGGTCACTGGCTGGCTCTAAGCAGTCTCATCCTCTCTCCTCAGGTTCATGCTGGTGCTTGCCAGTAACCAGCCGGAACAGTTCGACTGGGCCATCAATGACCGCATCGATGAGATTGTAAACTTTGCGTTACCTGGTCTGGACGAGAGGGAAAGATTGGTGCGCATGTATTTCGACAAATTTGTGCTGGGTCCTGCCACTACAGGGAGACAGTGAGTACACTTCTTGTATTTCAATTTTCAAACCGTGACTGTTGCAGCTCTGTGGCGGAGGTGATTTACTACCGCAAAGGAAAGCACCGGTCCCTAGAGCTTGCATAATGGTGTATATAATGTATTCAGTACTGAAAACAAAGTGGCGTCTGGGTCTTTACTTATTGCTTTCATGAAAATGTGTTTAAGACCTCAGGAAGTGCAGCACACGAGGCGTTGCAGAGCGCATTGGCCAGTTGAAATGGATGATGAATGACATGTTTAAGCTCGAGGTTCACTTACTCTACAAACCTCTTGTGCTTTAACTCAACAGGAGATTAAAGTTGACTCAGTTTGACTATGGACAGAAGTGTTCAGACATTGCAAAGCGAGCAGAGGGCATGTCCGGTCGGGAAATCTCCAAACTTGGTGTGGCCTGGCAGGTGAGTAGAAAAGCCTGTTGGCACAAAATATGAATCTGCCATGAATAAACAAATCCAAAGCCAACCCCTTTTTTTTTAAATTTAATTTGCTTTCCCGGAAGGCTGCCGCATACTCTTCCGAAGATGGAGTTTTGACCGAAGCGATGATTGACTCGAGAGTCGATGATGCTGTCAAGCAGCACGCACAGAAAATGGACTGGCTGCTGATGGAAGCAGGCGAGGGGGTCGGGAAGGTCGGCGTACTCCTCCCGAAGGCAATGGCCGCAGGGCTCGCAGCCCAGGAAGCGGCGTCACTTACGCAAACCGAAGATGCAGCCCCGACGATACAAGAAATCCTTCCACTTCTGGAGGTTGTGAGCAACGCGGCCCAGGCAGAAGCAGCCGCCCTACCTTCAGAAGTGGAGGTAGATGCTATCCTCAAAGAGGCAGCCGCTTTGGTTAAAGAAAGCCAAGCTGGAGCTGCAACAACTGCAGGAGCTGCTGTCTCGAGTGAAACGGTTGAAACCATCGTTGAGACCGCTGCTGCTGTCCCGTTGGTGCAGGAGGCTGAGGCCATCAAGGACCTGACTGAGGAGGTTCTTGGCACAGCTGTAGTTGCTGACTCCGTTGTTCCCGAGCTGAAGGATATAGCCACTGAGGTTAAGGATGCTGAGGGTGTACCAGCTTCCGCCATCCAAGAGATTGCTGCTGTGAGTAAGGAAGAGCCAACTGCTGATGTAGCTGTGCTAGAGGCTGAGGCCATTGAAGTAGTCAAGGAGGAAGCGACAGTCTCTGCAGTTGCTCAGGAGAAGGAATTAGATGCTGTAGTCTCCAACGTTGTCCAGGAGCCAGAGGCTGTGGAAGCCACTAAGGCTGCAGTGGAATTGGCAACGGATGCTGCAAAGGTTGCAGATGAAATTGCAAACAATGTAGCTGAAGTGTCTGAGTCCCTGGCAAACATTGCCAAAGAGGCTGAAGCAATAGCAACTGATGTGGCCAAGGTGGCTGACGCCGTAGTAACCATCACCGAGGAGATGGAGGCAGTAGTCACGAAGGAGGTTGAAGCGATGGGAAGTCACGTCGCCAAGGACCCAATTGAGGTTGTAGCGGAAACTGCGCCTGAAATATCGGAGGTCGCTAAAGAGGTGGAAGTGGTGGCGACAGATGTGGTCAAGGAGTCCGAGAGTGTTGCCACAGACGCTGTTAAGGAGGTCGAACCTGCGATGACTGAGACCGCTGCCAAGGATGCTGAAGTCATCTCAACAGAGTCTGCCATTGAAACCGAGGCCACAGTTTCAGAGGAAGCCAAGGAGCCTCACACTACTGCCAGTGAGTTTGTCACAGAGGGTCAGACTTTGGCTACAGAGGTCGCTGCCAAGGAAGCTGAGGATCAAACAACGAAGGCTGCAGAGGAGGTAGAGGCCGTAGTAAAGGAAGTCACCGACGAGACGGACTCAGCAGCTGTTCCCAACATGGAAACCAAGGTAGATACAGAGACCTTTGTGTCTGAGAAACTAGAGAGGCCAACTACCGAGAAGTCCGCTGCCTCCCAGACTCCCGGCACTGAAGGAGCGGAGCCCGGTCCAACTGAGAAGCCTCTGTCAAACAAACAGAGCGGAGATGACAACGACAAAGCTCAAACCAAGCCTAGTCCAAAGAAGTGATCACTTCAATACTTTGTTGTTGTAATTGTTAAGCAGTCTAAACATTCACCTCAAATGCTGTCTACTCTTCTAACAATATGTTTTAAACTCAAGTACTGTGACTGACAATATATGGTAATGATTTTGATTATGGTTTGTAGGTTTGTAGTCTGAGTAAAAGCACGTGTGGACCACTTTGTCTGACTTTTTTTTTTTTTCCCTCTCTCGTCTGGTCGTCGTTGCCATTTTCAAAGTCTGTGGCTGGGTGACATTTTGAAAATGTGTCCTCTGAACGGGACGTTCTTCTCGCATGTTTGCTGACCGGCACTGGCAAGAGTTCAACAGCGTGTCTGCAAAATGCTCGCTCGGGACATTTCTTCCCCGTCACTTCTTAGCAAGAGCGCCGGTGCGGTTGTAGGCCTATATATTTTTTCACCTTTCATAGAATGACTGTGGGTTCTGCCAGACTATAATTTAAATGTAGATTGAAGATTAATTTCTGACAATGTCACACAGGGGCTCCACAGTGACCCTGCTTTATATCAGGCTTGTTTTTGTCTACAACTGCTGCCATACAGGTGTTTTACAAACACAGCGTTTCAGATCCAGGCATCAGTGTGACCTTTCTCGCACATGTGCAGAATAAAAATTAAAAAAAATGTTAGACTACTAATCAATTACTTGACAGCATCGAGAGAAAATTTTCAATTTTGGTAATCAAATAATCGCTGAGTATGTCATTTATCACACATTCCCTGCTTCTCAGATGTGAGGATTTTTTTTTTTGTGCCATATCTCAGTTGTATATCACTTTAATTTGAACATCTTTGGCTTTCAGTCGGACAGTACGAACCATATAAAGATGCCAACTCAACTTGTTACGCACATTTTATAGATTAGATAATGACTATAACATTCTTCAGAGAAAATAAATAAAATAAGTATTCGCTTCAGCTGTGGTTTATATGTTTTCAAAGATTAATAGGATAATGCTAAAGAAAATATTCTTGTAAATGCCCTCGGTGTCACTGGAACGTGTCGTATTGTGCCAGAGGAGAACAGTGGAGCGCTTTTCTCAGTTGCACCAGCATGTCATTGGCATTGTTAGTCATTTCCGAAGTGTTGTTAGTCGACGCTATTATAATTCTAACAAACCCGACTGAAGTTGTCAACAGGACCTCTCTGTATAATCCGTCTGCTGTCGCTGCTCTGACATAACCTCTCGCTATGAGAACGTGTTCTCATCTTCGCTCACATGACACAATCAAACATCAGAGGTCACTGTTGTGCTTCAATGGCACTTTTAATAAAACAGACATTTCATCCTCACAACAGCAATGTCTGGACAGAGGACGAGGAGGAGGAGGGAGGGGGGGGGGGGGGTGGCTGGGTGAGGGTTCCCTCTGCTGATAGGCTGGTTGCTCCTGATAAGTGAGAGGGAATTGGATAAAGAAAATTGAACTGTGCTGTTGAGCACTGTGTGGGGAAGATGGAGGGGTGTGTGTGTATATGTGTGTGTATGTGTGTGGGGAACTCATCTTGGCTGGCATTTTATTTCCCCTCCCGTGTCTACTAAAGAATGATAATATATCAGAGAGAACCCCGACCTCAACCGTACACGCTCCCCTCCCCCTCACATATTTACAGGAAAAAAAATTAATACATTCAGTTAATTCACTAAGTAACAAAGCTAATTAATCGGTGTTTTTAGCAGAAATCACGTGGTTTCACATCCAGTTTTCAAACAGACTTGTCTTCCCGTTCCATTCCTATAATCTCTAACCACACAGTCCATCGTTATGGTTTTCTATTGACAAACAACTCGCACAAAAATCCCCCCACGCACCCCCTTTTAAAGACTGTTAAATCCCTTTTGCCTGTATTCATAACTATTTACAGAAGCAGCGATCTAACCATCACAAAAAAACCACCCACCCACCAGTCTCGTTCGCCCCTCCCCAACGCCAACAAAGTCCCACTCCCACCCGATAGTGAAAAAAATAAAATAAATTCATGACACCCGTCTTGCCGCCCCGTTCCATACGCTGCCCACATCTTACCCTGTTCTAAAAGAGCATGCCAAGTTTCACAATGAACACAGAAAATGTCTCTATACAGAAAAAACACCCTTAAAAATGTTTTTTTTCTTCCTCCTCCCACAATGGTGGACATGGACATAAGACAAGATTTCAGTGGCAACAAATAATCGTCATCTTTCTCCATTTTGGGATTTTTTTTTTTATTTTTTTTTTTAAGTGCTGACAGGGGCCGGTTTTAGTCATACGAAAGTCCTGTCATGGGGGTTTAAGGGGGCCATGTTATGAATAGTGGGAGGGCAGTTTTCCAGGGTCTCTGAGGCAACAGTTGGCCAAGGGGAAGTTTGGGAAGGGGGATGAGAGGAGAGGAGAGGAGGAGGGGTATCAGGGGAAAGGGGTCTAGGGGTTATTTTTTGTATTATTTTGTTTTTTAGAGTCAGAGGTGTCGGGGACTGGGGTGGCCGTTGTGGTAAAGCTTCTGCTTGATGTGGACCATGTTGCCGCTGGAGTCTTCCAGTTGTCTGAGCTGGGCTCGGCGACGGAGGTCTCGAAGGTTGCAGAACTGGGGCAGCCATGACCAGGACGGGGTATCTGGAGGGAAGAGATGAGAGGCAACAGGATGGTCAGAGGAGGCAGGTGATAAGTGTGTGACCAATAGGGGAAATTTTCCACATCTGATGGATGCAGTTTCCCCCTGATGGATACGCTCCTTCCATTTGTCGCCTATGGGAAGCTGTTACCTCTTGATTGCTCAAAATAGAGCATGGAATCACAGGGTAATACAATTGGATAATATCAAAATGACATATGTGATTACATGGTAAGAAATACGTCGTCCATGAGCCTGAAGAGGGAAATAAGCTCCTAAAACTGCCAAGCAGGAATGAAACCTGTATTGTATTGTTTTTATTGCATTATCAGGTAAAACACAAAATGCATTTATTGAGGCCTAGAGAGCGAGTACCTTTTGAAGCAAACTTGTTGGCGATGTATTTTATACAATCTTTATTCTATGTTAACCATCAATTATAGCAGCGGATGCAAATTCTTTTTCTAACATCACACAAACACAAAGATGATATATTGTATGAGGCCATATACTGTGGAAGGATCTCACATACGGCCTTGAACAATGTGTACCAAACTGAGTCCAAGCACTTTTTAAGCTGATTTTTTTTTTTTGGCACTTTGCCTTCAATCGGTGGGTGACAGAGACAGAGGGGAAACATGAAGAGTAAGGGGGGATGCAACAAAGGTCCCACACAGAATTGAACTGGGAGAGTTACGATTACATCGTAGAATGAATGTGCCTTAATATATATAGGTCGTGGCTACACCCGAAGTCTGAGCATTTAAAACACACAACATGACCACCTGCCAAAATTCCAATGGCAAACGGACGCAAACTGGCAAAAGACTCAAATGCCAGAGAGTCGAACACTTCAGAGTTCAAATGCTTGCAGGAAACGCCTCTGCATCAGCAAGGCAACGGAAAGTGAGTATCGATATTTTGTCATAATCACAACATGTCACAGTCACAATATTGATTCACTTCCTTCTCTGCTCCCCTTCTTTACTCCTACTCACAAGTGTGCAAGTGCGACAACAGTGTATACGCGGTTTATCGTTGGGCAACGTCGTCTCGCTTTTGTTGTTGTGCAGACACAAGCAAAGTACTGAATGCAGGACTTTCGAGGACGACTCAGCCAGACGTTCATGAGATCAAGACACACAATGGTGTAAAATCCTTCTTAGCCTGGTTTTCAGGCTCCAAATCCAGTTAGAGGACACATCAGCAACCAGCAGCACAGAGGGCTGATCTCCGTGCTGTAAACTGTCCTTTTTGGATGTTGATGAAAATGAGTAAGCGCTTCTTTCACACTCATCTTCTCCAGTAATTCTGTATGAATTAAGGGCTAGGCTGATAATGGCTTTCTATTTAAAAGCAATATAATGGCTTGTCATTTTGTCCATCTCTGCTGCCTTTTGTTTTTTTTCGTGCTCAGTTTCAGCTTACCCTAAAATACAATTCTGAAATTTTAAACTAAACCCCAAAATGTCTTCCATACAACACGAAGCCAGAAAATGACCCACAATCAGATGCATTAAGGTTTAAAGGTGAGTCGCTGTAAAAGCTGATGTTTATTATGTCTTTTAGCCACCGGCTTCATCAAAACTGAAACAACTTTTAATTCTGGGAAGTAAGGGTGAGCTTTGTTTGCAGTGAGGGTAGAGTGACTGAGACGGGATAAAAGATTGGATGAGAACAGTAATTGGCATCAATCTCTTCAAGTGCACCACGGTGTTGCCTTTGATTTACCCCCTCCATTTGTGTTTGGACTGTTGCACATGTGACCGTATCCAGGTGCCATTTCTCTACAGTCACGGGGATTTTTACAGGTGAGATTACGGCTGAGGCGTCGAATGCATCTACCTGTCTTTGACCAATTAGCAGCCAACAAAGCGGAAGAGGTGTATAACGTGAGGAGGGGAATGGTTTGTGTCTGTCGGGTTATAAACTGGAGCTGGCGAGGCGGAGCCAGGTCCACAGAGACAGTAGAGAGAGATAGCGAGAGAGAGAATGAGGGGAGAGCCCCAGACAGCAAACCCAGTAGCAAATGGCCCTGCTAGAGGATAAGCAAGAGGAGGAGGAGGGGTGGTGGTGGTGGAGTTGGGTAAGCGGGGTGAGGCGTTGGGTGGAGGGGAGATGAGGAGGGAGAGAGAGTGAGTTATTTATAGCTGTGAATGGGTATGCTGTCCACAAGGACTGCTCTCAAGGGTATCCAAAGGAAAAGGGGCAACAAAGACAGGTTTATCTCATTTGAATAAAAGGATGGGGATGGAGTCGGCAGAAATGGTAATGCAAGGCAGAAAATGGGAGGCGAAAGGCACAAATGCTCTTTTAGTGGGGAGGGAGAGGGGGGGGGGGGGGCTTAATGCTGAATGTCATCTTTTTCTAATTTTTTCTCTCTCACCAGTGTCTTTGCAAAAGAGACTCTGGTATCAGATATTCGCAGCGCATCAATGATAAGATGAAAAAGAGATAGTTTCAGTGGGAGGCATTGTAAAGGAAATGGCCAGGACTAGATTCAATAAGTGGAGAGGGAGGAGCAAGAGATGGAATTAGGAGGGGGGGGGAAAGCAACGAGAATCAATGTGCATCTCAATGCACACGGTGTGTGTGTGTGTGTGTGTGTGTTTTTCTCACTTGCCATTCCAGCTGCTCTCTCTCATTCTATTTATAGCTCTGGAGGAGAGTGTGTGTGTCAGTGGGGGTGGGGATGTGACAGCATCTCCATCCTGCACCCCCAACACACACACACACCGCTCTGTCAGCCTCACCTTCACTCCTCATCTTGGGGAGGCTAAGGCCTAGCATCAACGCCACAGTCGACTCACACACACAGATAAAAGGGGCATTCCCTCCCAGCACAAAAGAAGAACAAGCCTATACCCCCCCCCCCCCACACACACACACACACACACTCTCTGCTCCTAATGAAAACGGATGCACCCTCCTCACTGGGTGGTTTTTTTTGTATGTATTTTTTATGATGATGTATTTTACACTGTTGCACTACTGCACTGGAGAAAACAGCATTGCCTGACTCGCTGCTGCAAAAAAACCTTCCACACCTCTGAGCAAAGCAGCAGGCTGCAACTATTACAGCTCATACAATTTAAGCCCCTTAGCAGCTCGTTAAAACACTGAAAAATCCAAAAATAACATGATATTTTCTATCCAAAAAACAAAACTTATTAGTAACAAATAACAAAAATTTCTGTTTTAACATGGTTCATCCTGCCTGAGGAGCTTTTCCATGGCTCCGAGAATCCAGGCCACATATCACCTACTTTAGCATTATCCTATATTCTGAGGATCCAGGCCACCTCCACAGTACAGTGAGCTCAAACAGAATATTCAACCTCCAAATCCTGTTTTTAAAAAGCCTTGTTACAATATTCAGTATCTTTTAAAGCTAGCTTTTTTCGTGCCAAAAGAACGCAAAAAACGATTAGATGTCCCCCCCCCCTATAGAGTTTGATCCTGGCTGGATGGAAAAGCCTGTGAAACCGCCATGACCGTGAGAAACTGAAACACTGTAATCCGGCATGCTAATACTCAGCTCATCAGCATCATCAACATCTTGCCAGTCCTCTGCGTCGTCTCTTCAGCAAAGCGCCAGACTATATGAGGGATTTCATGCTGCCGTGTCATGATCTCACACGTGTGTCACATATCTGCTCAGCTGAAAGCCTTTCATATCTTCGCTCGTGTCCGCACAACCACACAGGCCAAATGTTGGTGAACTGAACACCACATGTTCCGTCTCATTAAATCTGCCGCATTCCTCTTCTTCTACTTCAATAACATGCATCCGTCATCTGTCAGGGGGGAGATGGTAAGAGAAATGAAACAGATATTTTTACGGAGAGAGCGCTGACAGGAGACAGGAAATTAAGGAGCAACTATCACAATTTGAGTTGGATTTAAACACATGGTATGTGGGAATGTAGCTTTCACTACAGCGCAGCAGATGGCGGGAGTGAAGTCATCTATCAAATCACTGTTTTTTCGAGCCTGGTTCGAACCGGTCTCTGTAACTGCTGTATGCGTATTCATATATATGTAATGATTTGGTTATCACGCCAAAGCGATGCTTGTTTAAAACAAATAACAGCTTGGCCAGATATTCTCATTACACAACACATTTTCATCAAGCGCTGCACATTAATTCATGTTGGCTTCAGAGAAATGTGAATAGACAAGCCGTGCACTTATCCACACCAAGACTCTTTATATACGTATGTATGGAAATATAATGCATACGTTACACATCATGTATGGTAGCTGTAAATGAATGCTATCCTCTTATTCTCATAGACTAAAGCAGGAGTGCTCTGCAAACTTGCAGAGAGCACTCATGTTCTGTAACTCCATACAGAGTTACAGAACAGGACCAGGGTTCAAACGAGGACCCTCTTGCTGTGACGTGACAGTGCTAACCACAGCGCAGACCTAATGTTCTCAATGACTGATCGACACGCAGACATACACGCAGACATTTCTGGGACACACAGTTACCCTTGAGTCAAAAGTAATATCGTTAGTTGAGCTAAAGGCCCTGCATGCCCATGGTAAACCCGCACAAGTGATTTTAGGCAGATTAGGCCCTCTTTCAGGATTGTATGGCCGTGCACTATACGTGCACGCTTGGTTGCTGTTAGCTTTGTTGAGTGGGACTAATACACTTTATCAGCACGTTGCTGGTTTGTGCTGGTAGGGGTTCGATTAGCCATGCGAATGGCAACTGCCGCCTTGAATTGACAAGAAAACAAAATACCACGTGTACCAAAAGCATTGTGAACAATACAGACAAAGAAAAACATATTTTACATGGCTTGTTCTGGCTGAATTCAAGTGGAAAAGGTACTTTACTGTAATGTACATCATACCTGCTGCCTCATATGCAGCATGCACTCCATTTAAGCAGGTTTTCCCACCATTGCCGCTAACAAGGGGGCACAGTCATTATTTTCAATTGATGAAGTTCGGTGGAATTACGTAAATGCTATCTTAGCTCCGCCCACCTTCAACCTGAGCAGTCAGAATAATTAGAAACACTCGTGTGAGTGTGCAGGGCCTTTAGACATCCATGTGCCACAGAAAAGGCTGTTTTTTTCACAGATAACATTTTCAGGCAACATGTCACAGTAGAAAAAAGCACAGGTGTAAATAATGAAATGAGTGATGGCTGAGTTCCATTTAGCTGCTTTAATTTCAGCGTCCTGGTAGTGTGTGTGCTTGCTCCCTGTCACACAGTCATGACTAACTGGGACACTTGGATAGAACAGAGCCATCACTTGTGTAGTGACACCTGTGCTTTTTTTCCTACTGCCATAAATGTTTGCTGTGAAAAGGGCCTATACAGTAGATAACACACGTGTACATTTTGCTGACCAAAGCAAGGGTCCAATATCCATTTTCTTTCCGCATGAATGGATGAGCGCATCCACAACCTGCTCCCAATCTTCAATAAAAGTTTTGCCATGCTCAGCCTTAGTGTAAAAAGATCGAAACAGGTTTCTATAATAAGTATAGGATTGCTGTGGGATTATTGAAAGAATAGTTTGACATTTTGGGAGATATGTGTCTTAGTTTTTTTTCTGAACTTTATATGAAAAGATATACCATCTTCATGTCTGTGCAAGATTGGTTTAATTCATAGCTGATAAAACGCCTTTCTTCTATTGAGGGTGATGGGCTCCACTCTGTTGTGGCATCCCCCAAAGATCTATCTTGGGTCCCTGATTGTTCTTAATTAATATGTTCTCCGTGGCGCATATCAAAGCTGACAGACTGTTATAAAGTCCAATAAAGTCATGTATTATATTATATTTATCCTGCATTTCGCAATGTCTCTCTCATAAGAAGTGCTGATGTCCAAATATTTTTGAAAACAATTCAAAAGGCTCAAAATAAGAGATCCTAACAATCCCCCCTCCTTGTTCCTGTACTATTCCTATTAATCATTTTATGTATAATCTGCTCAGAGAGAGTGAACAAACATGAAGCCAGAAGCCCATAATCTCAAGTCTGTCTTTAGACGCTCAAGTGGTGTAATTGTGTTTTATTTAACTAGGGCGCACCATTAAGAAGATTTAATGTTTCTTTCATTTGCAGGACTGGAGAAGGTCATTCACGCTTGCGTCCCCTCCAAGCTTGATTGTTGTGATGCACTTGTGGTCTTTCCAGAAGAAATATCAACACACTACAGTTAATTCAGAGTGCTGCTCCCAGGCTAATCACGCTCTCCAAGAGGAGTGACCACATTATCTAAACCCTTGTCTCCCTTCACAGACTGCCTGTCAGTTGTAGAATTGATTTTAAGGTTTTAAGGGTCACCCTGTTTGTGTGATTTGTTAACCCCCAAGTGAACCTGATTGCTGCTTGAGATCCTCTTTCAGGGCCCTTCTGGTGATTCTTTCCTCATCACCATGGGAGACCTATGTTTGCCTAAACTCAGCTGTTGAAGTCCATGCCAAAAATTTGTGTCCCCTTTTAAATCCTTACCCATACTTCTATCAGTTATAGTCCATCCTTTTTTTAAGTGCTATATAAAAGTGTATTCTTTATTGTTAACATAAACTCATGCTTCGCTAAACTTCCAAATTTCAAGTTATCTAGTCACGAATGCCACAATCACGAATATGAATTTAGGGAATTGCCATTTTGCCCGTTAGCTAACTTGTACCCTGCAAAGCTGTTCTTTTAGTCTTCTCATTGAGGTTCGACTCAACAAAATGTTAATTGGGGGTTGCATCATCTTCATTATTTCAACGGCTATTGATATTATATTTCACATGACTGCATTGCTTTGCTATTTTAGTCTTGCAGTGTGCCCAAAGAGACCCTTGAAGGTTTAACTTAGCACAATGGTGCACGGAAGCTGTGGTGAGCAGAGGTCCTTCTGTCAGACCCGGCTTGAAACACTGATATTCAATCCAAACCATTGCTGAAAAGTGATTCAACCAAACATGCTGAGAAGTTATTTTGTTTGCTGCCACAAGGACACCAACTGTTTGGTTCAATGCTAACACAACATTTTAGCTAATGATTCACATTTAGTTGATGTGAATCAGCAGTTGAATCATTTTGTTTACTTTGATTATTATTATTTTTTTCAATAATCGTGTCTCTAGAAGTGTTGTTTTTAACATCATGTTCTCTATCCTTTGAGAGTCTGTATTATAGCAGCAGCTCTTATTGAGATATGATTTTGTGTGGTCTTTTTAGATAACTATCTCATAAATAATGAGTTTCACATATTCAGAACATAATTACACCTAATGAGGGTGCTCTCGCGTTAGCCTTTGACTGCTGCTGTTTCCTGGAAACAAATCAAGAGGATTTTTAGTGAAATAGGGTTTGAGGTATTTCGGCTGTCCAAAACAGAAGACAACACTTTAAATGTAGTTTTACCTCAGCCGTTAGCCTTCGTCTGACTCATCACACTGTTGGAAGGTTTAGCTGTGATTTTCCAAGAGGTCGCAGTACACTGAGAAGAAAATCCAGTGAGGAGAGCCAAAAATGGACCAAGCAATGGGGGGAAGGTCATTTACCAGAGCAAAACCAACTGTAGTGTTAGCCTGGCCAACGCAAGCACATGCAGAAGATACACGGCGGATAGATACAGATACATATATTCCTGCATGCAAGCATTTGGCCACCACAAATCCTGATTTTAAATCATAGATACTTTGTTATTTTCCCTGTCAAATTAGGAACATTTAAGTTTCCATTCCTACTGTTCCGTACTATGATATGTCATTTCCTGTCATGTAGCACCAGTGCATTCACACCTCGGCACACACTTCTGAAATGAGAAAGATTTTATGATAATTTAGGGTTCGCTGAGCTCTTGTTTGAGTTGTGTTCATGTGTATCTGCAGCAGACGGTGTCCGTCTTACCGTAGTAGCGGCTCGCCCTCCAGGCCCTGACGGCACAGTGTAGGACTCCGTCCAGCCACAGCAGCAGCCAACTGATGCAGAAGCCCAGCAGCAGCCCCAGCATCAAGTCCATCTCCTGCTTGGTCACACTGTCGCTCACAAAGTAGTTCTCTGATGAGTCCACCAAGGAATGGTCCCCATCATATGGAATTACATAGTGGACATGATGCCTGGGGAGGTGATGGTGATAGGAAGTGTTAGATATAAGCCAACATATCATTTTATGAATCAAAGATACGAATGAACATTTCTTATCCGTTACAGAGACATACAGATGGGTGTTAAATTAAAGGGAAAAAACAGTTGGGCTACCAGAACGGTTTCAATGCTGCTTGGCATGTATACTGTGGAGCTCTACTGGAGGGACGAACACCATTCCTCTCAATTGGTGGTTTGATGATGATGGTGAAGAGCGCTGTATAACATGTTGCTCCAAATTCTCCCACAGGTGTTCAGTTGGGTTGAGATCTGGTAACTGTGAAGGCCATTGAGTATGTTATGGTGGTAAGACGGTTTACCCTATATATGGTGTTTTTGTGTTCTGTATACCCATCCTAACGTAGATGATATCCAGAGATTTATTTTCTGAATTTAAAACAAATTGCACTAATCCACCCTTTGCTGAAAACCCCCCTGAAGCCCTCTCAAGGAACCTTGGGTGTCTCCAGGCTGCACTTTAGTGCAGCTGCGACTGGAAAAGTTGAAGGAGACTTTTGCTCACGGCCTGAAATAAGAATAAGCAAACACTCCACAATCTCCTTCAGAGACTACTGTTAAAGGGGCCTTTAAGAAAGGCATGTACTCCAATATCCTAAAAAGTTAAGGCAATGCCTGCTCAGTAAAATCCTTTCTGGATTAACTCAATTTTGAAAAGACAAATACATCATCCAAAATTCATCAAGTATGGTTCTTGAGGTACCTCATAACTAGCAATTATTTTGTCAAAGTGGGCTTCTTCTTCTTCATTTCGTAAAATTATTTTAGATCCAAACGGGTTCTTACTAGACAGTCTCTTTAAATTTGTGCCAAGTTGGAGACATTAAAGGACTCGCTATGAATCCAATTTTTATTGTGTTTCCACAAATCCACAGGGTGTGTGATTGCTACTAACCAGGTGTTCACATCTCACAGGAGAAGAAAGAAGGGGAAATATGGAAATGTTACGCTGATGGAATACAAATTAAAAGACGACTGATCCGTGAATGCATCACTCTGTTGCATTGCAGCTTAGGGACACCATGCATGATAACACCATAAATATATCTCTGCAACTGTTGCAGCAGCTACTGATCAACGATCATCCAGTCCCTCACATTCATTTCATTGTCCAGCACCGACTCCGCTCCATGTAAAACAGATACATCCACTTGATATTCAATTCTTACAATACTTTTACTATAATTTTACAATCTAACAACACAGGCAAGTTGTCTGACAAACTCTGTAAGTGAAAACGGTGGGAGCTGAGAGATTTAACCACTGGAAGGCACACCTTTGCGCGCACACTTTGGGACATTGCATCGATAACGGGTTTGAACTGATGCCGTGTTTAATAAATGTCTGCTTTGCTTATCTCTGGCGGACATAACTCATTAATGAAAGCTGATATGCTTAACACCCAGTGTCTAATGTGTCTTTGCTGGCAAAGTCCCAAGGTGCACTGGAAGTTTGACTGTTGACTGATGTTTCTGACTTGTCTGCCGGTGAGGGAGAAGTGAAAGATCGTCACCTACAGGAATGCAACTTGTTTAACAGAAAACCCTCCATGCAGTCTGATTGGCAGATGATTCCTGGGAAGTGCAGTGCAGAAACACCCTCAGCACTTAACGCTGAATATGGAGGAAAAACCTGATCTTAAGTATCTTACCGAAGAAGTAGTGGGGCCACACGGGGGATCAAACCCCCTGTAGAACCTAACTGACTCAAGCCTTACAGCCACTGAGGTCCATTAACGCCAAAACATCCAAAAAACAAAGCTAAGCTACGTGCAAAGATAAGCCAAAATCTTCCTCTTTCTTTGCCCTGGAGAATAAAGGATTATTTTGTGTTGCCTGCATTTAGTCCTGTTCACCCTGCAACCACTGTGTTTGGGTCTTCTTTTCTAGTACAAAAATTAAAACGATTCAGTTTTTCTGTAAGACTTCCGGATGTAAATGCCACAAAGAGAGCATTTAGATCATCTTAGGACAAACTACCCTGCAGCCCCTCTTAACAGCATGACACCAATCAGCAGGGTCAGAAACTCCTAGATCTCTCCCCTGCCACAGAGCCAGGCCTCGGCCCGTCAGAGAAGCTACAACTACATCCGAACCAGAGCACATGAGGCTGCCAAAGATAATGACACCGGCCGTGTCCTCAAGCCTGATAAGGTGAGCGCTGTGGGCGTCACGGCACCTCCACGTCTAACGGGTGGGAGTGAGGCGAGTGAAAAACCCAAGCTCAGGTCTGCTCTGTTGATCCACGCATCCCGCTCTTCTCTTTCTGCTGTTCGTGTGAAAACACGGATGACAGAATCTCATTCAGGAGTGTTTTCAGGTCAGGGGGAAAGACACTGTGTGGGTCACCTGAAAACTAACAGGAGAGGAAAAGATTTGACTGTACATACCGTCAAGAGCATTGGCTTAATACTTGTATTGGAGGAACAAAATACCATTTTTTGGTATTGTAAATATTGAAATCAGTGCTTAATACTGCTGATAATTGCCTATACTTTTTATTGTCATATCCTTAATGCATACATAACCAAGCCCCCTTCGGCAGTGCCAAGGATGACATGACTGTCAAAATATTACAAAATAAGACGTTGAGTGATACATCATCTTGTCACACAAATCCTGTCTCCAGACATATTTGTTTGTCTTGACCAGTCTCACATCCCATCCGTCAGTGTGTGCGAGAGGCCTTTCCAAACTTTCCGTCAGATTATCCCCCTCTGACAGGCGCATAGCACCTGATGATGACCCACTTCTGAATTTACAGGCTAAAAGAACACACACAGTGGAACTGGCCTCGTAATGCTGCTAATGAACTGCTAGTACATCAACCCCCTCACTGCAGCATTGCACAGTATACACTGCTGTTTTGTTTTAATGTGCATCTGTTCAGCTTGCACCAACACCACTGGTGACATCCCCCTTTCCGAAAACACTGATCGGTCCTCGTGGCCGCATATAGCTAGGTTGTCTGCAGGACTCGGGTCAATGAGGATCTAATACCTGAGGGCAATATAGGTGTGAATCTATTGGATGAAAGGACTCTTACTTAAAATCTTGCTAGCTGACAACACTGTTGCCATACCCTCAGGCACTGTAGACTTGAGAGAGAAAAAAAAAAAAAAAAAACAGAGGCCCACTTGTGTCTCTCTGCATCTCTCAGCCTGATGTATTACATGCTTACTGTTGAATGCAAACGCACAGCACTGCTGATTAAATCCGGATTAATTTATTAATGAGTGTCTTTGCTGCTGTTTTTTTTTTCACCACTTCAAAACCTGCTCTCACGGAGGAAAGCAAACCAGCAGGTACAGGCTGACGAGCAGCCACCAGTGCCCCCAGCTCTATAGCACTTCCTCAGCCATAACCAGTCTCCACTCCTGCACTCATATGTTCGTAATAAACCCAGCAGGTTTATCTTGTCGCCGACACCGAGTAGGGCCTGCGCACTTGATGCTCAGATTGTTTTCTTTTTTTGAACGGCCTTATATTGCTCATAGTTCATTACCTATTTATGGCTCCGACACACACCTTCGTATATATGCAGCAAAGCCGAAATCCTCGCAGCCCTTCTATATATATATAAGCTACATAAAAATAAAAATATGGAAAAAAAAACACCACCGCGACCAAACGTGTCTGTTAGAGCAAATAATAAAACGTCAATGTAAATATCAGCGACTGTAAGCGCTACGACAGGCTGATATCTTTGCGGGGCTTCTCCGCCAGAAATCTTCGAGGCCTCTTCGACAATTAAGAACTGACGGTTGAAAAAAAAAGGAAGAAAAAAAAAATCACACACCACCATGTTTAACCCAAATATCGAACGAGAATGACGGCATTTACCTTCCACAATTGCAGTGACAGACGCGATCCTCCCCTCGTAGATGCGGTAAGATGTAGTTGTGAAAGCGATCCAGTAGTGCGTTCATGTCCATTAAACAGGCTATCGCCTGCAAAGAAGCACACAAGTCAGCTGGGACATGTCAAGCAATGGGGTATGGGCTATTCCTACAGACAGCGAATTCTTCTCTTCATCAGCATCAAGACACATAACAACAACAGGGATCGTAGAGAGAAAAAAGGAGAGCGCCTGGGCAGATCCTCCCGATAAGAGGGGGGACTCGTGCCTCAAAGCGGACTTAGATTATTTATTTATGACAGCAGGTAATTATAGGGTAACCTACTTCCACATGTCATTGGCCTGCCGTGAGGTGGGTTTCTCGCACAGTGTGATACATTTATGCCACATTTGCAACGATCGGATCAAATATTCGCCTACATTAGAAAAAGAAAAAAAACCTTATCGTGGCTGAGGGAGGGTGAAGGTGTCTTACCATTACAACTGAAGCACCAAGAATCATAAAAATCATGGTGGTTGTGATCATATGCATCAAAACTTCCAAACTGGCCGCCGTTCCGGTAGCCCGGGGTTCTACCCGCGGCGCTGGAGACGCTCCGGCTGGGCTCTGGGCGCTCTTTCCCGACAGGAGCCGCTCATGGAGCCGCCGCGCCTCTCCTGGCTCCCCGTCCCTTCAAACTGCCCGGTCTCTCTCCCCCCCCCCCCCCCCCCTCCCCCTCCGTCTCCTCCTACACACGGCAAGCCGCTCTCACAGCCCTCACTGCGCCCTCTCCATCCAAGGATCCAACCCCCCCACCCTCCACCACCACCACGGTCGGTCGGTAGGTCGGACGCGGTTCCAAGGAGGCAGCTCTCTCCTAATTACCGATACAAAAGTGAGCTGTTCTTCCCGGCGCGTGTCTATCTCTATCCCAGTTGAAAAAGAACATAAAGAAAACAAGTGACGGGCTCCCACAATATCCTCTAAGGGGTGCCTCGGTATCCTCTCTTCCGTTTTCCAAGTTATTCCAAACCTGGGGCTGCGCTTTAATGCCGGCCAATTCTGTCCTCCATCGGCGAAAACGGTCAATTTCTCTCGCCTTGGACGTTTCACAGAGCTGCACCGACTCCTCTCACGGCCATCGCCCTCGTCGTTCTGGGAATGCTTGATACCATCGACATCGAGGTCCAGATAGCTCCAGTCGGGAATTAGACCCACCCTGCGCCCCGAGTCCAGTCCGGATCCAGCAACGGCAGCTGCATCAACGCCAGGAGCCAGACACGCATGATTATCCCATCCCGGCTTCCAGCAGCTACACGAGCATCCACTCCCACCTCTATCGTGCACGTGCGCGTGCGCGGCGGCGCCTGTGCACGTGCGTGTGTTTGAGAGAGAGAGAGAGAGAGAGAGAGAGAGCGTGTGTACGGTGGGCGGTGTGAGAGGGGGGAAACTGCAAACTGCCTTTGTGGCATCGGCCTGTAGGCTCATTATTTATAGTGGGTACCTGCAGATGCGCCGGAGGGCTTCAAGAATGGTGCTCCTCGTGATGATTTAACCTCCTTTTGCTCCAGAGGCTCGATATTACAGGCCAACACATAAACGCCCTTGCTTTCTATTCCTCTTCCAGACATTGCAGCTCTTCCGTTTCTGCGCCATTCACGCTGTTTCTATTTCTACTATCCTGCATGTTTAATGTCCAAAATAAATCTTTGATTAAAAAAAAACAACGAAGAAATTCTACACGGAATATATTCTTTCTTTAAACCACTGAAGGGAAAATTCAGAAATCCCAAATTTGCATTGTTTAACATATCTTTCATCCAAAACTCAAAGACCTAATAACTTGACCAGCCGTTATGTATTCAGACCAAACAATAAAAGCATCCAATCAAATTTGAACCTGCAGGAGAAACGTCAAGGTAAAATCTAGTCCAACAGCGTCCAAATGCATCAATTAGACCAACCAATCAGCCTCAGTAAACAATGTGTTGACAGATGTTTTGTTCATCTGTGTAATCACTACAATGGCCAGTGTTGAACATTGTTTCAGCACCATGGTCAGCGATCACAGCCACCTGCATTTACCAGCTGCTGTAGTGGAATGCATTTTCTGATTTGTTGTAAAAACTATAACGTTTTACATGCTTTATGTACTAAAATGAAAACATTGTGACAAAATAATATTATATATAAATATATATATCATAATATTCTTTAGAAAACGCCCTTTGCTGGTACAGAAAACATCTGCTATCTTCAGGCATGCAGTGTTACTTCCCTTCAACCTCCCCCAGTGAAGAAACACAGCCAAGCTGGGCACCAGTGTAGGAGACTCTAATTAAAATCTACAGGAGGTAGAATGGGGGTATTGTAAACATTATAAAAAAGAATTAAAACCAAAAAAATCACAAATACAAAAGTGGTCCACCAATCGTAAGGGACATGAGACAACAAATAAAGCTCCAGATAAATGCGACGCGACGGAACATGCATACAATAAAAACAGCAAAATTATTAATATGTCAAGAGCCTCGGGAATCAAATGACCCTGTTTCTGGAAAGATACATTGCTGTTCACTATCTGCATGCAGATGCCACTAGCAGTGTGCTAGAAAATGTTGAGTGTACCCACAGTAATATTGTCTACCTCCTGTGGACCATCTCCTGCATTAAAATCCCAACATTTACCAAAAACGGAAAATATTGTATTTGGTTTCAAGCAAAAAACAACTGTGCTACACTGGAAGAGCTCAGCTGGGAAGAAACAGTTTGACATAAGCCGTAATATATATATATACAAGTCAGTGAAGCTGTCAAAGATTTGTAAGTGTCTCCAGAAAAGGACATCAGTCATAAATATAACATTGTGAAATCAGTTGACATAATGGTACAACATAAGGCCTACAGTAAAAATGATATGTTGTCCACGCTTGGCTGACCGCTCCACTGTTCCACTCAGGTGACTGACGCTGATTGCTACAAATGCACAAATGCATGGCTAGCCGTCAGGCCATTACATCTGCTAACACACAATGCCATCACTCACTACGCTCTGTAATACACCACACACCAGCTGACGTCTGCATATGTATGTTCGGTTTCTGTTACGCCAGATGGTTTGATATACATTTTTTAATTTAATTTTTCAGGTTTAGGAAGTAGTATAGTCTTACTGTTTCCTTCTGTATTCTGATGCAATTTTATGTCTTACGGGTATTTTTTTTGTCTCAATGTGTCTGCTGGTCTTTTTACATAGCAAATATCCTGTTTATTGCTTCTCGGCCCACTCCTCCCCCACATTATTTTCATCAACTGTGTGGAGTCATCAGAAGGAGTTGGTAGTGAGCAGATTTTGTAAGAGTTGAAGAGAGCCGAGTGTGGAGGGATTTTCAGAAGCAACATCTTTTTCAAAATCGTAACTGAACCTCCTACTTTGTCCTGAGTCACAGTCTGCAATATATGATGACTCAGAGTTTTCGACTTGTGACAACTATTAGATGGATAGATGGATAGATGGATAGATGGATAGATAGACAGACAGATACGTAGATGGATAGATGGATAGATAGATAGACAGACGGATAGATAGATAGATAGATAGATAGATAGATAGATAGATAGATAGATAGATAGATAGACAGACAGACAGACAGACAGACAGATAGATAGATAGACAATCTACGTATCCACGTATAATTCTTTCAAAGCCTTCTTTAAAACTTGTCACGACGTTTGTATTAATATTGATTTGATGTAGTTCGTAGATGCAAACGTCTTTAGTTTGGCCCATTCCCGCTTCCGTACGTTTTTGACGTACATGGATTATGTATGCGGAAGTTAAGTTGTAAACAAAAACGGACACTACACTCACTACATTCATCTCCTGAGCCAAAAAGAAACGAAAACGAAACATGGTCATATTTTTGTAGAACGCAGCTTTATAAGGGTAAGCATACATCTATTAACTGTTACGTTTTCCATTTGTTTACTTTATAGTGAGTGCTACCAGCGGGGAGATAGGAGTTGTTATGTAACGTTAGCTCATATCTAGCCGTTGTATGCTAGCTAGCTAACTGCTAGCTGTCGACTTCTTGTTAGCTAACCTGACAACGATGAAACCCCAAGTAACGTCACTTAGTGCTAGTTATCAACAATACTATTAACTAGTTAACGTTTGCTAGCTATATAACGAAACTCGTCCTATTGTTATCTAACGTAGCTTCAGTAACAATGTGACAATACAGTCAACGTAATTAAACGCTAATATTGTTTCAGTTTCGGCCATATCACATTTTATCTAAAATAAACATCATCCCTCAAGTGTGAAAGAATCCGATACATTACTTTTTTCCCTTTTTTCTTGCATGCAGTCTTCAATTTGTTAAACATCTAACTCACACCAAAACCCCTTCACTAAGCTATCCTGTAACTCAGACAATATGCTTTTCATCGAAACACGTCTCGGAGAACATCAGTTAGCAATGTGAACCAAGCAGGGATTACACTGCAACAAATTGTTGCTTAATAAATAACATTTAGAATGTTTGCACCAGAGAATCAGACCAAATATATAGTTCAAGCTGTCCACGTGAAAGGTCGAAGACTCCCAGCATGAAAGTGTCAGAGCTCCTGATGGAGTTTTGCTTAAGGTCTTCTACATCAGGGACATATTATGACTGAATCTGTATCTCTTTCAAACTACAGCTTCACAGACGACTAACTGGCTGAAATGACAAACTTGGTGATGTTTTAAGAAAACAATACATCTCTTTAAATAATCTGTTTCTGTGTCTTTCTAAATCGGCTCCAGATGTTTGGCAGTGGTTGATGCAGGCGCCGGGTCATTCCTATAAGAAGACATATTTTGGTGTTGTAGGCCCGCAGAAACGACTATAGCCAACATGTCTAGGAAGCAGACGGCGAAACCTGTACGGAGCAACAAGAAGAGTGAACTGGAGCGCAAGAGGGATGAACGGGCGGCACGCAGGACCATCGTAAAGGACCGCAAGAACCGGCCTCAGGATGGCGACGAAGGAGCAGAGTTTATCAGTTTCTCCAATCAGCTCCAGGCCCTGGGGCTCAAGCTGAGAGAAGTCCCCGGAGATGGGTAAGAGCCAAAAATAAACAAGATTGTGGGCTCTATCGGTGCTTTGTTTCCCTCTGTGTTGTCCACCACCCTCACTGATGCTGCAACACGTGTCTCTTTAATTTTACTATGTACAGAGTGCTTCAAGCTGGAGACAGCAGTCTCATCATGAGGAACATAATGTCTTCAACCTCTGTGCCTACAACTGCCCAGCCCACAATCAATAACAATGTACAGTACATTTAACTGCAAAGTATTCGTAGTTGCATGGTGGCTGCACAGTAGAGGCAAATTTCACTTTGTTGAAACATGATTTGTCTTCCCCAACCGACGATAACGGCGGTATTGTGTCATTTACAATATGAAAACAACCAGGGAAAGCTTATTGAACAGATGAGAGTTTGATTGATTTACTATACAGTCTTGTCTATCAGTCATGCTTTCTACTGGGCAGAAGGTTTGGGAGCCTTGTGATCTTCAGGACTTAAGTCATTGTTTTCTCCAACACCCAGAAGCTTGCCAGCTAATGCCAACTCTGTTGAATGCACGAGTGGAATACAAGCCTTTTACTTAAACACAACATAACCTTCATGCTGGCCAAGAACCTTGACACTGAGTCACTTAACTATGAGGCAGTCATGTGTGGACACACCAGTCTTTGTTTCTTGCAGGAACTGCCTGTTCAGAGCTCTAGGCGACCAGTTGGAGGGTCAGTCCCGGGGTCACCTGCGGCTTCGGCAGGAGACTGTCCAGTATATGATGTCCCATCGACAAGACTTCGAACCCTTTGTTGAGGACGACGTTCCCTTTACACAGCACTGTAAGAGAATCACCCACTGAGTAAATTAAAAGAAAATTCTGTCATCAGATAGAAGACTCTTACACAAACACACTCTTACACAAACTCCTCAAACACAATGAACTATTCTGACATATCACTGTGCATGGGAAGTCCATAGAGTTCCATGTGGGACAATGTTGACCAGCAACTATACAGTGACCCTTGGTGGCTCTGTTCTGTTTGCAATGGAGTGACAGATGCTGCATGTCAGTGCTATTCCCAGACATTCCTTTTTTTTTTACCTGTGAATTGAGGGATCATTTTGATTTTCAGGCCTCTAAAAAAATGGAGGAAGTAAATAAAACACGAGGAAACTCACTCTTTGGTTAAACTGGTCACAATGAGTCGACATGTGTGACTTGATGAAGGATGCACATAGACATTGCTTTGTTTTAAGGTGTCACAAGCCAACATGGTTGTGAAACACATTTGCGTTTGTCTTGACTTCAGAAATTGAATTCTTGACCGATTTAACTAGTTAAAATGTTTTATTTCATTACAATGAAATGGATATACAATTCTTATATAATCAATTTTGAAATATATAAAAAAAGGTTAAATGACAGTTCAGGATATTGACAGGGTTTTAGGAGTTATACAACATATCTGCTGTGACGGAACCGTAGAAAGTTCAAGACAGAATGATGTGTGGTCACAGGGTAAGATTATCTTGTGAGTAATTGTTTTTCTTTCCTTCCGCCCAGTGTCCAACCTCTCTCAGCCTGGTACATTCGCTGGGAACGATGCTATTGTGGCTTTTGCTCGCGGTCAACAGGTGAAAGTGGTCATCCATCAGCTCAACACACCACTGTGGGAGGTATGGACCGAGGCAGAGACTTTCAAATCATGTCACCTAATTGATGATGCAGTCTAATGATGAATTCTAACTCACTTTTGGGACACCACCTAGTTTGTATGTGCTGTTCTCGTTGCAGATAAATGGCGTAGAGAAGGCGGCATGCAGAGAGCTGCACATCGCTTACCGCTATGGCGATCATTATGACAGCGTGAGGCGGACTGGAGACAACTCTGAGATTCCTGCTCAGCTCCGCATAGAGGTATGTTGGGCATTCAGTGGATAAGAATTTGGGAAAACATCCCCAATTAAGTATACTCCAGGTCCACCTCTTTCAATTTCAAGAGTGCATCATGTCATGTTTGCACCTATTGAAGATTTAGTGTTTCTCGCTATTGCTGTTCCCAGAATCTTCAGAAATCCCAAGGCCACCAGCGTGCGTTCGGGGACGGCCAGAGGGACAGACGGAAAAACCCGTCTCCCACAGCCTCAGAGGAGGACAACGTGATCCTGAGCTCCATCAGGAATCGAGGAATTCACGGTCAGAAGCTCCACTTGATTAATTTGCTCTCGGAAGAATTAGACTGTCAGGGCATAAAGAAACTACTATCAGTGACTAGGAGGGACTTTTTTTTTTTGACAAACTTCATAACCATCATGCATTCAAACTCGTCTATTCAGCTACGTTTTCTATTGATCCCATAAAAATGTCAGTCTGTAATTGAGTAGACTTAGTTGCTTTACGTGACCGGGATTGATCAGATCACACTGACTGGTTGTATTCATGTGTGTGTGTGTTTTCTGCCCCAGGCGATGAGGAGAACCTGCTCCAGCTGAGTGCGGCGACCATCAACGCGGAATGGCTCGTCGGCTCCGTGCTGTGCCAGTCCTGCCAGGACCAGAGTGCCTCAGGGTCCTGCTCAGACTGCTGCGCTTCAGCCACAGACTGCAGCGAACACAGACAGCCAGCAGAGGGCAGCAACATACAAAAACCAAAGGTAGACTGGCTTATCACGCAGCCTGTCTAGCTGTATTAATTGCAATCCAAATTCATTTTTAATTTTAGATTTCACTGGAATGTTTTTCTCACTCACAAACTGACCAGTCCTTCAGACTGCAGCATTTTTGTCATTTAATATGTCGTGAAACAAATGCTTGACTTCACCCAGAAGGGTTACAATTACCTTTCATGAATTAAAAACACATAAACATAATCTAATTTACTCTAAGTGGATCATAATTTACTAAATTGAATCATGCTATATTGAAGAAGACTTGACACTAGCAGTTGAGACCATAAACTCATGTTTACAATGTTTACTGATTTAATAAATCAAGTGAGAATTATTTTCTCATAGGCTTCTATAAAAGTGGACTTCTTTTTGCAACCAGAGGAGTCG
The DNA here is from genome assembly GCF_050575085.1 of Anarhichas minor. Lineage (NCBI taxonomy): Eukaryota > Metazoa > Chordata > Actinopteri > Perciformes > Anarhichadidae > Anarhichas > Anarhichas minor. The sequence continues at coordinate 954,952 of NW_027466449.1, read as the reverse complement.
CCCCCTGCTGGCTATTATAAATAATGCAAGTTTAGGGCACTTCTGCATTGGCTTCACTTTTCAGACCCAGAGTTTGCTGCCCTGATCAAAACGCTCCTCATTTAAGGGGAAATTACTGAAATAAAAAACAATTATTCCCCCCCCCCCCCACGCAGGTATCTAACAAGCAGAGGAAAGAGCAGCAGCGGCAGGAGAAGAAGAAGCGTCAGGAGGACAGGCATCGGCAGAAGTTTCTCCAGAGTAAAGGAGGTCCGGACCAGAACCAGAACCTGCCAGAGGCTGTTACTTTAGTACCATCTCTCAACACTCTCAGCATATAGACCGGAGCATGGCCAAAATGACATACCGCTACTCTAGCTTCCGGTGGCTGGCGCTGTTTTTGCACAACCCTATAGTTTCTTTGCAATCGGTATAACGGTGCCTGCAAACTTGTGTGTGAGAGTGAGTGAGTGAGAGAGATGTGTGTGAGTTGTAAAAGACAGTGAATGGGCATGACCTTCAGTGTTGGCAGAAGCTCCACAGATCCGGTCTACCTACCGCGCTACCTTTCTCCTTCTATGCCGGACATCTGGCTTCACACAACAACCACGCAGGCAATCTGGTGCAGCTGGGCTTAGCAGAGGATGACGTGCGATTAATGATTGTTATGCACACTGTGTAAGGAATGTGGCAATAAATGATGATTTACTGTTTTTGTTGTTTTTCAAATTAGAGGTACATTAGTCAAGCTCAACTTCTGACATCTTGTGACATATTTCAAGTTTTTTTATTAATTTCCTTTGGTGTTGGAGAAAATAAGCTTAATATACAAAACTGGACATTAACAGACAAGGCAGATTTTAGCAAGAGGCTTACAAAACAAACATGGGAAATTTACTTTCAAAATTACTTCTTGAAGGATTTAAACCCCCTCATTGCGAAAGTCCTGTTAATGTTTTACAGAGTACACATTGAATGTTTCCCCAGTGCGATCAGTTAATATGTAATCAAGTATTTGACTTTGTTGTTCTAATTAGATATATCTTGGACTTATTCTGGAGTGGCCAAACAGTTTGTGTGTAATTATTAAACCACGGTAGATGAATGATAAAAAGCCTCATCGGGGAATACTCGCACCAGCAATGAGTGTCAGATAGCTCCTCCTGTTGTGCACGCCGAGGATTTAGCACGCAATGTAATGTTTAATAGCGTTTTTCTAACAGGTAATTGGGCCTTCGATTCTATGGAAAATTGAAATTGACCCAGAGGCTGCCTGTTGATCATATGGGGAGTGAGAATCTACCGTACCGTCATGCAGTAAAGACACCATCCCGTTGCATAAAGGTAGAGGAGACTGAACACAGGAGACAATGAATTACAAAGAGAAAAGTGATCATACGAATTTTATATGATTTTCTGATGTGAAAAAAGTCCAATCCACACTAGAAAATACAAGAAATGTTTATTTTATTAAAACATCATAAAAAAAGGTACGTGAAGTCAAGGCGAGGCTCACAGAGATACTTTGCCGACAGACTTGACAAACTATGTACACTCAATTCTAGTCGGCCTCGAAGACTGAAACCTACACGCTGGTTATGAACTACACTTTAAAGCGAGATTATGTACATGTTTCTTGTGGCATTTATGGAACAATGTTAAATGCTAGTATAACTGTAGCACAAGAAGAAAAATGATCCTAAAGCCAATAAACCAACTTGGAAATGTCAACATAATATCCGTTTCTATTTTGCTAGCATTAAATCACCAAAATCTATTAAATTTATTGCATATTAATTCAACTCCATTTGTAAGATGACTTATCTTGTTGAAAACCGTACATAGTCTCACTTTAAATATCTTTTACCTTTGGGAAAAAAAGAAATAAAGGTAAAGTTCAAAAGCTGCATTTCACCATATTTCACTGTAGAATTAGTGGCTGAAGATGTGCGTCTTCACTGAGGTTTCTGGGCCGCTCCTTCTGAACGTCAAAGTTATTTGATGATGCAGTTGAACATGAGCCGTTTCCCGTTAAATCTCCTCCACACAGGTGACTTTCCCTCCCCAGGTTGCTTCTTAGTGCAGTCGGTTAATGAAACAAGACGACATCTTTCTGATTGAGGGGTCACCAGTTTGTAGATCAGTGCTGCGAGGGTGACATCTAGAAGTCCTGGCGTATATTCTCCTTGTTCTCGTCCCCCTGCTGTTGTCTGAGCTGAGTTACTTCGTTCTCCAGCTGGACGATGGCTCGCTCGATCTCAAAGTTCTTACTGACCAGAGACACCCAGCTGTTGAGGGACAGACACAGATGTTACAACGGAGGGGGAATCTTGCCGACACATTTCCGTGTACAGTGATATAAACTCTTTTAAGCAACATACTTTGACTCCAGCTCTCTCAGTTTGGCTCCTCCGGCTAACTGATCATTCTTACGCTGCCAGTTTAGATCCTGAATTTGCTTCCTGTTTGGCAAAAAAAGGAAAAATGGAATTAGTAAACGTGTGAAAACTTGTTTGACGACACTTTGATTCACCACAGACGTTCCAGCGATCCCATCACCTGAATTTCTGGAGTTCCTTTTGAGCCATCTCAATCATGAAGGCCAAGTTACTGACGGAGGAAGAGAAGGTAACGTGTTAGCAGTCTTTAGACTAATAATGCACGGAGTTAATGTCTGTGAGAAACGACTGCCGTCACGTACTCGTTGTAGACTTTCCATGCGTTGGTTCCGTACTGCGACATGAGCTCCAGGTTCTCGATGCGGACGGCCTGGTGCTCCAGCTGGGCCATCGAGTTGTTCACACACTCCTGCCACGCCGTGATGTCGTTCTTCTGTCCTGACGAGGGTGCTGGCAGCTCATACCTCCACAGGAACAGAAGCACAAATAAAAATACACCCATGCTATCATTTCAAAATGGTTGAGTGGAGTTATAACTGCAGCTGACACTAACAATTGTTGGCATTATCTATTACAGTTTGGGTTTTTAGAAATGAGCACCGACATGAAACTCCACTTGATTTAACATCTAATATTCTTACAGCAGCAAGGGGTTTGTTCAAAGAGTTCACATTTGAATCCCCTCCACACAAAAATACAATTAGCTGAAACAATTAGTGAAATTATCAATTCATCAATAATCGGAGAATGATTTGACAACTATTTGGAATATTTGTTAATACTTAGAAGTAATAGCAAAAAAAAAAAAAAAGAGGCAAAATTCACAGGTTCGATCTTCAGAAATATGATTCTGTTTTTTGTAGTCTGCTATGATAGTAAACTGAATATCTTTGGGTTTTGGACTGTTGGTTGGAAAAAAACACGACATTTGAAGACTTTACTTCTTGCTATTCGTTAACATTTTGTACCAACTCAAGGAAATAATTACTACATTAATCGATCATGAAAATAATAAGTCGCAGCTTTAAATCAGTGTATTAGTGTGATGTTACAGGATTGTGGCGTGTCTCAGTATTGTTAACTCACTCACCCCACCCTGCCGTTTGCCTAGTGGCAGCACAAATGCCCTGTGGCACATTTTGTAACTTCTTGGCCTGTTTCCATGAACTGAATTCGCTCATTGGTTCGTTACAGGATTAAGTTTACTTTTCAAAAAGCAGTTAGACTTCAAAGGGAATTCTAAAGCGAATTAACAAGAAAAGCTTAAAATATATCCACCACTGAAAACATTGCAGTACCTCACTCACTAATGTATTTTAATTTATACGTGTATACTCTTACCCGAGGCAAATGAGCAAAAAGTATAACTTTATCAGACTGTTGGACGCAGCAGTATTTTTTCAATGACTGTGTGTGTGTGTGTGTGTGTGTGTATGTATGTATGTATTAGGTGCCCATAGAGACATGCAGGCCATTGATTCAGGCGTTCTGTTGCTTTAATTGTAAACACTCCTGCAGTGTGTGAAGGTTTACCTCTTCATGCTCAGGAGATCCATGGGCTGCCGAGCCGCCAGCCGCTCAAATTCATTCCTCATGATCTCCGTCTAATGGGTGAGAAGAAAAATGAGCCCTTATTTCCGTCACACCGGTTGCGATGTGAAAAGGGTTTCAGAGGTCTGAGGAGTTTGTCACCTCAAAAGTAGAGAAGTCGGGTGTTTGCAAGTAGCCCAGGTAGTTCTTGGTCGGCCGGTATCTTCTGGTCTCTTCCTCCACCAACGCTGCAGCCTAGAGGACAAAAGGTTATTCAGGGGTTTAAACACACCGTATTAAGGGAAACAAAAGGAAGATCAACTATACTCCACAACAGAGTATACTTCACAGACACTGAATGTATAATTCTTGTGAAATTATTATACGAAATATGTTTTTTTCATGACTGGGATTAGTTTAACGTCAGCTTGGCTCATACTGATGGTACTTTTTCTGTTGTCTATGTTATGATCTCATCATCAAGTCATAATTACGAGCTCAGAGCTCAATTTTTCTTTTCTTTGATGAATGTAATGTGCCTCCTAAATCAGGTGCCAAACAGTATCATTACTGTTATTAATCACACCCATGCTTTACCTTCTATGACAAGTTGTGTGCAAATGTCTGCTGTGAAAATAGTCTTTCTGTTCTCCCCTAAACTGAAGCCATATACACTGCATCTTACTTGGATTAACAATGCAACGTGTCAGTGCTAAACTGGATAAACCAGGCAAAATGGGCCCCAGAAGGCCAAATGTTTACTGTGTGTCACTTGGGACCTGTTCTAAAAATATAGCTAGTTTGGAGACCTTGTTTCGTTGTTGTGCTGTGGTAATATGGTTCAAATAGATAGAAGCTGATAACACATTAAGAGGGAAAGTAGGAAAAACATAACATGAATACAGCCTAGCACTCCACGCCATCACTGCTAATAAAGACCCTGAACTACTAACTTATGGTCTAACCTGATTTGTTCTTTTAATTTTCTAAGCGGGATGTGGCTTCCTCTGACCAATGCTATACAGGCTAGCAGGAAGCGAAGCTAACGCTAACGTTACATTGAAACGCTAACTTTAACGTTATCTACCGTTAGCATAATATTTCATTTAACCAATGAGTGTGCTAAACACTAGCATGTGGACAAACTAAATGCCGTAACGTTAGCTTTGAACTGCCCAGTGTCCCATTAATAATGTATAGTGTGCCGTGTCCGTCTCGGTTAAGCATGGTTACATTAGCAAACACGCTGCGGCTAGCTAACGTTAGCTCCCTGTTTACTCACCGCTTCTCTCACACCTGCTGCATCGTAACCTTGGTCAAAATATGGCAAAGCATCGACGAACACTTCGCCAGCTACTGAAGCCGTTCCAGCCATTTTAATCAGTCTATATTGTTGAGTTTGTTTGATGTACGCCTCTCGTAGCTACAAAAAAGTACAATCTTCCCAGCTAACGAAAAGCCGGTTGTTCCGGTCAGGACCTTCAAAATAAAATCCTTAACCAGCACAGCCGTGTGTTATTGTTTGTGACATCTAGTGGAGTGGAATGTAACTGCTGCTTGAGTAAGTCGTAAGAAGTTGTATTTTATTGTGCTCTGACAAAGGTTTTATGCTTGTTTAACATTTTTCTTTACTGTAAATGTAGGCTTCTGAGGCTCCAGCCCTGTATGTTTTCTCAAAAGCCCAGAATACATTAAGTTTTTAAAATATTTGTGTCATTTCCCCCTCATTCTCTTTGACAAGGCGTCAAATGAATGGACCAAAAGTTCTATTACTGGGTAAATACGCAAAATAGCATAACAAAAATATGCTAAATTCCTACCCTACTATTGTTATGTAACTTAGAAATAGTAACATCAGACAATGTTAGGTGGCAGGAGTTAAAATGAGTCATTGATCCATAGAACATTTGTATATAATTGGAGGACAATTATATACAACCGGTATATACCGGATGGTGAACGGAGTCTCCAAATTCCAAAACATTCGAGGGGCCGCACCCAAAAACTGTGTTTCTCTTCCTTTTCCGAAGCCACTATTACAGTATTGTCAATTTGAAAGAGTTCTTGGGTGCAAAATATGTGTGTGAATATTGCTACACAGGTTACTCAAGCTCCGTAAGCCATCAATGCACCGGTCATTGTATTGTATGTTCTACAGCAGAATGTACAAAACAGATTGAAAAACTGGTCTTGTGTCGTGATTGTAATAAATTCTGTTGCTCCCCGTTCTGCATGATTACACTCAAAACATCAAAATATCACCATGTAGCCAATGAGTGGATTAGCGATTGCGATATTATTAAAAAGTGCAAAAGGTTTTACAACAGGCCCATTATCTCAGGAGACTCAAAACACAAATGTGAGGCTAAAAAATGTACCGTGTCCGGTGAAAGGAGATATATGAAGACCATCATCTATCTCGTTCCCTTTTACGTTAGTACAGAGACTTTAGGAGGTGTAAAATGGAGTTCCTGGGGTCTAGAATGTGTAGGAAACGTTTTCTGTCATTTCAGAACAAGGAAATACAAAGACCACATGTTTCTTGCTCACAATTCCAAAGGGTTTGATGGTTATCTTTTACTCAGATATCTCGTCAATCAGGGAAGAACGCCTAAATGAATCATGCAAGGTAGCAAGGTGCTGCTGTTTGAAGATGAGAGCTTTGGTCAGAAATACATTGACTCACTCTCATTCTTAACCATGCGGTTGGCGCAGCTGCCTAAAGCAATGGGTTTTGATGCAGCACTCAGACTGCCAGAAGAAGGTCTACACAAAGGTTATTTTTCACACCTATTCAGCTCAGCGGAGATTTTAAACTACATAGGTCCTGTAATGGTAATTTTTTACGTTGTATATATTTCTACTCAGTATATTGTATTCATGCACAAGTAATTTTGCTCTGAACTTTGTTGAACTTCACCGTGTCTCTGTTGTGCAAAAGAAGAATTATCCCTTGTTCACATAGATAACTAACTGTGTTGTATGAGAACGTTCCATTTTCTAGGCCTTTGGGCTGCTTGTTTTGGTTGCTGGCCATTTGTTTTTCATTGTTGTTCCTATCAGTCTGAGACCAAAATGTCTGTAACATTGGCCATCGGCTCCCACCTTTGCTCATTCTGTATAAAGAAAGCGTGTTCACTTTTTTCTTGGTTCTTCCTCACTGAGACTGTACGCATTCTGTTGTGATGATTGAACCTTCTCTGCGCAGAGAATAAATACTTAAAAGACAACCTGGTTTTTGGTATTATGTATTTCAGCATTAAAAGACTCACGCAAAGCGGGTATAGGAATATTTTCCACCACAGTCCCTACCCACCCAAAGAAAAATATGGCATAGACGGAATGTCAGAAAAGAAAAGGCGAGAATTTGATGTTTGGTACGAAACCAAAGCAAGCAAAAAGTTTGATTTTCAAACAGAGGCCATTCTTTACGGCGACACCAAAATCCTAGCAACTACATGCTTAAAGTTTTGCAACAAATACATCTCTGAGACAGGCGTTGATCCTCTCAGTTGCTCTACAATAACTTCAGCCTGCATTAAAGTCTTTAAAACACAGTTCGTCCCTCCAAAAACACTGGTCATCCCCTCACAAGACACCTACCATCGTCAATTCAATTCATCCAGTGGTTAGCTGGACCAAAACATAGCTATACAGCATGCCTTGAATCGGGGTGAGAAAATACTTGGGGCAATATGTTGTAGATGGTTATGCAGAGATTGACGGTTTGAAATCAGTGTGGGAATTTATCGGTTGTTTCTGTATGTAGACGTCACATCCTTCTATCCTTTCGTCAATGCAAACTTTACCTATCCCACCGGCCACCCCAAAATGATCCAGAAGGATTTCTGATCAATGCCGTTGTGCACCCTCCTTGAAAATCTATATCTGCCAATCTTCCCTTGCAGAACTCTTCACAGGAAATTAGTGTTTACTCTTTGTCGCACATGTGCAGAGACCAACCATCAGAACGGTCCTTGCATGCACCGTGAGGAAGACAGACCTTTGACCGGCACCTGGACTAGCCCTGAATTTCTTAAGGCTTTAGAAAATAGATATCGCGTGTCCAGAAGTATGGCATTTTGAGGAACAGAGCGATTCTATCTTTGAAGGCTACATTAACACATTCTTAAAAGGAAAGCAAGAGGCCTGAGGGTACCCCGCGGATGCTCTAGATGTGGAAAGCAGAGAAAAGTACATCGGAGATTACCATGCTAACCAGGGCATCCAGCTAGATCGTGACAAAATTCTTAATAACCCTTTCAAAAGACAAACGTCTAAAATGTGCCTCAAAAGCTTCTGGGGTAAGTTTGCACAGCGAGTAAATCTACGACCCTCATCACAAAACCGGAAGAGTTTTTTAAGTACCTTTTTTCAGGACAGTATGACATCAGTTACTTTGCGTTCCTTTCCTTACAGCTCACGGATGAGCTGGGAGGCGATACCATTCACAAATTTGTAGACGTAGGACCGAAAAAGCCACGCCTATCGAACGCAATCTGGCAGAGTGGCGATGCATGTCAAGGGGATCACCCAGACCCACGATAGCTGCAGAAAAATTAACTTTGACAGTGTGAAACATCTGGTAGAGAGTTACATACAAAATCCAGACAGCTGTGGCATTATCACGCCTCAGCAAAACATTACCCGAGATAAATTGGGTTTTCGCCTGAAAAATTTCAGAAGAGTTTCAGAGTAACGTCTGACAAAAGATGCCTCTTGTCAGACTGACGGACAGAACCTTTTGGTTATTGCTTTTCTTTTGATGACACGTACTGTTTTGTTTCTGTTTCAGTTTTTTTTCTATTTTTGTTTATTTGTTTTCTAAATAAAAATAAAATAAGAAAACAAATTGTAGAGGAAATTGATTTTAATCCGAGATTGTAATAATCGTTTGGCTCTGGTAAAAGTTTTTTTGCGATGCTACGAATAATGTATCTGATAATATTGTATTAATTTATACTTCAACCATTGTATACAGAATTGCAAAAGGAAAAATAAAAAAATTTGGTTTGTGAACGGATTGCCAAATTGTTTTGACGAGGCTCCTTTTCTTCCCGATCAAACACACCACTCTGGGTGTTGCTGATCTTCTTGACCTCTGAGGGTGTAATCTGTATATATATATATATATATATATATATATATAAGCACACAGATTACACCCTCAGAGGTCAAGAAGATATATATATATATATAGGGAGGGAGAGATGAATCACCTAACTCAGATTATTCTGCTTTGAATCAAACCAATAAGCGCAGACTCACCTAAAACTCCTCCTTCGTTGTATTCCAACACCTTTATCTGACTGTGTCTTGAGTATCGGCAGAATATCTGTGCTTTGGCCCATATGGGCAAATATATTCACAAGGCCCGATTTTTTTCAGTTTCTTCCAAACTAAAACTAGTTTTATGATTCTGTCTGTAAAGTATTTGACAACAAAAAAGCTTTACAACATCGAACTTCTTAAGAAACATTGTGGACATTGCCAGATGGTTGTTTTTATATGTATTTGTGTGTTTAATAATGTATTAATTTTCTCCCAATCCTCCCTGTAAGGATATATATTTATTACAGATATTCATATCCTGTTAGACATCTGGTTCACATCATGCACAGTTCATACATAGTGCACGAGCGCCGAGCCAACCCCAATATGTCTCTGATATGGAATGTTTTGTCGGCGAGTAGAATACTTAAATCGTGTAATGTGAACTAGCCGTTATAAACAAGTAAATAAGGTCTTGGTCGACGTCATGACGTAATCATACGTACTCATGGTCCGAAAAGTTACGCAGGGCGTGCAGCGGTTCAAAGAGGAAGGAAGATGGCGGATAACAAAGGCGAGGAGGATATGGAATCGTCTGCTAATTCGGACTCGGTGCCCTCGGCGCAAGATAACGAACAGCCAGAAACGAAAGTTGAAAATGCGGTAATAGTCATAGAATCAAACACGAAGGATGATGACGAAACAGAGTCTCACGATAACGCTCACGGGACACCTACACCTACCAGCGACGGTGGAGACGTTAGCAGCGGCGGGGCTGCTGCTGCTGCTGCCGTTGGGGAAGTCAACGTTAGCGTTAGCAACGACGTGAGCCCGGTTGCAACCAGCAGCACCAACGCAGAGCCGACGGCAGCTGAAACCCTGGCCGCCGCGGATGCTCCTGTTGGCGGGCTCTCCACTGAAATGTCCCCCCCATCTACGGCTCCAGCGGCTACGCCGGTGCCCGCTCCCATCAATTTTTTGGATACGTGCGCAGTGTGTAAACAAAGTCTTCAGAGCCGAGACTGTGAACCCAAACTTCTGCCTTGTCTGCACTCCTTTTGCCTAAAATGTATCCCGCAACCAGACCGACAGATAAGCGTCCAGGTACCTGGACCGCACGGGCAGACTGACACACACATAGGTGAGTTTATCACGAGTAAGTTAACGTTATCGTTGCACAGTCATTTGCTCTGTTAGGATGAATTGCTGTCTGTCAAAACTTCGGGTTTCAACAGTTAAACACTGATGCCTACTACTATTGCGTTACATGAAGAAGGTGGCGGCTCTGTCTGTGGTTGGATAGACACACTTCCATCTCTCCTGGGAGCCCACCATTGGTCAATCCGTTTAGGATTTTTTCAACCATAATATATTGTTATTGTATTAACAGGCGGCAGTGAGAAACATCAGTTGAGATGGTTCTTACTGGTCATTTGAGATGGTTCTTACTGGTCATTTGAGATGGTTCTTACTGGTCATTTGAGATGGTTCTTACTGGTCATTTGAGATGGTTCTTACTGGTCAGTTGAGATGGTTCTTACTGGTCATTTGAGATGGTTCTTACTGGTCATTTGAGATGGTTCTTACTGGTCAGTTGAGATGGTTCTTACTGGTCATTTGAGATGGTTCTTACTGGTCAGTTGAGATGGTTCTTACTGGTCAGTTGAGATGGTTCTTACTGGTCATTTGAGATGGTTCTTACTGGTCAGTTGAGATGGTTCTTACTGGTCATTTGAGATGGTTCTTACTGGTCATTTGAGATGGTTCTTACTGGTCAGTTGAGATGGTTCTTACTGGTCATTTGAGATGGTTCTTACTGGTCAGTTGAGATGGTTCTTACTGGTCAGAAGATTATTCATTGGCCTCTTCCACTGTCGCAGTTAAATCCTACAAAAAGTGTGTCAGCAACTAGATTTAAAGCATTTGATTGACATGGCTTCACTTAAAGGGTTAGAAATGATGTCTCCGTTCCCTGGTCACAACACTAACCCAAGCTACTGATTGATAGTATTAAACCCTGTGCTTTACCAGATCAAAGGAAAGGGGGGATACTGATACATGATCAGACAATCTTCTTCATGATAATGTGCATGTTAAGTGGCATACATAAAATGAGGAAATGTCAAAGCTAGTTGAGAATGCAGTTCAGAAACGAGTTCATGAATCCATCCTGACTTCTACTTCTCTTTTGTGATGTCTGCTGTAATATATGGCAGCAGCTTGTTACGTGACATGTTGTTTTGCTTCTTACTGATATTGCCGTTTGAATATCCAGAAGTACCTGTCAGGTGTGTCTGAAGACTGCTCTATCTGTTAAACGTGCATTAACCTGCACAATACTACGATTGCATTTTTTTTTTCTCGTAGCATGACTCATGGTTTCGTTGTAAAAGATAAGAAGTGAAGATGATTAAATGTGACTTAAGATACAAATGTTTTTGTGGTTGGACCAAATTTTGGGTTGGTTTCCATCTTGTGATGAAGTGAAGGTGAACACGGACACCAAGCAGAGTTAAAATGTGATGATATCTGTCACTTCTACAAGATAAATGATGTTCCCTGAGATTTCTTTCTTTTCCTGTATTTCAGGGATAGTTGGTGCTATAACTTGATCACAGTGTAAGCGTTGGTTGCGGCTCACTGTGGTACATCTCTGGTACTAATGCACCCAGCACTTGCAAATCGACGAGGTTAATGTATATTTGGCAAAGCAATCGCCCAATTTAGTCAAACCGACCTGGTTGCTTTTATGCTTTTATAGTCTTGTTTCCCCTTTTCTACTTTCTTTAGCAGTACTTTTTCTGAATATAAGGGGGGGGGGGGGGGTGCACTGCTCTGCTCTAGTTCACAGTGATAGCTGTGTGATACGTGTGTTTGTAGGGGTTGTGTTGGTTCCTCCACACAGTGTGGGTTCCTTCACACAACCCCAGTCCATCTGCTTTCACAACCAATCACTCAGAGACCCATGCAGCTGGAGCTTACACAAACCGGCTGTGTGCTGCTCAAGCCAGTGTAGACCGGTTTATACTGGCTTCAACCAGTTTTTTACCTCAGCTGGCTGGTGAGGGAGGGGGGTTTATGGGCTTATGAGGTAGAGGGGGAGGGGTGACATATATTATGCTGACTCAATTTAAAATGTTTATGTGTTACTGTGAAGTTTGATATTTTGCATATCAAAACTTGAGGAAAATAAATGGCCACGTTAATGCACTGAACTAATTATTTTCCTGGGTGTATGATTATAGCAGTAATTGAGCTAATTCCATTAACAAAGCCAACTAATGCGTTTAAGTGAAACAGTCCTCATTGTTTGGCCATGTGATTTCATTTTCTAATAAATATGCCAAAGAAGACAAGATTGAATCTCCTGGAGACGGACGCTTAATCAATTAGCTCCCATGAATAGGCAGTAGGTGTCCCACGGTGCCAAGAATTTTTTTAATAACGACAGGAATTTACCTAAAGGAAATTATGGAAATAAGCAGAAAATATGCAGAGGGCCTCTTACATTACATTACATTACAGTCATTTAGCAGACGCTTTTATCCAAAGCGACTTACAATTCAGATTCTATCACATTTCTACACCGTAGGCACAGCTACGGGAGCAACTTATTAATCCTCATTAGTTTGGAGCAGGACTATATTTAGCCAAGAGTTAAGGGGGCTTCATAAGAAGTCAGTTAATAGGTTTCACGTGGGCTTGTCCTCGTCACCGCTTCTCTGGCTTTGTTTCGCATTTTTCTTCAAAGATCAGTCATCAATCAATCATCAGTAAGCATTGAATGTGTAGCCCAGGGGTTGACCTTTTGATCTCATTTGACTTGTGTATCCCCCCCCCCCCCTTGTTTTCTGTCTCTTTTCTGTCCATAGTAAATGTTATGCGCTGTTCAGTGTGCCACCAGGACTACAAACAGAGCGACATCATTGACAACTACTTTGTCAAAGATACCACAGAAGCCACCAATGCGTCTGATGAAAAGGCCGCACAGGTACGTCAAAGCGGTTGGCCTTGCGGCCATGATGTTGTACTTCAGTGTATCTGCATCGATGCTTTGCCACATAGGTGTTTGGAGGGATGATAATTTTCTTGATAACTGCCGAGAGTATCTCAAATAGATATTCACCTTGTGCTACAGGTTCGTCTGGGACTTAAAGTGAGATGTAAGACAAATTAGTTAATAAGCTGTATTCCAAACATAGGAAGATGCTTATTTTTCATTTTGAGTGCACTGGCTTTCCTTTAGCAGCACTGATAAAAACAAACTATGTACAGAGCCAAATCCAGGCCAATAGTTTTGATCATTGATCTCACAATGAAAGTGAGGGCCAGCGCGCCGGCTAGGGGTGGGATCCCGGCCCCCGGTAACCGGTCGTCCGGCCTGGGTATAGGGGCGAAAGACTAATCGGACCAGTAGCTGGTTCCCTCTGAAGGTTCCTTGAGGATAGCTGGCGTCTCGCCGTTTTTTTTTTCTTACTTCAATCACGTGAATATGTTGTATAGAAAGTGTTGAGTCATAGTTCTCGTGGTACCGACGTTTCCTGAAGGCAACGTGGTTGAGGAAGGTCCTCAGCCTTCTTTGTTATGCTGTCACTCGTGATTACGCGCCCCTCTCAGTTGATGCCATGCCAGAACAAGCCCAAATGTCTGACACTGTAAAAAAAAAAAAAAAAGGGATCTCAATCTGAAAATATAAAATCTGCAACTGAAAAAGATAAGACCTCAAATATCAAAATATATATGAAAGTGAAGAATGAAAATAAATATTTTCTTCAAAAAAATTCCAGAACTGAATCAGTTGAAGTTATATTTAACCCCCAAAAACTTTTCCTTCACTTATTTTTAGTTTGAATACATTGTTGTATTTTTCTTTCAGTTTCAACTTCTTTTTTTTTTCTTTTTTTTTTCAAATGATCAAAACTATTGGCCTGTATGTGGCTCCATAACTATGCAGCTCTTGACCCATTACTCAGACACAAAATCTGAACTGTACGTTAATGCTCTAAATTCAACTGAACCAACTTATTTTAAAGAAGCTATGACCATTTGTTTAGCTTAACACTAATGTAAACGGGTAGTTTAGGCTTTAATATACCATAATGGGTTCTCTATACCATTGTACTATTATTATTAGTAAGTTAGCACTTTGACATTTTTTTTCAGCCTGGAAACATTTGACTTGTCTTCATACTGTGTCTATATCAAGGCAACGTTATTTCATGATCTGAGCACACATTTGTAGAAGCTGCATTTCATATGCTTTCTGGTGTGATCTTCTCAAGGTATGCACAAGCTGCGAGGACAACGCAGGAACCATAGGCTTTTGTGTGGAGTGCGGAGAATGGCTGTGTAAGACCTGCGTGGAGGCGCACCAGAGGGTCAAAATAACCAAGGACCACAAGATCCACACGAAGGAGGATGCTGACGCGGCCTCCGGTAAGATGGCTGATCCTCACCGCGAAGGGCCGTGAAGCTAAGACTGCAGAAGCCGAAATAAGACTAACCCTAGTCGAAGCACAGTGAATGTGGTGCCGCTGGTAGGCTGTTGCCATAGTAACAGTGCTGCAGAGTCTGGTTGCTGAGATGGTAACTCTAGCTGGGGGACCAAACACCCTGAAGCTCTGATCAGAGTTTTCTGAGACCTTTTCTGTCTGTTTGCCAACCTCAACTGGCTTTGACATGACTTTTTGCTGTTGTCTATATTTGTCTTTCTTTTGTTCCGTCTTTCTTTCACCGGTTTCTACGATTAACTTGCCTTTTTACTGATTTCTGTCTCTCCACTGTGTCTATAGAGTCTGTCGGTACGTCAGGACAGAGGCCTGTTTTCTGTCCCATCCACAAGCAGGAGCCACTGAAGCTGTTCTGTGAGACCTGTGACACCTTGACCTGTAGGGACTGCCAGCTGCTGGAGCACAAGGAGCACAGGTAGCTCAACATCTAACACGTCCCTCTAGGGATTCTGACCAATAACCACACCGTGTTAACCGATCGTTAGGCGTTAACAGACGGTCAATGCCTCGCATGCAGGGGTGCTGTGGTTGATACTCGTGCTTGGCACCGTAGCGCGAGCCTCGGCAGATGGCGTGCCGAGCTCAGAGCATGAACGGAGGCGTTTATACTCTATGAGCCGTTTGTTGCATTATTCTCCAAGATGCCAGAGGGCCTACAGACAAAATGAACTGTGAAGAATCAAAAAGACAACGAGTGTAGCCTATTGACTGTAGGTGTAACCGGCAATAAACTGACCTCGACAATGCAGAGGATGTATTTGAATTATCTGTAAAGTCATATCTCATATTCACGGACTACTTTATTGCCTTTGTACAAGCCCTGTAAAGAAACAAGTTAAGTATTACATGCATTGTAAAGAAATGAAGGTTGAGTATCCGGTAAACAATTTGATTTAGCTGGCAAAATATAGACTGAAATTAAGATTTTTAAGACTTCCTGTTTCCAAAGCATTTAAAAGTGAATTGGCCCTCTTTGCATAATCCACAGACATGTTTAGTGCTTTAATCAGTGAACTATTTGTGACAGTCACAAGACAGTGCCTCGCTCTGGCTTCACTACGCCGGGTATAAACTAAGCTTAACTAGTTTTCTAATCAGAGACTGCTTTGCATCTCGCAAGTTGAATGGAAGCTCCCACCTGGTAGACAGAAAATTAATACTGCTCTTACAACACAAAGAAAGGCAAAGCAAAGAATCCCCTCCTCAGATTCTCATACATCTTCTATTAGTAATTATTAAAAGTAGTTGGTAACTTAAAGAGTGTTACTTCCTCTACTCTCAGGTACCAGTTCCTAGAGGAGGCTTTCCAGAACCAGAAAGGCATCATTGAGACCAGCGTGGCCAAACTACAGGAAAAGAAGAACTATGTCCATTACTCTGTCTCTCAGGTGCAAAGCAGGTGCGAGTTTTTTTTTCATCTCCAGTTTCCTCTCCGGTGCTGCCCATTGACCGAGTTACCGCATGTTAATATCCACGGCAATGGGCTGAAAACATGCAGTCAGCATTTCTGTTGGTGGCTAGGGTCTCTAAATGAAGTGTTTTTTTTTTTTCATCCAGGTTAAAAGAGCTGAATGACACACACAAGAAGGTGGAGCACGAGATCAAAATCGCAGTATTTACTCTTATTAATGAGATCAACAAGAAGGGCAAGTCCCTTCTGCAGCAGTTGGAGGTAAGAGAATATTAATTAAGTCAGTTTGGCTAAGATCTGCAAAATAAAGTAAATATATTGTTATAGATTTGAAACGATAGTTTTTTGTATGCATTTATGCAAGCTAATTCTGTGGCTGTTGACTCACTCTAATTGCACTGAAACACAGTGAAATTACACCACATATTGACCACATGGTTTGCAAAAAGCTTTATTTATCTGCCCATATGAATATGATGAGACAACACAATTTTACATTGTGTACCCACACCTTTCTTATTTATCATAGATGTTGAATATCTTGATATTCTGATGCGTTTCTTTTTACTGTATATGTTGTCACACATTAAGAACAATTTCCTTGTCATGCTTACCTATAAAAGCCTTGTGACATTTTTCCTCTTCATATATTTGCTCAGTCATTGAATCTCGTTTGTTATATACTTGGCTACTTCCCCATGTGCTGTGTGCTTATTTACTTAATTGTTTTTGCTGCATTCCATTATCGACCGCTGTAAGCAGCTGTGGTATCAGCAGCAGACATAACCCAAGCTCCCCACAGGGACCAATCAATTTTAATCTCGTCAAATCTAATTATCTCATCCATCTCTATGCACATGCTAACATTTTGTACGAGCATTCATTTGTCTGGGATGTTCGGGCTCTTTCAGTAGCGGTGCCTTAACCACAATAATCTTACTTTCTGTCTAGAGTGTGACCAAAGAGCGCAGTATAAGGCTCGTGTCTCAGCATAAGGACACCACCCAGCTGGCCCAACAGATCCACCATGTGCTCAGCTTCTGCCAATGGGCCGTCACTTCTAGCAGCAGCACGGCGCTGCTCTACAGCAAGAGGCTGGTATGTTTCCCATGAGCCCCAGATGTTCAGCAGTTTGAAGCTGATGCTCCAAACAAAACTGAAGTTGCACCACAGACGACGTGGCTGGTTTGTTAGAACGATGAAGCACTTAGATGTGGATCCCTGCTGTACATGAGAAGAATTGTTCTACTTTTAGTGTTAAACTCTAGTTTTCAGGAACATTTGAGCTGTGTTTGCTTCTGATATAACTTTGTCATCATGCTATCAGGCACATGGACAGCAATAAGTAGGGTTGTAGCTAGTACTCTGGTATTTTTCTGTATGTCCTTGAAATCTGTTTTCAGCAGCAGACGTGACATTTTGTTTGGAGTATGCTTCTGGATCAGCCTTTTCTAGATAATTGTGTTTGCCAAACAAGCACATTTTGTGAATGGGATATTTATTTATTGGTGCAAACTAGAGGCTTCTGCCGCATGTCTTTGACTTCCTACCACAAGACAGTCAGCAACTTAGATAATTGTGTTAACTTTATTGTTTTTTGTGGGAATAATACTCCCAAAGGGCATTTTGACAAATGGGGCATTTGTTCCTCCACTAAAGCCAGGCTCATTAACCGAAGAACATTATGCTCTGTGTGTCTGTGTGTGTAGATTCTGTTCCAGCTTCGCCAGCTCTTCAAGGCTAGACTGGAACCAGCGCCCCAGGCCAACGGAGTTGTACGCTTCTTCTGTGACCCCACCTTCTGGGCCAAAAACGTAGTGAATCTAGGTGAGAAAGGCCTATTACCTCATCATTATTATTATTATTATTATTATTATTATTCCTTATCAGTCAATAATTCTGTCTATATTGACTTTCAGTCTCTTATTGATTTATTCTAACCAAGATTAGTCTGAATTTGCCATTGAAAGGTGTGTCTTTGCATGCTTATTATTTCTACATGATATTCATCATCCGGCTGACCAGATTAAGTTGTGCCTTATTAATAGTACAGTGGCTATAAACAGCGTAAACTGCAGTAAGAAATAGATTAAAGTGCCCTGTCGCATTAAATGCAATAAAGGAATATTTCACACCTGTCTAGAGCATGTGCACTTCTATAAATTAAGCTTTCTGTTCTCACTGTAGGTAATTTGGTTATCGAGAAGCCACCTCCGCCTGTGCAACAGCCTGGCGTGATGTTAGGAGGACCACCCATTTCTCCAGGCCAAGGTCATCACAGCAAGCAAGCAGGACAGATCAACCTGGCCCAGCTCCGGCTGCAGCACATGCAGCAGGCGGCCTATGCACAGCAGAAGCACCAGCACCAGCATCATCAACAACAGCAGCAACAGCAACAGCAACAGCAGCAGCAGCAGCAGCAGCAACAACAACAACAACAACAACAACAACAACAACAACAACAGCAGCAACAGCAGCAACAGCAGCAGCAGCAGCAACAGCAGCAGCAGCACCAGCAGCAGATCCAGCAACAGATGCGCATCGCCTCCCAAATGTCCCAGCAGCACACCAGACAGGCCGGGCAACCCATGGGTCAGCAGCCGGTATGGAAAACATTCACCAGTCGAGGAACCACTGTGGAATACAATGGAAACCTGTGCTCCACACGGTCACCTAAGAGGCTCGCTAAGATATTAGAAGCTTACTTCAACATTTTATTTTTAGTGCACCAGACAATTCTTTTATCTCTCCAGACCTCCGAGCTTTAACAGATGGAGATCTGGCTGTACAAGAATAGCAATATTTATGGCTGAATGGAGCAGCCTGGGGGGGTTCGGTGACAAACGTCCATAAGAATTAATACAAGATAAACACACTTGTGGACTTTGTTAATAAGTTTATTATTTGTCATTTTTGTCATCAAACTATTAAAAAAAAACGGACAAAATGTCCGTCTCAAGGGATGGGGAACCCAAATTGATCTAAGATCACTCAATTTGTCTAATCATCTGTCAAAATCCTCAAAAGTTATGATTTAATGTTGTTAAACAAGGAAAAGCAAGCAAATCTTAGCATTTGAGAGGACCAGTGAATATTTAGTATTTTTAAGGGATACATGTCTGAATTGATGAATTGATGATTCAAGTCTTCAGTTTGTTTTCTGTGGATCAAGGGGTCTTTAAATCTACCCATCATGTCAGCATTAACTATATGTTTTGTTCCCGTCATTGCGTGACCCTGAATTTCACTTGCTGTTAGCATAAATTGTCATGGTTGTGTTTCACCAATGATCTGATTTTCACACAGTCTGTTTATCTGTATGTTTTTTTTTTTTTGACAGCCTCCAAGGCTCATCAGTATGCAGCAGCTACCAAGAGGGCCCGGGGGTATGAATGGTGTGCCAGGCCCCCCCATGTACCCGTCCTCCCACCATATGCGTCTCCCGGGTCCACCGCAGGGCCGAATGCCCACGGCTCAGCCGAGACTTAATGGGCAGCAGTATCCTACCATGATGCAGCCTCAGCTACAGAGACAGGTCAGTGCAAACACACTCTGCTTTCACTGGATACACGGGTGAAATTTGGGCTGTTTACAACGTACTTTGAATGTTTGGATTTATATATATATGATTTAGTTTTTTTTGTCTAACTCAGCTGTTGCTGTAAATGATGTGATGCGCAAATGTGGTAGTTGCAGTATATTTGTTTGTGCACGCTTTTCTATCTAATGCAAAAAAAATATTTGGGAATACTAACAGACATTTAAGTGAGGTTTCATCTTCCTTTTTTGCACCAAGTCTGTAGAATTTTAGGGGCAATTGGAGTGTAAGAGTCCAGCAAGTGTATATATAGAATTTCCTGTTTGTGTGTTGCATTGTGGTTTTTAATCTTTAGAGTATGTTTAGAATAAGATAATAATTGTTGAGGCCAGTACATAGTTTGTCCACCAGGTTTATTTTTCAACTGTAAAATGTCCCACTCCTAGATACATATTCCTATACTGGTCACAATTCTTAAAAAAAAAAAACATATGGTGAAGTTGTTGTTATCTGGGTATTTAAAAAAAACAACTTAAATAGTTGTATTGGTATCGATATAGAAAAATCCATTATCAGTCAGCCATCACTCTTCATGCAGAGTCTGAAGTCAGGCTGGTATTGTGGACTGACTATTTGTGACGTTTTGTGAAGGTTCTGCAGTGGAAAGGGGGCCGCTAGTTTTGTTGGGTAACTACACAGATTCCTCAAAACAAGCCAAGAACAATGCTGCCTTTATTCAAACTTTTGTTTGTGAAGAAATCTTAAATAATTCAGACAAACAAATTCTAATGTAAAAGTCCAGTTTATATTTTCATGTTTATAAAGGGCGCTGTGAAGGTGTCTTGTAAACAAACAAGAGTTATGTTTACTGTCAGTGTTACTAAACAAACACAACCTGTGTTTCCTTGAGGTCATGCAAACGCGTCGATTGCATTCCCCTCCTTTGTTTACATCCGCGTTTACTAGCTTGCAGACTTCCTCTTCTGAGTTATTATTGGTGCACTGTAGCATATCTTGCTTTGTTATTGCTACCTGTTGATCAGTGTCATCAACAGGTGTGACACCATAGGTAGGACTGTTTCCTTGTGCGTGTGCAAGAAAGAAAACAGGGAAACTCATAGAAATAGAGCTCCATGGCACTACTAACAATCAAAAACTCCACATGGAACCTTAATGCTTTTTAATTTTTACATTGGCAGACAATTTTCTACTTGTCTGTTTCACACTCAGTTATGGCAGCGTTCTACTTTGGCACTGAAAACTTTTTATTTTTTATTTTGTCAGTAATCACCTTTTCAAACATGGAAAAATAAGGTTTTATGAACACAAATGAAATCTAAATGTGATCAAATTATTTCATCTAAATACTTGAACATCCAAGTATTACGGGTGCAAATGTACTGTGTCCTCATTCAGTCCTTCTTTACAATGCCTCACCAATGACCTTTACATATATAGCTGATTATTTGCACAAGTCAAATAATGTGTACAGAGTGAAAATGTACATTTGCTGCCTGCATGTAAGACTAGGAAAGAGAAACCTCCACTATATCCAGCCCCCTTTTTCTTTGTGTCTAGATGTCTATAGAATCTGAGATGAGCGACCAAAGGTTTCGTTTCTTACTACAATCAGGGGTTTGGCACCTTTTTCCTACTTTGTCATTTCTGTCTTGTGCAGCATGCATCACCCAAATGCATGATCATGCAACCATGTTGTTTTGTACAACAAAATGTCTTTTGATAAAACTCAGCGAATGACCGATGTCATTATTACTGTCCTCCCACCTTTTTTTTTTTTCACTTCTTGTCATTGTCCTTCCTTCATCCCTCCGTCTCTCTCTTTCTATGCAGCATTCCAACCCAGGCCATGCAGGCCCTTTCCCGGTGGCATCTCTTCATAATGCCAACCCCACAAGTCCTACCAGTGCAAGTATGGCGGGTGCCCATGCTCACCGCGGCCCTGCCAGCCCCATCATAGGTCCCATCGAGCTCATCCCCTCGGTCACCAATCCTGAGAACCTGCCCTGCCTACCTGAGATCCCGCCCATTCAGGTGCGCACCTTCTAACCATGTATTGGATGTTTGGGTCGGATTTGTAACTTTTTTTTCTTTTTTTTAAGGACCTGCTACTTTTTCAGACTTAGACGTTTGAACTGTAAAATATCAACATTGCTCTCAATTAAAGAAACAAAAAAATCTAATGTCAATTGAAATGATCCCATAATTAGCATTACAATAAACATTTGAACATTTTTAGAGTTTACAATAATGAGTAAAAATATGTAAAATATAGATGAACCCAAATAGGCAAATATATGAATTTATATATTCATACCATTGACTGGGAAATGTGTGGAGAAGCACAACTACAAAGTCTGATGTGGTGAATGAGTAAACAGATTTGACACAGGCCAACATTTTCCAATATTTTCCCTGGTTGAGGGTCAAGTTGACATTAAATATATTCATTTACAACACTCCGTTGACCTTTTGAGTAACTTGATTCTCTGTCTGCTTTCCTAGCTGGAGGATGCAGGTTCCAGCAACCTCGGACACCTTCTGTCTCGCTACATCACAGCCAGCACGCAGCATCACCTTGGTTCAATGGACATGAACCCCTCACCTGGACTGTCCACACACTCCCCTGGATCTTCAGGTATCCACACATTCAGGGAGAGGGACTCCCATTCACATCTGACCAAACTTCCTGTTTTATTTTTTATTTAATTTTTTCATTCTTCATTTTCTGTTGATCTAATCACATTCATGATAACATCAGAGACCTTAAGGATTCTGTGATAAGGATGTAATCCACAAAGAGCAGCCATTGGCTCTAACTGTAATGAAATTTCATGTAAGAAATGAAACTATCATGTTCTTGTACAATCGGTAGTGATCACTGCTGCGTCATCTTCACCATTGTCTCCTCTCTTATTTCTGTCTGCAGGTTTGTCGAATGCCCACACACCAGCACGACCTTCTAGCACGTCCAGCACAGGCAGCAGGGGCAGGTAAGAAGATGTGAAGTTATTATAGTATCGAAACACCCTGTCAAAATTCCCAGAAAATACATACAGGCAAGAGTCCAAGTACGCCGATTCAATGAATTACATACCTGCAAACATGTCACATTTCGGCGAAATTCGCCGTTTTGAATCTAAATATATCATCCACGTGAATCATGTAGATCTGTAGAGATTTTTTTGGGGGGGGGGTCAACTGGCCAGCCAGCGTTTCTCAGATTGGAGTGAGACGAGGGGAAAAGGTGATGTCGTGATCTTCGCAATAGAACATCTTTGATGTGTCGAGACTTGGCCAATCAGCGTTAAGATGTCTACAGCGTCTTCATTTCCCTCCGTTAAAGTTTAAATTACTTTCTGTACCTTTACAGTTCAGACTTGCTGTGTTAAGGATAACGTACACTGCATGCAAAACTTTGTAGACTGAAAAAAAAGTAAGGTGAATCATCAGCAAGCCTGCAAGCAATAACTTGCACAGTAGGATGTATTAAGAGTGTTCCGTTTCTGACGTGGGCATTCGTGATTAACAGATTCTGAAAGGCAGCCTCCCGGTGAGAAGTGCAGCTCTGGCTGTCGTTACAGCTATAGAAATGATTGTATTATAATAATATATTATTATAAGCTTTTTCCAAATGGTTTTAGTCACGTGTGCTCTATTTGCAACAATGCTACATACAGAAAAGGATATCATTATTTGACCCCTTGCCGATTTTGTAAGTGCCCACTAACAAAGAAGCCTAGCACGACTCCGGACCTTAATCCCATAGAAAATCTGTGGAGGGAACTGCGAATTCGAGTTGCTAAGTAACCCCCACGTGTTCAGTGCACGCAGTCACTCATTAACGTTAAACCAGAACACAGTTGGATCTGGTTGCAGGTTCTTTTTTTTAACTCAAAGTAGAATGAGGCGATTTCGTGGTGATAACTTTTATGAACACGAAAAATGAGGCCCGGATACTGATGAGATGATGTGGTCAAAGAGCTTAAGGAAGAGGAGGGCCCGTGTACGTTTTGATAGTCTGTTTTACCGTTCAGTCGAAAATCCGAAAATATTTTCGACTGAACGGTAAAACAGACTATCAAAACGTACACGGACCAGAGAGTGTTAAGGTGCCTGTACCTTCATTTCAGCGGGTTGCTAATGCAGAGGTGTGTATAGATTACAGCTACTATTTTACTCTTGATAAACTACCTCAGCCAGAGTAGATTATCATTTTAATTTAAATAATTGAACTGGATTGAATGCATATTAATTGCAAATTGAAGATAGGCCACAATTCTAACAGTAACAGTGGAAGTTAATATGAAGCCGTACAGTAACAGGGTTCGATGAAAACGAATCACTTTATTTTGTACAGGCGATGGTTCTCGCTACTCTTGCTATCTGTGTTTTTATATGACTAAAACTTTTGAAAATGAGACCTTGGTGTCAATGGATTTTGTTTAAATAAAGGTTAATAATAATAGAGCTGAAATACTGATTAATAACTGAATAATAAATTAGTTTTTTTGCTTAAAGTAAATGTCTTATCACTTCATGTTCTTCTCAGAGTACACCAGAATGCTTTTAAAGCTCATGCCCCCCCCGACAGGGTTTCGGGTTTCGGGTTTCGTGCACCTTTTTCACCTCTTATGAGTTTGCAGGTATGGAATTAAGCAGAGACTTAACCAAACTTAAAATTCAAAAAATAAATTGGTCAGAGTGACACGATCGGAGTTAGCAAATATTAAGCAACGATCGATACAGACGAGACTTGCTCAAGCTGCAGATGCTCTGAAACAGCAGGAGCCAACGTTGCAGGATGGAGACGAGCTCTGGGCTGCATTTTAAACTAGAAGCAGCACTAGAACAACAGATTTGCAACTGCCCCCAGAGACAGGGAGAACATCGGCAAAGACTGCAGGCGTTTTTCACACTGTATCCCAAACTCGGATAGAGATATGGTTAGAAATCTGAAAATCTTCCCTTTAGAAAATAAGTTTTAGTTGCCTAACTTTAAATACGATCTCAAACACCAAAGGGCCAAATGACAAAAGCACACTGTATGTTAGTCCCGCGCTTGTCGTAGTCGTTAATGAGTTTTAAACGATTGCGTTAATTATTTCTGCATGGTTTGTTTTTGTGTGTTTTTAAGCTGTAGCTCTGCTGGGAGGGCGGGACCAGGAGGCGGAGCTCCGGTGGAGCAGGTGAGGGTGAAGCAAGAGCCTGGTACAGAAGACAGCTACAGCTGTCCGGCTTCTTCTCTGAAGACGGAGCGGGGCAAAGATTCCGGGAGGAGTGCCTGCATGGTATGAATACTTTGTCCATTAGTTTTAAAATGTGCGATAAAAGTACTTTCAACAAGTATAAATTCAACTAAATACGCTTATATTGTCAACAACAATGTTTGGTTATTTATCATCTTACCCAAAACCGACAAATGTCCGTGGTAAAATATGCTAAAGATGTTTATGCCTGATAACTGTTTACATTGGCTAAATGAGCCAGAACCAGAGGATCCTTCTAACAACATAAAATGTGGTAAATGAAATATGAAAAGTGAGGAAATAAACTTAGCTCCATGTCATTTGTTTTGTGACATCACTTCTGGGGCGACATACTTACAGACAGTATTGTAAGATATATGTGAGTATAAGACCAGAAGATTATCATCTTGTCTTAAAACCATCTAATGTATTTGTGTGTTTTTTTACTCAGATGAGCAGTCCGGAGGACAGCCCCCTTCCTGTATTGGGAGTTGTATCTGCCGGCCAAGATGCTCTCAAAGCTTTAGGGGAGCGCATCAAAACAGAACCCCAATCTGAAACATCTTGTTCTGGACAAAATGGCTCCAGTGCCGCCACCTCCTCTTCTTCAAATTTCACTATGACCTCCACTACCTCATCCTCCGAGAACAACAACAGCAGCAGCAGCAGCAGCACGGCAGGCGCTCTCCTCACTAATGGAAACTCCAACAAGGGAACGAGCACCAAAGGGGACGGCGCGTTGGCCGGAACAGGCAGTTCTGGTGGGAAAGAGGACGACCCGAACGAAGACTGGTGTGCTGTTTGTATCAACGGTGGTGACCTGCTCTGCTGTGACTGCTGCCCCAAAGTGTTCCACATGAAATGCCATGTGCCCACCATAAAAATCTTCCCAACGTAAGTGATCAGTCTAGGTCGTTTCTTTTGGTGGTGCATTTTTAAAACGATTTAACTGCTGTTGCACACTGCCACAACGTTCACACTGAATATTTTGGTTATGTTGTGGAAACACTGTGAACATCACTGAAAGTGGGAAAGTCCTGGAACATTATTTCTAGAACCCTGTATGCAGAATGGATGAGATGCAACAGTAAAACAGACATTGACAAAGTTGATACCCGATCTGTAGAAACAGGCTCATTCTTGTAGAGTCGTCAGTCTAAACGTAATATCTTAGCTCATCACCGCAACGTTTGGCTTTAGCTGCAGTTAATTGACCATGCAGATCATGAAAGTTAATGTTAACCCAATGTGTGACTTTTGTGTCTCAGGGGTGACTTTCTTTGCACGTTTTGCCGGAGTGTGACCACCCCCGAGATAGAGTACTGTGACGACAGCAAGAAAGTGAAAGGAGAGCAGGACCTGAGACCAGATGATCAAAGGGTCAGTACAGCCACCACAACCTTCACAGGCCTCCTCATCATTAGTACAAGGCAACTAATACCTCTCTCTTCACCTCTCTGCAGAAATGTGAACGCCTCCTGCTGCACATCTTCTGTCATGAGCTCAGCGTGGGCTTCAGGGAACCTGTTGCTAGCTCTGTAAGTAGCTCCACATGACACACACACACACACACACAGTTCAGCCAGTTCCACTACCTGATGGCCCAGGTCCTGTCTTCAGTCCTGTTCCTTTCCTTTTGCTTGTTATGCGGTGGCAACGATGAATTTTTCCTCTTTTTTTTTATTTTCATTAGTCCGCATTGGAGCTGTCTGTAGGACAAAGACATTCTTAGTCGACTAGCAATCATACAATTTTGTCAACTAATTGATAAGTTGTTTTAATTGACAGATCTATAAAAATTAGTTTCTCCACAAACAATCGCACAAAAGCACCACTTTAAATCTCGTGCTTACCAGAGACCAGAGATGTGTGCATCACTTTCAAATGACTAATAGACTAAAGAAATCTTAGTCGATTATAACTAAACAGCTGATTCTAGGACCATTTTGAAATGCACTGCAAACACCTGGCAGCACCTTTTTAGTGTCCCGTGTGCTGATATATTTTTCTTCAATTTATTTTATTGCATACTGTATTCTATCCTTTATGTTCTGCAGTTTATAATTGATTGGTTAGCTCTTGGTAGGCTCATTATTTTATGAACTCATTAAATCCGTTGAGACATGCTTGTGTTGAAGAGCTGAACAAATTAACATAATTTCTTATAGCCCTCATGTTGGCAAAGCAGGTGCAATCATAATTATAAACATCTGATTAAGTTTTCAAGTCTTTTAAGTTTGAAAGAAGAAACTCGGTAGAAACGTGGATATTTATGTTTGCAGTATTTATTACGTGCTTGAGGCAAGTTGAAAATGTTATGGTAATTTTCTTCACAAAAATCTGTTGTGTTGTTTTTGATATGTGGTTTGTGTGAGTTACACACTCGTTGCATTGATTCAACAGCATTTCATGTAGGGATATAATAGTAATAGGCTTTTACTATTTGTAGTTTTTTCCATCAGTGGCTGCGTAGTCAGGATGTGCGGGTTGACTCACAGGTTTGGTGTGTTTGGATAAGCTTACTAAAAAATATCAAGTTATTAATAACTTACAGAAACATTGCGTGGAATACTCCACAGCGCTCAGTCCTCAGTCCACCTACATTTATTTATGTTGACAAAACTGACGAGTAATATTCCTTTAAGAAAGTTGATTTAATCAAAAGAGACTCGACTCATTTATCCGATTAATCACTTTGAGGATTTTGTTCGAGGATATGTTTGTTTTTAGGGAGATGACATCATAAAATATGACAACAGATATTAAGAGCTTTATTGGAATGCCCCAATTGAAGCTTTAAATGTAAAAAATAAGGTACAGTCCTATATTCATGGGACAACAACTCAGCAAGGCATTGACACCATCTATGAAACAGGGGAAAAAAAGTTTGTCTTTCCAACACTTAATTCTCTCATCTTACTCCCTTTGGTATCACAGAACTACTTTGTTGTATGCCAAAATTGAAACCTAAGCTATCCTCAAAAAGCAAGCCACATTGTCCTCCGCCTCTCGTGTTCAAGCCAAATAGAAACTTGTCGACATCCTTTGATGCCGTTAGAGATGTTGTCTGACCCAGTTTTGTTTAACCAGGTGCCGAACTACTTCAAGATCATCAAGCAGCCCATGGACCTGAAGAAGGTGAAGAGGAGGCTGCAGTTACGAAGCTCCCAGTACTACCGCACCATCCAGGAGTTTGTGTCCGACATGCGTCTGATCTTCATAAACTGTGCAAATTACAACGAGGTGAGCGGCATGAATCCTGAGCCTGCTTTGGAGAATGGCTTCCACTTGTGTGCGTGTGCATGCAGACAAGGGTTAGACTGATATGAGTCGGGAGTTTAAATTGCCACCAGCTAATTGAATAGCTTCGATTGAATCATTTGACCATTTTAAGGCTCCAAAGATATTTGGTATTAGGTCTAATATATTACCTAAATATATTAGTCTAACCTTGTGTGAAGACACAGCCTGACGTTGGAAAAGAAAGTGGGAATGGGTGCTGCTTACGGCCGGCAATGTGCGTACAGTTCTGTACACCTACTAACATTGGCTGTTGGGGGTGATGGAGTATCGAGGCGCCACTGTGCTTTCATCACACCCACCGCCGTAACGCTGTCTGAACCCTGTTAATAACACTGTCTGCATCACAATGGCAAATCACAAGTTTGGTTTTTAATGGGTCACTATGGTTACTTGAATCATCTATTGGGGAAATAATTTACTTGAACATATACTGGATGTATTTATTTGTTGTGGGTTGTGTGTATCCGCTTAATTGCTTATGATCTCATAAACCCTCTGTGTAGTTCAATCTAGCTTGATATGTCATCTAGAGGGATCCACTATAAAGGATACTTTATTTATAATATTTATTATGATCATGTGTTTCTCCTTCCAAACACATATGGGAGCTTCTACTTTTTCAAGAAGTTAACAATGTGTGGAATGACAACCCAGACTGCCCCGAGACATCACTTTATTTGGCCAGTGTTGATCTCAGGACAACTTCACCATACGTATGACATTATAATGGAACAAAAATCTAATCTTTCCAGGCACGAGCATTACAACAAGTTCTGATGAACTAGTACCAACAAAATATAGATTATCATGAAGCCTTTGATGGTGTCAATAGCATTCTCAGAGACACTTCTTTTCTACTTCTTTAAACTTTTTCTGTCAGCTACAGTTAAATAATCTGGCTGATTCATTTCCGTGATTACATCAGTTGTTAAGACAAAATTCTTGACAAACATTTACACAGAAGTGGTGAAGAAACATTTACACAGAAATAGTGAGGAAACAGACAGAAGTGCATTGTATGTACCAGCATAGAGAGATGTTGACATTGAAATTGTCACACGTTCCCGGTAGCTTCCTGTAGAGGAAGGAAGACCTGCAGACAGAGTGCAGACTTTACTTGCTGTTCATTTCTGCTGAAACAACCTCTAGGCTTGAGCACAGTAGGCCGTAAACAGATCTCTGATCTGTTATTATTTAACCTGCCTGTGCTGTGAACTCTTTTCTTCCCCCTGCTGCTTCACTGTTTGTTATAATGTTATTGCCCCTTTTTAGATGTCTCGCATAATCCAGGTTTATGATGAGGAGAAACAGATTAATACGCAGGTAAGCCATTTCAAATGGAGAACAGATGTCTGGTCTCCTCCCACTGAGGCTCCAAGAAATGTTTTTGCCCTTCATCTTAGCATAGAGAATTCATGAGCAGTCATACGGTTTCAAACTACAGAAATTGGGCATAGAACAACTGAAAAATGGATTACATTTCTTTCCATTTAATCCTAATGAGAGGTGGTAAGAACTGTGTTAGAGGTTACAGGGTCTGGAGGTCTAATTTATTCATGTGCTATTTGCTTCAGAGGTCTTGAAACCAGTTTATTTAAGGGGCAGGGAGACTCCGTCTGTGTTAGCCCATTTCTGTATCTTTCTGAAATCGACACGCCGTACGAACCACAAACTCTTACGAACCACTTCTTTTCAATTCTAGCCTACATGTGGTTGATTCTACGATGCAAAACATAATGTAGTA